>NC_134089.1:143888281-144513281 GCF_000715075.1 Nicotiana tabacum
TTGAGTTTCAGAGTGTTTTGGACACTTAGTCCCTAAATGAGAGCTTACGCTTTAGAATTTGGACCGTAGTCGGAGCAGTATGAAGACGGCCTCGAAATGAAATTCTGTTGATTCTGTTAGCTCCGTTGGGTGATTTTGGGCTTAGGGGCGTGTTTGTATTGTGTTTTGGAGGTCCACAACTTATTTAGAGTTGAATTGCCGAAAGTTGAATTTTTGAAGTTTGCGGTTCGATAGTGAGATGTTGATATCGGGGTCAGAATGGAATTCCGGAAGTTGGAGTAGCTTCGCAGCGTTAAATGTGACGTGCTTGTGAAATTTTAGGTCATTCGGATGAGGTTTGATAGAATATTTGATCGAAAGCATAATTTGAGAATTTTTGGAGTTCTTAGGCTTGAATCCGATGTTAAATTGGTATTTTAATGTTGTTTTGAGCGCTCCGAATATTGGAACAAGTTTTAATGATGTTTTAGGATTGGTTGGAATGTTTGGTTGAGGTCCCGGGGGTCGGGTGTGATTCAAATGCTCAATGGGTCATTTTTGGGCTTAGGTGTGCATCAAATTTGCTGGTTTTTCTATTGCAAACTTTTGGCCTTCAGGTTCATGAAGGCGTGATCGCATTCACGAAGGCTGGCCAGAGGAAGTATCGCGAACGCAAGGAGCGGAGCACGTTCGCGAAGAGGAAAGGCGGAGCAGTTGGGGACCCCATTGAATTTCTCTACGTGTTTGCGAGTATTGAGTCGCGTTCCCGAATGTCCTGGAGCTAAAGCTACGCGTTCGCGAGTGCACCCTCACATTCGCGAAAGAGGAAGTTGGCCAGTAGGATTTTTGTGCATCGCGTTCGCGAAGAAGTACGCGTCTGGGCAGAACTAAAATTTCAAAATCGAGGGTTTTGAGTTCATATCACAAAATTGAATTGGGGAGCTCGGTGGGAGATGAATTTTGGGAAGAATTTCAAAGGAAGTTTGCGGGTAATGATTTATAACTCCTTTTTTCTTATAACCCATTAATCTAAATATGAATTCATCATCTAATTTCAGATTTGGGATGAGAAATTGGGGAAAATTTGGAGAAAGTTCTTACACATAAATTTCAAGTTTTGATTGGGAATTTTACATTGGATTAGGATAATTTTTGTATGGTTAGACTCGTGAGAGTATGAGGATTATGAAAACATTAATTTTACCCGATTCCCAGATGTGGGCCCGAGGGCGTTTTGGTCATTTTAGCTAATTTCACGTATTAGCTTAGAGTTTATTTGTAGAATCAGTTACTTGAAGTGTTATTTACATTATGCAATTGAATTGAATAGATTTGTGCCATTTGGAGTTGAGTAATCGTGGCAAGAACGTGGTTTCGGGTTGTTTTTGAGCCGGTTCGAGGTAAGTGGCTTGCCTAACCTTGTGTGGGGGAACTCCCCTTAGAATTTGGTATTGTTGATATTTGAAATGCCTTCTACGTGAGGTGACGAGTGCGTACTTGTGCTAATTATTGAAAATCCTGTTTTCACTAAGTAACTCTAATTGTGTCTTCCCTTCTTGTTTATTCTACTTGCAATCAATCTTGCTGTTAGCTTAGAGAATCATATCTAATTGTCTTAATTGTTTTTATTTGTTAAAACTGCCTTATTTGGACTATGTGAAGCATGTTAGGTTAGAAATACATATTTTACCTTGGTGTGAAATTGAATTTAATTGAGTATTCTTCGTGTTGTTGCTGCATGTTTACTTTGGAACTACGGGACAGTATCCCGGGAGATTCCACTGCACATATATATTGATTTGGACTGTAGTACGGGATACCAAGAGATCCCCAGCACACATTAAGGATACTAAGAGATCCTCGGGATACTGAGAGATCCTCGACACACATATTGAGGATACTAAGAGATCCTAGGGGATACTGAGAGATCCCCGGATGTTATCTCTGTGTTGAGCTGTACTCCTTTCCGTGATTATTTTGTCTCTATTATAGTTGATGTTATTCTTTATATTCTATGTTATTTCTTACTGTTGCACTTAATTTTTACTGCTTTATTCTATACTCTCATAATTTCATTTAATCTTAGTAGGGCCCTAACTTTTCTCGTCACTACCCGACCGAGGTTAAGCTTGACACTTATTGAATACTGTAGACATGTGATTTTTGACCCTCCCCAAGATTTTATATATTTTAGCATATAAATATTGAGTTTAGGCTTAGTTTCTCTATTTCAATTAGTTTTGGCTCTTTTACTTTATTTTTGTCACAAAATTGAAAATTCCAAAAATAGTTTTTATTTATCTAATTGATATAAAATAGTTTCACTTTTAATTTTTAGTTTTTAATTTAATTAATTGGAAATGAGTTCATAATTTTGTAGTTGTTATTTTAGGAGCTAATATTTTTAGTCTACTAGAGTTAAAGGGTCACTTTTAGAGGTGTATTTGGCCAAATTTGGCCCAATTTGGATCTAGCCCATAATCCTAGGCCCAATATCCACTAACCTAACCCTAAAATCATAATAAAACTAGACACTCTAAATACCAAAGACGAAATGAGCTGAAAAATACACAAAAAATAGACTCTAAAAGACTAAGGGACCTATCAGCCGTTTTACAAGAGAACCACCTCCCTAAACATCTTCTTCTTCATCTTACCCCCATCCCCCTTTCTTCATATCCAGTAAAATCCACACGAACAGAGGCTCTCATCTCTTTGAACGCAGAGCAGCAGCACCCGCAATACACAGTAGACCCCTCAGTTGTTGAGCTCGATCTTCTCCACACTTTGAGCAGCGAACAAACACCGAAACACCTAGATCCCTCCACTTCAAACGATCAGTCGATCTCCATTATCTGAATTTTGAAGAGCAACTCTCAACTGTCTTCCCTGATTTTTGAACACCTTAAAACCTAGCACACAAAGAACAGACCTATGATCTCTAACCTTCAAAAATCAGCCGCAAAAAAACATTGTTTCTTGGACTTCCCTTATCTCAGGTTATGTTCAATATGAACGGACAAATCCCGTCCAAAAAAAAAATAGATAAAGGACATAGAACGAAATAGAGGCATTGGAGTTCAGATAAATTATTAATATCGACATTTTCTTCTGACCTCTCTTCTTCACTTTGTTTCAATTTTCAAAGTTAGAGTTGGATTGAAGTTTGAGTATGAGTTCTTCGAGGTTTGAAGCTAGTTTTCACCTGGGATTGAAGTTGGTTGTTTGCTGCCTTATTGCCGAGTCTGCCGATCTCTCTTCTCTGGTATTTACTTGGCATTATTAATTTGTTTCAACAACTAGTGACATTAGGTAACCATTTTCCGTCGAGGTCGAGCTTTGGTGTCCGATAAAATTTCGTTTCATCGAGGTCCCATACTTGGTTTCTGATTTGCTTTTGGATTCACCTACTATAAAGCTCAAAAGTAAAATTCTTCCTAAGGTACATCTTTATTCTTATTATTGTTACAAGTCATATTTTTGGTTGGGTTCTATAAATGATTATTTTTTTATTACCTGTTGGAAATGTTGAAGTGCCTTAGCAGTGAAATCTTGTTTGAATGTGTTGTGGGAGATCCATTTTCTCTTACTCGTGGCTTAAGAATTTACTATTTGGAGAAGAAAGGTGACAAGCTAACACTGCAAAATTAAAGTAGCATGGCAATGAAATAGTAAGGTATTAGAAGCTCATACCTAGACATTTACAACTGAAAATAATTGGTTTGATTAGTTGAAATGTGATGTACTTCATTTTACTTTTATTTGTATTTTTGACTATATAGATTCATAGTAGTATGTATTTTTGACATTTGAGTGGCATAATTATAGGTTCCAAAATAAATCGAGGTATGCGTTCACGCAACTTCGACCAAACTTTCTCAATAAAAACAAAGTGTTATTAATTGTGGACACTGTACGCGGCGAAATTGGAAGACTTAATTTCTTGCTATCAAGTCATTTCGGAAGAATGCCTCGAGACCCCAAAGGCGGGGAGCCACGACCGAGTCCCCTCCCTCGGGGCTCGTCGAGGCTCGACTCGAAGAAGACTCAACTCAAAGGAGATGGAGGTCGAGGCCAGGACTGAAGAGGAAGTTCCCAAGTCACGCGACTAAGTTTGACAAAGCCGGCCTATCTAGAGCCTATGCGAAAACGTCGCGTTTAGCCATCCCATCTCCACATTCTACAATTAATGCATGTTGTACTATAGCCAGGTTCCTCTCCTATATAAAGGGAACCCTCACCACCTTGTAAAAGGTTGATGTTACTCCAACTATTTCTCCCCAAGATCAATAATATATCTCTCTCTCTCTTTTCTCTCTAACTCGCTTGTTCTTACTAGCTCGAGGCCACTTTATCATTCACTTTTCTCCCACTTATTCTTCATTTATTGCTTGGTGTTGGCCATAAAGAGCTTTATTTGATTGTATCTTAATTGTTATCCCATTCCCGACTACTTCCGATAGCTCGAGATCGAGCCCAGGTATCGACCCCGAGGTTCTCCATCAACCAGTCCGAAACCAGGGCAGTAAGCCCCTCGGTTTGATTGCTGCCTCGTTTCAGCTTGCATTGCATTGTTAAACTTCTTATTCCTAGCATCATCTGCTCTAAAATCTAGCATAAAAATAGATCACGTATTTTTAGAATCCCATTTACAAATTTAATTGTTGTTACCATTTTCACGATAAATAGTTTGGCGCCCACCATGGAGCTAAAACTAATAGTGATTATTTTCTTGCTAGTTCCATCCCAAAAACGCAAGTTATCTTTCACACTTTTTCTTGTCCAAGATCTCTAGATTTTAGGTCAAAATGTCTGGCTCGGTGAACAGATTCGAGAATGACAACCTCGAAAACCAGTGGAAAACGGCATGGCTATTCTGGCTGCCGGAACGCAACTACAAAATCCCAATGACGCGCCCTGACTAATTCCAGCAGATGCGGGTTCACATGATGCATAACAGGTTGGCGAAACATCATACACCGATAGGAGCGTACGGTATAGCAACTGATAGGAAGCCCAAAGAACCCCATCTTGGGAAGAACAAAAAGTTAGTCTTCATGTTATTTTTGAAATGTTTCAGGCACAACAATTGGCCATTGATCAGTTACAAAGCCACCCGGAGACTCCCAGCACAGCAGCACCGGAAATGGCTCCCGCCGCCAAGAAAATGCCCGAGAGGTCAAGCAATAACGGATCGGTAGTCGACCCTTCCATAGCAAAGAAGCTTGGGGATCTCTCCAAAAGGGTTGAATCAGGTTCATGGAAGTTCATGCGACAACCATTCCCCAAGGAAGTGGCCCCTGAACCTATTTCACAGAAGTCCGGAACGCCAAAGCTCCCTATGTACAACGGGACCCCAGATCCCAACGAACACATCACCGCCTATACGTGCGCAAGAAAAGGCAACGACCCAAAAAATTATGAGATCGAGCCCTTCTTATTGAAGACGTTCGTGGAAACATTCTTGAACGGGACCATGATGTGGCATCACAACCTAGCGCCCAGTCCCATAAACTCATCTACTGTACCATCAGACTCCTTCATAAAGGCATACGCCAGCGCTATCGAAACGACGACGAGAAAGCCCGACGCATCCAGGGCCGAGTGAAGGGAGACTAAAATGCTACGGGGAATTGCACCACGTTCCCCAATAGAACAAACGGAATTACCCCGGTCTCCGATGACTGGGCAATACAGGCCTTCACTCAAAGCCTCAACAAACCAAGCCCGATGATTTCAGGGCAGTTCAAACAAAGCTTGATCAGGCACCCAGTCAAGACCTGGTCAGATGCCCGTACCCGGCCTCAGTCGCAAACCAGGGTCATTGATGCCCATCCGAGAGCCTCCTCGGGCTCAACTTACCCAAACAAGATCTTGACAAATAAACCAAACAAAGCGAGGTACCGCCTGTGCTTCGCAGACAGGATGCAATCTGCCTCACAACGACCGAAGAATAGCTCGAGGGCAATATCCTCAAAGAATCGTTAACAAAACCAGAGTCAACGAGGATGCATGGCCGACAAGGGCACCTCACCCACCAGAGTACAATTTCTACATTGCTATACCAACCATCATGCTTGCCATAGGCGAAACCAGAGGCGTCAAATGGCTTGGACCAATTCGATCGAATTCCTCCAAAGAAATTGTATCTTAGCGCGGGAACTACATAGCAAGTGCAGCGGCAAGGCCGAATGTAGCCACCAGCTCCGAAGAAAAGACACCAAGACGCTCCATAAAAATCACCGCCGAGAACTGACGAGCGACCAAATTTAAGTTCGGTCCCCTATACGAAAGGCAGCCAGGAGGAACGAAACAAGCGGGCTACAGCACATCACCACGGTGATTGAGGAACGACGACCCTTTCCGAGAATTTGTAAAAAGGAGAGAAAAATTTCTCCATACCAGAGAAAGGCAAGCCTTGGGGCATACCCCCAAGGGACACCCTTACAGTCAGCAAAGAGGATACCAAGACCTTGTCTCGATATCACAATGATGTACTGGTAAACTTCTTCCTTACTCGATCCATTTTTGATAAAACATGTTCTCATGAGTTCAGGTGACTCGATCAAAACTGTCGGACTGTCGGGTCAAAATATAACAACCCCTCGAATCCTTGACGGACTCCAAAAGGCCATCGCTACAATAAGGGGGAAAAGACCATTCCCCGTAGCACAACATGACCAGCCCAGACCGGAATGCTGAGTTCCATGTCATCAAAGGAGGTGCAAGGCACAACCACCTTATTCAGACAACCTTGAGCGCACAGCCCGAAGATAGGGTCGTCCCCACTTCGCCAAAAGGGCAAAAATTCCATGCAAAGGATGGAGTTAAAACCACCAGCAGGAAGCGACACGCGACAAGAGGAAATTCCGCATCACATGACACACCACCACCACCAACATCTCCACTCTCGAAAGAGTCAAAGGGTAAGCGAACCACATCTTCGGCCAAGCTCGATTAAACACAGCGGAGGGCTGTACTAGAGCCCACACCCCGAAATGGCAGGAACATAACAAACCTCGAAACGTCGACTACACATCCTGCGGTAAGGAAGAACTACTTCACTCCTTTGTTATTTTTTCACTAACATGTATGTAGACAATCGGACAAACATTCGGAAGTTCCAACTATACCCTGAGATCCCAAGGCCTTAACAGAACCCGTCGCGCTTTTTCCCCTCGATCGGACTTCTGCCCCGAAGAGGGTCTCGCCAGCAAGGTTATTAGTAGAGCAACGTACCCCCAGAGGAGGATCCGACAAGATCACAGGCCTTCTTCTACAGTCAAATGACGAGCGATGATCTTGTTTTGAGGGCACCATCCGCTTGGAAGGGCCGGGGAATGGCAGACTGAGTTTCAATAGGGAATCATGTACTCGACCAAACAGCCTAGGGAGTCGTACCCACACAGGCCGAGCTCACGACGATGAAACAATATATATTTACACAAAGAAATAAAGAATATCTTTCAACATCTCATGCTCAAAAAACGGAAATTTCAGCATACTCTCGGCAGGGATCCCTCCAACGAATACGTCCCGAATACTCGAAGACTTAGCGTCAACAATTTGTTACCCGCACAACCCTAGGGTCGGAACTCCGAGTTCATAAGGCCCCAACGGGGAAACTCCGAGCTCACGAATAACGGCCTTCGAGCCTAAGCAAACTCGATGACTCAGAGATTGTCATCAATCGCCATGCACTGGAAAACCCTAAACTATAAGACCCTGAGCAGGCAGACTCGGTGTAACCTGATCTATTTTACATAGCAACAAAAACTATACGACCTTAACAAGCATGATAAAAACTGTAAGACCTCAACAGGCATGACAAAAACTGTAAGACCTCAATAGGCATGACAAACTGTAAGACCTCAACAGGCATGAAAATTTTGTAAGACCTTACTAGAAGCATAAAACTCAATCCTGAAGTTTAGGCTATACATCAAATTTGTAAGAATCCCGAAAGGGCATACCCTCGGTGTAGATGCCTAAACTATTACTCGGGATCAATAATGGCTCCGGCCAAACACATATGACTATGGTCAAAATGGCAGCACCAGCTAAATTAACGCGACTCAAGGACGCCCGACTGTCGCTAACAAAATCGAACGCCATTAATTCGAATATACTTCGAAAAGAACCAGTTAAAACAGGCTTCCCTCAATAGGCAAAATGAGCTTCGACCATGTTAGCTCAAAATCACAAGGCTTCGAGCTACTCAGCCTACGAGCTATGAACCTTCCGAGGTGCTCGAACATTGCCGCTAACGACTTGAAATCGAGGTTCTTCCAGAACCGACAATGGGACAGGTAAAATCATTTCAAAAAGACCTTAACGAGAGGAAAACAAAGCCTACAAAAAACCCCACGGGCAAAAGTGTAAGAGCCATTGTCGCCAGCCAAATGAGCCTCCGGGCTGCACACTAAAAAGGTATCAATGACCAAACAGCATAAAAGCCACTATCGCCACCTCGAAAAAATGAAAACTTGAGGATTAAAATGAGCTCGAATCATAACCAGATTCGGAGATCGGATCCAAAATAGTTAACTACACTATGCCTAAGGGCACGACATAAATGCCATTGTCGCCAGCCAAATGAGCCTCCGGGCCACACACTTGTAAGGTCACTTCAACGTAAAGCACAAAAGCCATCGTCGTCTGCCCATGTAGGCAAGAAAGAACTTAAGGGTCAATTAAAGCTCGAGACGCAACGCAACTCGGAGACTGGACCCAAAATAGTTGAAACGGCAAATGCCCAAGGGCAAGAAATAAAAACAATTGCTATCCGCCCACACGGGCACAGAAGATTGAAGATCAGGCAAGTTCGAGTCAAGGCCTGACTCGGGGACTAAGCCTAAACAACTGGGCAAAGCACGGGGCCCCAACGCCTGTTCATGTCAAAAGTCGCACTTAAAAGCCTCCGGGCCTGCCTGATTAGTTCCAGACCCATGAGACTCCCGCCAAGCACCAAAACTAGCCCACCTGGTCAAAAGCAATATAGAAAGAGATGCAGAAGAAACAAAGCTTCAAGTCTTCTCTTATCTTACATATGCAAAAGGTGCATTCTCCATCTAAAGATATGCTCTGCAAGTACTAAATAAAAAATGGAAAAATAGCGAATTCTACACTTCTATCCAAAGGGCTACAACCTGCCAGCCCCAGATTCACTCTCTGTGACATCAGCAAGAAGTGACCAAGTATCACACTCGTTCGCCCTTGCTCGAGCCAATTCCTTTGAGAGAACGAAGCCCCTTGCGCTGATATCCTTGAGTACTTCTCTTTGGGATCTTCAAAGAACATATTCCTTGATCCTCTTCTCATGGTCGAGGGCTCGCTTCAGCTCGGCTTGGGCATCAGCAGTGTCTTTCATACGAATCGCCATCTCCTGATCAGCCTTGGTTCGGCTTAATGCTGCTTTAGCCTGGGCATCGATTATCTCATCCCTGATCTTCGAGAGATCAGACTCGAGTTTCCTGATTATATCCTCTTGAACTATAGTATTGTCGCGAGCCAAGTGGAGTTGGGCCTCGAAGAAAGGAACCTTGTCCAAGGCACTTCTCTCCTCTAAAGCTTGAGCTTGAACCTGAGCCCTTAGCTCATTGCAAGCATTCCAGATGCGGTCAGTGTCGCCCTTAAGGTACTCCAAGGTTTCCATTCTCTTCTACAGCTAAGATAGGAAAAGGGGTCAACCTTAAGGGTCAAAAAGAGCGAAGCGTGTACTACGAAAGGTTACCGGCTACACCAAATAACGCTTGTAGTTCGAGCTCCAGTACGCCTCATATCGCCAATGCAGCAACTCAACCTCCTTCTTCTCGCTAAGGAGCCTAAGGGACTCACCCTCATCCAGAGCTTTCCGAAGCTTGGCCCCTTGATGCAATAGGTCGGACCTGAGCCTATCAAAGGACTGCAAAAGGAAAACTCGATAAGAAAAGGGAGGATGCAAAATATAGAAGAACTGCGCCTAAACTCACCATGAAGTGAAGCCAGTGGACTTCCTCGAAGTCAGAGCACACTCTTGTTGATCCTGCCCCTTCGGCCCCAGGGCAACCAATCTCGGGCAAAGCATACTCACACGAAGGAACTGCCATCCGGGAATCAAACACTCCGAGAGTAGCGGGCTCGGACGATGCCTTTTCCTCGGAGACACGGGCCCGTTAAGCCCCAATAAATGCTACATCACACTGTGGGTACGAATCGCATTTGTCGCCATCATCCCTTAGCTCGGACGTCGACGACTCCTTCCCCTCTCCGGAAGAGCACATCCCCCCCAAGGAGCCGCTCGATACCTGCAACAGCAATACCAGTGTCAAAGAAAAAGGAAAGTGTCATCTCAAATATATGAAGACCAAGGTAAAGGCATCATATGCGCATACCTTGGTATTTCTCTTCCTATCTGTTACGAGACACAACTCGCCACCTACGCTTGTCGTAGGTCGAATGGGCCACCAACCTCCGGACTCAGCCAGGCAGATCGAAACCTTCGCCCAGCGACCATGAAGTTGCTGCGAAAGGGGAGAAAAACAATTACTCAACTGACTTTTGCTATAAGCAAAACATGAGAAAGCGCCAGGAATTCCACTCACGAGCGTAATTCCAACCCTCGGGAAACGACATAAGGTCCATTAGGACAATTTCAGCCATCTGGACCCGGACGAATCTACTGACCCACTCTTGGTTATCACCTTCTTCATAATCAACAACAAAAGGCGTGGATCAATGGCACCGCAAGGTTAACAGGCCTCAATGGTGAAAGGGCCGATACAGCCTGACAAGGTGGCTGAGCGTGAACTCAAGCTCAGCCTTCTCCGCAAAGAACCTCATCATCAACACCACTCGCCAAAACGACAAATGTAGCTGTGTTAAAGTAACCCGATACTTCAGGCAGAAATCACGCACGGCCCTGTCAAGGGGGCCAAATGCGAAGGGATATAGGTACACACTCATGAATCCATCAGCAGAGTCCGTAATGCTCTCACCCAGGGAAAACGCCTGCAACGTCATCTCCTCGCTCCATCCGCAGTATCTCCTCACCATCTTCAGATGTTTCTCTCTTATCGAAGACACACTCTTCGGAGGGAACTCCCGCGAATCCTGAACACTGGGTATGGAACTCTCACCTCCCTACCGGGCTATCCCTGAAGTAGTTGCCATGGCTATGGTAGAATCGACAGACTAAGGCAAAATGTGCTCCAATTCTTTTTGCGCCTGAAGAGACGAAGGACCCAACGCCAGGGCGGATGGATAGCTATCCAAAATAATGAGATCTCCCAAAGAAATAAAGGCCACTACATATATATGCAGGAAACATAGACGATTCACCTGTCTAGAGTAAGCCCGAGAGGCCAACGGCCTCGATACAGATTCTTTAGTGGTACCCGACCCCTGAGGAATCTATCGGCAAGAAGTTAGGCCTTAAAGAGTCAAATGTATTGTCTCCAGTCTCGAGGTAGTGCCCGACCTCGAGGATCTCCACAAAAAAGAGAAGTCGGGCTTTGAGAAGCCTTCAACGCCATCATTTAACTCGAGGTTGTACCCGATCTCATGGTTTCCCTTTCTCAAAAGAAGAATAAGCGCGCGAACCTCCGACCGTGAAAGCTCTAGGAAAGCTTGAGGCAACACCTAAGCATAAGGCAACCCCTCAATAGATGTCTATCCACTACGCTTTGAAAAGATATATACATCATGTTCAGAGTAGGCCCCCAGATACCCGAAGACGATCCTCGCTCAGGATACCACTATCGAAAGCTCCAAAAACTCAGCATACTATCTCCATGCAGCTCGGAGGTCCCGATAGCCCGAGCCTATCAGATCAATTCAGGTTTGGTCCAGTGTAGGACGATGGCCTCGAAAAAGAGCCCTGTTAGTCGGCAGAGGATCAGATAGAATGCTCGCACCCAAGTTAGATGTCAGCGGCCAACAACAAAGGAAAACATTCAAAGGCTTCGAAGCACACAATAACATGGAACAATAGGGTGAAAATTGAAAACAGAAATCAAGACAGTATCTTCATATTCATAAACATCCATGAACAACAGCCCTCGAGGGGACCCTACATACAATTACAAAAGCCCACAAGGGTTTATTACGCCTAAAAGAAGAAACCAAAGGGGTACACATGCAAGGTAAAAATCTAAAGACTGGTCTGCCTTCGAAGGTCTGCCTCCTGCAACAGGCGCCACCGGGCACACATCCTCAGAAGCCTCATCCCTGACATCCATACTAATATCCCCAAAAGATATGGTAGGAAGTAGGGAGGGATGAAAAAATGCCATAGCTCTCCGAAGGTCGAGGATCCTCGCTAACCAAGAGAACCTCGGATAGACAGCGGACCGAGCGAGCCTCGGTCCCGCTTGCACGGCTACTTGGATTCCACTTCTAGGAACATCTAGCCATGCAAGCCATCAGATCGGGGCAGAGCACCACATCGAGCTGGGGTATGAAGGTGCGCAGCGGTGTATAATCCGAGCCCCCTTTTGAGCAGCGGTATGTAATCCCAAGAGCGTTTTGAGAGCAAGGAAAGTTGATTCCCGTATGTCATCATCTTGGGCCAACAACGATAGCAACAGTATATGTAGCAGCAACCATAGCAGCAGTAGGATGGCATGGTTATGCTCGACAAAGGGAAGCCCCGGCAATAGGCCACAACACAATGTAAGGCAGCTCCGCCAAACGGCCTTGAGGCCATGAGCCCCAAGCATGATGTTCAAAGATAGAACAAGATGATAGGAAGAAATGGGAAAATGAGCCAATGAAGGTACTAGGATAGGAAAAACAATGCCAAGGCACCCCCATTTATAGGGGGTAACGACACGATCATCGCAGCCTTGGAAGATTGACTGGCGGATGTAGTTACTGCATTCTTAAAAAACCAAATCGACCACGGTACATTCACCTTGGAGAATGGGAAATCGGCAATGCATTGAATGAAGTCGAAATGCACAAGTCCATGGGACACCCCAGTCACGACGAAAGCTTGCGCCACATGTTGCATCATTGGTGCGACATCGCTGTAAGAAGCTAGAAGAGTCAAGTGTCACAATCATTTCCCATCACTTCGTTCTAGGAAATGCGGAGACTATCTATACGCAGCAAAATTGTAGGACTTAATATCTTGCTATCAAGTCATTTCGTAAGAGTGCCTCAAGACCTGGAAGGTGGGGAGCCACGACCGAGTCCCCTCCCTCAGGGTTGGTCGAGGCTCGACATGAAGAAGACTCGACTCAAAGGAGATGGGGGTTGATGCCAGGACAAAAGAGGAAGTTCCCAAGGCATGCTGCTAAGTCTGACAAAGCCGGCCTATCCAGAGCCTATGCCGAAACGTCGCGTCTAGACGTCCCATCTCCATATTCTAAAAATAATGCATGTTGTACTATAGCCAGGTTCCCCTCCTATATAAAGGGAACCCTCACCACCTTGTAAAGGGCTGATGTTGCTCAAACTATTTCTCCCCAAGATCAATAATATCTCTCTCTCTCTCATTTTTCTCTCTAACTCGCTTGTTCTTACTGGCTCGAGGCCACTTTATCATTCACTTTTCTCCCATTTGTTCTTCATTTATTGCTTGGTGTTGTCCATGAAGAGATTTATTTGATTGTATCTTAATTGTTATCCCATTCCTGACTACCCCCGATAGCTCGAGATCGATCCTAGGTATCGACCTCGAGGTCCTCCATCGACCAGTCTGAAGCCAAGGCAGTAAGCCCCTCTATTTTATTGCTGCCTCGTTTAGCTTGCATTCCATCGTTAAACTTCATATTCCTACCCCTCTATTTGGGTACACGTACGCGTGACCTGTTTTAAGATAACTTCTTAATTAAAAAAGGCAAATGCACATAGGTTCTAAAATGAGTAATTAGACAACTTGATTAAGCCAAGTATGATCAAAGCGTCCGTGCTAAAACCACGGAACTTGGGAATGCCTAACACCTTCTCCCGGGTTAATAGAATTCCTTACCCGGATTTCTGTGTTCGCAGACCATAAATAAGAGTCAAATTTCTTCGATTTGGGATTTTAACCGGTGACTTCGGACACCATAAATTATCCAAAGTGGTGACTCTGAATTTATTAAATAATTCCGATTCGATTGTCACTTAAATTGAAAAACCCCTCTTATACTACCCTTCCGGGGGTAGTAAAAAAGGAGGTATGATAGCTCTGGCGACTCTGCTGGGGATCGAACCCAAAATCTTTGGTTCAGGGTATAAGAATTAGAGCTTTTTAATATGATTTTATTTGGCTTTATTTATTGTTGATATTGCTGTATTTTGTGGACCTAATATGCTAATTGCCGTTTATTTACCGCTTTGATATTGTTTGAATTGTATTAAAATGCCTTCTTACGCCACCCCTATGAATCTTCTAAAAATGGTATACACGTTCGCGTGGCCCACTTTTCTGTTAGAAGTTATACCAAATAGAACAAGGCTGGGCTAGCAACAAGGCCGGGTAGACTTTCGTGCTCCCGGTACATTTCTCCCTCTTCGGCTCGAATTGTCTGCTCGGATAAGCCAGGTCAAGAATACAACCCCAGGTTTAAACATAGAATAACATAACCTCATGTCGGATTCCTAGTAGGAATGTTTGTTTGCATCACGTACATTTGACATAGGGGACTCAACGCAGGGGTTGGGTCCGTCTAGGATAGGTGTACCCAAAAATAAAAGACCATCTTAATGCATATTATGTGCCATATGTTACATTTTTCAAGGGTAAAATGGGTCAATTGGCGGACCAATGAGTTTTGACGGTAAATGTGAAAAAAAAGAGGTTGAGGTGTAAAAATAAAGCAATTTTGGCCAAATTATATTTATACTTTTAAGAAAAAGACAAAAAAAATGAAAATCCATAAAGAGTTTGAACTTTTTCATCATTTTTCGAAAATAAAGAAAAAAAAAAGGGAAACGGAAATCAAAAAAGAGTTTTCATTTTTCAGAAAAAAAAGACAAAAATATGTTTTCTCTAAATTAGTTGTTTTTTTAATTCTCGACCGTATCCAATCTTCTCGAACTACGCGAACCTGATTCTCGTCTCTCTGGGCGGGATATGTAGGCAACCCACATAAGGTTCTGTCTTCCTAGTAAGTCTTAGGTTCTTGGATTCGCGGGGTCTTTGCCAAATCTTGCATTTTTAGCCACTTTTAGCCACATAGATTAATTTTAGAAAAATAGTCACAATCATGTCTTGCATGTGTCCAACTGGGAGTGTTATTGTCTCACATGATTTTCTCTATCCTTAACTCTATTTGTCGTTAGTTTTTTTATACATGTGTGAATCTACTTACTGGAGTTTGAGCATGACAAATACCCCAGGACCGTCTGGTCAGGACCATTGTATCCAGGAGTTGCTTAAGGAGAAATTTTTATATTTTGAGTCTGTTTCTTTTTATGTTGTTGTACTTTATAGTGATGTCCAGTAGTAATGATTCTTTTAGTTGGTGTCGAAGTTTGTCGTACTATAGTTGAGTTGAGTCTCTCATTATCATATTTCCTGTTTTTGTTTTGAAAATAAAAAAAAGTTGTAAATGAATAATCCAAAAAAGACTTTTATATTTTTACTTTAATTTATCCATTACTTTTCCCGAACTACGCAAAGATCTGATTCATGCGGCGCCATGATATGTAGGCAACCTACATAGGGTTAAGACAACCATGGCTGCGTTGACCTCTCCCCAGCCTTTGGTTGTTGGAGAGCAAAGTTTTCAAGCAGCTGGGATCAACAATCCACCAAAAATGAATTATGCAGCAACTGTGACTAAAGAAAATGTGCAACAAATTCAACATACAGTTCTATGTCCAGTTAGATTCGAACATGGAGAACCAATCGTTGAATTCACCACAGATGAGGTGAAAGAGTCTGTCATAGAGGAAGGTTTACATCAAGACGTAATCGTCATGTTTTCTTATGGAAAACCAGATCTTCAAGACATCAGAAGAAACTTTCCAAAACAGTTCGATGTGAAAGGAAACTATAAAATTGGGCAGCTGGAGTTTAGGCACATACTGGTATGATTCGATCTTTATGATGATTATGTAACCATTATTTCCAGATCTACTGGGCACATTAATTCAAAAGGAGATGAGTTCTTCTTCAGAACCTTTCCTTGGACGATTGGATTTTATCCAAAAATTGAGACATCGAAAGTTGTGGTTTGGATATCATTCCCAGATCTTCCACCAAACTACTTTGCAAAGAAATCTTTGATGTCAATTGCTTCTGCAGTGGGAAAAACCTTTAGCTATTTTCAAGGCAACAAAAGATAGAACAAGTCCAAGCGCAGCGAGGGTTAAAGTCGTGTTGGATCTGTTGGATAAGCATCCAAAAAAATCAAGATTTCCGTCATCGATAAGATTTCTGGAAAATTGACTGATTTTCATCAAAAGGTTGTGTATGATAATCTTCCAATGTATTGTACATGTTGTCAACACCAAGGGAACGATGATAATGCATGTCGCTTGGCGAAACGGAGAAATGAAAATGCAAAGGGATCTATAGAGGAAATTATTCGAACTGACTTAGAAGAGGTCTCTGCTGAACGGCTTCAGGGTGATGCAAGGCAATTGTTAAATGCAATAAGAGATCCCAATCAGTTGCTAGAAAATGATATTGTGAATCAAATGCAGGAAGTGGTCAATGACACTTCACATACTCAGATAAGATGAAAATACAAGCTTTTGCTACAGGAACTCTCGCGATCTGCACAGGCCAAAAGCCTACTGGGAAATTAGGAGGACACTGGAAAGAGGTCAAGGATAATCGTCTGAAGTCTGTCAATAATGAGAATTCTGTCCAAACAATAACTGGACATGAGACTATGGTATTGAGTGCTGCAACCAAGGAGAATCAGATGACAAATATTTTGGCATTGGTGGAGATCGAAGATGAGCAGACAGACCATGTTCAGATACGGAATAGTTTTGCAGTTCTAGAAATGGACAAAACTGATGACAATGAAGGAAATAATCTGATGTTGATAGGGGAAACCTCTGCTGCCAAAAACAAAGCTAACATGGAGCCAAATGATGATGTAACTGCAACTACATATGCTATTACTCAAATTCCAAACTCTGTTGTTCGTACAAAATAACTTTCAAAAGATATAAAGCAGTTAAATCCAAATGCTATTGCTTTTAATCTTTCTGCTAAAGAGAATGAGCATCAAAATCATACACAACAAGATTCCACAGCACAATGGGCTAATAAGATCTTTGGAAGCAAGTTAGTTACCACTAATCACTCGTGTCAAGATATCCCATCTAAAGATACATATGGAATATCGGAACAAGTGAATGAGAAGGACAGACTAGCTCTGACTAGTGGCAAACTTTGGGAGGATCAAGCTGAGGAGGATTCTGAAGAAGGAGAAATTCCAAAAGGAATAAATGAAGAAGCTGAAGCTGATCAGGAGGTCATAGAGGAGGAAGATCAAAGTGTAAATAATAGTGTAGCTGTTTAGCAGAACATACTCGAGCTCCAAACAGAGCAAATACTCTGTTTCAAAACAGAGAAAAGGTCAAAAACACACCAGAGGAAAAAAGTCCTTCTATAGATTGCATTGAAGCCACGAAACAATTAGTTACAACAAATGCAGCCGCCTCAATGCACTTGGACAAAAATGATAAACTGGATGGATTAAATTGCATTGTTGAAGGGGAACAAGGGATGAGTAAAATAGCTGACAATCAAAAAGATGCTGGTGATAACAGTAGGGTGAGGATAATCAAGGATAATGCTACCAAAGACATATTGACTCGTTGTCCCTCTCATGAATTGGCAAGACCAGTTATTAATCAAGAAAAAGAAGATGAAAACATGCGGGGAAATGGTAGGGATTTAGATGAGGAATCCACAACTCAAAACTTCATTAGCGTGGCAAGAAAAGGTGATATCTCTCCAACTCATATTGCCAAAGTTAAATCTGCTGCAAAAGGAAAAAAAGGAAAGATTAACAGAAACAATTCTGGCATGTCTACTGCTGGGATCCAAATTCGACGAGGTTTTAATAAATCAAATAATTAGTAATGGATGCAATTATTTGGAATATTAGATCCGTCAATACGCAGCAAGCCTTTGAGAGGCTCGTAACAATGCATAGACAACATAATTTTGACTTTATTGGTCTCATGGAACCAAAGCATGATGGTTCAAAACTGGATTTATACAGAAGACAGATAGGATTATCTCAAGCATTTTCTAACATTTCAAATAAGGTGTGGGCTTTCGTTGACGTATTGTACGACGTCACAATTCTATATGACATGGACCAGCAGCTGACATTACAAATGACTCATACAGAAACACGCATTGTCCAAAATGTTACTTTGGTCTATGCCAAGTGTGATGCAATAGAAAGAATAGAGCTTTGGGACTCATTATACGCAATGGCAGCAGATATGGATGTTCCTTGGCTTGTTGGAGGTGACTTCAATGTCATATGGGATGAGGAGGAGAAGTTTGGGGGGCTTCCAGTGACTTTGAATGAAGTCGCAGATTTCCGACATTGCATGAACACTTGTAATATCTTTGATTTGGGATTCAAGGGAAGTATATACACTTGGTGGAATGGAAGAGCGGAGGAAGATTTCATTTTCAAGAGACTTGACAGATGTATGACTAACATTGAATTTCAACAAATGTTCCCTGGAATAGAAGTCACTCATCTGCCAAAAATTGGTTCCGACCATTGTCCCATGTTGCTAAAATGTGATCTTGAAACTATTGTGATAAAGAAATCCTTCAGGTTTCTCAATTTTTGGACAAAACATCCGACGTTTAAAGATGTGGTCAATGCAAATTGGAACGCAGATTTTGAAGCAAATCATTTCACTTTATTCAACCACAAACTGAAAAAGTGCAAAAAGGACTGTCACTCTGGAGTAAGTCGACATATGGAGATATTTTCAAGAAGATATCCAGTTTGGAAGAGGTCTTCAAGGTTCATGAGGCTCAATTTGAAATAAATCCAACTCGGGAAAATAGGGAAAGACTGTGTAAAGTTCAAGAAGAACTTATCAAATTTCTTGCTCTTGAGGAACAATTTTGGAAACAAAAGGCAGGGATGGCATGGTTCAATGATGGAGATAGAAACACCAAATTCTTCCATGCTCAAGTCAACGGAAGAAGGAAGAGATTGCAGCTACGAGGGATTCAAAACAGCGATGGAACCTGGATAGATGACCCCACTCAAATCGCAGATGAAGCAGTTTACTTCTTTAAAGAACAGTTCCATGAAGAAAGATGCCCATTTGATTTTGAAATTATAGGTCATGTTCCAAAATTAGTAGGAATAGAGTAGAACTTTCAGTTGATGAAGCAGACCACAAAAGATGAGGTCCAACAGGCTACGATGGGGTTAAATGGAGAAAGTGCAGCTGGCCCGGATGGTTTCACAGGAGCGTTTTTTCATTCATGTTGGGATATCATTGGCGACGATGTCTTTAACATGGTCAAGAGTTTCTTCAATGGTAATGAACTACCAAGATATGTTACACATACAAATCTAGTTCTATTACCAAAGAAGAAAGATGTGCAAACATTTTCAGATTTGCGTCCAATAAGCCTGAGCAATTTCATCAACAAAGTTATCTCAAGGGTTATTCACGAGAGGCTAGTTAGTCTACTACCTACTCTTATTTCTGATGAACAAGCTGGGTTTGTAAAGGGAAGGAATATTGTTGAATATTTGCTGCTCACTCAAGAAATAATCACAGATATTAGACTGAGAACAAAGGCCGGACCAAATGTAGTGATTAAACTAGATATGATGAAAGCTTATGATCGTCTTTCTTGGTTATACCTCACTAAAGTCCTGAGGCAGATGGGTTTCTGTGAAACATTTATAGACTTGGTATATGTAATTGTGTCTAACAATTGGTACACCGTTCTCATCAACGGTCAGCCACATGGATTCTTCAAGTCTACTAGGGGCGTCAAGCAAGGAGACCCTCTATCATCAACCCTCTTCATACTTGCAGCTGAGGTATTTTCATGGGCTTTAAATGATTTGCACCTTAATTTATACTTCTGTGGTTTCGGAATGCCAAAGTGGAGTCCAAAAATAAATCATCTAGCATACGCCGACGACACCATAATTTTTTCTTCTTCAGATGCTAAGTCGTTGCAGCTGCTAGTTGGGATTTTGGCAGCATATGAAAGAGCTTCTGGACAACTCATTAATAAGTCCAAATCAGCTGTCTACATGCATGATTCTACACCTGAAGATGTTGTAAATAAGGTTCAAAGAATCACGGGTATTTGCAAGCAGGAATTCCCTTTCATCTACCTTGGATGCCCAATTTTCTACACTCGAAGGAAAATGGAATTCTATAAAGGTTTGATCAATAAAGTCATGGACAAATTGCAAGCATGGAAAGGAAAATTGTTGTCAATTGGTGGTAGGCCGATTTTAATCAAACATGTCCTACAAAGCATGCCTATCCATCTCTTATCGGCAATGAACCCACCTCCATTTGTCATTAATAAGCTACACAAGATATTCGTACAATTCTTCTGGAGTAGCTCTATTGGTGGCAAAAGTAGGCACTGGGCATCATGGATTACTCTATCTCAACCTTATGAAGAAGGAGGAGCAGGTTTTCGATCTCTACACGATGTTGCAAAAGCTCTTTTTTGTAAGCTCTAGTGGAACTTCAGGACAAAACCAACTTTATGGAGCTCTTTCATGTCCCAAAAATACTGCAAAAAATTAAATCCTATTGTAGTACCTTGGAGAGATGGTTCTCATGTTTGGAGACGAATGCTGGAATGTCGGGACATTATAGAACATCAAATTGGGTGGCGTCCAAAAATGGGATCTTCGCTTTTTTAGTTTGACAACTGCACTGGATTGGGAGCATTATACTTCAATACACCTGATGACTTCTACATTGATGAATCAGTTAATAATGTTGCTGATGTTGTGACTGGAGGAGTTTGGGATGTAGACAAGTTAGCCAACATTGTGCCTGTGGAATATGCTGTACACATTATAGACAATATCAAACCACCAAGCGAGCAACAATTACTTGACGAACCATACTGGTGCCTCGAGATAGCTGGTAATTTTTCAGTTAAATCAGCGTGGGAATATTTGAGACTGAGAAATGATACAAGGACAACATACAAAAACATGTGGGTATAGGGTTTACCATTCAAGATATCGTTCTTTATGTGGAATGTGTGGAGGGCAAAATTACCTCTAGACGACTTTTTGAAGAGAGTGGGATACTCCATGCCTTCACGATGCTGGTGCTGTGTGGAACCAGAGGAAGAAACCTTAGGACATCTGTTTTTTTCCTCTTTCGCAGCGAACAAAGTTTGGTCATATTTCCTAAGGAATGCTGGAGTAAATCTAGACGGTATGTCAATGCACCAGGCAATCGTGAAGTGCTGGACAATCAGAGTTGTACCAATATTGAAGCCGATTTTTCAAGCACTTCCTTCGATCATTTTGTGGGAGCTGTGGAAGAGATGAAACAGCTACAAACATGTCGAAGCTGTAACGATCAGAAGGGTGATATATCAGGTATTCACAACCATTCAATCGCTTGTCAAATTAAGGAAACCTGGCTTGGTTAACGTTCCTCATATTTGGCCAAATCTGCTGCACATGATAGAACACTACACACCACCATTGAAGGTTACCAAAGTTCTATGGGAAATGTCACCACAAGGATGGATCAAAGTCAATTGTGACGGGGCATCGAGAGGAAATTCGGGCAAGAGCTCAATTGGATATGCACTTCGAGATGATGAAGGTAACATAAAGTATGCTTGTGGAAAGTTGATACGTGACACTACAAACATTGTGGCAGAGGCTTTGGCAATTGTTGAAGCACTAAAATATTGTGAAGAGAAAGGATTCTCGCAAGTTATTTTGCAAACTCACTCGCTCCTCTTTAAGAATGCCATAGAAGGAATTTGGGTTGTACCTTGGGTAATTGCAGAATATGTAGAAGATATCCTACATGTAATGACTAGAATGCATGTGAATCTGTCACATATTATGAGAGAGGGGAATTGCTTGGCTGACCATTTAGCGAATAATGCGATCGACATAGGCAACATCCAAGCACACTGCTTTCAAGAACTGGATATAAAAGGCAGGAAAATTGTCAACAATGACCAATTACAATGTCCATACCTAAGAGTGAAAGTTGAAAGATCTTAAGGATGCACATGAAAACGGAGATGATTACTGCTGAAAGGATGCATTTTTTAAATAACTCAGTTTTCTTTTTTGCAGGAACAGGTTCGTTTGACATACCTCTGTTGTTGATCAGACCTCAAAGGGTGATATTGCCATATTCTGTTCATCTCCTTGGAGAATTTTCCATAAGCTGGATAGATCACGAGCATGAAGGTCAATGTTCTCAATATGGAAGCACACTAGATATGCACAGTTACTTGAGAATTCCTTTTAATTTGGCTTTTTGCAAAGAACCAAGTTACATCTCTTTTCACAATCTATTGGTACAACAAAATAGACATTCAATCACTGAATGTACATGTTTTGTTAGGGGAAGACATGGTTGACAATTATCGACACAATTTTATATGGTTTATTCAAAGATGCAAAATGGTGCAGATTCTATTTCTAGACTCTATTTTTTTAATGGATTCCATTTTGGTGGTATTAGTGCATTGCACTCAGTCCAAGGGGAGGAAGTTAAAGATAGATAAAAGAATAGATTTAAAATAGAATTGGCAACTCCCGAGGTCAGTTGGTACAATTGTGGAATTTTCAATGATGCAATTTCCAACAGTTATGGAAAGTTCTCTTCCAGAAAAATTTTCAGCTGTGGGCAGACATAATTTCTCCACAACTGATGGTAGTGAAGCACGACATTGCATGTTTCAACTGGAAATATGCAACAGAATTCTGCATGATCTTGTGATCGCATCGGTTAGCACCTGTTACAGATTTAATCTGTACGCGAACGCATTTGTCGACGACATTTTCTTCAAGCAGTGTTGTATACATTTGAGCGCTTTGACAAAGCATTGGAGACCACCCACAAACGTTTGGATGTACTGATGCAAAGATGAATTGTTTAATTCACAAGGAAGAAAAATCAAAACTGGAGTACAACCAATCTGTTAGCATTGCTACACACATGTATGTTGCAATGCACAGAATTAATACATGGCAAGATATTGCGATGTATTCAAAATTCTGGAAGGAGACTACAACGTATAATTCACAAGATTATACATCATCACTTTAGGCGCATTTTTAGTAGACAAATTGTACTATCAATGATTAGTATTTTACTTAGCATTGGTAATAGGATTTATGTGCGTCTTATCTCTTCTTTCGTCTTTTAAGACCACCGGAATTGTTGTAATAGTTGTAATTTTTTTCAATTTAATTTATATATAAAAATTAACCCTAGGCGCTTGCCTAGTGGATTGCCAAAAAAAAGACTTTTATTTTTTTTTTAGTTTAATTTATCCATTACTTTTCAAGAACAACGCTTGGTCTGATTCATAAGGGACATGATATATAGGCAACCTACATAGGGTTCGATCGATTTTTTTTTTATTTATTTAAAAGAAAAAGGAAAAAAAGGAAACGAAAAAAAGAAAAAGGAAAAGAGAGGTGAAATTATGGGATGTGAGAAATGATAGGAAAGAAAAGAGTGATAATTAGAAGAAAAAAAAATGAAGGAAAATGAGCAAGCCAAGAAGTGCTAGAAAAGAAATGAAAAGAGAATATTTAAATGGACAAATTGGGATGATGCCAAGTGACCTTGTGACTCTCGAGCAAAGTAGTCATGGCTAGCAAAGACTTGGACACAGGGGTTATTGATCCGTCTAAGGAAATAGTTAAATCAGAATCTGAGTTGAAAGAAGAGGTGTTAAGGTTGAAAGGACACATGGCCGAAATATACCAAGCCTGGATTAGTAGGAATCCTCCACCATCAGTTCCCACTAACTATACTGAAATCCTTGTCACCATTCTGCCACCGTCACAAGTCCAGGATATCTCCCCATAATCTTTTCACACTTCACCCCTCAGAACCACCTCATATCCCATTCCTTGGACCACTTATGTTTTTGTAGATCATCCACCTACTACCTTTCCTCGATCCTCTAGCAAGACTATGTTCAAAATCCCCGATGCCCAACACTATGCTCCATAACAAATTTTCAAGGTCTCGGGTCCATACTCTTATGCTCTTTATTTTGAGAATCTCGGTGAGACTGCAAGGCCAGCTAAGACTGTGTAGCAAGCTGAGATATCCAGAAAGTTGAAAGTGTTTAAGATGCCAAAGTTTAATTTGTATGATGAGCGTGGATATACAGTAGCCCATCTGAGGGGTTATTGCAGTGAAATAAGAAGTGTTGATGGGAAAGATGCGTTGCTGATGGCGTATTTCAGTAAGAGCCTGACTGGGGCGGTTTTGGAATGGCATACTAGTCAAGATGTCGGTAAGTAGCATACATGGGATGACATGACTTAAGATTTTGTGCGGCACTTTCAGTACAACATAGACATATCCCAGACCGCTCCTCCCTATCTTGGATGGAAAAGAAACACAAGGAAGGCTCTAGGGAGTTTTGGTTAAGATGGAATGAACAAGTTGCTCGAGTCAGTTATCCAATAAGTAGAAAAGATGTTGAGCCCCGCCAACGATAGGATCCAGTAGGCATTCCTGCTAAACGCTTTCAGCCTCAATACCGGCACCATGAATATCCTTGTACTCCAGATAATCCTTCCTAGTGCTACCTTCCTCCACAAAATCCCCAAAGTCAAACCTTACCTTCCCAGCTCCCTATCTGCAATGCACTGCCATATGCTCTATACCCACGAGACCCGCAATGGCCCGCACCACCTCTTCATATGTTTTAACCGCCTTTTCAAGCATATCAATCACCTACTCGAAAGAGGTTCCAGCCAAGGCCGGTGTTCGAAATGAGAAGGCAGCAACAAAGAGAAAAGTCTTTCACTCCTATTGAAGAATCATATGCCAGTCTGTTCCAAAGATTGCATCAGTTGGACGTGTTGAAGCCAATTCAGATAAAAATGCCGAACCCCCTTCCAAAGAATTTTGATTATCCTCAAAGGTGCGCATATTACTCTAATGCCCCGGGGCACAACACAGAAAAGTGTTGGAATCTAAAAAGAGTGGTCCAGAAGCTTGTTGATGTAGGTGACATTAATGTGCAAAATCCAAATGCAGCGGATACTAGCCAAAGTCTATTGCTTGTTCATAATGAGACGCATAAGGTGGGCATGATTTGTGTTGAAAATGAATATGAAAACTCTTCTGAGTCCCTTGGAAGGCCATTTGCTGCAATGTTTTCAGCGCTATCAGTCTTAGTTCCAAAAGTTGATCTTAAGAACGAGTTGGCAAAAGGGACCCAAAAGCCATTTGCTAAGGTCAATGTGATGGAGACTTGTGAAGGTTCTAGTAATGTTGATGCGGAGTTCAGTGGCAAAGATGTCGAGCTTGGTAATTGGAAAGACGCTCCATTCTTGGTTAGCTGGGGAGGAGTCTTGGTGGTTCATTTTGTTGTCATTTCTGTTGTCCGGGTTATTTTAGTGTTATAATCTGAATATTACCTTGTGCCTCAAACCCTTCTATCCTTTTTATTTTGCCTAGTTCCTTTAGTCGTAGTAACTCATTTAGTGTTATCTAGGTTTGTTCCAGGGTTTTACCCCAGTTTATTTTGCTTGTCTTGTTGATCAAACCCTTTCACCGTCTGTCTAATGCAATTTTCTGTTTTCTTGTTATTCTAGTCATTTTTTGTTTAGTTCTCTTCTCCTTTTATAGTTCTTTTCATCCTAGATCTAGTGACATGACATGCACACATAATTCTAGGTCTGGTCCTAAAAGTTAGTTTAATCATGAATCAATGAAACAATTTTGAATATGATATGGATATTTGAGGGAAATAAATACAGATTTGGACATTTCGAGATCATTTAAAGCCCGAAATCTATGAAACTGGAGCAAATAATTTGGGAAGTTAATAGGGTGACAATAATTAGTTACAAGAGAGTGCATCTCGGACAATTTAAAGCAAACAACTTTGAGTTGAAGTGCATCTCAAGTTACAAGATAAAGTCAAGCAAGTTTTCTCTAAATTGACAGAGGATATCCACTGTGAAGAGGGAATCACACAACGAGGGTTCTATACTTGACAAGACAATAAAAAGAGTGGAAGGCTTATCAGTGATACCAATGCCGATGCTGCAAAAGAAATGTTATGCATGATCTTCATTTTTCATTTTCATGTTGCATGTGTTATACTTGGTGTTCTTAGAGAATGGGAGGCCTTCTTTCAGCTATCCAAACACTTTATATCCTTTGGTACCCCTTTTGAGCACGTACTTCTCTCTTTTGGAATCAAGTTAGAGTCATACGAAAAAAAAAGTTCATGTCCCCATAGGTTTATTTTAGAAAGTTCATTCGAAAAGAAAAATTCAAAAAAAAAGAGAAAAAATAGGGATAAAGAAAAAAAAGGAAAAAGGAAAAAGAAAAAAGAAAAAAGAAAAAGGAAAATAGTAACAAAAAATTGTCATATGAACTACGTTTGACCTGATTCTTGTAACCACAAGATACGTAGGCAGCCTTACGGTTCGGTCATACCAAATAAAATATTTCATAATCCCACGAAATTGAGAGTGGGGCGGTATTTCTTAGAAATTCCATTTCAAAAAGAAAAACAGAAAAAAAGAGAATTAAATTCTATTATTTTAGAAATTGGGGCAATATTTTTTAGAATGGATTCCAAAAGTTGTAAATAAATTAACCCCGTTGTCTTAGTTATTTTGAGCCTTTATGATATCCTTTCTTGCTAACCCTATCCAAAAGCCATATACAGTCCAAAAAAGACCTTCCAAATAGTCTTTGAGAGTGTCGAGTAAGATATACTAGGAGCATATGATATTTCTATCGTGGTTAATGCCTTGTCATCTACAGAATTTGAGGGAAAAAAAGAAGGAAAGAAAAAATGAGAGAGTCTTATGGTGAAAACCTTCATAGGTACCATAAAGTGACCGTAAGTTGAGAGAAAGAACAAAATAAGAGAGGCTTGATGGTGAAAACCCTTCGGGCACTACAAGTCGAATAAGGACCGTGAATAAGATAGGATAATCGGAGCATGGAAGCCCAGTTTCATGACTCAGAGATACAACGAGAGTTGAACATTAGACTTGCTTGATAGATTAGGCCACTTAATCCAAAGGTGCATTTCATGGTTATTAGAATTGGTGTCCATATCTGATAAGTTTCTACTTTGTAGTTTTCATGTTAGAAGTCATCTCTTTCCATTGTCCTTTAATCTCTTCCTTTTGTCTTGTTTACTTCCTCTCCCCGAGTCTGTTTGGTCAGAACAAGTGAGAAATGACTTCAAAATTTGCCACCAGCTTTCCAATTGCACAAAACGGGATCTGGCTAACACATCAAAGTGGAATATGGCAGGAAAGAACAGCATGCGCATTAAGTTGGTGACAATTAACGTGCTTTGGGATTCATGTTAAATATAAAGGTTCGTAAATGTCAATGCATGAGCAAAATGCAACAGATAGAGGATGTTGGGTTTTAACGGATTAGAGGTATTTTCTATGATAAGGGTGACAAAGAAAGTGGTTAGTCAATAAGCAAGCAAGGTTTTTCGAGTTGAAACCAAAGTTATCATGGGAAGTGAAGGAGCAATCGCCCACAAAGTCAAGGCCACAAACCAACCACCATATTTATAAACTCACAAGTTTTCTTTGTCTGAAATAGGGATGAAAGTTTTGTCCAAATCAAAGCTTGGAAGTTTGAATTTGTTCAAGTGTTCTGCCCAAATTTTGTTAGCACAAAGGCGGTTTGAGAAGGTGAAAGAAAAATTTGTTCGATCTGCAGGAACCCTCCATGAGGAAATGCATGGTTCAGGGGTAGGGAATTTTGTTCGTTCTATAGAGATCCTCCAGGAAGAAAGCATGGCTCAGGTAAGTTCATTCTCGGATTTTCAAGACCCTCCATGATAATAGGATTTAATTTAAAATTTTCAAGGCCCTCCTGGACAATGGGATTTAATTTTAAAAGTTCTCAAGACCCTCCTAGATAATGAGACCTAGTTAAAATTCAAGACCTTCATTGATAACAAGATTTAGCATGAATTCTACCGTTAGAAAATATAATTTAGCTTTGCTGTTTTTCACCGTTAGGATGTGATTTAATTTTCAGAGCCCTCCTGGATAATGCGATTTAGATTTTGAGTTCTTATAGCCCTTTTGATTACATGATTCAATTAACACTCACAGATGTTCCCAGGACCAAATTGGGGCAGAAAAGTTTGTTTTGTTTTGTCTATTTTATTGTAATGGCAGGCACCCACCTGGATAACAACGGAATAAAATTCATGTTTTATCAATCAGGCACCTACCTGGAGAACAAGGGAATACAATTCAAGTTTTGACAATCAGGTGCCCACCTGGAGAACAAGGGAATACAGTTCAAGTTTTGGCAATCAGGCGCCCACCTGGAGAACAAGGGAATACATTTCAAGTTTTGGTAATCAGGCACCCACCTGGAAAACAAGGGAATACAGTTCATGTTTTGCCAATCAGGCGCCCACATGGAGAACAAGGGAATATAGTTCTAGTTTTAGCAATCAAGCGCCCACTTGGAGAATAAGGAAATAAAGTTCAAGTTTTGGAAATCAAGTGCTCACCTGGAGAATACGAGAATACAGTTCAATTTTTCGCAATTAGGAGCCTACCTAGAGAACATGGAAATACAGTTAAATTTTTTGGCAATAAAGCGCCTACCTGGAGAACAAGGGAATACAATTCGAGTTTTGGCAATCAAACACCTACCAGGAGAACAAGGGAATACAGTTCAAGTTTTGGTAATCAGGCACCCACCTGGATAACAAGGGAGTACAATTCAAGTTTTGGAAATCAAGAGCCCAAGAACAAAGGAACACAGTTCGAGTATTGGCAATCAGGCACCCACCTGGAGAACAAAGGAATACAAATCAAGTTTTGGAAATTAGGCGCCCACCTGGAAAACAAAGGAATACAGTTCAAGTTTTGGCAATTAGGCGCCCACTTGGAGAACAAGTGAATACAGTTCTAGATTTGGCAATCAGGAGCCCACCTAGAGAATGAGGGAATACAGTTCAAGTTTTAGCAATCATGCGCCCACCTGGAGAATAAGGGAATACAGTTCTAGTTTTGGCAATCAGGCGCCCACCTGGAGAACAAGGGAATACAGTTCAAGCTATTGGCAATCAGAAGCCCACCTGGAGAACAACAGAATATAGTTGAAGTTTCAGCAATCAGGTGCCCACCTGGAGAACAAGGGAATACAATTCATGATTTGGCAATCAGTCGTCCACCTGGAGAAGAAGGGAATACAGTTCATGTTTTGGCAATCAGACGCCTACCTAGAGAACAAGGGATTATAGTTCAAGTTTTTGGCAATTAGGCATCCACTTGAAGAACAAAGGAATACAGTTCAAGATTTGGCAATCAAGTGCCCACCTGGAGAACAAGGGAGTACAGTTTAAGCTTTTGGCAATTAGGTGCTCACCAGGAGAACAAGGGAATACAGTTCATGTTTTTGTCAACCAGGCGCCTACCTGGAGAACAAGGGAATACAATTCGAGTTTTGGCAATCAGGCACCCACCTGGAGAACAAGGGAATACAAATAAAGTTTTAGCAATTAGGGGTCTACCTGGAAAACAAGGGAATACAGTTCATGTTTTGGCAATCAGGCGCCCACCTATAGAAGAAGGGAATATAGTTCAAGTTTTTGCAATCCGGCGCCCACCTGAAGAACAAGGGAATACAGTTAAAGGTTTTGGCAATCAGGCGCCCACCTGGAGAAAAAGGGAATATTGTTCAAGTTTTTGGCAATCAGGCGCCCACCTAGAAAACAAGGGAATACAGTTCATGTTTTGGTAATCAGGCGCCTACTTGTAGAAAGAGGGAAAACAGTTCATGTTTTGGCAATCAGGTGCCCACCTGGAGAACAAGGGAATACAGTTCAAGTTTTTGGCATTCAGGCACCCACCTGGAGAACAAGGGAATACAGTTTAATTTTTTTGCAACCAGGCGCCAGCCTGGAGAACAAGGTAATACAGTTCAATATTTGGCAATCAGGCACCCACTTGGAGAACAAGGGAATACAGTTTAAGCTTTTGCCAATCAGGTGATTTTGTCAACCAGGCGGCTACTTAGAGAACAAGAGAATACAATTCGAATTTTGGCAATCAGGTGGCCACCATGAGAACAAGGGAATACAGTTCATGTTTTGGCAATCAGGCACCCACCAAGAGAACAAGGGAATCCAGTTCAAGCTTCTGTAATCAGGTGCCCACCTAGAGAATAAGAGAATTCAGTTCAAGTTTTTCAAATCAGGCACCCACTTGGAGAACAACAGAATATAGTTGAAGTTTCAGCAATCAGGTGCCCACCTGGAGAACAAGGGAATACAATTCATGATTTGGCAATCAGTCGCCCACCTGGAGAAGAAGGGAATACAGTTCATGTTTTGGCAATCAGACGCCTACCTAGAGAACAAGGGATTATAGTTCAAGTTTTTGGCAATTAGGCACCCACTTGAAGAACAAAAGAATACAGTTCAAGTTTTGGAAATCAAGTGCCCACCTGGAGAACAAGGGAATACAGTTCAAGTCTTGGCAATCAGGTGCCCACTTGGAGAACAAAGGAATACAGTTGAAGTTTTGGCCATCAGGCACCCACCTGGAGAACAAGGGAATATAGTTCAAGCTTTTGGCAATCTGGCGCGCACCTAGAGAACAAGGGAATACAGTTTATGTTTTGGCAATCAGGCACCCACCCGGAGAACAAGGGAATAAAGTTCGAGTATTGGCAATTGGACGCCCACCTTGATATCAAGGCAATACAGTTGAAGTTTCGGCAATCAGGCACCCACCTGGAGAACAAGGGAATACAATTCAAGTTTTGGAATTCAGGCGCACAATTGGAGAAACAAGGATGTCCAGTTTAGCAATCAGGTGCCCACCTGGAAAACAATGGAATATAGTTTAAGTCTTTGGCAATCAAGCACCCACCTAGAGAGCAAGGGAATACATTTCAAGTTTTGATAAAAATGCGCCCACCTAGAGAACAACGGAATGCAGTTCAAGTTTTGGTAATTAGGCGCCCACCTGGAGAACTATGGAATACAATTCAAGCTTTTGGCAATTAGGCTCCCACCTGGAGAACAAGGGAATACAATTCAAGTTTTGGCAATCAGGTGTTCACCTGGAGAACAAAGGGAATACAGTTCCATTTTTTTGTAATCAGGCGCCTATATAGAGAACAAGGGAATACAATTCGAGTTTTGGCAATCAGGCGCCCACCAGAAGAACAAGAGAATACAGTTCAAGTTTTGGTAATCAGGCACCTACCTGCAAAAAAGGAATATAGTTCAAGTTTCGGTAATCAGGCACCCACCTGGAGAATAAGGGAATACAGTTCATGTTTCGACAATCATGCGCCCACTGGAGAACAAGGGAATCTAGTTCAAGTTTTGGCAATCAGGTGCCCACCTAGAGAACAAGGGAATACAGTTCAAGTTTCGGCAATCAGGCACCCACCTAGAGAATAACGGAATATAGTTCAAGTTTCGGCAATTAGGCACCCACCTAGAAAACAAGGGAATACAGTTCATGTTTTGGCAATATGGAGCCCACCTGGAGAACATAGGAATGTAGATCAAGTTATTGGCATTCAAGTGCCCACCAGGAGAACAACAGAATGCAGTTCAAGTTTTGGCAATCAGGCGCCCACCTGGAGAAATATGTAATACAATTCAAGCTTTTGTCAATCAGGCTCACACCTGGAGTACAAGGGAATACAGTTCATGTTTTTGTCAACCAGACAGCTACCTGGAGAACAAGGGAATAGAATTCGAGTTTTGGCAATTAGGTACCCACCAAGAGAACAAAGTAATACAGTTCAAGTTTTGGCAATCAGGTGCCCACCAAGAGAACAAGGGAATCCAGTTCAAGTTTTAGCAATCAGGTGCCCACCTATAGAACAAGGGAATACAGTTCAAGTTTCGGTAATCAGGCACCCACCTGGAGAACAACAGAATGCAATTCAAATTTTGCCGATCAGGCGCCCACCTGGAGAAGAAGGGAATACAATTCATATTTTGGCAATCCGGCGCCCACCTAGAGAATAAGGGATTATAGTTCAAGTTTTTGGCAATCAGGCGCCCACTTTGAGAACAAAGGAATGTAGTTCAAGTTTTGAAAATCAGGCGCCCACCTGGAGAACAAGGGAATATAGTTCAAGTCATGGCAAGCAGGCGCACACTTGGAGAATAAGGGAATACAGTTCAAGTTATAGAAATAAGGCGCCCACCTGGAGAACAAGGGAATATATTTCAAGCTTTTGGCAATATGGAGCGCATTTGGAGAACAAGGGAATACAAATCAAGTTTTGGCAATCAGGGGCCCACCTAGAGAACAAGGGAATATAGTTCATGTTTTTGCAATCAGGCACCCACCTAGAGAACAAGGGAGTATAGTTCAAGTTTTTGGCAATAAGACGCCTACCTGGAAAACAAGGGAACACAGTTCATGTTTTTGGCAATAAGGAGCCCACCTGGATAACAACAGAATACAGTTCAAGTTTCGACAATCAGGCGCCCACCTGGAGAAGAAGGGAATAAAGTTCATGTTTTGGCAATCAGTCGTCCACCTGTAGAACAAGGTATTACAGTTCAAGTTTTTGGAAATCAGGCGCCTACCTGGAAAACAAGGGAATACAGTTCATGTTTTTGGCATTCAGGCGCCCACCTGGAGAATAAGGGAATACAAATCTTGTTTTGGCAATTAGGCGCCCACCTGGAAAACAAGGGAATACAATTCAAGTTTTTGCAATCAGGCGCCCAGTTGGAGAACATGGAAATACAGTTCAACATTTGGCAATCAGGTGCTCACCTGGAGAACAAGGGAATACAATTCAAGTTTTGGCATTCAGGAGCCCAATTGGAGAAACAAGGATGTATAGTTTAACAATCAGGTGCCCACCTGGAAAACAATGGAATATATTTTATGTTTTTGGCAATCAAGCACCCACCTAGAGAGCAAGGGAATACAGTTCGAGTTTTGGCAAATAGGTGCCCACCTAGAGAGCAATGGAATGCAGTTCAGTTTTTGGCAATCAGGCGCCCACCTGTAGAACAATGGAATACAATTCAAGCTTTTGGCAATTAGGCTCCCCCCTGGAGAACAAGGGAATACTGTTCAAGTTTTGGCAATCAGGCGCTCACCTGGAGAACAATGGAATACAGTTCCATTTTTTGGTAATCAGTCACCTATATATAGAAAAAGATAATACAATTCGAGTTTTGGCAATCAGGCGCCCACCAATGGAACAAGGGAATACAGTTCTAGTTTTGGTAGTCAGGCGCCTACCTAGAAAAAAAGGGAATATAGTTCAAGTTTCGGTAATCAGGCACCCTCCTAGAGAATAAGGGAATGCAGTTCATGTTTTGGAAATTAGGCTCCCACCCGGAGAACAAGGGAATATAGTTCAAGTCTTGGCAATCAGGCGCCCACTTGGAGAATAAGGGAATACAGTTCAAGTTTCAGCAATTAGGCACACACCTGAAGAACAACGGAATACAGTTCAAGTATCGGCAATCTGGCGCCCACCTTGAAAAGAAGGGAATACAGTTCATGTTTTCGCAATCAGGCGCCTACTTGGAGAACAAGGGAATGCAGTTCAAGTTTATAGCATTTAGGTGCCCACCTGGAGAACAAGGGAATACAGTTCAAATTTTGGCAATCAGGCGCCGACACGGATAACAAGGTAATGCAGTTCAATCTTTTGGCAATCAGGCGCTGACCTGTAGAACAAGGGAATACAGTTCATGTTTTTGTCAACCAGACACCTACCTGAAGAACAAGGGAATAGAATTCGAGTTTCGGCAATTAGGAACCCACCTGGAGAACAACGGAATACAGTTCAAGTTTCGGCAATCAAGCGCCCACCTGGAAAACAAGGGAATATAGTTCATGTTTTGGCAATCAGGCGCTCACCTGTAGAACAAGGGAATAGAGTTCATGTTTTTGTCAACCAAGCACCTACCTGGAGAACAAGGGAATAGAATTCGTGTTTTGGCAATCAGGCGCGCACCAAGAGAACAAGGGAATACAGATCAAGTTTTGGCAATCAGTTGCCCACCAAGAGAACAAGGGAATACAATTCAAGTTTTTACAATCAGGCGCCCACCTGGAGAAGAAGGGAATACACTTCATGTTTTGACAATCAGGCGCCCACTTAGAGAATAAGGGATTATAGTTCATGTGTTTGGAATTCAGGCGCCCACTTGGAGAACAAAGGAATGCAGTTCAAGATTTGGAAATCAGGCGCCCACTTGGAGAACAAGGGAATATAGTTCAATTCTTGGCAATCAGGCGCCACTTGGAAAACAAGGGAACACAGTTCATGTTTTTGTCAATCAGGCGCCCACCTAGAGAACAACGGAATACAGTTCAAGTTTCGACAATCAGGCGCCCACCTGGAGAAGTAGGGAATACAATTCATGTTTTGGCAATCAGGCGTCCACCTGGAGAACAAGGTATTATAGTTCAAGTTTTTGGAAATCAGGCGCCTACCTAGAAAACAAGGGAATACAGTTCATGTTTTTGGCAATCGGGCGCCCACCAGGAATACAAGGGAATACACTTCTAGTATTGGTATTCAGGCGCCCACCTGGAGAATAAGGGAATGCAAATCATGTTTTGGCAATTAGGCTCCACCTGGAAAACAAATGAATACAAGTCAAGTTTTTGCAATTAGGCGCCCACTTGGAGAACATGGGAATACGGTTCAAGATTTGGCAATCAGGCGCTCACCTGGAGAACAAGGGAATACAGTTCAAGTTTTGGCAAGCTGGCTCCCACCTGGAGAACAAGGAATACAGTTCAAGTTTTGGCATTCAGGCGCCCAATTGAAGAAACAAGGATGTACAGTTTAGCAATCAGGTGCCCACCAGGAAAACAATGGAATATAGTTTAAGTTTTTGGCAATCAAGCACCCACCTAGAGAGCAAGGGAATACAGTTCAAGTTTTGGCAAACAGGCACGCACCTAGAGAACAACGGAATGCAGTTCATGTTTTGGCAATCAGGCGCCCACCTGGAGAACAATGGAATACAATTCAAGCTTTTAGGAATTAGGCTCCCACCTGGAGAACAAGGGAATACTGTTCAAGTTTTGGTAATTAGGCGCTCACCTGGAGAACAAGGGAATACAGTTCCATTTTTTGGTAATCTGGCGCCTATCTAGAAAACAAGGGAATACAATTCGAGTTTCGGCAATCAGGCGCCCACCAGGAGAACAAGGGAATATAGTTCAAGTTTTGGTAATTAGGCGCCTACCTAGAAAAAAAGGGAATATAGTTCATGTTTTGGTAATCAGGCACCCACCTGGAGAATAAGGGAATACAATTCATATTTTGACAATCAGGCGCCCATCTGGAGAAAAAGGGAATCCAGTTCAAGTTTCGGCAATCAGGTGCCCACCTAGAGAACAAGGGAATACAGTACAAGTTTCGGCAATTAGGAACCCACCTGGAGAACAACGGAATACAGTTCAAGTTTCGGCAATCAAGCGCCCACCTGGAAAACAAGGGAATACAGTTCATGTTTTGGCAATCAGGCGCTCACCTGTAGAACAAGGGAATAGAGTTCATGTTTTTGTCAACCAGGCACCTACCTGGAGAACAAGGGAATAGAATTCAAGTTTTGGCAATCAGGCACCCACCTGGAGAACAACGGAATACAGTTCAAGTTTATACAATCAGGAGCCCACCTGCAGAACAATAGAATACAGTTCAAGTTTTGGAAATCAGGCACCCACCTGGAGAACAAGGGAATACAATTCAAGTTTTGGCAATAAGGCGCCCACCTGGAGAAGAAGGGAATACAGTTCATGTTTTGGCAATCAGGCGCCCACCTAGAGAATAAGGGATTATAGTTCATGTTTTTGGAATTCAGGCGCCCACTTTGAGAACAAAGGAATGCAATTCAAGATTTGGAAATCAGGCGCCCACCTGAAGAACAAGGGAATATAGATCAAGTCTTGGCAATCAGGCGCCCACTTGGAGAACAAGGGAACACAGTTCATGTTTTTGGCAATCAGGCGCCGACCTGGAGAACAAGGTAATACAGTTCAAGTTTTGGCAATCAGGCGCCCACCTGGAGAATAAGGGATTACAATTCATGTTTTGGCAATCAAGCGTCCACCTGGAGAACAAGGTATTATAGTTCAAGTTTTTGGAAATCAGGCGCCTACCTGGAAAAAAGGGAATAAAGTTCATGTTTTTGGCAATCGGGCGCCCACCAGGAATACAAGGGAATACACTTCTAGTTTTGGCATTCAGGCGCCCACCTGGAGAATAAGGGAATACAAATCATGTTTTGGCAATTAGATGCCCACCTGGAAAACAAAGGAATACAAGTCAAGTTTTTGCAATCAGGCGCCCGCATAGAGAACATGGGAATACGGTTCAAGATTTGGCAATCAGGCGCTCACCTGGAGAACAAGGGAATACAGTTCAAGTTTTGGCAATCTGGCTCCCACCTGGAGAACAAGGGAATACAGTTCAAGTTTTGGCATTCAGGCGCCCAATTGGAGAAACAAGGATGTACAGTTTAGCAATCAGGTGCCCACCAAGAAAACAATGGAATATAGTTTAAGTTTTTGGCAATCAAACACCCACCTAGATAGCAAGGGAATACAGTTCAACTTTTGGCAAATAGGCGCCCACCTAGAGAACAACGGAATGCAGTTCATGTTTTGGCAATCAGGCGCCCACCTGGAGAACAATGGAATACAATTCAAGCTTTTGGCAAATAGGCTCCCACCTAGAGAACAAAGGAATATTGTTCAAGTTTTGGCAATTAGGCGCTCACCTGGAGAACAAGGGAATACAGTTCCATTTTTTGGTATTCTGGCGCCTATCTAGAAAACAAGGGAATACAATTCGAGTTTTGGCAGCCCACCAGGAGAACAAGGGAATATAGTTCAAGTTTTGGTAATCAGGCGCCTACCTGGAAAAAAAGGGAATATAGTTCATGTTTCGGTAATTAGGCACCCACCTGGAGAATAAGGGAATACAATTCATGTTTCGACAATCAGGCGCCCACCTGGAGAAAAAGTGAATCCAGTTCAAGTTTCGGCAATCTGGTGCCCACCTAGAGAACAAGGGAATACAGTTCAAGTTTCGGCAATTAGGCACCCACCTGGAGAACAACGGAATATAGTTCAAGTTTCGGCAATCAAGCGCCCACCTGGAAAACAAGGGAATACAGTTCATGTTTTGGCAATCAGGCGCCTACCTGGAGAACAAGGGAATGCAGTTCAAGTTTTTGGCATTCAGACGACCACCTGGAGAACAAGGGAATACAGTTCAAGTTTTGGCAATTAGGCGCCGACATGGAGAACAAGGTAATATAGTTCAATCTTTTGGCAATCAGGCGCTCACCTGTAGAACAAGGGAATACAGTTCATGTTTTGTCAACCGGGCACCTACCTGGAGAACAAGGAAATAGAATTCGATTTTTGGCAATCAGGCGCCCACAAAGAGAACAAGGGAATACGGTTCAAGTTTCGGCAATCAGGTGCCCACCAAGAGAATAAGGGAATCCAGTTCAAGTTTTGGCAATCAGGTGCCCACCTATAGAACAAGGGAATACAATTCATGTTTCGGCAATCAGGAACCCACCTTGAGAATAGCGGAATACAGTTAAAGTGTTGGAAATCAGGCGCCCACCTGGAGAACAAGGGAATACAATTCATGTTTTGGCAATCAGGCACCCACCTGGAGAAGAAGGGAATACAGTTCAAGTTATGGCAATCCGGCGCCCGCCTAGAGAATAAGGGATTATAGTTCAAGTTTTTGGAATTCAGGCACCCACTTGGAGAACAAAGAAATGCAGTTCAAGTTTTGAAAATTAGGCGCCCACCTGGAGAACAAGGCAATATAGTTCAAGTCTTGGCAATCAGACGCTTACCTGGAGAACAAGGGAATACTATTCAAGCTTTTTGCAATCAGGCGCCCACCTGGAGAACAAGGGAATGAATTTCAAGTTTTGGCAATCAGGCGCTCACCTGGAGAATAAGGGAATACAGTTCTAGTTTTGGCATTCAGGCGCCTACCTGGAGAACAAGGTAGTACAGTTTGGCAATCAGGCACCTACCTAGAGAACAAGGGAATAAAGTTCATGTTTTGACAATCAGGAGCCCACCTGGAGAACAAAGGAATCTAGTTCAAGTTTCGAAAATCAGGTGCCCAACTAAAGAACAAGGGAATCAAGTTTCGGCAATCAGGAACCCACCTGGAGAACAACGGAATTCAGTTCAAGTTTCGGCAATCAGGCGCTCACCTAGAAAACAAGGGAATACAGTTCATGTTTTTGGCAATCGGGCACCCACCGGGAAAATAAGGGAATACACTTCTAGTTTTGGCATTCAGGCGTCCACCTAGAGAATAAGGGAATACAAATCATGTTCTGGCAATTAGGCGCCCACCTGAAAAACAAGGGAATACAATTCAAGTTCTTGTAATCAGGCGCCCACTTGGAGAACATGGGAATACAGTTCAAGATTTGGCAATCAGGCGCTCACCTGGAGGACAAGGGAATACATTTCAAGTTTTGGCAATCTGACTTCCACCTGAAGAACAAGGGAATACAGTTCAAGTTTTGGCAATCAGATGCCCACCTGGAGAACAAGGGAATACAGTTCAATCTTTTGGCAATCAGGTTTCCACATGGAGAACAAGGGAATAATTTCATGTTTCGGCAATCAGGCGCCCACCTGAAGTACAAGGAAGTACAGTTTGGCAATCAGACGCCCACCTAGAAAACAAGGGAATAATGTTCATGTTTCGACAATCAGGCGCCCACCTGGAGAACAAGGAAATCTAGTTCAAGTTTCGGAAATCAGGTTCCCACCTAGATAACAAGGGAATACATTTCAAGTTTCGACAATCAGGGACCCACCTGGAGAACAATGGAATACCGTTCATGTTTCCGCAATCAGACGCCCACCTGGAGAACAAAGGAATACAATTTAAGTTTCGGCAATCAAGCGCCCACCTGGAAATGAAGGGAATACAGTTGATGTTTTGGCAATCAGGCGCACACCTAGAGAACAAGGGATTACAATTTAATTTTTTGGAAATCAGACATATACCTGGAGAACAAGGGAATACTCTTCAAGGTTTTGAAATCAGGTGCCCACCTAGAGAACAAAGGAATACTGTTCAAGTTTCGGCAATCAGGCACCCACCTGGTGAACAACGAAATACAGTTCAAGTTTCGGCAATCAGGCGCCCACCTGGAAAACAAGGGAATACAGTTCATGTTTTTGGCAATCAGGCGCCCACCGGGAAAACAAGGGAATACACTTCTAGTTTTGGCATTCAGGCATCCACCTGGAGAATAAGAGAGTACAAATCATGTTCTCGCAATTAGGCGCCCACTTGGAAAACAAGGGAATACAATTCAAGTTTTTGCAATCAGGCGCCCACTTGGAGAACATGGGAATAAAGTTCAAGATTTGGCAATCAGGCGCTCACCTGGAGAACAAGGGAATACAGTTCAAGTTTTGGCAATCTGTCTCCCACCTGGAGAACAAAGGAATACAGTTCAAGTTTTGGCAATCAGACGCCCAACTGGAGAACCAGGGAATACAGTTGAAGCTTTTGGCAATCAGGTGTCCACATGGAGAACAAGGGAATAAATTTCAAGTTTCGGCAATCAGGCGCCCACCTGGAGAACAAGGGAATATAGTTCAAGTTTTGGCATTTAGGCGCCCACCTGGAGAACAAGGGAATATAATTCAAGTTTTAGCAATCAGGCGCCCTCCTGGAGAAGAAGGGAATACAGTTCATGTTTTGGCAATCAGGCACCCACCTAGAGAATAAGGGATTATAGTTCAATTTTTTGGAAATAAGGAACCCACCTGTAGAATAAGGGAATACAGTTCATGTTTTTGTCAACCAGGCACATACCTGGAGAACAAGGGAATAGAATTCAAGTTTTGGAAATCAGGCGCCCACCAAGTGAACAAGGGAATCCAATTCAAGTTTCGGCAATCAGGTGCCAACCTATAGAACAAGGGAATACAGTTCAAGTTTCGGCAATTAGGCACCCACCTGGAGAACAACGGAATACAGTTCAAGTTTCGACAATCAGGCACCCACCTGGAGAACAAGGGAATATAATTCAAGTTTTAGCAATCAGGCGCCCACCTGGAGAAGAAGGGAATACAGTTCATGTTTTGGTAATCAAACGCCCACCTAGAGAATAAGGGATTATAGTTCAAGTTTTTGGCAATCAGGCGCCCACCTTGAGAACAAATGAATGTAGTTCATGTTTTGGAAATCAGGCGCCCACCTAGAGAACAAGGGAATATAGTTCAAGTGTTGGCAATCAGGCGCCCACTTGGAGAATAAGGGAATATAGTTCATGCTTTTGGCAATCTGGAGCGCACTTGGAGAAGAAGGGAATATCGTTCATGTTTTTGCAATCAGGCGCCCATCCAGAGAAGAAGGGAGTATAGTTCAAGTTTTTGGCAATAAAGCACCTACCTGGAAAGCATAGGAATACAGTTCATGTTTTTGGCAATCAGGGGCCCACGTAGAAAACAAGGGAATACAATTCAAGTTTTGGCAATCAGGCGCCCAGCTAGAGAACAAGGGAATACTGTTCAAGTTTTGGCAATTAGGCGCCCACCTAGAAAACAAGGGAGTATAGTTTAATTTTTTGGCAATAAAGCGCCTACCTGGAAAACAAGGGAATACAGTTCATGTTATTGGCAATCGGGCGCTCACCTGGAAAATAAAGGAATACACTTCAAGTTTTGGCAATCAGGCGCCCACCTGGATAATAAGGGAATACAAATCATGTTATGGCAATTAGGCATCCACCTGGAAAATAAAGGAATACAATTCAAGTTTTTGCAATCAGGCGCCCACTTGGAGAACAAGGGAATACAGTTAATGATTTGGCAATCAGGCGCCCACCTAGAGAACAAGGGAATACAGTTCAAGTTTTTGAAATCTGGCACCCATCTGGAGAACAAAGGAATACAGTTCAAGTTTTGGCAATCAGACGCCTACCTAGAGAACAAGGGAATTCAATTCAAGCTTTTTGCAATCAGGCGCCACCTAGAGAACAAGGGAATGAATTTAAAGTTTTGGCAATCAGGAGCCCACCTGGAGAACAAGGGAATACAGTTCTAATTTTGGCATTCAGGTGCCCACCTGGAGAACAATGTAGTATAGTTTGACAATCAGGCGCCCACCTAGAGAACAAGGGAATAAAGTTCATGTTTTGACAATCAGGAGCCCACCTGGAGAAAAAGGGAATCTAGTTCAAGTTTCGGAAATCAGGTGCCCACCTAGAGACCAAGAGAATACAGTTCAAGTTTCGGCAATCAGGCAACCACTTGGAGAACAACGGAATACAGTTCAAGTTTGACAATCAGGCGCCCACCTGGAGAACAAGGGAATACAATTTAAGTTTTGGCAATCAAGTTCCCACCATGAGAAGAAGGGAGTATAGTTTATGTTTTGGCAATCAAGCGTCCACCTAGAGAACAAGGGATTACAGTTCAAGTTCTTGGAAATCAGGCGTCTACCTGGAGAACAAGGGAATAATGTTCAAGTCTTTGCAATCAGGCGCCCACCATGAGAACAAGGGAATATAATTCAAGTTTTGGCAATCAGGCGCCCACCTAGAGAACAAGGGAAAACAGTTCAAGTTTTGACAATCAGGCGCCCACCTAGAGAACAAGGGAGTATAGTTCAATTTTTTGGCAATAAGGTGTCTACCTGGAAAACAAGGGAATACAATTCATATTTTTGGCAATCAGGCGACCACATAGAAAACAAGGGAATACAGTTCGTGTTTTGGCAATCAGGCGCCCACCTAAGGCCCCATCTGGAGAATACGGGAACACAAATCAAGTTTTGGAAATTAGGTGCCAACTCGGAAAACAAGGGAATATAGTTCAAGTTTTGGCAATAAGGCGCCCACTTGGACAACAAGGGAATACAGTTCTAGATTTGGCAATCAGTCGCCCACCTGGAGAACAAGGAAATACAATTCAAGTTTTGGCAATCAGGCACCCACCTGGAGAACAAGGGAATACAGTTCAAGCTTTTGGCAATCAGGCGCCCACCTGGAGAACAAGGGAATACATTTCAAGTTTCGGCAATCAGGCACCCACCTGGAGAATAAGGGAATACAGTTTAAGTTTTGGCATTCAGGGACCCACATAGAGAACAAGGAAGTACAGTTTGGCAATCAGGTGTCCACCTGGAGAACAAGGGAATACAGTTTAAGTTTTTGGTTATAAAGCATCCACCTGGAGAGCAAGGGAATACAGTTCTAGTTTTGGCATTCAGGCGCCCACCTGGAGAACAATGTAGTACAGTTTGGCAATCAGGCGCCCACCTAGAAAACAAGGGAATAAAGTTCATGTTTTGACAATCAGGAGCCCACCTGGAGAACAAGGGAATCTAGTTCAAGTTTCGGAAATTAGGTGCCCACCTAGAGAACAAGGGAATATAGTTCAAGTTTTGGCAATCAGGCACCCACTTGGAGAACAACGAAATACAGTTCAAGTTTCGGCAATCAGGCGCCCACCTGGAGAACAAGAGAATACAATTTAGGTTTTGGCAATCAAGTTCCCACCATGAGAAGAAGGGAATATAGTTTATGTTTTGGCAATCAGGCGTCCACCTAGAGAACAAGGGATTATAGTTCAAGTTCTTGGAAATCAGGCGTCTACCTGGAGAACAAGGGAAAAATGTTCAAGTCTTAGCAATTAGGCATCCACTAGGAGAATAAGGGAATACAGTTTAAGTTTTTGCAATCAGGCGCCCACCATGAGAACAAGGGGATATAGTTCAAGTTTTGGCAATCAGGCCCCCACCTAGAGAACAAGGGAAAACAGTTCAAGTTTTGGCAATCAGGCGCCCACCTAGAGAACAAGGGAGTATAGTTCAATTTTTTAGCAATAAGGTGCCTACCTGGAAAACAAGGGAATACAGTTCATGTTTTTGGGAATCAGGTGCCCACCTAGAAAACAAGGGAATACAGTTCGTGTTTTGGCAATCAAGCGCCCACCTAAGGCGCCCACCTGGAGAATACGGGAACACAAATCATGTTTTGGAAATTAGGTGCCAACCTGGAAAACAAGGGAATATAGTTCAAGTTTTGGCAATGAGACGCCCACTTGGACAACAAGGGAATACAGTTCTAGATTTGGCAATCAGGCGCCCACCTGGAGAACAAGGAAATACAATTCAAGTTTTGGCAATCCGGCACCTACCTGGAGAACAAGGGAATACAGTTCAAGCTTTTGGCAATCAGGCGCCCACCTGGAGAACAAGAGAATACATTTCAAGTTTCGGCAATCTGGCACCCACCTGGAGAATAAGGGAATACAGTTTAAGTTTTGGCATTCTGGCACCCACCTAGAGAACAAGGAAGTACAGTTTGGCAATCAGGTGTCCACCTGGAGAACAAGGGAATACAGTTCAAGTTTTTGGTAATCAAGCACCCACCTGGAGAGGAGGGGAATACAGTTCAAGTTTTTGCATTCAGGCGCCCACCTGGAGAAGAACAAAATACAGTTCATGTTTTGGCAATTAGGTGCCCACCTAGAGAACAAGGGATTACAGTTCAAGTTTTTGGAAATCAGGCGTATTCCTGGAGAACAAGGGAATACTATTCAAGTCTTTGCAATTAGGTGGCCACCAAGAGAACAAAGGAATACGGTTCAAGTTTCGGCAATCAGGCACCCCCCTGGTGAACAACGGAATACAGTTCAAGTTTCGGCAATTAGGTGCCCACCTGGAAAACAAGGAATTACAGTTCAAGTTTTGGCAATCAGGAGCCCACCTGGAGAACAAGGGAATGCAGTTCATGTTTTTGGCATTCAGGCGCCCACCTGAAGAACAAGGGAATACAGTTCAAGTTTTGGCAATCAGGCGCCGACATGGAGAATAAGGTAATACAGTACAATCTTTTGGCAATCAGGCGCTCACCTGTAGAATAAGGAAATACAGTTCATGTTTTTGTCAACCAGGCACCTACCTCGAGAACAAGGGAATAGAATTCAAGTTTTAGCAATCTGGCGCCCACCATGAGAACAAGGGAATACAGTTCAAGTGTTGGAAATCAGGTTCCCACCAACAGAACAAGGGAATCCAATTCAAGTTTCGACAATCAGGTGCCAACCCATAGAACACGGGAATACAATTTAAGTTTCGGCAATCAGGCACCCACCTAGAGAACAACGGAATACAGTTCAAGTTTCGACAATCAGGCGCCCACCTGGAGAACAAAGGAATACAATTCAAGTTTTGGCAATGAGGCGCCCACTTGGAGAAGAAGGGAATACAATTCATGTTTTGGCAATCAGGCGCCCACCTAGAGAATAGGGGATTATAGTTCAAGTTTTTGGAAATCAGGCGCCCACCTGGAGAACAAAGGAATGCAGTTCATCTTTTGGAAATCAGGCGCCCACCTAGAGAACAAGGGAATATAGTTCAAGTCTTGGCAATCAGGCGCCCACTTGGAGAATAAGGATATACAGTTCAATTTTTGGCAATCAGGGGCCCACGTTGAAAACAAGGGAATACAATTCAAGTTTTGGCAATCAGGCGCCCACCTAGAGAACAAGGGAATACTGTTCAAGTTTTGGCAATCAGGCGCCCACCTAGAAAATAAGGGAGTATAGTTTAATTTTTTGGCAATAAAGCGCCTACCTGGAAAACAAGGTAATACAGTTCAAGTTTTTGGCAATCGGGCGCTTACTTGGAAAACAAGGGAATACACTTCGAGTTTAGGCAATCAGGCGCCCACCTGGAGAATAAGGGAATACAAATCATGTTTTGGAAATTAGGCGCGCACCAGGAAAACAAGGGAATACAATTCAAGTTTTTGCAATCAGGCACCCACTCGGAGAACAAGGGAATACAGTTCACGATTTCGCAATCAGGCACCCACCTAGAGAACAAGGGAATACAGTTCAAGTGTTGGAAATCAAGTGCCCACCAACAGAACAAGGGAATCCAATTCAAGTTTCGACAATCAGGTGCCAACCTATAGAACACGGGAATACAATTTAAGTTTCGGCAATCAGGCACCCACCTAAAGAACAACAGAATACAGTTCAAGTTTCGACAATCAGGCGCCCACCTGGAGAACAAGGGAATACAATTGAAGTTTTGGCAATGAGGCGCCCACTTGGAGAACAAGGAAATACAGTTCATGTTTTGGCAATCAGGCGCCCACCTAGAGAATAAGGGATTATAGTTCAAGTTTTTTGAAATCAGGCGCCCACCTGGAGAACAAAGGAATGCAGTTCATGTTTTGGAAATCAGGCGCCCACCTGGAGAACAAGGGAATATAGTTCAAGTCTTGGCAATCAGGCTCCCACTTGGAGAATAAGGATATACAGTTCAATTTTTGGCAATCAGGGGCCCACGTTGAAAACAAGGGAATACAATTCAAGTTTTGGCAATCAAGTGCCCACCTAGAGAACAAGGCAATACAGTTCATGTTTCGGCAATTAGGCACCCACTTGGAGAACAACGGAATACAGTTCAAATTTCGGTAATCAGGCGCCCACCTGGAGAACAAGGGAATACAATTTAAGTTTTGGCAATCAAGAGCCCACCTTGAGAAGAAGGGAATATAGTTTATGTTTTGGCAATCAGGAGTCCACCTAGAGAACAAGGGATTACAGTTCAAGTTCTTTGAAATTAGGCATCTACCTGGAGAACAAGTGAATAATGTTCAAGTCTTTGCAATCAGGCATCCACTAGGAGAACAAGGGAATACAGTTTAAGTTTTGGCAATCAGGCGCCCACCATAAGAACAAGGGAATACAGTTCAAGTTTTGGCAATCAGGCGCCCACCTAGAGAATAAGGGAAAACAGTTCAAGTTTTGGCAATCAGGCGCCCACCTAGAGAACAAGGATGTACAGTTTGGCAATCAGGTGTCCACCTGGAGAACAAGGGAATACAGTTCAAGTTGTTGGTAATCAATCACCCACTTGGAGAGCAGGGGAATACAGTTCAAGTTTTTGCAATCAGGAGCCCACCTGGAGAAGAACAAAATATAGTTCATGTTTTGGCAATTAGGTGCCCACCTAGAGAACAAGCGATTACAGTTCAAGTTTTTGGAAATCAAGCGTTTACCTGGAGAACAAAGGAATATTGTTCAAGTTTTGGCAATCAGGCGCCCACCTAGAGAACAAGGGAATATTGTTCAAGTTTTGGCAATCAGGCGCCCACCTAGAGAATAAGGGAAAACAGTTCAAGTTTTGGCAATCAGGCGCCCACCTAGAGAACAAGGATGTACAGTTTGGCAATCAGGTGTCCACCTGGAGAACAAGGGAATACAGTTCAAGTTGTTGGTAATCAAGCACCCACTTGGAGAGCAGGGGAATATAGTTCAAGTTTTTGCAATCAGGAGCCCACCTGGAGAAGAACAAAATATAGTTCATGTTTTGGCAATTAGGTGCCCACCTAGAGAACAAGCGATTACAGTTCATGTTTTTGGAAATCAAGCGTTTACCTGGAGAACAAGGGAATATTGTTCAAGTCTTTGCAATTAGGTGCCCACCTAGAGAACAAGGGAATATTGTTCAAGTTTTGGCAATCAGGCGCCCACCTAGAAATAAAGGGAGTATAGTTTAATTTTTTGGCAATAAAGCGCCTACCTGGAAAACAAGGTAATACAGTTTATGTTTTTGGCAATCGGGCGCTTACCTGGAAAACAAGGGAATACACTTCGAGTTTAGGCAATCAGGCGCCCACATTGAGAACAAGGGAATACAATTTAAGTTTTGGAAATCAAGTGCCCACCTTGAGAAGAAGAGAATATAGTTTATGTTTTGGCAATCAGGCGTCCACCTAGAGAACAAGGGAATACAGTTCAAGTTTCGGCAATCAGGCACCCACTTGGAGAACAACGGAATACAGTTCAAGTTTCGGCAATCAGGCGCCCACCTTGAGAACAAGGGAATACAATTTAAGTTTTGGAAATCAAGTGCCCACCTTGAGAAGAAGGGAATATAGTTTATGTTTTGGCAATCAGGCGTCCACCTAGAGAACAAGGGATTATAGTTCAAGTTCTTGGAAATCAAGAGTCTACCTAGAGAACAAGGGAATAATGTTCAAGTCTTTGCAATCAGGCATCCACTAGGAGAACAAGGGAATACAGTTTAAGTTTTGGAAATCAGGCGCCCACCATGAGAACAAGGGAATACAGTTCAAGTTTTGGCAATCAGGCGCCCACCTAGAGAACAAGGGAAAACAGTTCAAGTTTTGGCAATTAGGCGCCCACCTCAGACGCCCACCTTGAGAATACGGGAACACAAATAATGTTTTGGAAATTAAGTGCCAACCTGGAAAACAAGGGAATACAGTTCATGTTTTGGCAATGAGGCGCCCACTTGGAGAACAAGGGAATACAGTTCTAGATTTGGCAATCAGGCCCCCACTTGGAGAACAACGAAATATTGTTCATGTTTTGGCAATCAGGTGCCCACCTGGAGAACAATGGTATACAATTCAATCTTTTGGCAGTCAGGCTCCCACCTAGAGAACAAGGGAATACAATTCATGTTTTTGCAATCAGGCGCTCAACTGGAGAACAAGGGAATACTGTTCAATTTTTTGGCAATCATCCGCCTACCTGGAGAACAAGGGAATACAATTCGAGTTTTGGCAATCCGGCGCCCACCAGGAGAAAAAGGGAATACAGTTCAAGTTTTGGTAATCTGGCGCCCACCTGGAAACAAGGGAATATAGTTCATGTTTTGATAATCAGGCGCCCACCTAGAGAACAAGGGAAGACAGTTCATGTTTCGACAATCAGGTTCCCACCTAGAGAACAAGGGAATCTAGTTCAAGTTTCGGTAATCAGGTTCCCACCTAGGGAACAAGGGAATACAGTTCAAGTTTCAGTAATCAGGCACCCACCTAGAATACAACAAAACATAGTTAGGGTTTTGGCAATCTGGCGCCCACCTGAAGAAGAAGGGAATACAATTCAAGTTTTGGCAATCAGGCGCCCACCTAGAGAAGAAGGGAATACAGTTCATGTTTTGGAAATCAGGCGCCCACCTAGAGAATAAGGGATTACAGTTCAAGTTTTTGGAAATCAGGCGTCAACCTGGAGAACAAGGGAATACAGTTCAAATTTTTGCAATCAGGCGCCCACTTGGAGAACAAGGTAACACAGTTCAAGTTTTGGCAATAACGCACCCACCTAGAGAACAAGGGAATACAATTCCAGCTTTTGGAAATCAGGCGCCCACCTGGAGTATAAGGTAATCTAGTTCATGTTTTGGCAATCAAACACCCACCTAGAGAACAAAGGAGTATAATTCAAGTTTTTGGCAATAGAGTGCCTACCTGGAGAACAAAGGAATACAGTTCTAGATTTGGCAATCAGTCGCCCACCTGGAGAACAAGGAAATACAATTCAAGTTTTGGCAATCAGGCACCCACCTGGAGAACAAGGGAATACAGTTCAAGCTTTTGGCAATCAGGCGCCCACCTGGAGAACAAGGGAATACATTTCAAGTTTCGGCAATCAGGCACCCACCTGGAGAATAAGGGAATACAGTTTAAGTTTTGGCATTCAGGGACCCACATAGAGAACAAGGAAGTACAGTTTGGCAATCAGGTGTCCACCTGGAGAACAAGGGAATACAGTTTAAGTTTTTGGTTATAAAGCATCCACCTGGAGAGCAAGGGAATACAGTTCTAGTTTTGGCATTCAGGCGCCCACCTGGAGAACAATGTAGTACAGTTTGGCAATCAGGCGCCCACCTAGAAAACAAGGGAATAAAGTTCATGTTTTGACAATCAGGAGCCCACCTGGAGAACAAGGGAATCTAGTTCAAGTTTCGGAAATTAGGTGCCCACCTAGAGAACAAGGGAATATAGTTCAAGTTTTGGCAATCAGGCACCCACTTGGAGAACAACGAAATACAGTTCAAGTTTCGGCAATCAGGCGCCCACCTGGAGAACAAGAGAATACAATTTAGGTTTTGGCAATCAAGTTCCCACCATGAGAAGAAGGGAATATAGTTTATGTTTTGGCAATCAGGCGTCCACCTAGAGAACAAGGGATTATAGTTCAAGTTCTTGGAAATCAGGCGTCTACCTGGAGAACAAGGGAAAAATGTTCAAGTCTTAGCAATTAGGCATCCACTAGGAGAATAAGGGAATACAGTTTAAGTTTTTGCAATCAGGCGCCCACCATGAGAACAAGGGGATATAGTTCAAGTTTTGGCAATCAGGCCCCCACCTAGAGAACAAGGGAAAACAGTTCAAGTTTTGGCAATCAGGCGCCCACCTAGAGAACAAGGGAGTATAGTTCAATTTTTTAGCAATAAGGTGCCTACCTGGAAAACAAGGGAATACAGTTCATGTTTTTGGGAATCAGGTGCCCACCTAGAAAACAAGGGAATACAGTTCGTGTTTTGGCAATCAAGCGCCCACCTAAGGCGCCCACCTGGAGAATACGGGAACACAAATCATGTTTTGGAAATTAGGTGCCAACCTGGAAAACAAGGGAATATAGTTCAAGTTTTGGCAATGAGACGCCCACTTGGACAACAAGGGAATACAGTTCTAGATTTGGCAATCAGGCGCCCACCTGGAGAACAAGGAAATACAATTCAAGTTTTGGCAATCCGGCACCTACCTGGAGAACAAGGGAATACAGTTCAAGCTTTTGGCAATCAGGCGCCCACCTGGAGAACAAGAGAATACATTTCAAGTTTCGGCAATCTGGCACCCACCTGGAGAATAAGGGAATACAGTTTAAGTTTTGGCATTCTGGCACCCACCTAGAGAACAAGGAAGTACAGTTTGGCAATCAGGTGTCCACCTGGAGAACAAGGGAATACAGTTCAAGTTTTTGGTAATCAAGCACCCACCAGGAGAGGAGGGGAATACAGTTCAAGTTTTTGCATTCAGGCGCCCACCTGGAGAAGAACAAAATACAGTTCATGTTTTGGCAATTAGATGCCCACCTAGAGAACAAGGGATTACAGTTCAAGTTTTTGGAAATCAGGCGTATTCCTGGAGAACAAGGGAATACTATTCAAGTCTTTGCAATTAGGTGGCCACCAAGAGAACAAAGGAATACGGTTCAAGTTTCGGCAATCAGGCACCCCCCTGGTGAACAACGGAATACAGTTCAAGTTTCGGCAATTAGGTGCCCACCTGGAAAACAAGGAATTACAGTTCAAGTTTTGGCAATCAGGAGCCCACCTGGAGAACAAGGGAATGCAGTTCATGTTTTTGGCATTCAGGCGCCCACCTGAAGAACAAGGGAATACAGTTCAAGTTTTGGCAATCAGGCGCCGACATGGAGAATAAGGTAATACAGTACAATCTTTTGGCAATCAGGCGCTCACCTGTAGAATAAGGAAATACAGTTCATGTTTTTGTCAACCAGGCACCTACCTCGAGAACAAGGGAATAGAATTCAAGTTTTAGCAATCTGGCGCCCACCATGAGAACAAGGGAATACAGTTCAAGTGTTGGAAATCAGGTTCCCACCAACAGAACAAGGGAATCCAATTCAAGTTTCGACAATCAGGTGCCAACCCATAGAACACGGGAATACAATTTAAGTTTCGGCAATCAGGCACCCACCTAGAGAACAACGGAATACAGTTCAAGTTTCGACAATCAGGCGCCCACCTGGAGAACAAAGGAATACAATTCAAGTTTTGGCAATGAGGCGCCCACTTGGAGAAGAAGGGAATACAATTCATGTTTTGGCAATCAGGCGCCCACCTAGAGAATAGGGGATTATAGTTCAAGTTTTTGGAAATCAGGCGCCCACCTGGAGAACAAAGGAATGCAGTTCATCTTTTGGAAATCAGGCGCCCACCTAGAGAACAAGGGAATATAGTTCAAGTCTTGGCAATCAGGCGCCCACTTGGAGAATAAGGATATACAGTTCAATTTTTGGCAATCAGGGGCCCACGTTGAAAACAAGGGAATACAATTCAAGTTTTGGCAATCAGGCGCCCACCTAGAGAACAAGGGAATACTGTTCAAGTTTTGGCAATCAGGCGCCCACCTAGAAAATAAGGGAGTATAGTTTAATTTTTTGGCAATAAAGCGCCTACCTGGAAAACAAGGTAATACAGTTCAAGTTTTTGGCAATCGGGCGCTTACTTGGAAAACAAGGGAATACACTTCGAGTTTAGGCAATCAGGCGCCCACCTGGAGAATAAGGGAATACAAATCATGTTTTGGAAATTAGGCGCGCACCAGGAAAACAAGGGAATACAATTCAAGTTTTTGCAATCAGGCACCCACTCGGAGAACAAGGGAATACAGTTCACGATTTCGCAATCAGGCACCCACCTAGAGAACAAGGGAATACAGTTCAAGTGTTGGAAATCAAGTGCCCACCAACAGAACAAGGGAATCCAATTCAAGTTTCGACAATCAGGTGCCAACCTATAGAACACGGGAATACAATTTAAGTTTCGGCAATCAGGCACCCACCTAAAGAACAACAGAATACAGTTCAAGTTTCGACAATCAGGCGCCCACCTGGAGAACAAGGGAATACAATTGAAGTTTTGGCAATGAGGCGCCCACTTGGAGAACAAGGAAATACAGTTCATGTTTTGGCAATCAGGCGCCCACCTAGAGAATAAGGGATTATAGTTCAAGTTTTTTGAAATCAGGCGCCCACCTGGAGAACAAAGGAATGCAGTTCATGTTTTGGAAATCAGGCGCCCACCTGGAGAACAAGGGAATATAGTTCAAGTCTTGGCAATCAGGCTCCCACTTGGAGAATAAGGATATACAGTTCAATTTTTGGCAATCAGGGGCCCACGTTGAAAACAAGGGAATACAATTCAAGTTTTGGCAATCAAGTGCCCACCTAGAGAACAAGGCAATACAGTTCATGTTTCGGCAATTAGGCACCCACTTGGAGAACAACGGAATACAGTTCAAATTTCGGTAATCAGGCGCCCACCTGGAGAACAAGGGAATACAATTTAAGTTTTGGCAATCAAGAGCCCACCTTGAGAAGAAGGGAATATAGTTTATGTTTTGGCAATTAGGAGTCCACCTAGAGAACAAGGGATTACAGTTCAAGTTCTTTGAAATTAGGCATCTACCTGGAGAACAAGTGAATAATGTTCAAGTCTTTGCAATCAGGCATCCACTAGGAGAACAAGGGAATACAGTTTAAGTTTTGGCAATCAGGCGCCCACCATAAGAACAAGGGAATACAGTTCAAGTTTTGGCAATCAGGCGCCCACCTAGAGAATAAGGGAAAACAGTTCAAGTTTTGGCAATCAGGCGCCCACCTAGAGAACAAGGATGTACAGTTTGGCAATCAGGTGTCCACCTGGAGAACAAGGGAATACAGTTCAAGTTGTTGGTAATCAATCACCCACTTGGAGAGCAGGGGAATACAGTTCAAGTTTTTGCAATCAGGAGCCCACCTGGAGAAGAACAAAATATAGTTCATGTTTTGGCAATTAGGTGCCCACCTAGAGAACAAGCGATTACAGTTCAAGTTTTTGGAAATCAAGCGTTTACCTGGAGAACAAAGGAATATTGTTCAAGTTTTGGCAATCAGGCGCCCACCTAGAGAACAAGGGAATATTGTTCAAGTTTTGGCAATCAGGCGCCCACCTAGAGAATAAGGGAAAACAGTTCAAGTTTTGGCAATCAGGCGCCCACCTAGAGAACAAGGATGTACAGTTTGGCAATCAGGTGTCCACCTGGAGAACAAGGGAATACAGTTCAAGTTGTTGGTAATCAAGCACCCACTTGGAGAGCAGGGGAATATAGTTCAAGTTTTTGCAATCAGGAGCCCACCTGGAGAAGAACAAAATATAGTTCATGTTTTGGCAATTAGGTGCCCACCTAGAGAACAAGCGATTACAGTTCATGTTTTTGGAAATCAAGCGTTTACCTGGAGAACAAGGGAATATTGTTCAAGTCTTTGCAATTAGGTGCCCACCTAGAGAACAAGGGAATATTGTTCAAGTTTTGGCAATCAGGCGCCCACCTAGAAATAAAGGGAGTATAGTTTAATTTTTTGGCAATAAAGCGCCTACCTGGAAAACAAGGTAATACAGTTTATGTTTTTGGCAATCGGGCGCTTACCTGGAAAACAAGGGAATACACTTCGAGTTTAGGCAATCAGGCGCCCACATTGAGAACAAGGGAATACAATTTAAGTTTTGGAAATCAAGTGCCCACCTTGAGAAGAAGAGAATATAGTTTATGTTTTGGCAATCAGGCGTCCACCTAGAGAACAAGGGAATACAGTTCAAGTTTCGGCAATCAGGCACCCACTTGGAGAACAACGGAATACAGTTCAAGTTTCGGCAATCAGGCGCCCACCTTGAGAACAAGGGAATACAATTTAAGTTTTGGAAATCAAGTGCCCACCTTGAGAAGAAGGGAATATAGTTTATGTTTTGGCAATCAGGCGTCCACCTAGAGAACAAGGGATTATAGTTCAAGTTCTTGGAAATCAAGAGTCTACCTAGAGAACAAGGGAATAATGTTCAAGTCTTTGCAATCAGGCATCCACTAGGAGAACAAGGGAATACAGTTTAAGTTTTGGAAATCAGGCGCCCACCATGAGAACAAGGGAATACAGTTCAAGTTTTGGCAATCAGGCGCCCACCTAGAGAACAAGGGAAAACAGTTCAAGTTTTGGCAATTAGGCGCCCACCTCAGACGCCCACCTTGAGAATACGGGAACACAAATAATGTTTTGGAAATTAAGTGCCAACCTGGAAAACAAGGGAATACAGTTCATGTTTTGGCAATGAGGCGCCCACTTGGAGAACAAGGGAATACAGTTCTAGATTTGGCAATCAGGCCCCCACTTGGAGAACAACGAAATATTGTTCATGTTTTGGCAATCAGGTGCCCACCTGGAGAACAATGGTATACAATTCAATCTTTTGGCAGTCAGGCTCCCACCTAGAGAACAAGGGAATACAATTCATGTTTTTGCAATCAGGCGCTCAACTGGAGAACAAGGGAATACTGTTCAATTTTTTGGCAATCATCCGCCTACCTGGAGAACAAGGGAATACAATTCGAGTTTTGGCAATCCGGCGCCCACCAGGAGAAAAAGGGAATACAGTTCAAGTTTTGGTAATCTGGCGCCCACCTGGAAACAAGGGAATATAGTTCATGTTTTGATAATCAGGCGCCCACCTAGAGAACAAGGGAAGACAGTTCATGTTTCGACAATCAGGTTCCCACCTAGAGAACAAGGGAATCTAGTTCAAGTTTCGGTAATCAGGTTCCCACCTAGAGAACAAGGGAATACAGTTCAAGTTTCAGTAATCAGGCACCCACCTAGAATACAACAAAACATAGTTAGGGTTTTGGCAATCTGGCGCCCACCTGAAGAAGAAGGGAATACAATTCAAGTTTTGGCAATCAGGCGCCCACCTAGAGAAGAAGGGAATACAGTTCATGTTTTGGAAATCAGGCGCCCACCTAGAGAATAAGGGATTACAGTTCAAGTTTTTGGAAATCAGGCGTCAACCTGGAGAACAAGGGAATACAGTTCAAATTTTTGCAATCAGGCGCCCACTTGGAGAACAAGGTAACACAGTTCAAGTTTTGGCAATAACGCACCCACCTAGAGAACAAGGGAATACAATTCCAGCTTTTGGAAATCAGGCGCCCACCTGGAGTATAAGGTAATCTAGTTCATGTTTTGGCAATCAAACACCCACCTAGAGAACAAAGGAGTATAATTCAAGTTTTTGGCAATAGAGTGCCTACCTGGAGAACAAAGGAATACAGTTCATGTTTTTGGTAATCTGGCGCCCCCTAGAAAACAAGGGAATACAGTTCGAGGTTTGGAAATCAGGCGCCCTCCTGGAGAATAAGGGAATACAAATCAAGTTTTGGCAATTAGGAGCCCACCTGGAAAATAAGGGAATATAGTTCAAAATTTGGTAATCAGGCACCCACTTGGAGAACAAGGGAATACAGTTCTAGATTTGGAAATCAGGCCCCCACCTGGAGAACAAGGGAATAGAATTCAAGTTTTGGTAGTCTGGCCCCTCCATGAGAACAAGGGAATATAGTTTAAGTTTTGGCAATCAGGCACCCACCTGGAGAAGAAGGAAATACAGTTCATGTTTTGTCAATCAGGCGCCCACCAAGAGAACAAGGGATTACAGTTCAAGTTTTTGGAAATCAAGAATCCACCTGGAGAAAAAGGGAATATAGTTCAAGTCTTAGCAATCAGGCGCCCTTCTGGAGAAGAATTGAATACAGTTCATGTTTTGGAAATCAGGCGCCTACCTAGAGAACAAGGGATTACAGTTCATGTTTTTGGAAATCAGGCGTCAACCTGGAGAATAAGGTAATACAGTTCAAATTTTTGCAATCAGGCGCCCACTTGGAGAACAAGGGAATACAGTTCAAGTTTTGGCAATAACTCACCCACCTAGAGAACAAGGGAATACAGTTCCAGCTTTTGGAAATCAGGCGCCCACCTGGAGTATAAGGGAATCTAGTTCATGTTTTGGCAATCAAGCACCCACCTAGAGACCAAAGGAGTATAGTTCAAATTTTTGGCAATAGAGCGCCTACCTGAAGAACAAAGGAATACAGTTCATGTTTTTGGCAATCAGGCGCCCCCTATAAAACAAGGGAATACAGTTCGAGGTTTGGAAATCAGGCGCCCTCCTGGAGAATAAGGGAATACAAATCAAGTTTTGGCAATTAGGCGCCCACCTGGAAAATAAGGGAATATAGTTCAAAATTTGGTAATCAGGCGCCCACTTGGAAAACAAGGGAATACAATTCAAGATTTGGCAATCAGGCGCCCACCTGGAGAACAAGGGAATAGAATTCGAGTTTTGGTAGTCTGGCCCCTCCATGAGAACAAGGGAATACAATTTAAGTTTGTACAATCAGGCACCCACCTGGAGAAGAAGGAAATACAGTTCATGTTTTGTCAATCAGGCGCCCACCAAGAGAACAAGGGATTACAGTTCAAGTTTTTGGAAATAAGAATCCACCTGGAGAACAAGGGAATACAGTTCAAGTCTTAGCAATCAGGGGCCCTTCTGGAGAATAAGGGAATACAGTTCAAGTTTTGGCAATCAGGCGCCCACATGGAGAACAAGGGAATACACTTCATGTTTTGGCAATCAGGCGCCCACCTGCAGATCAAGGGAATACAGTTCAAGTTTTGGCAATCAGGCGCCCACCTAGAGATCAAGGAAGTATAGTTCAAGTTTTTGGCAATAAGGCGTCCACCTAGAAAATAAGGGAATACAGTTCCAGTTTTGGCTATTAGGCGCCCACCTGGATAATATGGGAATACAGTCCAAGTTTTGGCAATTAGGCGCCCACTTGGAGAATAAGGGAATACAGTTCAAGATTTGGCAATTAGGCACCCACCTGGAGAACAAGGGAATAGAATTCGAGTTTTGGCAATCTGGCCCCACCATGAGAACAAGGGAATACAATTTAAGTTTTTGCAATCATGCACCCACCAAGAGAACAAGGGAATCTAGTTCAAGTTTCGGCAGTCAGGCTCCCACCTGGAGAACAAGGGAATACAATTCATGTTTTTGCAATCAGGCGCTCAACTGGAGAACAAGGGAATACTGTTCATTTTTTTGGCAATCATCCGCCTACCTGGAGAACAAGGGAATACAATTCGAGTTTTGGCAATCAGGCGCCCACCAGGAGAATAAGGGAATACAGTTCAAGTTTTGGTAATCTGGCGCCCACCTGGAAACAAGGGAATATAGTTCATGTTTCGATAATCAGGCGCCCACCTGGAGAACAAGGGAATACAGTTCATGTTTCGACAATCAGGTTCCCACCTGGAGAACAAGGGAATCTAGTTCAAGTTTCGGTAATCAGGTTCCCACCTAGAGAACAAGGGAATACAGTTCAAGTTTCAGTAATCAGGCACCCACCTAGAATACAACAAAACATAGTTAGGGTTTTGGCAATCTGGCACCCACCTGAAGAAGAAGGGAATACAATTCAAGTTTTGGCAATCAGACGCCCACCTAGAGAAGAAGGGAATACAGTTCATGTTTTGGAAATCAGGCGCCCACCTAGAGAATAAGGGATTACAGTTCAAGTTTTTGGAAATCAGGCGTCAACCTGGAGAACAAGGGAATACAGTTCAAATTTTTGCAATCAGGCGCCCACTTGGAGAACAAGGGAACACAGTTCAAGTTTTGGCAATAACGCACCCACCTAGAGAACAAGGGAATACAATTCCAGCTTTTGGAAATCAGGCGCCCACCTGGAGTATAAGGTAATCTAGTTCATGTTTTGGCAATCAAGCACCCACCTAGAGAACAAAGGAGTATAATTCAAGTTTTTGGCAATAGAGCGCCTACCTTGAGAACAAAGGAATACAGTTCATGTTTTTGGCAATCTGGCGCCCCCCTAGAAAACAAGGGAATACAGTTCGAGGTTTGGAAATCAGGCGCCCTCCTGGAGAATAAGGGAATACAAATCAAGTTTTGGCAATTAGGAGCCCACCTGGAAAATAAGGGAATATAGTTCAAAATTTGGTAATCAGGCGCCCACTTGGAGAACAAGGGAATACAGTTCAAGATTTGGAAATCAGGCCCCCACCTGGAGAACAAGGGAATAGAATTCAAGTTTTGGTAGTCTGGCCCCTCCATGAGAACAAGGGAATATAGTTTAAGTTTTGGCAATCAGGCACCCACCTGGAGAAGAAGGAAATACAGTTCATGTTTTGTCAATCAGGCGCCCACCAAGAGAACAAGGGATTACAGTTCAAGTTTTTGGAAATCAAGAATCCACCAGGAGAACAAGGGAATACAGTTCAAGTCTTAGCAATCAGGCGCCCTTCTGGAGAAGAATTGAATACAGTTCATGTTTTGGAAATCAGGCGCCTACCTAGAGAACAAGGGATTACAGTTCATGTTTTTGGAAATCAGGCGTCAACCTGGAGAATAAGGTAATACAGTTCAAATTTTTGCAATCAGGCACCCACTTGGAGAACAAGGGAATACAGTTCAAGTTTTGGCAATAACTCACCCACCTAGAGAAGAAGGGAATACAGTTCCAGCTTTTGGAAATCAGGTGCCCACCTGGAGTATAAGGGAATCTAGTTCATGTTTTGGCAATCAAGCACCCACCTAGAGACCAAAGGAGTATAGTTCAAATTTTTGGCAATAGAGCGCCTACCTGAAGAACAAAGGAATACAGTTCATGTTTTTGGCAATCAGGCGCCCCCTATAAAACAAGGGAATACAGTTCGAGGTTTGGAAATCAGGCGCCCTCCTGGAGAATAAGGGAATACAAATCAAGTTTTGGCAATTAGGCGCCCACCTGGAAAATAAGGGAATATAGTTCAAAATTTGGTAATCAGGCGCCCACTTGGAAAACAAGGGAATACAATTCAAGATTTGGCAATCAGGCGCCCACCTGGAGAACAAGGGAATAGAATTCGAGTTTTGGTAGTCTGGCCCCTCTATGAGAACAAGGGAATACAATTTAGGTTTTGGCAATCAGGCACCCACCTGGAGAAGAAGGAAATACAGTTCATGTTTTGTCAATCAGGCACCCACCAAGAGAACAAGGGATTACAGTTCAAGTTTTTGGAAATCAAGAATCCACCTGGAGAACAAGGGAATACAGTTCAAGTCTTAGCAATCAGGGGCCCTTCTGGAGAATAAGGGAATACAGTTCAAGTTTTGGCAATCAGGCGCCCACATGGAGAACAAGGGAATACACTTCATGTTTTGGCAATCAGGCGCCCACCTGCAGATCAAGGGAATACAGTTCAAGTTTTGGCCATCAAGCGCCCACCTAGAGATCAAGGAAGTATAGTTCAAGTTTTTGGCAATAAGGCGTCCACCTAGAAAATAAGGGAATACAGTTCCAGTTTTGGCAATTAGGCGCCCACCTGGATAATATGGGAATACAGTCCAAGTTTTGGCAATTAGGCGCCCACTTGGAGAATAAGGGAATACAGTTCAAGATTTGGCAATTAGGCACCCACCTGGAGAATAAGGGAATAGAATTCGAGTTTTGGCAATCTGGCCCCACCATGAGAACAAGGGAATACAATTTAAGTTTTTGCAATCATGCACCCACCAAGAGAACAAGGGAATCTAGTTCAAGTTTCGGCAGTCAGGCTCCCACCTGGAGAACAAGGGAATACAATTCATGTTTTTGCAATCAGGCGCTCAACTAGAGAACAAGGGAATACTGTTCATTTTTTTGGCAATCATCCGCCTACCTGGAGAACAAGGGAATACAATTCGAGTTTTGGCAATCAGGCGCCCACCAGGAGAATAAGGGAATACAGTTCAAGTTTTGGCAATCTGGCGCCCACCTGGAAACAAGGGAATATAGTTCATGTTTCGATAATCAGGCGCCCACCTGGAGAACAAGGGAATACAGTTCATGTTTCGACAATCAGGTTCCCACCTGGAGAACAAGGGAATCTAGTTCAAGTTTCGGTAATCAGGTTCCCACCTAGAGAACAAGGGAATACATTTCAAGTTTCAGTAATCAGGCACCCACCTAGAATACAACAAAACATAGTTAGGGTTTTGGCAATCTGGCGCCCACCTCAAGAAGAAGGGAATACAATTCAAGTTTTGGCAATCAGGCGCCCACCTAGAGAAGAAGGGAATACAGTTCATGTTTTGGAAATCAGGCGCCCACCTAGAGAATAAGGGATTACAGTTCAAGTTTTTGGAAATCAGGCGTCAACCTGGAGAACAAGGGAATACAGTTCAAATTTTTGCAATCAGGCGCCCACTTGGAGAACAAGAGAACACAGTTCAAGTTTTGGCAATAACGCACCCACCTAGAGAACAAGGGAATATAATTCCAGCTTTTGGAAATCAGGCGCCCACCTGGAGTATAAGGTAATCTAGTTCATGTTTTGGCAATCAAGCACCCACCTAGAGAACAAAGGAGTATAATTCAAGTTTTTGGCAATAGAGCGCCTACCTTGAGAACAAAGGAATACAGTTCATGTTTTTGGCAATCTGGCGCCCCCCTAGAAAACAAGGGAATACAGTTCGAGGTTTGGAAATCAGGCGCCCTCCTGGAGAATAAGGGAATACAAATCAAGTTTTGGCAATTAGGAGCCCACCTGGAAAATAAGAGAATATAGTTCAAAATTTGGTAATCAGGCGCCCACTTGGAGAACAAGGGAATACAGTTCAAGATTTGGAAATCAGGCCCCCACCTGGAGAACAAGGGAATAGAATTCAAGTTTTGGTAGTCTGGCCCCTCCATGAGAACAAGGGAATATAGTTTAAGTTTTGGCAATCAGGCACCCACCTGGAGAAGAAGGAAATACAGTTCATGTTTTGTCAATCAGGCGCCCACCAAGAGAACAAGGGATTACAGTTCAAGTTTTTGGAAATCAAGAATCCACCAGGAGAACAAGGGAATACAGTTCAAGTCTTAGCAATCAGGCGCCCTTCTGGAGAAGAATTGAATACAGTTCATGTTTTGGAAATCAGGCGCCTACCTAGAGAACAAGGGATTACAGTTCATGTTTTTGGAAATCAGGCGTCAACCTGGAGAATAAGGTAATACAGTTCAAATTTTTGCAATCAGGCGCCCACTTGGAGAACAAGGGAATACAGTTCAAGTTTTGGCAATAACTCACCCACCTAGAGAACAAGGGAATACAGTTCCAGCTTTTGGAAATCAGGCGCCCACCTGGAGTATAAGGGAATCTAGTTCATGTTTTGGCAATCAAGCACCCACCTAGAGACCAAAGGAGTATAGTTCAAATTTTTGGCAATAGAGCGCCTACCTGAAGAACAAAGGAATACAGTTCATGTTTTTGGCAATCAGGCGCCCCCTATAAAACAAGGGAATACAGTTCGAGGTTTGGAAATCAGGCGCCCTCCTGGAGAATAAGGGAATACAAATCAAGTTTTGGCAATTAGGCGCCCACCTGGAAAATAAGGGAATATAGTTCAAAATTTGGTAATCAGGCGCCCACTTGGAAAACAAGGGAATACAATTCAAGATTTGGCAATCAGGCGCCCACCTGGAGAACAAGGGAATAGAATTCGAGTTTTGGTAGTCTGGCCCCTCCATGAGAACAAGGGAATACAATTTAAGTTTTGGCAATCAGGCACCCACCTGGAGAAGAAGGAAATACAGTTCATGTTTTGTCAATCAGGCGCCCACCAAGAGAACAAGGGATTACAGTTCAAGTTTTTGGAAATCAAGAATCCACCTGGAGAACAAGGGAATACAGTTCAAGTCTTAGCAATCAGGGGCCCTTCTGGAGAATAAGGGAATACAGTTCAAGTTTTGGCAATCAGTCGCCCACATGGAGAACAAGGGAATACACTTCATGTTTTGGCAATCAGGCGCCCACCTGCAGATCAAGGGAATACAGTTCAAGTTTTGGCAATCAGGCGCCCACCTAGAGATCAAGGAAGTATAGTTCAAGTTTTTGGCAATAAGGCGTCCACCTAGAAAATAAGGGAATACAGTTCCAGTTTTGGCAATTAGGCGCCCACCTGGATAATATGGGAATACAGTCCAAGTTTTGGCAATTAGGCGCCCACTTGGAGAATATGGGAATACAGTTCAAGATTTGGCAATTAGGCACCCACCTGGAGAACAAGGGAATAGAATTCGAGTTTTGGCAATCTGGCCCCACCATGAGAACAAGGGAATACAATTTAAGTTTTTGCAATCATGCACCCACCAAGAGAACAAGGGAATCTAGTTCAAGTTTCGGCAGTCAGGCTCCCACCTGGAGAACAAGGGAATACAATTCATGTTTTTGCAATCAGGCGCTCAACTGGAGAACAAGGGAATACTGTTCATTTTTTTGGCAATCATCCGCCTCCCTGGAGAATAAGGGAATACAATTCGAGTTTTGGCAATCAGGCGCCCACCAGGAGAATAAGGGAATACAGTTCAAGTTTTGGTAATCTGGCACCCACCTGGAAACAAGGGAATATAGTTCATGTTTCGATAATCAGGCGCCCACCTGGAGAACAAGGGAATACAGTTCATGTTTCGACAATCAGGTTCCCACCTGGAGAACAAGGGAATCTAGTTCAAGTTTCGGTAATCAGGTTCCCACCTAGAGAACAAGGGAATACAGTTCAAGTTTCAGTAATCAGGCACCCACCTAGAATACAACAAAACATAGTTAGGGTTTTGGCAATCTGGCGCCCACCTGAAGAAGAAGGGAATACAATTCAAGTTTTGGCAATCAGGCGCCCACCTAGAGAAGAAGGGAATACAGTTCATGTTTTGGAAATCAGGCGCCCACCTAGAGAATAAGGGATTACAGTTCAAGTTTTTGGAAATCAGGCGTCAACCTGGAGAACAAGGGAATACAGTTCAAATTTTTGCAATTAGGCGCCCACTTGGAGAACAAGGGAACACAGTTCAAGTTTTGGCAATAACGCACCTACCTAGAGAACAAGGGAATACAATTCCAGCTTTTGGAAATCAGGCGCCCACCTGGAGTATAAGGTAATCTAGTTCATGTTTTGGCAATCAAGCACCCACCTAGAGAACAAAGGAGTATAATTCAAGTTTTTGGCAATAGAGCGCCTACCTGGAGAACAAAGGAATACAGTTCATGTTTTTGGCAATCTGGCGCCCCCCTAGAAAAAAAGGGAATACAGTTCGAGGTTTGGAAATCAGGCGCCCTCCTGGAGAATAAGGGAATACAAATCAAGTTTTGGCAATTAGGAGCCCACCTGGAAAATAAGGGAATATAGTTCAAAATTTGGTAATCAGGCGCCCACTTGGAGAACAAGGGAAAACAGTTCAAGATTTGGAAATCAGGCCCCCACCTGGAGAACAAGGGAATAGAATTCAAGTTTTGGTAGTCTGGCCCCTCCATGAGCACAAGGGAATATAGTTTAAGTTTTGGCAATCAGGCACCCACCCGGAGAAGAAGGAAATACAGTTCATGTTTTGTCAATCAGGCGCCCACCAAGAGAACAAGGGATTACAGTTCAAGTTTTTGGAAATCAAGAATCCACCTGGAGAACAAGGGAATACAGTTCAAGTCTTAGCAATCAGGGGCCCTTCTGGAGAATAAGGGAATACAGTTCAAGTTTTGGCAATCAGGCGCCCACCTGGAGAACAAGGGAATACACTTCATGTTTTGGCAATCAGGCGCCCACCTGCAGATCAAGGGAATACAGTTCAAGTTTTGGCAATCAGGCGCCCACCTATAGATCAAGGAAGTATAGTTCAAGTTTTTGGCAATAAGGTGCTCACCTAGAAAATAAGGGAATACAGTTCCAGTTTTGGCAATTAGGCGCCCACCTGGATAATATGGGAATACAGTCCAAGTTTTGGCAATTAGGCGCCCACTTGGAGAATAAGGGAATACAGTTCAAGATTTTGCAATTAGGCACCTACCTGGAGAACAAGGGAATAGAATTCGAGTTTTGGCAATCTGGCCCCACCATGAGAACAAGGGAATACAATTTAAGTTTTTGCAATCATGCACCCACCAAGAGAACAAAGGAATCTAGTTCAAGTTTCGGCAGTCAGGCTCCCACCTGGAGAACAAGGGAATACAATTCATGTTTTTGCAATCAGGCGCTCAACTGGAGAACAAGGGAATACTGTTCATTTTTTTGGCAATCATCCGCCTACATAGAGAACAAGGGAATACAATTCGAGTTTTGGCAATCAGGCGCCCACCAGGAGAATAAGGGAATACAGTTCAAGTTTTTGTAATCTGGAGCCCACCTGGAAACAAGGGAATATAGTTCATGATTCGATAATCAGGCGCCCACCTGGAGAACAAGGGAATACAATTCAAGTTTCGACAATCAGGTTCCCACCTGAAGAACAAGGGAATCTAGTTCAAGTTTCGGTAATCAGGTTCCCACCTAGAGAACAAGGGAATACAGTTCAAGTTTCAGTAATCAGGCACCCACCTAGAATACAACAAAACATAGTTAGGGTTTTGGCAATCTGGCGCCCACCTGAAGAAGAAGGGAATACAATTCAAGTTTTGGCAATCAGGCGCCCACCTAGAGAAGAAGGGAATACAGTTCATGTTTTGGAAATCAGGCGCCCACCTAGAGAATAAGGGATTACAGTTCAAGTTTTTGGAAATCAGGCGTCAACCTGGAGAACAAGGGAATACAGTTCAAATTTTTGCAATCAGGCGCCCACTTGGAGAACAAGGGAACACAATTCAAGTTTTGGCAATAACGCACCCACCTAGAGAACAAGGGAATACAATTCCAGCTTTTGGAAATCAGGCGCCCACCTGGAGTATAAAGTAATCTAGTTCATGTTTTGGCAATCAAGCACCCACCTAGAGAACAAAGGAGTATAGTTCAAGTTTTTGGCAATAGAGCGCCTACCTGGAGAACAAAGGAATACAGTTCATGTTTTTGGCAATCTGGCGCTCCCCTAGAAAACAAGGGAATACAGTTCGAGGTTTGGATATCAGGCGCCCTCCTGGAGAATAAGAGAATACAAATCAAGTTTTGGCAATTAGGAGCCCACCTGGAAAATAAGGGAATATAGTTCAAAATTTGGTAATCAGGCGCCCACTTGGAGAACAAGGGAATACAGTTCAAGATTTGGAAATCAGGCCCCCACCTGGAGAACAAGGGAATAGAATTCAAGTTTTGGTAGTCTGGCCCCTCCATGAGAACAAGGGAATATAGTTTAAGTTTTGGCAATCAGGCACCCACCTGGAGAAGAAGGAAATACAGTTCATGTTTTGTCAATCAGGCGCCCACCAAGAGAACAAGGGATTACAGTTCAAGTTTTTGGAAATCAAGACTCCACCTGGAGAACAAGGGAATACAGTTAAAGTCTTAGCAATCAGGGGCCCTTCTAGAGAATAAAGGAATACAGTTCAAGTTTTGGCAATCAGGCGCCCACCTGGAGAACAAGGGAATACACTTCATGTTTTGGCAATAAGGCGCCCACCTGCAGAACAAGGGAATACAGTTCAAGTTTTGGCAATCAGGCGCCCACCTAGAGATCAAGGAAGTATAGTTCAAGTTTTTGGCAATAAGGCTCCTACCTGGAAAATAAGGGAATACAGTTCATATTTTTTGCAATCAGGCGCCCACCTAGAAAATAAGGGAATACAGTTCCAGTTTTGGCAATTAGGCGCCCACCTGGATAATATGGGAATACAGTTCAAGTTTTGGCAATTAGGCGCCCACTTGGAGAATAAGGGAATACAGTTTAAGATTTGGCAATCAGGCGCCCACCTGGAGAACAAGGGAATAGAATTCGAGTTTTGGCAATCTAGCCCCACCATGAGAACAAGGGAATACAATTTAAGTTTTTGCAATCATGCACCCACCAAGAGAACAAGGGAATCTAGTTCAAGTTTCGGATGTCAGGCACCCTCCTGGAGAACAATGGAATACAGTTCAAGTTTCGGCAATCAGGCGCCCACCTGGAGAATAAGGGAATACAATTCACGTTTTAGCAATGAAGCGCGCACCAGGAGAAGAAGGGAATACAGTTCAAGTTTTTGGCAATCAGGCGCCCACCTAGAGAGCAAGGGAATATAGTTCAAGTCTTTGCAATCAGGCGCCCACTTGGAGAACAAGAGAATACAGTTCAAGTTTTGGCAATCAAGCGCCCACCTGGTGGACAAGGGAATATAGTTCAAGCTTTTGGCAATCTGGAGCGAACCTGGAGAACAAGGGAATACAGTTCAAGTTTTGGCAATCGGGCGTCCACCTAGAGAACAAGGGAATACAGTTCAAGTTTTTGGCAATCAGGTGCTCACCTGGTGAACAAAGGAGTATAGTTCAAGTTTTTGGCAATAAGGTGCCTACCTGGAAATTAAGGGAATACAGTTCCAGTTTTGGCAATTAGGCGCCCACCTGGAAAATAAGGGAATACAGTCCAAGTTTTGGCAATTAGGCGCCCACTTGGAGAATAAGGGAATATAGTTCAAGATTTGGCAATCAGGCGCCCACCTAGAGAACAAGGGAATAGAATTCGAGTTTTGGCAATCAGGCCCTACCATGAGAACAAAGGAATACAATTTAAGTTTTTGCAGTCATGCACCCACCAATAGAACAAGTGAATCCAGTTCAAGTTTCGGCAGTCAGGCACCCACTTAGAGAACAACGAAATACAGTTCAAGTTTCGGCAATCAGGCGCCCACCTGGAGAACAAGGGAATACAATTCAAGTTTTAGCAATCAGGCGCGCACCAGGAGAAGAAGGGAATACAATTCATGTTTTTGGAAATCAGGCGCCCACCTGGAGAGCAAGGGAATATAGTTCAAGTCTTTGCAATCAGGCGCCCACTTGGAGAACAAGAGAATACAGTTCTAGTTTTGGCAATCAAGCGCCCACCTGGAGGACAAGGGAATATTGTTCAAGCTTTTGGCAATCTGGAGCGCACCTGGAGAACAAGGGAATATAGTTCATGTTTTTGGCAATCATGCACCCACCTAGTAAACAAGGGAATACAGTTGATGTTTTGGCAATCAGGCGCCCACCTAGAGAACAAGGGAGTATAGTTCATGTTTTTAGCAATAAGGTTCCTACTTGGAAAACAAAGAAATACAGTTCATGTTTTTGGAAATCGGGTGCCCACCTGGAAAACAAGGTAATACAGTTCGAGTTTTGGCAATCAGGCGCCCACCTGGAGAATAAGGGAATACAAATCAAGTTTTGGCAATTAGGCGCCCACCTGGAAAACAACAGAATAGTTCAAGTTTTGGCAATCAGGTGCCCACTTGGAGAACAAGGGAATACAGTTCAAGATTTGGCAACCAGGCGCCCACCTGGAGAACAAGGGAATACAGTTTAAGTTTTAGCAATCAGGTGCCCACCTAGAGAACAATGGAATACAGTTCAAGTTTTGGCACTCAGACGCCCACCTGGAGAACATGAGAATACAGTTCAAGCTTTTGGCAATCAGGCGCCCACCTGGAGAACAAGGGAATAATTTTTAAGTTTCGGCAATCAGGCGCCCACCTGGAGAACAAGGGAATATAGTTCATGTTATGGCAATGAAGCGCGCACCAGGAGAAGAAGGGAATACAGTTCAAGTTTTTGGCAATCAGGCGCCCACCTAGAGAGCAAGGGAATATAGTTCAAGTCTTTGCAATCAGGCGCCCACTTGGAGAACAAGAGAATACAGTTTAAGTTTTGGCAATCAAGCGCCCACCTGGTGGACAAGGGAATATAGTTCAAGTTTTGGTAATCAGGCGCCCACATGGAAAACAAGGGAATATACTTCAAGTTTCAATAATCAGGCGCCCACCTAGAGAACAAAGGAATACAGTTCAAGTTTTGGCTATCAGGCACCCACCTAGAGAACAACAAAATACCATTGAAGTTTCGGTAATCAGGCGCCTACTTGGAGAACAAGGGAATACAATTCAAGTTTTGGCAATCAGGCGCCCATCTGAAGAAAAAAGGGAATACAGTTCATGTTTTGGCAATCACGCGTCCACCTGGAGAACAAGGTATTACAGTTCATGTTTTTGGAAATCAGGCATCCACCTGGAGAACAAGGTATTACAGTTCAAGTCTTTGTAATCAGACGTCCACTTGGAGAACAAAGGAATACAGTTAAAAATTTGTCAATCATGCGCCTACCTGGAGAACAAGGGAATAGAATTCGAGTTTTGGCAATTAGGCCCCACCATGAGAACAAGGGAATACAATTTATGTTTTAGCAATCAGGTACCCACCTGGAGAAGAAGGGAATACAGTTCATGTTTTGGTAATCAGGCTCCCACCTAGAGAACAAGGGATTACAGTTCAAGTTTTTGGAGATTCAGGCGTCCACCTGGAGAACAAGGGAATACAGTTCAAGTCATAGCAATTAGGTGCCCACCTGGAGAATAATTGAATACAGTTCAAGTTTTGGCAATCAGGCGCCCACCTAGAGAACAAGGGAATATACTTCAAGTTTTGGCAATCGGACGCCCACCTAGAGAACGAGGGAGTACAGTTCATGTTTTTGGAAATCAGGCGCCCACCTAGAAAACAAGGGAATAAAGTTCATATTTTTGGGAATCAGGCGCCCACCTAGAGAACAAGGGATTACAGTTCAAGTTTTTGGAATCAGGCGTCCATCTGGAGTACAAGGGAATACAAATCAAGTTTTGGCAATTAGTCGCCCACATGGAAAATAAAAGAATACAGTTCAAGTTTTGGCAATCAGGCTCCCACTTGGAGAACAAAGGAATACAGTTTATGATTTGGCAATCAGGCGCCCACCTTGAGAACAAGGGAATACAGTTCAAGTTTTAGCAATCAGGCGCCCACCTGGAGAAAAAGGGAATACAATTGAAGTTTTGGCAATCAAGCAACCACCTAGAGAACAACGGAATACAGTTCAAGTTTTGGCAATCAGGCGCCCACCTGGAGAACAAGGGAATACAATTCATGTTTCGGCAATAAGGCGCCCACCTGGGGAAGAAGGGAATACAGTTCATGTTTTGACAATTAGGCTCCCACCTAGAGAACAAGGGATTACTGTTCAAGTTTTTGGAAATCATGCGTTCACCTAGAGAACTAGGGAATACAGTTCAAGTCTTTGCAATTAGGTGTCCACTTGGAGAACAAGGGAATATAGTTCATGTTTCGACAATCAGGCACCCACCTATAGAATAAGGGAATCCACTTTACATTTCGGCCATCAGGTCCCCACCTAGAGAACAAGGGAATACAGTTCAAGTTTCAGCAATTAGGCACCCACCTGGAGAACAATGGAATACAATTCATGTTTCGGCAATCAGGCGCCCACCTGGAGAACAAGGGAATACAATTCAAGTTTTGGCAATCAGGTGCCCACCTAGGGAAGAAGAGAATAAAGTTCATGTTTTTGGCAATCAGGCGCCCACTTAGAGAACACGGGAATACATTTCAAGAATTGGCAATCAGGCGCCCACCTAGAGAACAAGGGAATACAATTCATGTTTTAGCAATCAGGCGCCCACCTGGAGAACAAGGGAATACATTTCAAGCTTTTGGCAATCAGGTGCCCACCTGGAGAACAAGCGAATACATTTCAAGTTTCGACAATCAGACACCCACCTGGAGAACAAGGGAATACAGTTCATGTTTTGGTATTCAGTCGCCCACCTGGAGAACAAGAAAGTACAGTTCGGCAATCAGGTGTCCACCTGGAGAACAAGGGAATACAGTTCAAGCTTTTGGTAATCAAGCAACCACCTGGAGTGCAAGGAACTACAGTTCAAGTTTTGGCAATCAGGCGCCCACTTGGAGAACAAAGGAATACAGTTCATGTTTTGGCAATCAGTTGCCCACCTGGAGAAGAAGGGAATACAGTTCATGTTTTGGCAATCAGGCGTCCACCTGGAGAATAAGGTATTATAGTTCAAGTTTTTGGAAATCAGGCGTCCACCTGGAGAACAAGGGAATACCGTTCATTTCTTTGAAATCAGTCTTCCACCTGGAGAACAAGGGAATACAGTTCATGTTTTGGCAATCAGGCGCCCACCTGGAGAACAAGGGAATACAGTTCAAGTTTTGGCAATTAGGCACCCACCTAGAGAATAAGAGAGTACAGTTCACGTTTTTGGCAATCAGGTGCCCACCTGGAAAACAAGGGAATAAAGTTCATGTTTTTGCCAATCAGGCGCCCACCTAGAAAACAAGGGAATACAGTTCGACTTTTGGCAATCAGGCGCCCACCTGGAGAAGAAGGGAATATAGTTGATGTTTTGGCAATTAGGCACCCACCTAGACAATAAGGGATTACATTTCAAGTTTTTAGATATCAAGCGTCCACTTGGAAAACTTGGGAATACAGTTCAAGTCTTTGCAATAAGGTACCCACTTGGAGAACAAGGGAATACAATTCATGTTTCGACAATCAGACGCCCACCTGTAGAACAAGGGAATTCAGTTCATGTTTCGTCCATCAGCTCCCCACCTAGAGAAAAAGGGAATACAGTTCAAGTTTTAGCAATCAGGCACCCACCTGGAGAACAATGAAATACAGTTCATGTTTCGGTAATCAGGCGCCCACCTGGAGAACAAGGGAATACAATTCAAGTTTTGGCAATCAGGTGCCCACCTAGAAAAGAAGGGAATACAGTTCAAGTTTTGGCATTCAGGTGCCCACCTGGAGAACAGGAAAGCACAGTTTGGCAATCAGGTGTCCACATGGAGAACAAGGGAATATAGTTCAAGCTATTGGTAATCAAGCACCCACCTGGAGTGCAAGGAAACACAGTTCAAGTTTTGGCAATCAGGCGCCCACCTGAAGAACAACGGAATACAGTTCAAGTTTTGGCAATTAGGCGCCTACCTAGAGAACAATGGAATACAATGCAAGCTTTTGGTAATCAGGCTCCCACCTGGAGAACAAGGGAATACAATTGAAGTTATTGCAATTAGGCGCTCACCTGGAGAACAAGGGAATATTGTTCAATATTTTGGCAATCAGCCACCTACCTGGAGAAAAAGGGAATACAATTTGAGTTTTGGCAATCAGGCGCCCACCAGGAGAACAAGGGAATATAATTCAAGTTTTGATAATCAGGCGCCCACCTGGAGAACAAGGGAATATAGTTCAGATTTCGACAATCAGGTGCCTACCTGGAGAACAAGGGAATCTAGTTCAAGTTTTGGCAATTAGGTGCCCACCTAGAGAACAAGGGAATACAGTTCAAGTTTCGTCAACAGGCACCCACCTAGAGAACAACGGAATACAGGTCAAGTTTCGGCAATCAGGCGCCCACCTGGAGAACAGGGGAATACAAATCAAGTTTTGGCAATAAGGCACCCAAATGGAGAAGAAGGGAATACAGTTCATGTTTTGGCAATCAGGCGCCCACCTAGAGAATAAGGGATTACAGTTCAAGTGTTTGGCAATCAGGCACCCACCAGGAGAACAAAGGAATACAGTTCATGTTTTGGAAATCAGGCACCCACCTGGAGAACAAGGGAATATAGTTCAAGTCTTGGAAATCAGGCGCCACTTAGAGAAAAAGGGAATACAGTTAACGTTTCGGCAATCAGGCGCCCACCTGGAGAATAAGGGAATACAGTTCATGTTTTGCCAATCAGGCGTCAACCTGGAGAACAGGGTATTATAGTTCATATTTTTGGAAATCAGGCGTCCACCTGGAGAACAAGGGAATACAGTTCATGTCTTTGAAATCAGGCTCCGACCTGGAGAACAAGGGAATATAGTTCAAGTTTTGGCAATCAGGCGCCCACCTGGAGAACAAGGGAATACAGTTCAAGTTTTGGCAATCAGGCCCCACCTAGAGAACAAGGGAATACAGTTCATGTTTTGGCAATCAGGCGCCCACCTAGAGAACAATGGAGTACAAATCAAGTTTTTGGCAATCAGACGCCCACTAAGTTTTTGGCAATCAGGCGCCCACCTAGAAAACAAGGGAATACAGTTCAACTTTTGGCAATCAGGTCCCCACCTGGAGAATAAGGGAATACAAATCAAGTTTTGGCAATTAGGCGCCCACATGGAAAATAAAGGAATACAGTTCAAGTTTAGGCAATCAGGCACCTACTTGGAGAACGAAGGAATACAGTTCAAGATTTGGCAATCAGGTGCCCACATTGAGAATAAGGGAATACAGTTCAAGTTTTAGCAATCAGGGACCCACCTGGAGAACAAGGGAATACAATTCAAGTTTCGGCAATAAGGCAACCACTCGTAGAACAACGGAATATAGTTCAAGTTTCGGCAATCAAGCGCCTACCTGGAGAACAAGGGAATACAATTCATGTTTCGGCAATCAGGCGCCCACCTGGAGAAGAAGGGAATACAGTTCATGTTTTGGCAATTAGGCGCCCACCTAGAGAACAAGGGATTACTATTCATGTTTTTGGAAATCAGGCGTCCACCTAGAGAACTAGGGAATACAGTTCAAGTCTTTGCAATTAGGTGTCCACTGGGAGAACAAGGGAATATAGTTCATGTTTCGACAATCAGGCACCCACATATAGAACAAGGGAATCCACTTCACATTTCGGCCATCAGGTACCCACCTAGAGAACAAGGGAATACAGTTCAAGTTTCAGCAATTAGGCACCCACCTGGAGAACAATGGAATACAGTTCATGTTTCGGAAATCAGGCACCCACCTATAGAATAAGGGAATCCACTTCACATTTCGGCCATCAGGTCCCCACCTAGAGAACAAGGGAATACAATTCAAGTTTTGGCAATCAGGTGCCCACCTAGGGAAGAAGAGAATAAAGTTCATGTTTTTGGCAATCAGGCGCCCACTTAGAGAACACGGGAATACATTTCAAGAATTGGCAATCAGGCGCTCACCTAGAAAACAAGGGAATACAATTCATGTTTTAGCAATCAGGCGCCCACCTGGAGAACAAGGGAATACATTTCAAGCTTTTGGCAATCAGGTGCCCACCTGGAGAACAAGCGAATACATTTCAAGTTTCGACAATCAGGCACCCACCTGGAGAACAAGGGAATACAGTTCATGTTTTGGTATTCAGTCGCCCACCTGGAGAACAAGAAAGTACAGTTTGGCAATCAGGTGTCCATCTGGAGAATAAGGGAATACAGTTAAAGCTTTTGGTAATCAAGCACCCACCTGGAGTGCAAGGAAATACAGTTCAAGTTTTGGCAATCAGGCGCCCACTTGGAGAACAAAAGAATACAGTTCATGTTTTGGCAATCAGGCGCCCACCTGGAGAAGAAGGTAATACAATTCATGTTTTGGCAATCAGGCGTCCACCTGGAGAACAAGGTATTATAGTTCAAGTTTTTGGAAATCAGGCGTCCACCTGGAGAATAAGGGAATAACGTTCATGTCTTTGAAATCAGTCTTCCACCTGGAGAACAAGGGAATACAGTTCATGTTTTGGCAATCAGGCGCCCACCTGGAGAACAAGGGAATACAGTTCAAGTTTTGGCAATTAGGCACCCACTTAGAGAATAAAAGAGTATAGTTCACATTTTTGGCAATCAGGTGCCCACCTGGAAAACTAGGGAATAAAGTTCATGTTTTGCCAATCAGGCGCCCACCTAGAAAACAAGGGAATACAGTTCGACTTTTGACAATCAAGCACCCACCTGGAGAAGAAAGGAATATAGTTCATGTTTTGGCAATTAGGAGCCCACCTAGACAACAAGGGATTACAGTTCATGTTTTTAGATATCAAGCGTCCACTTGGAAAACTTGGGAATACAGTTCAAGTCTTTGCAATAAGGTGCCCACTTGGAGAACAAGGGAATACAATTCATGTTTCGACAATCAGACGCCCACCTGTAGAACAAGGGAATTCAGTTCATGTTTCGTCCATCAGGTCCCCACCTAGAGAAAAAGGGAATACAGTTCAAGTTTAAGCAATCAGGCACCCACCTGGAGAACAATGAAATACAGTTCATGTTTCGGTAATCAGGCGCCCACCTGGAGAACAAGGGAATACAATTCAAGTTTTGGCAATCAGGCGCCCACCTAGAAAAGAAGGGAATACAATTCAAGTTTTGGCATTCAGGTGCCCACCTAGAGAACAGGAAAGCACAGTTTGGCAATCAGGTGTCCACATGGAGAACAAGGGAATACAGTTCAAGCTATTGGTAATCAAGCACCCACCTGGAGTGCAAGGAAATACAGTTCAAGTTTTGGCAATCAGGCGCCCACCAGAAGAACAACGGAATACAGTTCAAGTTTTGGCAATTAGGCGCCTACCTAGAGAACAATGGAATACAATGCAAGCTTTTGGTAATCAGGCTCCCACCTGGAGAACAAGGGAATACAATTGAAGTTATTGCAAGTAGGCGTTCACCTGGAGAACAAGGGAATATTGTTCAATATTTTGGCAATCAGCCACCTACCTGCAGAACAAGGGAATACAATTTGAGTTTTGGCAATCAGGCGCCCACCAGGAGAACAAGGGAATACAGTACAAGTTTTGTTAATCAGGCACCCACCTGGAAAACAAGGGAATATAATTCAAGTTTCGATAATCAGGCGACCACCTGGAGAACAAGGGAATATAGTTCAGATTTCGACAATCAGGTGCCTACCTGGAGAATAAGGGAATCTAGTTCAAGTTTTGGCAATCAGGTGCCCACCTAGAGAACAAGAGAATACAGTTCAAGTTTCGTCAACAGGCACCCACCTAGAGAACAACGGAATACAGGTCAAGTTTCGGCAATCAGGCGCCCACCTGGAGAACAGGGGAATACAAATCAAGTTTTGGCAATAAGGCGCCGAACTGGAAAAGAAGGGAATACAGTTCATGTTTTGCCAATCAGGCGCCCACCTAGAGAATAAGGGATTACAGTTCAAGTGTTTGGCAATCAGGCGCCCACCTGGAGAACAAAGGAATACAGTTCATGTTTTGGAAATCAGGCACCCACCTAGAGAACAAGGGAATATAGTTCAAGTCTTGGCAATCAGGCGCCACTTAGAGAAAAAGGGAATACAGTTAATATTTCGGCAATCAGGCGCCCACCTGGAGAATAAGGGAATACAGTTCATGTTTTGCCAATCAGGCGTCAACCTGGAGAACAGGGTATTATAGTTCATATTTTTGGAAATCAGGCGTCCACCTGGAGAACAAGGGAATACAGTTCATGTCTTTGAAATCAAGCTCCGACCTGGAGAACAAGGGAATATAGTTCAAGTTTTGGCAATCAGGCGCCCACCTGGAGAACAAGGGAATACAGTTCAAGTTTTGGCAATCAGGCGCCCACCTGGAGAACAAGGGAATACAGTTCATGTTTTGGCAATCAGGCGCCCACCTAGAGAACAATGGAGTACAAATCAAGTTTTTGGAAATCAGACGCCCACCTAGAAAATAAGGGAATAAAGTTCATGTTTTTGGCAATCTGGCGCCCACCTAGAAAACAAGGGAATACAGTTCAACTTTTGGCAATCAGGTCCCCACCTGGAGAATAAGGGAATACAAATCAAGTTTTGGCAATTAGGCGCCCACATGGAAAATAAAGGAATACAGTTCAAGTTTTGGCAATCAGGCGCCTACTTGGAGAACAAAGGAATACAGTTCAAGATTTGGCAATTAGGTGTCCACCTTGAGAACAAGGGAATACAGTTCAAGTTTTAGCAATCAGGGACCCACCTGGAGAACAAGGGAATACAGTTCAAGTTTCGGCAATAAGGAAACCACTTGTAGAACAACGGAATATAGTTCAAGTTTTGACAATCAAGCGCCTACCTGGAGAACAAGGGAATACAATTCATGTTTCGGCAATCAGGCGCCCACCTGGAGAAGAAGGGAATACAGTTCATGTTTTGGCAATTAGGCGCCCACCTAGAGAACAAGGGAATACAGTTCAAGTTTCTGGAAATCAGGCATCCACCTGGAGAACTAGGGGATACAGTTCAAGTTTCAGCAATCAGGCACCCACCTGGAGAACAATGGAATACAGTTCATGTTTCGGCAATCAGGCGCCCACCTGGAGAACAAGGGAATACAATTCAAGTTTTGGAAATCAGGTGCCCACCTAGAGAACAAGGGAATACAAATAAAGTTTCAGCAATCAGGCACCCACCTGGAGAACAACGGAATACAGCTCATGTTTCGGCATTCAGGCGCCCATCTGGAGAACAAGGGACTACAATTTAAGTTTTGGCAATTAGGCGCCCACCTGGAGAAGAAGGGAATAAAGTTCATCTTTTTGGCAATCAGGTGCCCACATAGAGAAAAAGGGAATACAGTTCAAGAATTGGCAATCAGGCGCCCACCTGGAGAACAATGCAACACAATTCAAGTTTTCGCAATCAGCTGCCCACCTGGAGAACAAGGTAATACATTTCAAGCTTTTGGCAATCAGGCGCCTACCTGGAGAACAAGCAAATACAGTTAAAGTTTTGGCAATCAGGCGCCCACCTAGAGAACAAGGGAGTACATTTCAAGGTTTTGGCAATCAGGTGCCCACCTGGAGAACAAGGGAATACAGTTTATGTTTTGGCAATCAGGTGCCCACCTAGAGAACAAGGGAGTACAGTTCAAGTTTTTGGCAATCAGGCGTCCACCTGGAGAATAAGGGAATACAATTCATGTTTTGGCAATCATGCACCCACTTAGAGAATAAGGGATTACATTACATGTTTTTGGAAATCAGGTGTCCACCTGGAGAACAAGGGAATATAGTTCGAGTTTTGGAAATCAGGCACCCGCCTGGAGAATAAGGGAATTCAAATCAAGTTTTGGCAATTAGGCGCCCACCTGGAAAATAAGGGAATACAGTTCAAGTTTTGGCAATTAGGTGCCCACTTGGAGAACAAGGGAATACATTTCAAGATTTGGCAATCAGGCGCCCACCTGGAGAACAAGGGAATAGAATTCTAGTTTTGGCAATCAAGCCCCACCATGAGAACTAGGGAATACAGTTTAAGTTTTGTCAATCAGGCACCCACCTGGAGAAGAAGGGAATACAGTTCATGTTTTGGGAACTAGGCGCCCACCTAGAGAATAAGTGATTACAGTTCAAGTTTTTGGAAATCTGGCGTCCACCTGAAGAACAAGGGAATACAGTTCAAGTCTTAACAATCAGGCGCCCACCTAGAGAATAAGGGAATATAGTTCATGTTTTGGCAATCAGGCGCCCACCTGGAGAATAAGGGAATACAGTTCAAGTTTTGGCAATCAGGCGCCCACCTGGAGAACAAGGGAATACAGTTCATGTTCTAGCAATCAGTCACCCACCTGGAGAATAAGGGAATATAAATCATGTTTTGGCAATTAGGCGCCCACATGCAAAATAAAGGAATACAGTACAAGTTTTGGCAAACAGGCGCCCACTTGAAGAACAAAGGAATACAGTTCAAGATTTGGTAATCAAGCACCCACCTTGAGAACAACGGAAAACAATTCAAGTTTTAGCAATCAGGTGCCCACATGGAGAACAAGGGAATACAGTTCAAGTTACATCAATTAGGCAACCACTTTGAGAACAACGTAATACATTTCAAGTTTCGACAATCAGGCGCCCACCTGGAGAACAAGGGAACACAATTCATGTTTCGGCAATCAGGCGCCCACTTGGAGAAGAAGGGAATACAGTTCATGTTTTGGAAATTAGGCGCCCACCTTGAGAACAAGGGATTACAGTTCACATTTTTGGAAATCAGGCGTCCACCTGGGGAACTAGGGAATACAGTTCAAGTCTTTGCAATTTGGCGCCCACCTGTAGAACAAGGGAATCCAGTTCACGTGTCGGCCATCAGGTCCCCACCTAAAGAACAAGGGAATACAATTCAAGTTTCAGAAATTATGCACCCACCTGGAGAACAACGAAATACAGTTCATGTTTCGTTAATCAGACGCCCACCTGGAGAACAAGGGAATACAATTCAAGTTTTGGCAATTAGGCACCCACCTAGTGAAGAAGGGAATAAAGTTCATGTTTTTGGCTATCAGGCGCCCACTTAGAGAACAAGGGAATACAGTTCAAGAATTGGCAATCAGGCGCCCACCTAGAGAACAAGGGAATGCAATTCAAGTTTTTGCAATCAGGCGACCACCTGGAGAACAAGGGAATACAATTCAAGCTTTTGGCAATCAGGCTCCCACCTGGATAACAAGCGAATACATTTTAAGTTTCGGCAATCAGGAACCCACCTAGAAAACATAGGAATACAGTTCAAGTTTTGGCATTCAGGCACCCACCTGGAGAACAAGAAAGTATAGTTTGGCAATCAGGTGTCCACCTGGAGAACAAGGAAATACAGTTCAAGCTTTTGGTAATCAAGCTCCTACCTGCAGTGCAAGGGAATACAATTCAAGTTTTGGCAATCAGGCAACCACCAGGAGAACAACCGAATACAGTTCAAGTTTTTGCAATTAGCCGCCCACCTAGAGGACAATGGAATACAATTCAAGCTTTTGATAATCTGGCTCCCACCCTGAGAACAAGGGAATACAGTTCAAGTTTTTGCAATTAGGCGCTCACCTGGAGAAAAAGGGAATACTATTCAAGTTTTGCCAATTAAGCGCCCACCTAGAGAACAATGGAATACAATTCAAGTTTTTGATAATCAGGCTCCCACCCGGAGAACAAGGGAATAAAGTTCAAGTTTTTGCAATTAGGCGCTCACCTGGAGAACAAGGGAATACTGTTCAATATTTTGGCAATCAGCCGCCTACCTGGAGAACAAGGGAATACAATTTGAGTTTTGGCAATTAGGAGCCCACCAGGAGAACAAGGGAATACAGTTCAAGTTTTCTTAATCAGGCACCCACCTGGAAAACAAGGGAATATAGTTCAAGTTACGGTAATTAGGCGCCACCTGGAGAACAAGGAAATACAGTTCATGTTTCGACAATCAGGAGCCCACCTGGAGAACAAGGGAATCCAGTTCAAGTTTTGGCAATCAGGTGCCCACCTAGAGAACAAGGGAATACAGTTCAAGTTTCGGCAATCAGGCACCCACCTGGAGAACAACGGAATACAGTTCAAGTTTCGGCAATCAGGCGCCTACCTGGAGAACAAGGGAATACAATTCATGTTTCGTCAATCAGGCGCCCACTTGGAGAAGAAGGGAATACAGTTCATGTTTTGGAAATTAGGCGCCCACCTAGAGAACAAGGGATTATAGTTCACGTTTTTGGAAATCAGGTGTCCACCTGGAGAACTAGGGAATACAGTTCAAGTCTTTACAATTAGGCGCCCACCTGTAGAACAAGGGAATCCAGTTCACGTTTCGGACATCAGGTCCCCACCTAGAGAACAAGGGAATACAATTCAAGTTGCAGCAATCAGGCACCCACCTGGAGAACAATGAAATACAGTTCATGTTTCGGTAATCAGACGCCCACCTGGAGTACAAGGGAATACAATTCAAGTTTTGGCAATTAGGCGCCCACCTAGAGAAGAAGGGAATAAAATTCATTTTTTTGGCTATCAGGAGCCCACTTAGAGAACAATGGAATACACTTCAAGTTTTAGCAATCAGGCACCCACCTGGAGAACAAGGGAATACAGTTCAAGTTTCGTCAATAAGGCAACCACCTGGAGAACAACGGAATACAGTTCAAGTTTTGGCAATCAGGTGCCCACCTAGAGAACAAGGGAATACAGTTCAAGTTTCGGCAATCAGGCACCCACCTGGAGAACAACGGAATACAGTTCAAGTTTCGGCAATCAGGCGCCTACCTGGAGAACAAGGGAATACAATTCATGTTTCGTCAATCAGGCGCCCACTTGGAGAAGAAGGGAATACAGTTCATGTTTTGGAAATTAGGCGCCCACCTAGAGAACAAGGGATTATAGTTCACGTTTTTGGAAATCAGGTGTCCACCTGGAGAACTAGGGAATACAGTTCAAGTCTTTGCAATTAGGCGCCCACCTGTAGAACAAGGGAATCCAGTTCACCTTTCGGACATCAGGTCCCCTCCTAGAGAACAAGGGAATACAATTCAAGTTTCAGCAATCAGGCACCCACCTGGAGAACAACGAAATACAGTTCATGTTTCGGTAATCAGATTCCCACCTGGAGAACAAGGGAATACAATTCAAGTTTTTGCAATTAGGTGCCCACCTAGTGAAGAAGGGAATAAAGTTCATGTTTTTGGCTATCTGGCGCCCACTTAGAGAACAAGGGAATACAGTTTTTGAATTGGCAATCAGTCGCCCACCTAGAGAACAAGGGAATACAATTCAAGTTTTCGCAATCAGGCGACCACCTGAAGAACAAGTGAATACATTTCAAGCTTTTGACACTCAGGCTCCCACCTGGAGAACAAGCGAATACATTTTAAGTTTCGGCAATCAGGCACCCACCTAGAAAACAAAGGAATACAGTTCAAGTTTTGGCAGTCAGGCACCCATCTGGAGAACAAGAAAGTATAGTTTGGCAATCAGTTGTCCACCTGGAGAACAAGGGAATACAGTTCAAGCTTTTGGTAATCAAGCTCCCACCTGGAGTGCAAGGGAATACAATTCATTTTTTGGCAATCAGGCGCCCACCAAGAGAACAACAGAATACAGTTCAAGTTTTGGCAATTAGCCGCCCACCAAGAGAACAATATAATACAATTCAAGCTTTTGATAATCTGGCTCCCACCTTGAGAACAAGGGAATACAGTTCAAGTTTTTGCAATTAGGCGCTCACCTGGAGAACAAGGGAATACTGTTCAAGTTTTGCCAATTAGGCGCCCACCTAGAGAACAATGGAATACAATTCAAGCTTTTGATAATCAGGCTCCCACCTGGAGAACAAGGGAATACAGTTCAAGTTTTTGCAATTAGGCGCTCACCTGGAGAACAAGGGAATACTGTTCAATATTTTGGCAATCAGCCGCCTACCTGGAGAACAAGGGAATACAATTTGAGTTTTGGCAATCAGGAGCCCACCAGGAGAACAAGGGAATACAGTTCAAGTTTTCTTAATCAGGCACCCACCTGGAAAACAAGGGAATATAGTTCAAGTTGCGGTAATTAGGCGCCACCTGGAGAACAAGGAAATACAGTTCATGTTTCGACAATCAGGCGCCCACCTGGAGAACAAGGGAATCCAGTTCAAGTTTTGGCAATCAGGCGCCCACCTAGAGAACAAGGGAATACACTTCAAGTTTCGGCAATCAGGCACCCACCTGGAGAACAACGGAATACAGTTCAAGTTTCTGCAATCAGGCGCCTACCTGGAGAACAAGGGAATACAATTCATGTTTCGGCAATCAGGCGCCCACTTGGAGAAGAAGGGAATACAGTTCATGTTTTGGAAATTAGGCGCCCACCTAGAGAACAAGGGATTATAGTTCACGTTTTTGGAAATCAGGTGTCCACCTGGAGAATTAGGGTATACAGTTCAAGTCTTTGCAATTAGGCGCCCACCTGTAGAACAAGGGAATCCAGTTCACGTTTCTACCATCAGGTCCCCACCTAGAGAACAAGGCAATACAATTCAAGTTTCAGCAATCAGGCACCCACCTGGAGAACAACGAAATACAGTTCATGTTTCGGTAATCAGACACCCACCTAGAGAACAAGGGAATACAATTCAAGTTTTGGCAATTAGGCGCCCACCTAGAGAAGAAGGGAATAAAATTGATGTTTTTGGCTATCAGGAGCCCACTTAAAGAACAAGGGAATACAATTCAAGTTTTAGCAATCAGGCGCCCACCTGGAGAACAAGGGATTACAGTTCAAGTTTCGTCAATCAGGCAACCGCCTGGAGAATAACGGAATACAGTTCAAGTTTCGGCAATCAGGTGCCCACCTGGAGAACAAGGGAATACAATTCACGTTTCGGTAATCAGGCACCCACCTGGAGAACAACGGAATACAGTTCAAGTTTCGGCAATCAGGCGCCTACCTGGAGAACAAGGGAATACAATTCATGTTTCGTCAATCAGGCGCCCACTTGAAGAAGAAGGGAATACAGTTCATGTTTTGGAAATTAGGCACCCACCTAGATAACAAGGGATTATAGTTCACGTTTTTGGAAATCAGGTGTCCACCTGGAGAACTAGGGAATACAGTTCAAGTCTTTGCAATTAGGCGCCCACCTGTAGAACAAGGGAATCCAGTTCACGTTTCGGACATCAGGTCCCCACCTAGAGAACAAGGGAATACAATTCCAGTTTCAGCAATTAGGCACCCACCTGGAGAACAACAGAATACAGTTCAAGTTTCGGCAATCAGGCGCCCACCTGGAGAACAAGGGAATACAATTCAAGTTTTGGTAATAAGGCGCCCACCTGGAGAAGAAGGGAATACAGATAAAAATTATTTTCGCACAAGAAAAGAAGTTTATCTTTTTACCATTTTAGAGATTAAGTTTTTACTCTTTATATGAGATTAGAAAAATAAAAAGTTGAGAAAATATATGTATTTTTGTATTGATGGTTTCAAATAATAGTGTATGTATTTATTTTATATGGTACCACATGACCAAGATTGTAAGATGTATAACGTGTGTTAAAAGTGAGTAATATTTTATGTAGTTTGAGATAATTCTTAATAATGTTGGTAATTGGTTAATTATTATATTTTTTAATGAAAAACAAGTGGCCAAATAAGGAACAATTGTGGAGTCCACGTGGGACTACTAAAATGCCCATTCATATGACTTATATTCCATGGAATGTCTTGGTGGCTATATATGGCCAAGAATCCTTTCTTAATTGATTATATGTGGGACCCACAACCCATTAAATATTAGTAAGACTATGTATATTATGAAAAAGCATCACACCTAGCTTTAAAGGTATAGAAACGTGACATTGGGAGAAAGCCTTGGGTTTTTAATTCAAAAAAATTTCTATCCTTTGGTTGGGCTAAACACCGTGAGCTTCTCCAAATATGAATTCACTGTGAGTTTCTAAAGGCTAAAACGTGAGTTCTTCAATATGAATTCATGTATGCCTTACAAATTCAATGGAATCTCTTGTGTAAGTAGAGTGGACTGATCGTAAGTAAGTAAGAAAGAAAAACAATTCCATACCAAATTCTAAGAGAATTGGTTAAGGTATGTTAAGGCTATCCCTTCTTTCTTTTGGCATGATCCAAGTAACGATACCTAAACGTAATGATGTAATGACCCGATTGGTGGTTTTGAGCAATTTCGTCAAGTTTGGCAGTTTGAGGTCTCAAGAAGCTTTATAATATGTGTATTGACTTGCGTGCATGGCTGAATTCAGTTAACGGATGATTTAGAGTCAAATTGGATGAAAGAAACTAGTTTTGGAAGTTTAAACGGCGAGAATTTCACCGGAATCAGACTTTTAAGTAAACCACCCCGGATTGGGTTGTGGGTGATCACAATAGCTTCATATGGTGATTTTGGAATAAGGTGCACATACGGATTCAGATTTGGAGGTCCGTAGGGTAATTTGAGGCGTTTCAGCGAAAGTTGGAAAAGTTAAATTTTGGAAAATGGAGAGGTTTGACTCATAGTTGACTTTTGTGATATCGGGGTTGGAATGCGTTTCTGAGAGATGGAACAACTCCGTTATGTCATTTTTGACTTGTTTGCAAAATTTGGCGTCATTCCTGGTTGATTTGATAGGTTTCAACACGAGTTTTGGAAGTTGGAAGGTTTGAATGTTTTTTAAGTTCGATTCTTAATGTGATTCGTCGTTTTGGCATTGTTTGGTGTGATTTATGACCTCGAGCGAGTCTGTGTAAGGATATATGACTTGTTTGTGTGTTTGTACGGGAACCTGAGGGCCTCGGGTGTGTTTTGGGTGGGATACGGGTCACTTTCCCATTGTTTGGACGGTTGTATTCTGCTTCTGGTATTCCGTCTCCGCGATCGCGAACAGCCTTTCGTGTTTGCAATCTGTTGTTTCTTGTCGTCTCATTTTCCTTCTTCATGTTCGCGTAACATACCTCGCGTTAGTGAACCTCTGACGTATCCTTCATCGCGTTCGCCTCTCCCTCACGCGTTCGCGTAGTTATGTCGTTCCACTCTTCGCGTTCGTGTACTAGTTCACGCTTTCGCGAAGAGCAATCTCTGGGCTATAATATTTTTCTTCTTCGCATTTACGTGTGTGCTGTCACGTTTGCGAAGCACAACTGGGAAGCCTTCCTTTTTCTTCTTCGCGAACGCGATTCATCCTCCGCATTCGCGATTCTTTAAGACCTGGGCAGAATAAATAGTACTCTATTCCGAGGGTTTGCCATTTTCACCATTTTTGGAGTTCTAGAGCTCGGTTTGGGCGATTCCTTGTGGGTTTTTCAAGCAAAACGATTGGGTAAGTGTTCTTCACCTAGAATTGATTATATTCCATGCATTTGTCGTCATTTAATTTGTGATTTGGGTTAAGGAAAATGTTGGTTTTTGAAGAAAATTCCTAAAATGAAAAATCATGATTTGAGGGGCCAAATGGAATCGGAATTTAATAAATTTTGTATGGTTGAACTCATATTGGAATGTGTATTTGGATTTTGTAAAATTTGTCCGGTTCCGAGGCGCGGGCCCGGGGGTTGACTTTTGGACCGATTTTTGGATTTTGTTAAAGATTGAGACTTTATGATCCGAAATAGTTTGTTATGTGTTTTATCTGTGCTTTGAAGTTAATATGGTTAGATTTGAGCCGTCCGGAGGTCTTTTCATCCGAGAAGTGCATTTTAGACTATCAGTTTGTCGTCTTTGAGGTAAGTATCTTGCCTAACCTTGTGTGGGGGATTTTCCCTTAGGATTTGGGTCTTCTATGCTAATTATAGTCCGTGCATGCGAGGTGACAAGTGTGTGCGCGAACTTATTTGTGGGAAATTTCCTTTAGGGTTATTAGGTCCTTATATTCATTATGTGGAAAGTATCCTGTTATGATTGGGTTTAATAATTGCTTAAATTGTCTCTATATGATCCATATGATGTTGTTAGCTTTCCTCTAATTCTTACATGTTACATTGACCCTTAATTGCCTTAATTTAAGTCATTACCTTCCTTATTGTTTTGATACTTCTTGATTGTGAGTTCCTCTATGACTTCATGCAAATAGGTTACATGTCCAATTGTTATGGTTACCAACGTAGTTACCACGTGCTTATTATGTCTTGTTGTTTTGTTGAGGTTATCGTGCTTCCTAGTTTTTCTGTGACCCTTATTATGTACTTGTTAGTTCCTTTGCCATGATGCTATTACTTATGATATTGTTTCTCTTGCCGGGATATTGTTGTTATAGTATTGTTCCCTTGCAGGGATATTGTTGTTATATTATTGTTCCCTTGCCGGGATTCTTTTGTGGTTGGTGTTGATTTGTATATTGGGATTGGGTTGCACATCGCAACAAGGAGTAATAAGGGTGGACAGGTGGGGTCGGGTTACACGCTGCAACATCATCATATGATTTGGAATGGGTTGCACGCTGCAACAATATTATATGATTTGGATCAGGTTGCACACTGCAAAATCATTATATGATTTGGATCGGGTTGCACGCCCATTAGTCCTATATGATTGCGATTGGGTTGCACGCTGCAACAAGAATGAATAAAAGTGAATATTGATTCTTATGATGAGAACCAGAGTGAAAGCACGAAGGGTTATGTCGTGCATTTTCTGCTATTGTGTTTATTTGTTGTTATCAATTCAAGTGTTTAAACTGTTTAAATTCCTTTATTGTTGTGATCCTTTGTGTTAGAACTATATTCAATACCTGTGTGTATATATATATATATATATATATATATATATATATATATATATATATATATATATATATATATATATATATACTCATTCTAATACTTCAAACTTCAATAATTGTTACATCCTTAATTCAATTAGTTTCTCAATTATATCCCCTTAAACCATCTGAGGTTGTATTTTGCTTAAAAAGAAATTTCTACTAAGTTTTAAGTTATTAACTCTCATGTTAAAGGTAATAATCCATTCGATATTGTATTTTAAATTAAAAGGGGTACTTTCTTTACTCAAATAATTTCAAAAGAAACAACTTCATCTTTTCTTGTTGGCTTTCCTAATTAGTTTAGAAATTGTAATTTTACTTATATTAGGTAAATGAGACTTCTTGTACATATTGAGTGCATTATACGGACATTATATATTGTATAGCATGTGTATTTTGTTGTTAAAAGTGAGACGAAAAATATGGGGGCACAAGGTGTCATGTGTGTTGAAAGTTCGGAAGTTGAGATTATGATGTGAGAAATTGAGGGTTGAGATGGTAGGGATTGTGTACTAGACATGATGTGATTGATTGAGTTGGCATTGCCTTCTTTGTTGAATACATTCGTACTTGTCTCTGTTCCTGTTATGTCAGTATTGATTTACTTGGTTATCGTTCGTTACTACCCGTGTTCTCCCTTTATTGTTCCTACTATTTGTATTTTCGTTTCTCTCCGCTGTTGATATTACCTCGTTATATTTATCTTGATATTTTATTATCATATCCTATTCATCTCATTTGACCAGTAGGTGTCTTGACTGTTCTTCGTCACTACCCCACCGAGGTTAGTCTTGATACTTACTGGGCACCGCCGTGGTGTGCTCATACTACACTTCTGTACATTTTTGTGTACAGATCCAGGTATTGATCGATAGTAGTTGTGCGGGTCATCGCGGTGGAGACTCTCAATTACCTGTTGCTGCGTTCGCAGGCCTAAAAGTCACCTTCGTTTGTATTTATGTTCCACTGATTCCTTCTCATTTTGGAACAGTGTTGTAATTATTTTGTATAACTACTATTAGAAAGTCTTATGACTTGTACCACCGGTTTTGGGAATTTTGATTTATTTAGAGTTATTAAATTTGAAGTCAGTAAATGTTAATGTTATCTCAGTAAATGTTAGGCTTACCTAGGTTAGAGACTAGGTGCCATCATGACTCCTTCGGAGGGATTTTTTGGGTCGTGACAAGTTGGTATCAAAGCTCTAGGTTCATGGGTGCTACGAGACATAAGAAGGTTTAGTAGAGTCTTGTGGATCGGTATGGAGAGGTCTGTACTTATCTTCGAGAGGCTAAAGAACTGTTAGGAAATTCCACTTCTTTCATTCCTTATCGTGCGATATTGATTCAGCTCAAAGTATATAACTTATGTTCCATTACATCCACTCGTGTATAATATTACGCTTTCAGCGTTCGCCATGCGCTAGTGATTCGTAATGCTACAGACGGGCTACGAAGGAGTTAGGGATGCTCAGGCATTGTCTCAACGTGCTGTCCAGGCTGAAGATACAGAGGTATTGAGAGACTATTCAGCTGTTCATATGGAGGCGCAACGGTTTTCTGCATATGGTTGATGAGTGCGAGCTTGGAAAGGTTTAATTAGTTGACTAGTCATCGCGATTATGTCAAGGTCACAGGTGGGTGTTGATTGGGAATAGTTGGTGGTATTGGAGTACCTTGTGATTTGTGTTGTGCGAGCCATGAAGGTTAGTTTTGCGGATCATCAGACATTGTTTCGTATGGCTTTGCGCCAATTGGATGAGTCTAATTGCGGCATTCAAATTGCAGAGACAGATTTATATCAGGTTTTGCCTGAGGTATGTGTATATGTGGTATTGGTAGGTTCCCGAATTTGGAGTATGACCAGGGTCTGAGATCTTGCACGAGATGATGTTGGGGCTTACAGTATTACTACATCAATAATGGACCCACATTTCAGTATATAGGGGAGTCAGAGGAACAACTTCAGATTCATAGGAGGTTTACTCAGCATAGGTATCGTGGTTGTGGTAGAACGGGGCGCTTCAGAGGTAATGTGGTGGTTTATGAGTGTCTTGCTATGTGGTTCATGCTAGAGTCATTTGTATGTGGGGCTTTGATGGGAGTTATTGCATATCACCTATCCGAAAAAATGAGTCAGTTCAGTAGTGTTAGGTCAGCATAGCCATGGAAGTAAATGGTCCTTTTGAATGACAATTCTCTACTGGCATTTTTGGTAGCACTCTTGGATTGAACGATTTTTTGTGACTTGGTGGAGTTGGGGAGGTGTAGTCCTGATGGCTTAGTTGTGTGAGAGCAGATCTCAGAGGGTTCTCGATGGTTTGACTACGGCTTGAGTGGGGTGTCTACTATGGATATAAAGAATATATGGTACATTGCGGTTTTCTCCTGAATCAGCATATGAAATTAATAGAGTGTTGGCATTGTTGGCTATCATATGTGAAGAGTGTGCATTTTTGGAAAGGACCTTGAGTTTTGGTTTGTGGGAGCGTGACTAGCAGCATGGTGGTTACTGGGTTTTGAGGCTTTCGAGGTTCATGTTTTATTATGCGGCCAAAAACTCTATATGAGTGCTTCAGCAGAATGATAGGGTGTAAGTGATATATCAGCCATTTGATTTGTGTAGTGGAGCTTGAGTATGGAAATTTTTGCATTCCTGAGGTTTTGGGCTAGATGCCCTCATATGTGGACCATTTCCTATTGGCTGGTTATGAATAAACGTTAAGGATGAGGTAATTAATAGCATGTATGATTGATAGGTCGCTGTGGATTTTTGGAAAGGATATTTACCTATTTGGAAATAATCGGTATTTGGGTTGGGGCTATTTGAAAGCTCAATGAGAATATGTATCCTGTATCAGATCAAGTTTGAGTGCTCTTGTGAGATTGTCATGTATTCAGGCAGAATGGATATTATTTGTGCCCCTAGCCTATGTTATGTGCTACTCTTTTATGTTGTGTTAGGCGGTGAGGTTGTATGATTATTTCCCCGGCAGGTAGTAATCCTGTTCAGGCCTTATGGAGATGCGAGCGAGATAACCCTTGTGATGTTGATTTGCTCATTGTACCTTAGTTGTGCTTGTTTCTTTTATGTTTTAGCACTTTCATTTATTTTCCCACAGTTTTATTTGTGCACTTTGTTATACTTGATATCAGTATTCATATGTTCAGTGAACTCAAGCATTTTGGCTTTATGAGTATTTGGGAACGGGTTGCACGCCTCAACGGATGTTATATGGGATACCCTTTCCTTGTGCTTATTGGGTATTGTGTTTTCACTCTGTGGGACGATTTGATGAATAACTACACTTTTGTTGTTATACGTGTTGTACTTGTTAGATAATTCTTATACTCTGCTTTTCTTTACTTGTGTTGCATAATTGAGTTATTGTTGGTTTGGTGTACGAATTGTGTAATGTGAGAACCTGTGTGGTTCGGTGATGAGCTGTTAGTTGAGTTGCTTGTATTGGCTGAGATGAGATTCTTAGACCTGAGTTTAATACTATGGTATTGGGGTGAGGAGTGTTTGGAAGTATGATAGTGTTTCTGCTAAGATTTGGGTAATGGCCCTTGGCGGGAGAGAAAACTTCTTGACTTGTTGTCGTCATAGGCAGCTATGAGTTCCTACATATTTATTTATCATGAGCAGCAATGTGGAGGTCTAGAACAAGGTTATACTCAATTTGAAGTGTATTGTCGGCATACAGGATGTTATTTGAGCATCTATGGTAGTCAGAGGTTATTGCTTTGGGCATTTGAGTTGTGTGGAGCAGCATGTGATTGTATTTTGGATTGGAATTTGGCTTCATTCAGCTTTTAAGGTTTATACAGTGTGATGCCACTGAATTCAGATCTTATGATGAAATTTCAGATGTTGAGGTTTGGGTTTTGTTCTAAGGTTATGAGCTAAGGAGGAGATAAGACCTTCAGTTGAGTTGCATTGTCAGTTCGGCTTAGGTTGGGTGATGGGGAATCACCCCCGGGTGTATGTATGGTGAGCTCATGCAGTGGTTTGACGGCTTTGGAATAACTCCGGGCACGTTCGAGGACGAACGTATGTTTAAGTGGAGGAGGATGTAACGACCCAACTGGTCGTTTTGAGCAATTTTGTCAAGTTCAGTAGTTTGAGGTCTCGAGAAGATTCATAATATGTGTATCGACTTGCGTGCATGGTTGAATTCAGTTAATAGATGATTCAGAGTCAAATTGGAAGAAGGAAACTAGTTTTGGAAATTTAATAGTGAGAATTTGACCGGAATTTGACTTTTGAGTAAACAGCCCCAGAATGGGTCGTGGGTCATCTCAACAGCTTTGTATGGTGATTTTGGACTTAGGCGCGCGTCCGGAATAAGATTTGGAGGTCCGTAGGGTAATTTGAGGTGTTTCGGCGAAAGTTGGAAAAGTTAAAGTTTAGAAAATGAAGAGGTTTGTGTCAAAGTTAACTTTTGTGATATCAGGGTCGGAATGCGATTTAGAATGTTGGAACAGATCTGTTATGTCATTTTGGACTTGTCTGCAAAATTTGGCATCATTCTGGGTTGATTTGATAGGTTTCGGCACGAGTTTTGGAAGTTAGAATATTTGAAAGTTTCTAAATTCGATTCATGGTGTGATTCGTCGTTTCAGCATTGTTTGATGTGATATGTGACCTTGAGCGAGTCCGTATTAGGTTATATGACTTGTTTATGTGTTTGGACGGGGTCCCAGGGGCCTCGGGTGTGTTTTGGGTGGGCTATAGTCATTTTCCCATTGTTTGGACTGTTGTATTGTGCTTCTGGTATTCCTTCCCGCAATTGTGAACAGCCTTTCGCGTTCGTGATGTGTTGTTGCTGGTCGCCTTATTTTCCTTCTTCACATTCACGTAACACGCCTCGCTTGATGAACGCGTTCGCGAAGCTCTGCCTTATCCTTCATCGCGCTCGCGTCCCCCACACACATTCGCGTCCCCCACATGCGTTCACGTAGTTATGCTGTTCCACTCTTTACGTTCGCGTACTAGTTCATGCTTTCACGAAGAGCAATCTCTGGGCCATAATATTTTCCTTCTTCGCGTTTGCGTGCGTGCTGTCGTGTTCGCAAAGCACAACTGGGCAGCCTTCCTTTTTCTTCTTCGCGAACGCGATACTTCCTCCGCGTTCGTGATACTTTAAAACTTGGGTAGAATAAATAGTACTCTATTTCGAGGGTTTTCCATTTTCACCATTTTTAAAGTTCTAGAGATCGGTTTTGGGCAATTCCTTATGGTTTTTTCAAGCAAAACGATTGGGTAAGTGTTCTTCACCTAGAATTGATTATATTCCATTAATTTGTCTTCATTTTAATCATTTAATTTGTGATTTGGGTTGAGAAAAAAGTTGCTTTTTGAATAAAATTCCTAAAATGAAAACTCATGATTTGATTGGCCAAATGGTATCGGAATTTAATACATTTTGTATGGTCGGACTCATATTGGAATGGGTATTCGGATTTTGTAAAATTTGTCCGGTTCCGAGGCGTGGGCCCGGGGGTTGACTTTTGGACCGATTTTTGGATTTTGTTAAATATTGAGACTTTATGATCCGGAATAGTTTATTATGTGTTTTATTTGTGCTTTGAAGTTAATTTTGTTAGATTTGAGCCGTCCGGAGGTCTTTTCACCCGAGAAGTGCATTTTAGAGTATCAGATTGTCGTCTTTGAGGTAAGTATCTTGCCTAACCTTGTATGGGGGACTTCCCCTTAGGATTTGGGTCTTCTATGCTAATTGTAGTCCGTGCATACGCGGTGAATGTCGTGCCCCCTTTTTCCCTCCCCTTTTTGAGACAGGGAAAAGGTCCGAGTTTCGACATTCACGGGGTGTAATGACTCATTTCCTTTTCGGGAATTGGGTATTTGAAGAGTTGCCACCTAACGGATTATGGTGCGTTAGGGCACCTAGAGCAATTAACTCTTGGGTTGGTTTGCATTACCAGAGATCAGGGTAAGGGCTCGAAGTAACCTCGAGGGGAAGGTGTTTGGCACCCCTCTTGGTCCACAGCTGTGAGTCCTGTCCGAACTTATATTCACAAATTAGTCCATTACAAGTAAGTAGTTGAATCAAATAGGTTGCAAGTAAAGAACGTTGGATAATTCAAGTAGTAAGATAAAGGTTTGAACAAATTGCAAAACAAAGGTTTAAATAAAGAAAGGATTTGGTAAAAAGGGGTCCTAGGTTGGTTATCCTATAGGATCACCCTACTCAATGTTTGGTAAACACTTCTCAATGAGAGGCTACATGTGACATTAATGCGTAGTCATCATATCCCATGTCTACCCTTCCCATCCCCTTATTGGTCATGCAAAGCGAGTGTTTGGTCAACGATTCCTATTGCGTGCTGCTATCCGTTCCTTCTTAATGGTCCTGGAGGGAGTTAGGACCTCTACCTATAGGTGGTTCTAGACGTACCCCTAAGGTTTAAAAGGCAAAAATTCTAAGGCGACAGTCAAAAACATTTAGGACTTTCACACATAATGGGAGCAATTAAGAGGTTCAAAATTTCCTCCTCAAACAAACACGTAAGCAGCCCGACTCAAGCACAATTAAGGTATTTTATTAGACAATGTCCTAAAGCAGGGTATCTAAGTGAATATGTAGAAACAGACAACCCTTTTTTAGATTCAGAAGTTATACCCTATTAGTTGCCTAGTAACTCTTTTTAAAACCTGTTAGGATTAGAAAATATTGAATGACAAAGACAGTTTCAGAGAAATGCAGTTTTTGAAAATGCCCTAAAGGCTTGCCTATACACAGAATACTGGTGCCTATATTAATGCAGAAACAAACAGATTTTGAAATAGACTCCTTTATTACCTATAGGCATGATACCTAATGAGATAGTCTGAAGGAACTTGTTTCAGGAAATACTTAATACTTAATAAAACCAATTCAGAAATGGACTAGGCATGATTAAGTTGATTTATTAGACTAAATTAAACTATCAAACAATATTGTGAGTAGAGCTCCCTATAGGCATGATATCTAGGCAGATTAGTGATTTTAATCGATTTGCAGCAGCATACAGAAATACTCGTTATAACTGAATCGGAATTAAGTCCTATAGGCTTGGCATCTATTATTGAACTGATTTAAGACATGATTGTTTGGAAGCTATATGCATGGTTTCTAAACATGATAGAATGTAAAACCTTATAGACATGGTTTCTACTTGATGAGTAAACAAACTTAAAAATGAAGTCCTATGGACATGATTTCTATTTGGTAAAGCAAACAGATTAAAGAGTAAAATCCTATGAGCATGTTTTTTATTTAATAGAGCAAATAGACTAGAGACTGAAACCCTATGAGCATGTTTTCTATTTAGGCAAGTAATCAGACTTTAAAAGTAAGGTCCTAAGAGCAGGATTTATACCCGCATTACTCCATAAATTATGCATTACCCATCATTTTTTACTAAATACCCCAATATCTGTTTATAAATTATTACAGACCAATGAATGAATTGCATAAGTGAAATAGAAAATCAAGAAGCTATTCTATAGGGAGCTTTCAATTAGGCCCAGGTTTCCCAAAGCCTCCAATGGTCTCATAAGCCTCAATTTCATAGACAAATCAGAGTCTAGGTACATCAAAGTTCAAAAAGGATCTCAAGGATCCCCGGCAGCGCTTACACCTAGACTTTGTAGCCAAGAATTGAACAAGTGCAGTGTGGAAAGACCAGCCTCAGTATGCCAGAGTTCAGAGGGTTCTCAAAAGGATCCCAAGGCAATACACATACTAGAGGGGGCAGAACTTATTGACTAAGAGTAGAGTCAAAAGTGAAGGACACAAGTTGAAAAGGTTTTAGTAAGACTATGTTTAACAAAAGTCCTTTTTAAAAGTAATTCAGTAAAGCAACAAAGATTGTTTGAAAAAGATATTGGAGTAGTTAACAAAGTTCAAACACCTTAGGATAGGTTTATACATAGCTAGTTCACAAAACCAAGTAAATTTAGTAGTCACACATATGGGTCAAGGGGTTTGGGGACACATAGAACAATTGACTGCAAACACATAACCCAGCAAAAGTCTAGGACTGGTTTAGACATGCTCATAAACAACTGACACTGGCATAGTCTCAAAACCAGACATGAAGAACACAACCACATAAAGGGGTGATAGGGATTTAGGGATTGGTGGGATATAGAATGGTGAGCACACAAGAAGTAAGAAATAATTGATAAGACATGCTTAGAAACACACATAAAGGGGAATATATTAGTTTAAAGGGAAGGGGAATGCATAATAACATGCTGATAATGTAACACTTAATTACAAGTTTCACGATAGAAGCAAGAATCAAGAGAAACTGAAACAATAGGAGAAGCATATTGTTGTTGGGACTTTGAATTGAAACTAGGACATACTAGTAAAGAGGAGAGTAAGCAGAATGAAAGAACAAGATAGAGCAAATGGTTAGCCTTGGCTTGCAACCGGCTAATAGTAGCAAATAGCACAAGAGAGAGAGAGTAGAGATTTTTAGTGTGAGAGATAGTTTTTTGAACCCAAGTGTTCATGTCTATGCTAATGAAACACTAGAGTATTTATAGCTTGAAAACAGGTAGAAAATAAGGTAAGAATTATAGTAGCATGGTAATTAAGGAACTCAGAATCAGTCAGTTAGCAATCAAGGCAAGTACTCCCTTAAGTTAAGGGAATCAATTAAAAATGGTAAGAACCAGTATCATATAAGGCTAGAAAAACCAGTATGTGACGAATAAGGAAAAATCAAGGTTCAGCAAGCATAGGGTAGTCAATTAGGACTATGTTTAGAAAACTCCAGTTAAGGAAAGATTCAGTAACAATAAAGTACCACAACAAATAAGGTAACAGAATCAGCCAATTTAAACAGACGAGGTAGAATTTTAGTTTTTTTTTAAAAACAAATCATTCAACCAAACCATCAAATAAGGAAATCAGGATTAATCAAGAGGGAGTTATGATTCTATACTTCAACATATAAATAGAGAAGAACAAACAGACGTAGCAAACATGCAACGTTAGCAATATTGACATAAAAAGGCAAGAGATGAACAATCAAGATGAATACAATCACACAGAGGTGATACGAGTAGGATAAGGACTCAGTAAAACCCATTCGAAGCACGGTAACCACAAAACTTAACAAGAATCGAGTAGTCATGCTGACACACAGAACCAAAACAAAGAAGATCTAAAAAAATTAGGGCTTTTAATATAGGTAAGTTGAAAAGGCAGTAAGAACATAGAATCAGTCAAGATATGCAAGGATAAAAGTTTCAAACATAAAGAATCAATTTAAACCATGTGTAGGAGAAGTTCCGGGAAAAAACCCTAATTTTTGAAAGAAAGTAAAGCTGCTTAAAGTGGAATATTTTTCAAGAGAGGTTTGAGAACACTGTAGAACATAAAAGAAATAGGCTTGAAGCATTTAAAAATGGCCCAGATCTAAAAAACACAAACGAAAAATAGGGTTTCAAAGGAAACCCAGGTGGAGATAAAAGAACCTGCTTAGAACTTCATAGATCATAACAAGTATGGTGTGATTTTGCCCAAAATCACACCGTAGAAACCATGAACAACCAAAACAGTAACCCTAGATACAAGTCGGCATGACCTAGGGCCCTTGAATGCCTCAGATATTATAAGCAAGGCGATGAAGGAACCATTGGAGGCTTGGTGTTGAAAGGTGGTCGCCGGAGAAGGCCGGAGAGGGAGGCGGTGGTTGAAGAAGGCTAGGGTTAGGTTGAGAGAAAAAAGAAGACCAGAAGATTCAAAGGCGGCGGGTTTGGGAAATGACCTAGGGTTGGGGGGTCGTTTGGAATTAAAAAGGAAATAATGGATGAGGGTCGTTGATCTTTTAGATCAACGACCAGTATTTAAGATGGCTTTGGGTCAGGTAATCTGAATAGGAATTGGGCTGGGGTTGGGTTAAAATTAGGCTAAAATTTAAAGCAAATCTGGCTATAATTTAAATAGTCAATTTTCCCTATTTGTATTTATAAATAAATAATAACTAATTTTTGGAAAAAAATTTAATGTGACAAAATAATTTAAAATATATAATTATCATTTTAAAAATATAGGGTTCAATTTTACGCATACAAAATATAATTATACATTAAAATGGGCTAACATTGCAATTATATGCAATTTAGCTTAAAAAATACTAAATGTAATTATAAAAATGCATGAAAAATATATTAGCCATATTTTGGCAGAAGTATAGAAATTAAATGAATAAATCATCATAACAATAATTTTGGAAATAATTATTGAGAATTTTGTGAATAAAAAGGGATAAAATAAATCAATTTAAACCCTTAAAATTAGGGGGAAAATTATAAAAACCTTGTGCATGCCTATATATGCATATATATTCTATTTTGAAGGTATTTATGCATATTTAAAATATATAGGGAAAATTGAGTATCAACAACTGCTCCTCTTTACCCGGGAAGGATGAAAGAGTTTTCGGGTAAAGAAATAATGGCCAATTTTGACCAGATGGGATGTTTTGAAAAGACGGAGGCCATACTACAGTTTTCGAGTTGCTTACATATCCTTGGTATTACAGGAATCAGGCCATGTGTAGTTCTGGATTCACATGCGGAGCATGCCGATGAAACTACTACAAGAATGGACACGAGATGTGGAAGCGACTATGATGAGCAATTAAGGCTCAGGACAGTTGGAGGGAACTGGAGCAAGATTGCTCCTTCTAGGATGGCGGTTTCTTACTGGTTTCCTGCAGATAAAAGATGCTATAAATGTATTTGCGAACATTTAAACATGATGCAAATTCCCTTTGGACTATTAAGGTTGTCTACGGACGGTTAAAGATGACGTCCTAGGCCATGAATTGCTTAGTGAGGGATTCGCAGGCCATGAAATGGTGTTCTCAGGCCATGAAAATGGTGCCTCCGAACCATGACACCTTTGAATAATGATATGCAAGTTCGAGAGATCCTCAGGCAACGACATGGTGTCTTCCAGCCATGAGAATGATTCCTTTAGACTATGGCACCTTCGAATAAATTGGCGATGTTTCAGCCCATGAGATGCAATAATATGATGTAACAAGGCAAGGCTTAGTCTTGTGAAACTGAGGGCAGAGCTTATCCCGATTGAAAAGTAGGTAGATAGTAGTAGAAATGGTGCAATATCTGTGCAAAGAGGGACGATGCTTAGTCATGTGCAAGTGGGGAGGTAATGATTAGCCTCATGCAAGTGGGGAGGCAAGGATTAGCATCATGCAAATATGGAGGCAAGTGGGGAGGTAATGATTAGACTCATGCAGGAGGGAGGCAGGACATAGCCTTATGCGAATATAGAGGTAGAGCTTAACCTCATGCAAGATTCAGGACAAGGCTTAGCCCATGCAAATGGAAGGCAATGCTTAGCCTTATGTGGATATGGAGGTAGAGCTTAACCTCATTCAAAGAGAAGGCAGTGCTTAGCCTTATGCAAATATGGAGCAAGGGTTTAGACTCATGCAAGATTGGAGACAGGGATTAGTTTCATGCAGAGATAAGGCAGTGGTTAGCCTTATGCAAATATGGAGTTCGGGACTAGACTCATGCAAGATTGGAGACAGAGCTTAGTCTCATGCAAATGTAGAGTCAGAGATTAGACTCACGCAAATGTGGAGTCAAGGATTAGACTCATGCAAATGTGGAGTCGGAGGTTAGACTCATGCAAATATGGAGTTAGAGATCAGACTTATGCAAATGTGGAGTCAGAGATTAGACTCATGCAAATATGGAGTCAGAGATTAGACTCATGCAAATATGGAGTCATGGATTAGACTCATGCAAATGTGGAGTCAGAGGGTAGACTCATGCAAATATAAAGTTAGAGATTAGGCTCATGCAAATGTGGAGTCAAGGATTAAACTCATGCAAATGTGGAGTTAGAGATTAGACTCACGCAAATGTGGAGTCAAAGATTAGACTCATGCAAAGAGAGAATTCCATATAAGGGTAAAGTATGTCTTAGCTAGGATATATTCAATGTCTGATGGCCGGATGGATGGTGAATTTGCTTTTGTGTATACATGTTTCGCGAATGCTACCATTACGTTAAATGCGCCTACGTTCAAAGAAAAATCGTAAGTTATGAGGGGAGGTTGGTTCTTGCTTAGTTTGCCGGCCTTACTCTGCTCCGCTTTGGAAGCCCCCCTTCGAGTTTCCCTAGGTAGCACCTGATCGTTATGAAAATAGAATTTTCGAAAAATATGCATTCATTGATAAAATAGAATCGTTTTGGAAGCGCATTGATATATCAAGTAATTTTTGATGAAATAGCGACTATGACACATTTCAAAGGCATTGCAGCTCTCTTATGCTGGAATTTTGAGGGTCCTTCTCAAAATTCTGCCCCAGTTCGGTAGATGATTCTTAACTATTTAAGGATGGCGGACCCTTCTGAATCTTCTTCAGAATTTTGAGAATCCTTCTCAAAATTCTGCCCCAGTTCTTGACTGATTACTGACTTCCTGGCATGTGATAGCGCTAGCTAGACTTGCTCCAGAATTTTGAGGACCCTCCTCAAAATTCTGCCCTAGTTTCTGATTTTGGGGAAAATGAGAATATTATTATGATATGACCGAACTCATAAGCTTGCCTACGTATCCCCTCTTAAACGGGAATCAGGTCAAGCGTAGTTCAATTACATCTGAAAAGAAATGTGAAATAATCTAGGCATAGTATCTCTTGACTGCGTTTGAATTTATTGGTTTGGCCATATTTCTCCATCCATTTCTGCAAGTATGAGTGCTCCTCCTGTCAGGACCCTGTGAACCATGTACGGACCTTGCTAGTTGGGAGAGAATTTCCCTTTGTCTTTATTTTGATGTGGGAAAACTTTCTTCAATTCCAACTACCCTAATGCGAACTGTCTTGGTTTGACGCTTTTGTTGAAATCTATAGACATTCTGTTCTGATAGAGTTGGTCGTGGCATACTGTGTTCAATCTCTTTCAATTGATAAGGGACAATTGTTCATAGCGGCTCCTTATCCATTCCGCATCGCTGAGTTCAGCTTCATGTATGACTCTTAAAGAAGGAAATTCTACCTCGGTTGAGATGACAACCTCAGTACCATAAACCAACATGTAGGGGAATACCCCGGTTGACGTGTGAACTGTGGTGTGGTACCCAAACAGAGCAAAGGGTAACTTCTCATGCCACTGCTTGTGATTTTCTACCATTTTCCTTAGTATTTTCTTAATATTTTTGTTGGCGGCTTCTACGGCTCCATTCATCTAAGGTCTGTAGGTGGTGGAATTCTTGTGCTTAATTTTGAAAGTTTCACAAATAGCTTTCATCAGATCACTATTGAGGTTGGCGGCATTGGCAGTAATAATGGACTTAGGAACTCCGAATTAGTAGACAATACGATCCTTGACAAAATCTGTAATGACTTTCTTGGTTACAGCTTTGTAAGATGCAGCTTCTACCCATTTTGTGAAGTAATCAATGGCTACTAGTATAAATCGGTGTCTGTTCAAAGCAGTGGGCACAATCGGACCAATAACATCCATTCCCCAAGCGGCGAATGGCCAAGGTGAGCTTGTTGCATTGAACTTGTTTGGCGGCACTTTTATCATGTTGGCATGCACTTCACATTGAAAGCATTTGCGAACATACTGAATACAATCCATCTCCATGGTCATCCAAAAGTACCCTGCCCTGAGTATTTTCTTTGCCAGAACGAAGCCATTCATCTGTGGACCGCATGTCCCAGCATGTACATCCTCAAGTAGCTTAGAAGCTTCCTTTGCGTCGACACACCTTAGTAAACCCAAATTCAGAGTTCTTCTGTACAAGTTCCCTCCGCTGTGGAAGAAGTGATTTGACAATTCCAGAGCGTGTATTTCTGAGTGTGATTTGCATGCTCCGGGTATTCTCTAAGGTTTTCCATCTGCTACTTCCTCGATATGAGCACAATATGCTGACTGATTATGGATCCTCACCGGAATGGGATCAATATAGTTCTTATCTACATGTTGTATCATGGATGACAAAGTAGCTAATGCGTCGACAAACTCATTCTGAATTTGGGGCACATGTCGGAATTATATCTTTGTGAACCTCTTTCTCAATTCCTGCACATGGTGCAAATATGGCAATATCTTGGAATTCTTGGTGGCCCACTCACCTTGTACCTAGTGTACAAGAAAATCTGAGTCACCGATCACCAACAACTCCTGAATGTTCATGTCGAATTCCATGTTGAGCCCTAGTATGCAGGCTTCATATTACACCATGTTGTTGGTGCAAGGAAATTTGAGTTTGGCAGATATGGGATAATGCTGACCCATTTCCGACACCATAACTACTCCAATGCTTACTCCTTTGAAATTTGTGGCTCCATCAAAGAACATCCTCCAACCTTCATATGCTTCATTAATGTCTTTTCCTACGAATGATACTTCTTCATCAGGAAAATATGTTTTCAAGGGTTCGTATTCTCCTCCTACCGGATTTTCAGCGAGATGATCTGCCAATGCTTGTCCCTTGATTTCCTTTTGAGTTACATAGACGATGTCGAACTCACTGAGTAGTAGCTGCCATTTAGCCAACTTCCCAGTAGGCATGGGCTTCTGAAATATGTACTTCAAGGGATCCATCCTGGATATAAGGTATGTGGTGTAGGCGCAGAAATAATTCCTAAATTTCTGGGCTTTCCAGGTCATAGCACAGCAAGTGCGTTCAAGTAGAGAATGTCATGATTCATAAGGTGTGAATTTCTTACTCAGGTAATATATGTCTTGCTCCTTTCTTCCTGTCTCATCATGTTGTCCCAAAACACATCCGAAGGCTCCATCTAATACAGATAAATAGAGTAGAAAAGGTCATCCTGGATCTAGCGGGACCAGAACTAGCGGTGTGGACATGTATTCCTTGATCTTGTCAAAAGCTTTCTAGCAATCCTCGGTCCAACTTGTCTCAACATCCTTCTTAGCATCTTGAAGATGGGTTCACATATTATTGTGGACTGTGCTATGAATCTACTGATGTAATTGAGCCATCCCAGGAAGCTCATCACATCCTTTTTGCTTTTAGGCGGTGGTAACTACTGAATAACTTTGACATTAGTAGGATCTATCTCGATCCCTCGGCGACTGACAATGAATCCCAATAACTTTCTTGTGGGAGCCGCAGGACACTTTGCAGGGTTCAACTTCAAATTGTACCTCCTGAGCCTGTCGAAAAATTTCCTCAAGTCTGCTATGTGATGTGCGGCCCTCTTGGATTTGATAATGACGTCGTCCACTTACACCTCTATTTCTTTATGTATCATATCATGGAAAATGGTTGTAATGTACCTCATGTAATTAGCCCCAACATTTTTTAGACCGAATGACATCATCTTGTAACAGTATACACCCCAAGGCGTAATAAAAGCTGTCTTCTCGGCATCTTCTTCATCCATACAGATCTGGTGATAACCTGCGAAGCAATCTACAAATGATTGGAGTTCATGCTTGGCGTAGTTATCGATCAGGATATGTATATTCGGCAGTGGAAAATCGTCCTTGGGACTTGCTTTGTTTAAATCCCGATAATCAACACATACTCGGACCTTCCCGTCTTTCTTCGAAACTGGCACATTGTTAGCTAACCAGGTTGGGTACTCAACCATCCTGAGAACTTTGGCTTTGATCTGCTTGGTAACTTCTTCCTTGATTTTCAAACTCATGTCTGGTTTGAATATTCTGAGGTTCTGCTTGACTGCCGGGCACATGGGGTTAGTAGGTAACTTGTGAGCTACTATAGATGTGCTCAAATCGATCATATCGTCATACGACCATGCGAATATGTCCTCATATTCTTTTAGAAAATGGATGTATTCTTCATTTTCTGTTGGTGACAAGTTAATGCTAAAGAGGATCTCTTTGACGGCCTCAGCGTCTCCCAAATTTATTGCTTCTGTTTCGTCCAAGTTGGATTTAGGGTTTTTCTAAAAATTCTCAACTTGTCTGATAATTTCCTCGGGTATCTCATCCTCTTCCTCTGAGTCACTATTCTCATGTTGTGTTGCCTCATTACATGTCACAGTCACTAGTTCATCAGGAAAAGTAATAATAACACTGTAGAAGGGAAATTATAAAAATAGTAATGAATAATGATAAAGGATAAATGCATTTGATTAAAACTGAGATAACTGTTCAATCAAAGCTTGGCTCGGTGGATCGAGCATTTATTTTGAAATAAAGAAATCTTAAAACAAAATTGCTGTAAATATAAAATGCCTAGAATGGCTATAAATTCTGCCAAGCTACCTAGGGACTCAACGGGCTAGGGATGGTATGGCAGTCCAGTTTTTAAGAATAGCTCCCTTATTGCAGTCTGAATGGTGAGGCCTTCTTCCTCCCCCTCCTCCTCCTCCTCAATTATGGCACAACAATCCATGTCCTCATCTTCTAAGAATAGATCCTTCAGCCCAGCTAGTGCTTCTGTGATGACCCGGCCAGTCGTCTCATGAGTTACCACTATGTTTTCCCCATTTATGCTTCTTATTGCTTTGTATAATGGTTCTATATGTGATCGGGTTGATTGGTTAGGGTTCGGAAAGGAATTGGAAAGGTTTGAGACAATTAGTCTCTTTTGAGGAAGGTTAAGTTGAAAAAGTCAACTGGATGTTGACTTATCTGTTATAGGGCTTGAATGTGAGTTGCCATGGTTCGTTTATCTTCAGGAGGTGATTTGGGACTTAGAAGCGTGATCGGAATGAGTTTTGGAGGTCTGGAGTAGATTTAGGCTTGAATTGGCAAAAATGGATTTTTGGCGATTTTTGGTTGGTAGGTGAGATTTTGATATAGGGGTCGGAATAGAATTCCGAGAGTTGAAATAGTTCCGTTGTGTCATTTGGGATATTGTGTGCAAAATTTCAGGTCATTCGGACGTGGTTTGGTTGGGTTATTGATATAAAGTAGAATTCAGAAGATTTTGGAAACTTAGGCTTGAATCCGATGTGTTTTGGTTGATTTGATGTTGTTTGAGGGGTTTTGAAGATTGGTACAAGTTTGAATAATGTTTTGGGATATGTTATTGCCTTTAGTTGAGGTCCTGGGGACCTCAGCTAAGTTTCAGGTTGTCAATCGGGCCATTCCATGAAGATTGGAGTTGCAGAAAATTTGCAGGTCAGTGCTGCAGAAAAATGACCTCTGCGTTCGTGAGAGGGTCCTCGCATTCGCGAAGGGTCAGTTGAGGAAGCTAGAAATTTAGCCTCTACGTTTTTGAGGAATGCATCGCGTTCACGAAGGGCTGCGCATCTGTGGATCCCGTTCGCGGGGGTGTTGTCGAGTTCGCGTAGAAGAAATGGGCAGCTGAGCTTTAGGGGAATTTAATTCATCGCGTTCGCGATAGGGGGAACGCGATCGCGAAGGTCTGTCTGAGTAAAGCATCACATTCACGATGGGGTGGTCACAATTGCGAAAGAGGAATTTTGGTCAACTTAGTTTTGTGCTTCACGAACGCGAGGCTTTGACCGCGTTCGCAAAGAAGGATTTCAGGGTTGGGCAGAAGGTTTAAATAGTCGTCTTGTCTTCGAATTTGGGGTTTATTTCTTCCATTATTGGTTGTTTTTCGAGCTTTTTGAAGGGGATTGAATAGGGGTTCAAGGGAATCACTTGGAGGTAAGAATTTGGCACTTAAAACTCGATTCTATTGTGAAATCTACCTAATAAATTATTGAATCTATGCCAAAAATTGAGGAATTAGGGCTTGAGATTAAGAGACTTTAAAATGAGAATTTGAGGGGTCATTTGGACTTCGATTTCAGTGTTCTTGGTATGTATGGACTCGTGGGGAGATAAGGAATCTATTGATGTAAAAATTATCGGATTTTGAGACGTGGGACTGGGGTTTGAGTTTTGGTAATTTTGGGAGTTTTGTTGTATATTGATTATTTTCGCTTGGGCTTCGTTTTCTTAGCATATTTTGACTCCGTGATTTAGATTTTTGATAGATTTGACGCGAGTGGAGGACGATTCGAGGGGTAAAGGCATCGCAAGCTAGAGATTTGACCGGTTTGAGGTGAGTAATGATTGTAAATGATGTTCTAAGGGTATGAAACCCCGGATTGCACATCGTTGTGCTATATTGAAGTGACGCACACGCTAGATGACAAGCGTGGTGTCATGCACTGTTGGGGATTGTTACTTAGTCCGTCCCGAATGACTATTTTACCGTGTATTTGACTAAAATCTATTTGCTATCATCATTATTTGGGCTGAATGCCATATTCGGGCTTTGTGCTAACTATTTGAACCCTTAGGGGACTTCTATTGATATTTCCTTAGTGTTTTGACTTTATACTTGAAATCAGTCATGTTATATTTCACTGTTTTCATACTTAGCCATGTTTACTCTGTTTTAACACTTAAATGATCTTTTAAATAATATTTGTTGAGAATCATGTTTTACTATTGCCCGAGTGGCTTGTGAGGATTTTGACTGAGTAATGATGTGGGCCTATGTTGTGAGGAAACATTTGATATTGATTATGAGGCCGAGGGCCTGAGGTATGTACGCCACGAGGTAGCTTGATTGATATAAGGCCGAGAGCCTAGTGATGATTCCACGAGATGGCTTGATATTGCCCTTGGGTCGTAAGGGGCCCCTCCAGGAGTCTACACACCCCAGTGAGCGCGGGTACTCATTGTGATGTGAGATATAGCCCGAGGGGCTGGTATTGTTCTGAGATATTTTCTCGAGCGGCGGATTTGTTGATACTGTGCCCGAGGGGCGAACCTTTATGTGTTTATTTTCTTAATTGCCTTTCATTTACCTATCTAAATGTTCAAAAAGGTTTTCATGAAGTTTAATTGCGCTAAATAACTTTCACATATCTTTTACTGATTTTACTGCTTCATTATAGTCTACAAATATGTTTTACGTGATTTCCTACTTTCAGTCTTTATTTATGGTTATTACTCACTGAGTTGGAGTACTCACTTTACTCCTTGGTGCAGATTCAGGCTCATCTGGCCCCGCTCCTGAGTGTTAATCTTCCCAACTCAGGCGGATCCGAGGAGTCTCTAGGTAGCTGTCGGCATTTGCATCTTAGAACTTCTCCCTATCTTATTTCTCCATGTTTTTAGTTACTGTATTAAACTCTATAGTTATCTTTGAGTATCCCGGATTGTTTAGATGCTCATGACTAGTGACACCCCAGTATCGTGCTGTGTTGGGTTGTATTCCGCATATTATACTATCATCTACTTAAACCTTGGATTATTTTATCATGCTTTAAACTGTTTCTTATTATTTAACTATTAAATACTAAAATGCGAAGTGTTGGCTGACATTGTCTTCATAAGAGGCGCCATCACGACCGGGTCCGGGTCTAGGGTCGTGACAACTTCTTCTTCTGTAGTTCCCCATATTGTGTTAGCCTGATGGAAAGTTTGTTCCAAATGGGGTACCGGTTGCTCAAGAGGGTCGTATGGTCCACGCCATAGATGCGACCACTCCCCGTACTCTTGCCATGTATACTGGTATCCGAGCCCAAAGGTGGTACCATGGTTTCTCAGCCGTATCGGCTTGGTGATACCCTGGAGGTTCTTTCCCAACCCTTTGTCGGGTTCATATCCGGACCATGCTAGTATGTATTCTATTTTGTTACTCTACCACTTATCCTTCTCGACGACATTGACTCGTTCAATATGATGATAGGTTTTCCCTGCTAGCCTTCTTCTATGTCCAATGGCCGGAATAGTTTGACTAGTGTAGATGGGGTTACCATGAATGATTACCAAAATCTTCTATATCCATGAATGATTACCTCTTGACGGTTCCATTCGAATTTTACGACTTGATGTAGTGTGGAGGGCACGGCTCCAGCAACATGGATCATGGGCGGCCCAATAAAAGAGTATATGAGGCTGGTATGTCAAGCATTTGGAATTCAATGTTGAACCAAGTTGGTCCCATCTGCAGGTAAAGGTTGATTTCCCCGATCGTGGCCCTCTAGGACCCATCGAAAGCCTTTACATTCATGTTACCTGTCCGTATTTCATGGAAACCTTTGTCCAACCTCTTCAGGGTGTCCAACAGACAAATTTTTAGGCTAGAACCTCCATCAACTAGGACCCTAGCAATGAACTTGTCTTCAAATTGTACCGTAATATACAATGCTTGATTGTGATTCAGACCTTCAGGCGGCAACTCATCTTTGTGGAAGATAATCTTATGGATCTCCAACACATGATCAACCATGTTGGCCATTTCTCCACCAGTGATATTATTGGGTACATAAGCCTCGCTCAGTACTTTCATCTCTGCATTCTTGTGTGCCTCTGAATTCTGTAATAGTGACAGGATAGATATCTGAGTAGGGACTTTATTCAGATAGTCAACAACAGAATACTCCTTCTCCTGAACTTTCCTCCACAAGACATCCGTCCCAGTCTCAATGACAGGCTACCTAGTAGTGGCATCCTTACTTGAACCTCTAAGTGTTCAGGTGTGTAGACTCTTCTAGTTCTAGACATTCCTTGTGCAGCGTCAGATTCCTCTATCTTAGTCTTCCCTTTTCACCGAGCCTCTGCAACGTAATCCTAGGGTATTGCTTTTGAGTTGAATAGGGGTGTGTTAGACACCGTCACAGTAAAAGGTGTGACCACATCTACTTTAAATGGAGTGGATGTGGCTACGGGCAGAGCCACTTATACCTCGAATGGAATTGATGCAGTTACCTCGACATCAATAGGTACTTGAGTCTGAACTACGATAGGTGTAAGTGTGACTGCAACCTTACAATCATCGCCTTCTCGGATAAGCCCGATTGACTCCTTAAGGTCCCATTCTTCATTTGTTTCTATAACATGTGCATTGTCACCTCTATGATCAGGGAGGGAATTGTTACGGACATTAGGTGCGGCTTCCTTCGCTTGTATGACCTTGTTATCAATGATTGTCTAGATCTTATCTTTCAATATTTGGCACTCAGTAGTGGTGTGCCCTTTCATACCGGAGTGGTATGCACTAGTTTGTTCGGATTGACCCATTGGGATAGATTTTCTAGTGCCACAGCAGAAATATAAGTGACGTAACCTGCAGCCTTTAACCTTTCATACAACTGGTTGATGGGCTTAGTAATGGTTATGTATTGTCTGGGTGGCTTGCGGTCGAAGTTGGGTCTTGGTCTTGGGTAATTTTGGCGGGTTGATGGTGATTAGAAGTGAGATGGTTGGGAATATCTGGGAGATGAAGGTTGATATTTAGGTGGTGGTGCTTGATATGTGGGTAGAGGTGTTTTGTATGTAGGTGGAGGTGTTTGATAGGTGGGTGGAGGTGTCTGGTAGGTGGGTGGAGGTGATTGATATATAAGTGGAGTTTTTGGGACCTGGGCCACCATTACTTCCCCAACATCTCTCTTCTTCGATATGTCACCTGATTGTAGTGCATTATTTGTGTCCTGCAGTGCCTCGAAATTTGTTACCATCCCGCTCTTGATTCCTTCCTCAATCCTTTCCTGATCTTGATGATATTAGAGAATTTGTGATTTTCGATGACCATCAGTCTCTCATAATATTGTGGATCTTGTTCCTTGACGAAGAATTTATTCATCTGTTCTTCGTCCAAAGCGGGCCTGACCTTGGCGGCTTCCGACCTCCAACGAGTAGCATATTCGCGGAAAGTCTTAGTAGGTTTTTTCTTGAGATTCTGAATGTAGAAGACATCAGGTGCATTTTCTGTGTTAAACCTGAACCGGTCCATGAAATCTGATGCCATGCTTACTCAACTGGACCATTTCTTGGGATTCTAGCTGATATACCAAGACAAAGCATCCCCAGTAAGGCTCTTCATAAAGAGTTTCATTCGAATATTTTCATCTTTTCTAACCCCAACAAGCTTGTCACAGTAAGTCCTTAGGTGAACCCTGGGATCACCTATACCATCGAACATTTCGAACTTAGGAGGTTTGTACCCCTCTGGTGATTCCACAACGGGCTGTATGCACAGATCTTCATAGTTCAAACCTTTGATTGCTCTATCGCCTTCAACGTCTTAAACTCAGCTTGCTAATATCTTGAGTTCTTCGGCCATGTTCTTAATCAGAAGGCCCTTTTCGGAGTGCTCCGGTGCACTGGAAATTGGTTGGGTAGAATGTGGTATATTTTCCACGTATATGGGGTTGCTCTGATGGGTTCCAGGAACTTGGGTATATTGATGGTCTTTGGTGGAGTTTTATGGATCAGGAATAAGTGGTGGTGTATTTTGGGGAGTATGGTAAGTGGTGGTTGGTGGGTACTTAATTGGTTGATGATGTTGGGGTAGAGTTGGTATTGGCAATGGATTGATATTTTGGGATGGAGTTGCGTATTGATTTGGTGCGGTAGGATTTTGTGGCTATTGGTTTTCTGTGTTTTAAGAAGATGTTGGATTCTATATGTTCTGTTGGTGGATATCAGGGACATTGAGGGTGAGTGACAAATTTGCCAAATTGCGGACCTGCTCAAGTTCTCCTTGCAGTTCTAGTATCTTTTGTTCCAGTCTCAAAACAAGGTCGTTTGGGGCCGGAGTACTGTTGCCGTCAAAACACTCTATGTTCTCACTGTTTTCCTTTCGTATTCCACTTAATTCTTACATCTTTGCTTTACCTTTGCTTTTTGTGTTGTTTGGAGGAGGAGGAGGTGGAGGGCCTCTAGATCTGATATGATATGCTGATGAGGCCAGTATGGATGAACCAACCTAAGGGGATGGGAATAATAATAAAAATAAACAAAACAAAAAGGTAACAAATTAGTGAGGAGCTTGAAATGATTGTAGTATTTAAACATATATTGCGAAATATAAACTCGACTACTTATACAGTTATGATCAACATATCGGCATTTAGTTCTCCAAATTAATGCACAAAACATGGTTGCACCCGTTTGGATTATGGAAAACCCGATGGACTTTGGATAAGACTTCTCTTAAAGGATCATTATGTGGACAACATAACTGATCCGACTAGGTTTGACCATGATTCATTCACAATTTAAGCAGAGTAAGGTTTCTATGGGGTTTTAGACTAATACCCTCAAGCGGACAACTTGAGGGGGGAGGCACGGAACCGTCGACTGCACCGCTGATCGACTGGAGAAGGGTACGAGATAAGCATGCTTGGACTAATTTGTAGAAGACAAGTTCGTTATGGTAAAAGCCTAAAAATATCCCCAGCAGATTCGTCATGCTGTCGCACCCCCTTTTCCCCTCCCCTTTTTGAGACGGGGAAGAGGTCCGAGTTTCGACATTCACTGGGTGTAATGACTCATTTACTTTTCGGGAATTGGGTATTTGAAGAGTCACCACCTAATGGATTATGGTGCGTTAGGGCACCTAGAACAATTAACTCTTGGGTTGGTTTGCATTACAAAAGATTAGGGCAAGGGCTCGAAGTAACCTCGAGGGGAAGGTGTTAGACACCCCTCTTGGTCCACAACTGTGGGTCCCGGCTAAACTTATATTCACAAATTATTCCATTACAAGTAAGTAGTTGAATCAAATAGGTTTCAAGTAAAGCATGTTGGATAAACCAAGTAGTAAGATAAAGGTTGGAACAAATTGCAAAACAAAGGTTTAAATAAAGAAAGGATTTGGTAAAGAGAGGTCCTAGGTTGGTTATCCTATACGATCACCCCACACAATGTCCGGTAAACACTCCTCATTGAGGGGCTACACGTGACATTAATGCGTAGTCATCATATCCCATGTCTACCCTTCCCACCCCCTTATTGGTCATGCAAAGCGAGTGTCTGGTTTAACGATTCCTATTGTGTGCTGCTACCTGTCCCTTCTTAATGGTCCTGGAGGGAGTTAGGACCTCTACCTATAGGTGATTAGACATACCCCTAAATTTTAAAAGGCAAAAATTCTAAAGCGACAATCAAAAACATTTAGGACTTTCACACATAATGGGAGAAATTAAGAGGCTCAGAATTTCCTCCTCAAACAAACACATAAGCAGAATGACTCAAGCACAGTTAATGTCTTTTATTAGACAATGTCCTAAAGCAGAGTATCTAAGTGAATATGCAAAAACAGACAACCCTTTTTTAGACTCAGAAGTTATACCCTAGTACTTGCCTAGGGACACTTTTTTAAAAGCTTGTTAGGATAAGAAAACATTGAGCGATAGAGACAGTTTCAGAGAAATGCAATTTTGAAAACGCCCTAAAGGCTTGCCTATATGGAGAATACTGGTGCCTATATTAATGTAGAAACAAACAAATTTTGAAATAGACTCCTTTAATACCTATATGAGATAGTTTGAAGGAACTTGTTTCAGGAAATACTTAATACTTAATAAAACCAATTAGAACTGAACTAGGCGTGATTAAGTTGATTTATTAGACTAAATTAATCTATTAGACAGTATTTCGAGTAGAGCTCCCTATAGGCATGATATCTAGGCGGATTACTGATTTTAATCGATTTGCAGCAACATACAGAAATACTCGTTGTAACTGAATCAGAATTAAGTCCTATAGGCATGACATCTGTTATTGAACTGATTTAAGACATGAATGTTTTGAACCTATATGCATGGTTTCTAAACATGACCGAATGTAAAACCTTATAGACATGGTTTCTATTTGATGAGTAAACAAACTTAAAAGTGAAGTCCTATGAACATGATTTCTATTAGGCAAATCAAACAGATTAAAGAGTAAAATCGTATGAGCATGTTTTCTATTTAATAGAGCAAACAGACTAGAGACTGAAACCCTATGAGCATGTTTTCTATTTAGGCAAGCAATCAGAATTGTAAAGTAATGTCCTAAGAGCAGGATTTTTACCCGTATTACCCCGTAAAGTATGCATCTACTCACCCTTTTTTACTAAATACCCCAATATCTATTTATAAATTATTACAGTCCAATGAATGAATTACATAAGTGAAATAGAAAAACAAGAAACTATTCTATAGGGAAACTTCAATTAGGCCCAGGTTTCCCAAAGCCTCCAATGGTCTCACAAGCCTCAATTTCATAGACAAATCGGAGTGTAGGTGTAGCAAAGTTCCCTAAGGATCTCAAGGATCCCCAGCAGTGTTTACACCTAGACTTAGCAGCCAAGAATTGAACAAGTGCAGTGTAGAAAGGCCAGCCTCAGTATTCCAGAGTTCACAGGGTTCTCAAAAGTATCCCAAGGCAATACACATACTAGAGGGGGCAGAACTTATTGACTAAGAGTAGAGTAAAAAGTGAAGGACACAAGTTGAAAAGGTTTTAGTAAGACTAAAGGGAAGGGGAATGCATAATAACATGCTGATAATGTAACTCTTAATTATAAGTTTCACGACAGAACCACAAATAGAAGCAAACCAGAAACAAGAGAAACTGAAACAATAGGAGAAACATGTTGTTGTTGGAACTTTGAATTGAAACTAGGACATACCAGTGAAGAGGAGAGTAAGCAGAATGAAAGAAAAAGAGAGAGCAAATGGTTAGCCTTGGCTTGGAGCCGGCTAATAGTAGCAAATAGCACAAGAGAGAGAGAGAGAGTAGAGATTTTTAGTGTGAGAGATAGTTTTTTGAACCCAAGTGTTCATGTCTGTGCTAATGAAATACGAGAGTATTTATAGATTGAAAACAGGTAGCAAATAAGGTAAGAATCATAGTAGCATGGTAATTAAGGAACTCAGAATCAGTCAGTCAGCAATCAAGGCAAGTACTTCCTTAAGTTAAGGGAACCAATTCAAAATGGTAAGAACTAGTATCATATAAGGCTAGAAAAACCAGTACATGACGAATAAGGAAAGAATCAAGGTTCAGCAAGCATAGGGTAGTCAATTAGGACTATGTTTAGAAAACTCCAGTTAAGGAAAGATTCAGTAAAAATAATGTACCACAACAAATAAGGTAATGGAATCAGTCAATTTAAATAAACGAGGTAGAATTTTAGTTTTTTTAAAAGAAAATCTTTCAACCAAACCATCAAATAAGGAAATCAGGATCAATCAAGAGGGAGTTATGATTCTATACTTCAACATATAAATAGAGAAGAACAAACAGATGTAGCAAATAGGCAAGGTCAGCAATATCGACAGAAAAAGGCAAGAGATGAACAATCAAGATTAATACAATCACACAAAGGTGATATGAGTAGGCTAAGGACTCAGTAAAACCCATTCGAAGCACGGTAACCACAAAACTTAACAAGAATCAAGTAGTCATGCAAACACACAAAACAAAAACAAAGAAGATCTGAAAAAATTAGGGTTTTTAACATAGGTGAGTTTGAAAAAGCAGTAAGAACATAGAATTAGTCAAGATATGCAAGTATAGAAGTTTCAAACATAGAGAACCAATTTAAACAAAGTGTAGGAGAAGTTCCGAAAAAAACCCTAATTTTTTGAAAGAAGGTAAAGCAGCTTAAAGTTGAAGATTTTTAAAGAGAGGTTTGAGAGCAGTGTAGAACATAAAAGAAACAGGCTTGAAGCGTTTAAAAATGGCCCAGATCTAAGAAACACAAACGAAAAATAGGGTTTCAAAGGAAACCCAGGTGGAGATAAAAGAACCTGCTTAGAACTTCATATATCATAACAAGTATGGTGTGATTTTGCCCAAAATCACACCGTAAAAACCATGAACAACCAAAACAGCAACCCTAGATACAAGTCGGCATGACCTAGGGCCCTTGAATGCCTCAGATATTATGAGCAAGGCGATGAAGGAACCATTGGAGGCTTGGAGATGGCTGGAGAGGGAGGAGGTGGTTGAAGAAGGCTAGGGTTAGGTTAAGAGAAAAGAGAAGACCAAAGGATTCAAAAGCGGCGAGTTTGGGAAATGACCTAGGGTTGGGGGGTCGTTTGGAATTAAAAAGGAAAGAACAGATGAGGGCCATTGATCTTCTAGATCAACGACCAGGATTTAAGATGGCTTTGGGTCGGGTAGGGGTAATTGGGGCCTGAGGCGGGTAATCTGATTAAGAATTGGGCTGGAGTTGGGTTAAAATTAGGCTAAAATTGAAAGCCAAATCTTGCTATAATTTTAATAGCCAATTTTCTATATTTTAATTTATAAATAAATAATAAGGAATTTTTAGAATATAATTTAATGTTTCAAAATGATTTAAAATATATAATTATTATTTTAATAATATAGGTATCAATTTTACGCATACAAAATATAATTATACATTAAAATGGGCTAACATTGCAATTATATGCAATTTAGCTGAAATAATACTAAATTTAACTATAAAAATGCATGAAAAATATATTTGCCAAACTTTGGCATAAGTATAGAAATTAAATGAATAAATCATCATAAAAATAATTTTGAAAATAATTATTCGGGATTTTGTGAATAAAAGGGGAAAAAATAAATCAATTTAAACCCTTAAAATTAGGGAAAAAATTATAAAAATTTTGTGCATGATTATATATGCATATATATGCTTTTTTGAAGGTATTTATACATATTTAAAATACATAGGAAAAAATTGGGTATCAGCAGTGGCGAGTGTGTGCTCGGATTTATTTGTGGGAAATTTGCTCTAGGATTCTTAGGTCCTTATGTTTATTATATGGAAAGTATCCTATTATGATTGAGTTTAATAATTGCTTAAATTATCTCTATATGTTTGATATGATGTTGTTAGCTTTCCTCTAATTCTTACGTGTTACATTGACCCTTAATTGTCTTAATTGAAGTGATTGTGTTCCTTATTGTTTTGATACTTCTTGATTGTGAGTTCCTTTATGACTTCATACAAATAGGTTACATGTCCAATTTTTGTGGTTATTGGTATAGTTATCGTGTGCTTATTATGTCTTGTTATTTTGTTGAGGTTATCATGCTTCCTGCTTTTTCGGTGACCCTTATTATGTACTTGTTGTTTCCCTTGCCGGGATAATATTGCTTATGATATTGTTTCGCTTGCCGGAATATTGGTGTTATATTATTGTTCCCTTGCTGGGATATTATTACTTATGATATTATTTCCCTTGCCGGGATATTGTTGTTATACTATTGTCCCCTTGCGTGATTCTTTTGTGGTTGGTGTTGATTTGTACATTGGGATCGGGTTGCACGCCGCAACAATGTTATATGGGATCGGGTTGCACACCGCAATAATATTATATGGAATCGGGTTGCATTCTGCAATAAGGAATAATAAGGGTGGACAGGGGGGGTCGGGTTACACACTGCAATATCATCATATGATTTGGACCGGGTTGCACGCCGCAACAATATTATATGATTTGGGTCGGGTTGCATGCCGCAACATCATTATACGATTTGGATCGGGTTGCACGCCGCAACAGTACTATATGATTGGGATCGTGTTGCATGCCGCAACAAGAAAGAATAAAAGTGAATATTGATTCTTATGGTGAGAACGAGAGTAAAGGCACGAAGGGTGATGCCGTGCATTTTCTGTTGCTGTGTTTATTTGTTGTTATCAATTCAAGTGTTTAAACTGTTTAAATTCCTTTATTGTTGTGATCCTTTATGTTATAACCTACAGTGTTTTCAATACCTCACCCTGTATATATATATATATATATACATTCTAATACTTCAAACTTCAATAATTATTACATCCTTAATTCAATTAGTTTCTCAATTATATCCCCTTAAACCGTCTGAGGTTGTATTTTACTTAAAAAAGAATTTCTACTAAGTTTTAAGTTATTAACTCTCAGGTTAAAGTAATAATCCATTCGATGTTGTATTTTAAATTAAAAGGGGTACTTTCTTTACTCAAATGATTTCATAAGAAGCAACTTCATCTTTTCTCGCTGGCTTTCCTAATTAGTTTAGAAATTGTAATTTTACTTATATTAGGTAAATGAGACATCTTGGACATATTGAGGGCATTGTATGGACATTATATATTGTATAGCATGTGGATTTTGTTGTGAAAAATGAGATGGAAAATATGGGGGCACAAGGTGCCATGTGTGATGAAGGTTCGGAAGTTGAGATTATGATATGAGAAATTGAGGGTTGAGATGGTCAGGATTGTGTACTAGACAAGATGTAATAAGTTGAGTTGGCATTGCCTTCTTTGTTTGAATACATTCGTACTTGTCTTTGTTCCTCTTTTGTCAGTGTTGATTTACTTGGTTATCTAATTTACTTGGTTATCGTTCGTTACTACCCGTGTTCTCCTTTTATTGTTCCTACTGTTTGTATTTTGATTTTTCTCTGTTGTTGATATTACCTCGTTATCTTTATCTCGATATTTTATTATCATATCATGTTCATTTCATTTGAACAGTAGGTTTCTTGACGGTTCCTCATCACTACCCCACCGAGGTTAGTCTTGATACTTACTGGGCACCGCCCTAGTGTGCTCATACTACACTTCTATACATTTTTGTTTACAGATCCAGGTATTGATCGATAGTGGCTATGCGGGTCATCACGGTGGAGACTCTCGATAACCTGTTGTTGCGTTCGCAGGCCTCAGATTCACCTTCGTCTGTATTTACGTTCCATTAATTCCTTCTCGTTCTTGGACAATTTTGTAATTATTTTGTATAACTACTCTTAGAAAGGCTTATGACTTTTACCACCGGTTTTGTGCGATTTATTTAGAGTTATTAAATTTGAAGTCAGTAAATGTTAATGTTATCTCAGTAAATGTTAGGCTTACCTATGTTAGAGACTAGGTGTCATCATGACTCGTTCAGAGGGATTTTTGGGTCGTGACAAATGTTATTCCATAAGTGGTTCTACTCTTAGCAGTTCAAGATGTCTATGTCATTCAATCATGCAAAATGATATTCAACCATATCTAAGTATGTATCTAGTTCCCTATTGAGGTATTGGGTAAAGATGTTAATATTTATAATACAGTAATACATGCATCTTCATGCATATACATTTACCACCGAGCTACGGCCGGTTGGGCACTCATGCATTTACCACCTTGCTACACCCGGTTCGGCAGTTACATATTTACCACTGTGCTATGGCCGTTTGGGTAGTCATGCATATTCATTTAAAACCGTGCTACGACCGGTCGGGCAGACGTGCAATTACTACCGGGCTACGACTGATTGGGAATTTACCACCAGTTCGGCAGCTATGTATCATTATTTACAACTGGTTGGGCAGTTATACATTTACCATCATGCGACGGCCGATCGGGCAAATACCATTGATCAATTGGGCAGTCATGCATCATAAGTGTAACGACCCGACCGGTCATTTTGAGCTTTTGCATTTCGCTCTCCAGTTCTCGGGCATGACTTTCCCCATGTGATGCAATATGACTTATGTAAATCGTTGGTTTTGGTTTTATGGATAATGAGAATAAACTTGGAAGAACAGTTCCTAGTTTGGAAGCTTGAAATTTGAATGGTTTGACCAATATTTGACTTGTTTGTATATGATCTTGGATTGGAATTTTTATGATTTTATTAGCTCCGTTAGGTGATTTGTGACTTAAGAGCGCGATCAGAATGTGTTTCGAAGTTGTAGAGAAGATTTGGGCTTAAATTGGCGAAATTGATATTTTGGCGATTTCTGGTTGATAGGCGAGATTTTGACATAGGGGTCAGAATGGAATTCTGAGAGTTGCAATAGCTTCGTTGTGTCATTTGGGATGTGTGTGCAAAATTTCAGGTCATTCAGACGAGAATTGATAGACTTTTTGATCAAAAGCATAATTTGAGAGTTCTTGTGCTTGAATCCTATGTTAAATTGGTAATTTGATGTTGTTGTGAGCGTTCCGAAGTTTTGAGCAAGTTTAAACGATGTCATGGGATGTGCTGGTATGATTGGTTTGAAGTTTTGGGGGTTCCGGGTAGGTTCCAGGATGTTTTAGGCCGAAAATCATAGCTGTAGCAGGTCCAGAAGGGTTGTAGGCCTCGGAACCCACCAACGCGGTCCGCACAAAATGAAGTACGGCCGAGATAGGTGTTGTGCAGGCCGCACAAAATGCAGTGCGGCTGCGGTGGGGAACATTTCACTGGCCCTATTTAGGAAGCTCATAGCGAAAGTTATGGCCAAAATACTAAAGCCTGTCACTGCAGATAAAAACCTGCGCGGCCGCAGTCGTTTTAGTGTGGACCGCACTAGATTTTAGCGGACTGCGGTCATTTTTGTGCGGTCTGCAGAGGTGGAAATCCGTTGGGTACTCTATAAATACGAGGTTTTGGGTTTTATTTAATATTTTGACCTAGAGAGCTCGGATTTTGGCGATTTTTCAATGGTTTTTCAGGAAATTTATCGGGGTAAGTGATTCTAACTCATATTTGGCTAGAGTACATGAATATGTCATTGAATTCTTCATTTAATTCGTGATTTGGGAAGAAAATTTGTGGAATCTTCCAAAAATATAAAATGATGATTTGAAGGACCAAATGGTACCAGAATTGGATAATTTTGGTATGATTAGACTCGTGAGGGTATGAGGATTCTGAAAATGTAAATTTTACCCGATTCTGAGACGTGGACCCGGCGCTCAGGTTTTGGTAATTTTGGGGATTGTGTCATATTTTGATTGTTTTCGCTTGGGCTTTGTTCCCTTAGCATATTTTGACGTCCACGTTCTGATTTTGGATAGATTTGACGTGCGTGGAGGCCGATTTGAGGGGCAAAGGCATCGCGAGCTAGAGATTTAGCCGGTTGGAGATGAGTAATGATTGTAAATGATGTTCTGAGGGTTTGAAACCCCGGACTGCACATCGTAGTGCTATATTGAGGTGAGGCATATGCTTGATGACAAGCGTATGGTTGTGTTCTATTGGGGGATTGTGACTTGGTCCGTCCCGATTGATGATTTTACCGCGTATTTGACTGAAAACTAATTGCCATCACCATTATTTGGGCTGAATGCCATATTTGGGCATAGTGCTGGCTATTTGAACCCTTCGGGATTGTTGTTGATATTTCTCACTGTTTTGATTTTATAGTTGAACTCAGTCATGTTATTTTCCACTGTTTTCAAAATTCAGCCAAGTTTATTTTGCTTTAACACTTGAAATGATATTTCAAACAACAATTTGGGCAGAGCATCATATTTTACTGTTGCCCGAGTGGCTTTTGTGTTTTTTGACTGAGTAAGGCCGAGGGCCTGTATTGTGAGGATACTTTTGGATCGGGCTGCACGCCGCAACAGTGAGATACTAATTTGATTATGAGGCCGAGGGCCTGAGATATGTATGCCACGAGGTGGTTTATTGATTGATATGAGGCCGAGGGCCTACATTTGATGCCACAAGATGGCTTGATATTGCACTTGGGCCGTAAGGGGCCCCTTCGGTGTCTGTACACCCCCAGTGAGCACGGGTACCCATTGTGATGTGAGATTGAGCCCGAGGGGCTGGTATTGTTCTGAGATTGACCCCGAGGGGATGGTACTGTTCTGAGATATTGCCCGAGGGGCGGATTTGATGACATTGTGCCCGAGGGGCGAACCATATGTGCTTATCTTTTCTTATTTGCCTGCCATTTACCTGTTTAAATTGTGTATTTGTTGCCCGAGGGGCGGATTTCTGTGCTTATCTGCACTAATTGTTTTGAATTCATTTGCATAACTGTTGAAAAAGTCATTTTCAAAAGAAGTTTCAAACTGAGCTAAGATGTTTTAAGAGATTTTACAGCTTCACTGCTTTCTTACTGGATTTGAACTGCTTCTATACAGCATCATGATATGCTTTATGTGATTTCTTACCATTCAAGCTTTAGTTATGATTATTACTAACTGAGTTGTAGTACTCACTTTACTCCCTGCACCTTGCGTGCAGATTCAGGTATTTCTGAACCCGGTAGCGGGTATTGGCTGGTCGGATGTAGAATCATCAGAGTTTAGCAGGGTAGTTGCCGATGTTAGCAGCACCGCTTTTCTCTCTCTTCATTTCATTAGTCTGTATTTGTACACTTCAGACTTTCAGTTGTATTTATACCCTAGTAGATGCTCGTGACTTGTGACACCCTGGTTAGGGCTGTGTCGGGTTGTGCTTCTGTTAACTATTATCGTTAAATCATGCTTAGACTGCTTTTATATTGTTATATTGTTTTAAAAAGTGAATTGGGTTTAATTAGATGGCCTTGTCTTCACGAGAGGCGTCATCACGACTGGGTTCGGGGTTAGGGTCGTGACAAGTTGGTGTCAAAGCCTAGGTTACATAGGTCTCACGAGTCTTGAGCAGGTTTAGTAGAGTCTTGTGGATCGATACAGAGACTTCTGTATTTATCCTCGAGAGGCTGCAGAACCTTTAGGAAAACTTCACATTCTTGAATTCTAATCGTGTGTCCTTGATTCATCTTGAAAAGTAACTCTTGAATTCTTTCCACGCATTCCTATGCGGGCATGAGCGCTCAGTATCAAATGTGCCTCGATGGATTCCTTGATCAAGGGGCGAGATGTGATCTCTGTGAGTTGATGTTGGGCTAGTCTGGAGGACTTGAGGCCGGATCTTTGCCTATAGCTTGAGCACCGAGGTGTTGATTGTGTGAACAAGTGTTTTTGAACTCATATGTTCGGTAGTGTCCCTACTAGTGGGAGTGACGGTTGGATAACTATGTGATTAGTATGCTAGTACTGCGAGATGTGTTCTTATGAATTGGAAGCGACAATGAGGGTCTACTGGAGAATAGAAGAACTATTAGGTTCTTGATTTTCATCTTGATTTGAGGTATAGCCCCGAGTTATAGGTGTGCGAAGAGTCTTTTCATGTGTCCTAGTTGGGAGTGAAGTAAATTTCATGTTGCGATATGAGTTCAAACTCAAGAAGGCTAAGTGACTGCGTATTGTTTGTGACGGTGGAAGGTATATAGAAATGTTAGTTGAAGAAAAGGCAGGTGGGTTATCTATTGCGAAGTGTTCCGCGGTTGTGTGATCCTTATGTGTATCTTAGAAGGTATCATTTACAAGTGAAATATAAGTGTTGAAATTTGAATTTTGAGTCTCTTAAAAGAGTGGGCTTGACTGTTGCAAGGATGAATGCGAGATTTGCGGAAGATTCAAGGTAGCAGATGGTCTGTGTTTTACGAGCTTATGAAGGTTTGAGTTTAATCTCACTATGGTATTGTGGTACCAATAAAGTATATGCGTTATGAGTTATTGTGTGTGTTTTGGTCTACGGCTCCGAGCCTAGTGGGGGAGTCTACTATTGATTAAGCGATTGCACGGTTATGTGCTATGTTGTTTGCGGTTTGAGAAGTTCGGGTGAATCAGTTATGGCCTATGGAGGTTGAGACCGAGAATGGCTCGGGTAAAGGAAAATTTTAACGAAGATTATATTATGCTTCATAGGTGTGTGAGAATCACGGGATGTCTTGAGTTGTTATTGGAAAGAATGCTCAGTGCATAGAGCAGGAAGTTGCTTGGTTGTATTGGGATGAGGTTACATTTTGCGGTGTCAGAGTGCCAATGAGGCACGGGTTGTTCGGTTCATTTGATCAGACTAATTGCAGTATGAATAGAGTGAATGACTCTCGAGAATAGTTCTAATGTGTTCAAGATTTTACATGTAACAATTGGGTATTTTAAAGTTGTATATGTGGTTAGGAACTCAGTTTTCATTTGCAAGATGTCAGGACTTGTGGTACTTTCTACATTAACTATGGGATTATATATATCAGTATTAGGAAGTTAATGGTTCCAGATTTACAGGAAGTCTCTTCAGGGTAGGTATTTTGAACGTGGTGCTTTTGGAAACATTTAAGAGAGTACGCAGCGGCTTATGAGCCTTAGACAGTGTAGTTTTATGATTGGGTCTCGTGTGGTAAGTCTGGGTGGAGGAATTGTGGTGCTACAGCAAGAGGGGATATCAAGGTGAAGGTAATTCAGAAGGAAACTCGGATAGATGGGATAGATGGGTAGTAGGCCGGATCAGTATGGTAAGGATATGATTAGTTCCTTGGATGTGTATGGGGTAATGAGTTCCTACAGGTATTTCGCAGAAATGCTCTAAGGTTTTTATGGCTTGCGTAGCTTGGTTGAGTTAGAAAGATTCAGTCCTGGTAGGTCTAGTTTGTGCAAGGGGAACTCGGAGAGTTCTTGATGGTTTTTACCTCGGTTGGAGATGTATATTTTCTATAGGCATGATGAGCATGGGATGTATAGTGATTTCCTTCTAGATGGGATCAGTGGAAGTTCTTGACTAGTGGAGTACGTAGATGTTTGTGGCTCGGAAGGGAGATGAAGTTCTCATGTTATCCTAGGATGGTATGGTATATGCGGTATGTTGTGGAGGATTGAGATCTGCGTGTGTAAGTTTACTGTTCAGTTTTGAATAGAAAGTCATAAAATTCTTAGGCAGCATGAGCAGTTTCAAATTATTAGAGAAATCAGCTTCAGATGATTAGGGGGATGATCTCCAGATGATTAAGGAAATGGTATTGCTAAATGGGATTGATTTGACGAGGGTATATGTTTCAGAAAAGGCAATGTGATTAAGTTGATGGTACTTCGGTAGAATTATGACGCTTTCTTGTTAGATCGACTGCTGATATTCGAGTTTTCTTGGTAACATAGGGGAATTTTAGAGTATCTTTCGAGGAATGATTGGGTATTTGATGTGCGGTATGCATTCAGACAGCGGAATTGGGATCAGTTATGTTGATTCATGTGCCATATGGATTTAGAGACAGGGAAGTTCTCAAATTCAGGCTATGTTGTGGCTGTGAGTCATATGTATCGGCACTGTTTAGTGACTATCGGGGTTTGGAGACCCGAGCGGATCTTTTGTGCTTGGCATGTTAGATTTTGGATGGGATATTGGGTTCAGACTGGTTGTCTCCGTATTGTATCATTCTAGACTATTGCGCTAAGGCGACACTGTTGGCTATGCCGAAAATGCCACGAACTGAGCGGCGAGGTCCGTAGAATTATGCCATAGTGGAGTGGTTTTATATTTCAAAGACCCAGCGGATGGAGAGGTAGGATTGTCTTTCTTATTTGGGCTTTCGTGATGGATGTCAGTATAGAGGATTCTACCATTGATTCAGTTCCTGTGGTGAGGGACTTTTCGGATGTGTTTCTTGGGGCCGGGCATGTTGCCGGGCAGGGTTGTTAATTTCGGTATTGATTTGATGCGGGCACTGTATCGTATGGCACTAACAGAGTTAAAGGGGTGGAAGGAGCAACTTCACCTTGATAAGGAGTTCATTGGCAGGCCAATATGGATGTGTGTTCTAACTTGAGTCAGCTTGGTTGGCTTCGAATTGTATTATTGAGAGAGGTGTTGATTCGTCGGTTATTGAGCTTATTAGTAATCCGGGGAAGCCTATGAGTAACCTTTTTGTGTTGCGAGGTGCTAGGATTTGTTGGTTATCGGCACATGTGGTGCGGTGTTATTGGGGTCTCTCAGCAGAATTCGAGTGGGAGGAGTATTGGATATTGCTTGGCGGATGGCGCATCTGTTATGCCCTTTCGGGTTGTGCGGTGTTATGTACTTGCTTTATCGTGGTTATGATGATTTACTTTGATTCTAGACATCAATTACACGTGGTCGTCAATTTTGAGCAGAGTGACTTGAGATGTTCCATGTGGATTAGTGTTTGGATAAGGTCGCGCATTGCAGCGAATATATGTATAGGTATGACCATGCGGGTTCTCAGCCTTGTGTTGTGGTGGTACTATTGAGCTTGATGTACAACTCTTTCATTTGAATCATTTTCATAATTTGAGTATGTTCGGACCGTAGCTTATTGGTGCGCGTATTATGCAAGTTGTGGCTTAGGCCTATATTGATATGTCATGTCACCAGAGTGATGTGTTGGATTAGAGGAGATCATTGGATCATTAATGAATACGCACAGATTCGATTTCAGCATGTTGGAAGGAAAATATCGAGGTTCATCTCGGAAATTTGCTATGGTATTTGCCAAAGGATAAGTGGCTTCATGAATGGTTGATCTGAGAAATGGTTATGGTTTATTGCGTGTTTCATTTATCGTTGGTTGTATATGAAAGTGCTAGAATGAGACTTGAGTTGATAAGAGTTTTTCTATCGGTATGCGGATGTTGTGTGCAGCTGCTGTGGTTAGAAGTTATCACTACAAGTGTTGAGTTATGTGGTATATCATGTGATTGCACCGGAGATAGCATATATGGTTTGTTACAACTTGTTTGGACTTATTCATAGTATAAATGTGAGATTCTGATCGTGTTGATGATTTTAGAAGTGGAAATGTGGTTCTATGGTTTATGGACTAGGATAGATTGTGAAATTTTCAGTTATATTGTGTTATCGAACCTATGTGAGATAGGGTGACGTGGGATCACCCCCAGGTATATGCATGGTGAGGTTATTCAGTAATTGGTTGGCTTTTGGAACAACTCTGGGCATGTTCGAGGACGAACGTATAGTTAAGTGGGGGAGGATGTAACGACCCGACCGGTCGTTTTGAGCTTTTGCATTTCGCTTGCCAGTTCTCGGGCATGACAAGCCCTGTGTGATGAAATTTGACTTATGTAAATAGTTGGTTTTGGTTTTCACGATAATCGGAATAAACTTGGAAGAACAGATCCCTGTTTGGAAGCTTGAAATTTGAATGGTTTGACCAATATTTGACTTGTTTGTATATGATCTCGGATTGGAATTTTTATGATTTGGTTAGCCTCGTTAGTTTATTTGTGACTTAGGAGTGAGATCGGAATGGGTTCGGAGTTGTAGAGAAGATTTGAGCCTAAATTAGTGAAGTTGATATTTTGGCGATTTCCGGTTGATAGGCGAGATTTTGATATAGGGGTCGGAATGGAATTCCGAGAATTGCAGTAGCTTCGTTGTGTCATTTGGGATGCGTATGCAAAATTTCAAGTCATTCGGACGAGATTGGTGGACTTTTTGATTAAAAGCATAATTTAAGAGTTCTTGGAGTTCTTAGGCTTGAATCCTATGTTAAATTGGTAATTTGATATTGTTGTGAGCGTTCCAAAGTTTTGAACAAGTTTGAACGATGTCATGGGATGTGTTGGTACGATTTGTTTGAAGTTCTGGGGGTTCTGGGATGTTTTAGGCCAAAAATCATGGTTGTAGCAGGTCCAAAAGGGTTGCAGACCTTGGAACCCACCAGCGCGGTCCGCACAAAATGAAGTGCGGCCGCGGTAGGTGCTATGCAAACCTCACAAAATGCAGTGCGGCCGCGGTGGGGAGCATTTCACTGGTTCTATTTCGGAAGCTCATATCTTTTGATCTACAAGGAATTGTAAGATAATTTAAAAACGAAAGTTGTAGCCCTTCGTGTCTAGTTTTCAGTAAAGTAAAGATATTGCAATTTGGACATCTGTAGCAAAAGATCTGATTAAAATACTAAAGCATGTCAGTGCAAATAAAAACCTGTGTGGCCGCAATCGTTTTTGTGCGGACCGCACTGGTTTTGTGCGGACTGCGGTCATTTTTGTGCGGTTCGCAGAGGTAGAATTCCGTGGGGTACTCTATAAATACGAGGTTTTGGGTTTTATTTAATATTTTGATCTAGAGACCTCGGATTTTGGCGTTTTTTCAAAGGTTTTTCAAGAAATTCATCGGGGTAAGTGATTCAAACTTAGATTTGGCTAGAGTACATGAATCTATCATTGAATTCATCATTTAATTCGTGATTTGGGATAGAATTTGGGAAGAAAATTTGTGGAATCTTCCAAAAATATAAAATGATGATTTGAAGGACGAAATGGTACCAGAATTGGATAATTTTGGTATGGTTAGACTCGTGATAGTATGAGGATTCTGAAAATGTAAATTCTAACCGATTCTGAGACGTGGGTCCGGGGCTTGGGTTTTGGTAATTTTGGGGATTGTGTCATATTTTGATTGTTTTCGCTTGGGTGTTGTTCCCTTAGCATATTCTGACGTCCACGTTCTGATTTTAGATAGATTCGACGCGCGTGGAGGCCGATTTGAGGGGCAAAGGCATCACGAGGTAGAGATTTAGCCGGTTCGAGGTGAGTAATGATTGTAAATGATGTTCTGAGGGTTTGAAACCCCGGATTGCACATCGTAGTGCTATATTGAGGTGAGGCATACGCTTGATGACGAGCGTGGGGTCGTGCACTATTGGGGATTGTGACTTGGTCTGTCCCGATTGATGATTTTACCGCGTATTTGACTGAAAACCAATTGCTATCATCATTATTTGGGTTGAATGTCATATTTGGGCCTAGTGCCAGCTATTTGAACCCTTCGGGGATTGTTGTTGATATTTCCTCACTGTTTTGATTTTATAGTTGAACTCAGTCATGTTATTTTCCACTATTTTCAAAACTCAACCAAGTTTATTTTGCTTTAACACTTGAAATGATATTTCACACAACATTTTGGGCTAAGCATCATATTTTATTGTTGCTCGAGTGGCTTATGTGATTTTTGACTGAGTAAGGCCGAGGGCCTGTATTGTTAGGATACTTTTGGATCGGGCTGCACGCCACACCAGCGAGATACTGATTTGATTATGAGGCCGAGGGCCTGAGATATGTATGTCACGAGGTGGCTTGTTGATTGATATGAGGTCGGGGGCCTAGATTTGATGTCACGAGATGGCTTGATATTGCACTTGGGCCGTAAGGGGCCCCTCCGAAGTCTGTACACCCTCAGTGAGCGCGGGTACCCATTTTGATGTGAGATTGAGCTCGAGGGGCCTGGTATTATTCTGAGATTGAGCCTGAGGGGCTGGTACTATTTTGAGATATTGCCCGAGGGGAGGATTTGATGACATTGTTCCCGAGGGGCGAACCTTATGTGTTTATCTTTTCCTATTTGCCTGCCATTTACCTGTTTAAATTGTGTATTTGTTCCCGAGGGGCGAATTTCTGTGCTTATCTGCACTAATTGCTTTGTATTCATTTGCATAACTGTTAAAAAGTCATTTTCAAAAAAGTTTCAAGCTGAGCTAAGATGTTTTAAAAGAGTTTACTATTTCACTGCTTTCTTACTGGATTTGAACTGCTTCTATACAACATTCTGATATGCTTTATGTGATTTCTTACCATTCAGACTTTAGTTATGATTATTACTCACTGAGTTGGAGTACTCACTTTACTCCTTGCACCTTATGTGCAGATTCAGGTATTTCTCAACCCGGTAGCGGGTATTGGCTGGTCGGATGCAGAATCGTCGGAGTTTAGCAGGGTAGTTGCCGACGTTCGTAGCACTGCTTTTCTCTCTCTTCATTTAATTAGTCTGTATTTGTACACTTCAGACTTTCAGTTGTATTTATACCCTAGTAGATGCTCGTGACTTGTGACACCCCGGTTAAGGTTGCGTCAGGTTGTATTTCTTCTACCTATTATCGTTAAATCATGCTTAGACTGCTTTTATATTGTTAAACTGTTTTAAAAATGAATTGGGTTTAATTGGCTGGCCTTGTCTTCACGAGAGGCACCACTGATGAGTAGGGCAGTAATGCATCATACGACATGGATAATAGTCTCAAAGAGAAGCATTGTATATATGTAAGTATAATGAGTATGCATATACGGTGGCACTTCAGAGACTCAGGTTGATTCTTATATGTTTTTAATTAATGTTAACTTATTGTTATATTTAAGTGCTGCCTTACATACTCCGTCACGACCCAAAAATCCACTAAGGGTCGTGATGGCACCAGACACCATTGTCAGGCAAGCCAACACCATGAAGTTAATTAAATTCCCATTTTGGTATTTATTGAAATCATTCCTTTGATACATTAAACAATAAATATTGAAATTTAATGATTAAATAATGTTGAATAATCCCATAATCATCCCAGAACCCGATGTCACAAGTGCATGATTAATTTTTAGGGAACAATGTAATACAATAACCGTCCGGAATACAAACTGGACAGGAAAATAAGAAATATAAATAATCTGAAGGAGACTTTGCTAGCTGCGGGATGTCTCGAGAACTGCAGCTTACCTAAGTCACTGTATCAACCATGCCGTTGCGCCAAGCTAGGCCACTAGACATACATGTGCCTTTGCAACAAAAATGCACAGCAAGTGTAGCATGAGTATGAAAGCAACGAATACCCAGTGAGTATCCCGTCTAATATCGAAGAAGTAGAGACGAGAGGTCGACTTCGACACTTACTAGTGGTCCAATAATATCGGGTACCGCAAAAGGGTGAATAAACATGAAACAGAGCAAATAAATGAAATAAACAAGTATAAGCACATGATAAAATTCCCCTCTTTATAATATTGCTCGAGCTTTCAACTAGCAAGTTCCCTCCGTAACTGGATCATATAAATTGATATGGTAGATTTCATTAAGGAAGTTATCATAATTCAAATCAGGGAAAAATCCCCCCAGATTCACTGGCTCCGAGCCAAATATCACGCACGATTCCATGAGAATAGTGTATATGTGTGTGTATATATATATATATATATATATATATATATATAGAGAGAGAGAGAGAGAGAGAGAGAGAGAGGAAATGCCGAGGCGTACGACTCAATCCAACATAAAAGTAAATTGTGCACTGCTAGATGGTCGAATGACGTGAACCATAGATGTATCTATTAACCTGTCGAGGCGATCGGCCCACTCCCATAAGAGTAGTAGAAGTAAATACACCTCTCGCAAATCATACATGCGACGCGGTCAAATATAGATTTATTAATAAATCAAAATCCTTTTCTGGATTCATTTCAATAATAGAGACAATTCAACGTGAAGCTTTTAAGGTGTAATTTTTCCCCGCTCGCGAAACACACATGCGACGCGGTTACACATAAATTTCTTAAGTTATTATAATATTCCTCATTTATTTTTTGAAAGTACTAACATTAATGGAAACATTTAACTTCTTAAATTTCTCAATTAAAATACCTTCCAACCCAATTATTATGCAACCTCAATCTTATTTCTTCTCAAGGCAAACAATAACATCATTCAACAACAATATCATCAAAGAATGATGTAACCTAGGACTACACGGACATAGGCATAATAGTAGCTACACACGAACTCTCGTTACCTCATGCGTAAGTAGCCCCCACAAATAGAAACACATATCTAATTAATTCACCTATGTGGACAATTCCCTCTTAGAATGTTAGAAAGGAGACTCACCTCACTTTGAAGTTCCATAACCGGCATTCCACGACCTTCCAAAGGCCCAAATCGATGCACAACGCTCCAAAACTAGCCAATAATTATGCGCACCCATTAATTTATGCTCAGTTACTCATAATAAACAAATTTATAATGATTTCTAACCCCAATCGAAAAGTTAAAAAAATTGCCATTGGGCCCACTTGCTCGGATTCAGAAATTTGTTGAAGATAAAGTTTGCCCACAACCTCACGAACTCAAATATATAATTTACTCTCAATTTCATGTCTAAAATCGTGGTCATAATCAAAGAATACCAATTTTCTAGGTTTTTTTCCTCAAACCCTAGATTTCTACTAATTTCCATGTTAAAACATAGACAAGTATTGAACTCAAACTATTATAAACCGCTTAGCTCATGCTTGGTGGTGAAAATGGCTCTCCCAAGTTGCTCCAAATATGGCTCCCATGAAGGAAATGGGGTTGAAATGAGCCAATCCCCCGTTTTAAAGAAACCTCACTGCCTCCAGCCTTTTCGCACCTGCAGTCACTTGACCGCTTCTACGGTCCTGCAGGTGCGCACCAAACACCGCTTCTGCGGTCTAGGGCTCCTAGCCTATTCCAGCTTCTGCATCCTCTATTCCACAAGTGCGGTCCCGCTTCTGCGGTCCCATCTATTTCCACCAAAATCGCATTTGTGACCTCTGGGCCACTTCTGCGGCTCTGCACTAGCAGCCCAAGCCTCGCAGGTGCGGTTACACTAGAAGGCAGCTCAATTCTTCTTCTAACTCCAAATTCGATCCATTAAGCACCTGGAATTCACCCGAGGCCCCCAGAACCCCATCCAATCACACCAATAAATTCCAAATTACATTGCAAACCTAATCGAGCCTTCAAATCACATCAAACGATGCCAAAACCATGAATCACAGTCCATTTTAATCTTGATGAACTTTAGAACTTCGAACTTCTTCATTCGATGCCAAAACATGTCAAATCACATCAGATTGACCTCAAATTTTGTACACAAGTCATATTCCACATTACAGACCCACTCCAACTTCCAGAATTGGATTCCAACCCCGATATCAAAAAGTCCACTTTGGGTCAAACTTCTAAAAAACCTTCAAATTTCTAACTTTAGCCAACTGACTCCAAAGTGACTTATGGACCTCCGAATCCACTTCCAGACGCACCCCCAATACCAAAACACCATATGGAGCTATTCCCAGACTCGGAATCACAAATGGACATCGATAACACTGAAATGTACTTCAACCCCAAACTTATGAAATTGTTCCAAAATGATAACTTCCACAATAGGCTTCGAAATGCTCACGGGTCATCCAAGACCCGATCCGGACATACGCCCAAGTCCAATATCATCATAAAATCCTGTTGGAACCTTCATATCCCGATTTTGTGATCGTTTACTCATAAATCAAACCTTACTCAATTCTTTCAAACTTAAAGCTTCCGAAATGGGAATTTTTCTATCCAAATCAATTCCAAACTCCTCGAAATTCAATTCCGACCATGCGTACAAGTAATAATGCCCGAAGTGAAGCTGCTCATGGCCTCAAACCACAGAACGACACGCTAGAGCTCAAAACGACCGATCGATTTGTTACATTCTCTCCTACATAAACATACGTTCGTCCTCGAACGTGGTAAGAACTGCACTGGAGTTGTCCAAAATCACTGTTAAAAACCTCGTGCACCTACCCATGCTACCACAACTCAGTTGAGCACATTAGTTTGATCAAATCTAAAGATTTCCTCTTTTATTTACGCAAATGAGCCTTAGAGCCCAGTTTCAACATCTGAAATTGTCTGCCAAGCCTGCTTCCAGTATATGAACACCATATCAATCACTACATGATGTACCAGAACATGACTGCATACTTTTGCTGAATTCTCACCATACACCATATCATTCACAGGACCATAATAACATTCTCTGATCATTATAACCGACATTCCCCGAATTTGATGCTCACAATACACCTCATGACATATATAAGTCTTGTTCCAACTCTTACAATACAACCATGATGGACGAGACGTGTAGAAATTCATAACCAACTACTAGTCTTGACAAGAATCATTACCTCATTCTAAACCAAATAATGATATTTGCTCTTTAATACTTCATATAATCCGATCGCACTGATCCTAGTTCTAATAACATTGTCTCACCTAGTATGAACTGCTAAGGCAACAAGCCACCCCATACGAGACCAAAAGTCTCATATGATGCCACAATGTACCAATAGTCTACCAACTCGAACGTGATACAAATAGAAGACAAACTATGGAAGAGACTACTCAACTCACGTAGCTAATATGAACTTTCCTCAGAAAATGTCAAACAAAACACAAAAAAATTAGAATATAGAAAACTGTATTCAACATCATATTATTGTGGCGTGCAACCCAATCCAAACAACATACCCGTGGCGGCGTGCCACCTGATCCACACATAAAATCCATATAAGAAGATACATACCAAGCTAAAGTGCTCATTACTACAATATCGGCCACAAGCACGCTTAGTGCATAATACCATCCCTGGGAAGACAGACCGCGCCATACGCTACGAAACTCAAGCACAACTAAAGTGTGATACATGATTCGAATCTCGAGAGCCATCCTGCTGCCATAACACCATCGCTACACGGAACCTCAACACATATGAAATTTATCAAGCTGTTTCACAACTCACCCGACACAATATATTATTACATGAAATAGCCAATGACGAAATGACATCCTACGTTTGAATACTCTTCCATGAGGAGTGCTATGCTGAAATGAACTTATCTAGCTTGATATAGATCCCATATTCATATTTAAATCCACTCACAGGCCACAAGTCGTTTCTGATCGTACCGTACTAGGCAAATAACCTTTCAAGGGTCCATAAATACCCCTTTTTCCTATAACTCACAGGAACAACCACCATAACTTAAGTAAACCTCCACGGTCCACAACCCAATAAACTGTGTGCCCTTTAGGCATAAATTCTCAAATTAGCGATATTACCACAATCTTCATACTTGGTTTAAATTTCTAATCAATCAAGTGACCACATGTCACACTTATTCAATCTTCCTGTAAGACACGCTCCCACGACCTTCAGTACCAGATAGCAAGTCTATACATCCATACCACCAGCCGCACTAATGATGTACAGAAAATCTAGGATCCATATCAAGGATGCAATGCTTTTGACACAAAATACTGATCTGAGGTAATGCTAAAGACAGTACCAGCATACTCCAAACATCCAATCCCCTTCCTGCTCATCCGAGCTCGTGACATCTTTGTCAATACCAAACCGTATCCTTGGTCCTCGCTTTCAAGTTTCATACCTCTCACTGCGCTTAACACGCCAATATGTGATAGTGCCAGAATTTCATCATAACTCCCGATTACATCTCGCATTTTCGTACGTTAAAAGCTTCGTCTTCAGTTAATTGATGTATACTTGAGGATGAGATTATCTTGAGGTTAACGTATTTACGCTTTTTATAACAAGAGATAAAGAAGTTTCATGAAGGATAAAGGTTACACGAATTAAAGAAAATGTCTTTCATTAAATGTGGCCAATTTGAGATAAATTACGGGTCGAGCGATAATACCAGATGATTATAAACTAGTACCATGCAAGGTACCATATGACCACGGTAGTATATGTATAAAGTATATTAAAAATAAGTAAAATTTTAAGTAATTTGAGATAATTTTTAAATTATGCGGGTAATTGATTAATTATCGGGTAATAGAATATTACCCAGTTAACTAATAAGTGGATAAAAATTTATGAATTACATCCCAAAACATGGCAAGGAGCTACAAAAAGCTAGAAATGACTAGGTAGTCATATAGTTCCATATGGCTAGTTATGGGAGTGTAACTAAAAAGCAAGAATTAAATATAAGTCTCATCAAAATAATGCTTGATTATAAGCATTATCCATGGGCCATTGTTATCCATTCTTTGTTAAAGATTCATAAACATTCTGTCCTTGGATTCAAAGAAAAGTTAGAATCAAAAGTTTCATCCAAAATTTCAACAAATCCAAGACCAAATTTCGCTTATAAATTTCAAAGAAGCAAGAACAATTTTGTTCAAGGATTCACGAAGCAGTAGCTTAGTCCAATTTTTTGAGTTCTAAGTTCAATCAATGAAGGTTCTCGAACAGAATATTATACAAAATTTTCCCTAATCCAGGTATGTTAAGGTCATCCCTTCTTTCTTCTGGCATGGTCTAAAATATACTGAAAAAACGAGCAAACGCACAGTTTCCATAAATTACTCTATTCATAAAGATATTAGGGGTGTTTATATTCTTGATTCCCCATGAGAATTTTTATTATCGTATGTTCATGGGTCTCAGAATAATACGCAGTTGAAAAAGTTTATCTGAAAGGAATATTGAGATTTCTATGTATTTTTCATACATTTCACCCATTTATATATGTGCAATGATCCTTGACCAGATGGCGTTATATATGCATATATATGTAAATATAAGTATATGGGATATGGGAAAAGGTTACAGCGTTATATACGCACCACCACCTGATCAGCTGGTATACGTTAATAATGTTGCCCACAGTGGCCTAGGCGATATGATGGGATGCCCTAAGTGGCTTGATGAAATTATGTTCACCCATACCTATGCATGGCATGAGATTTGTACCCACGTGAATGTTATTAGAAATGTTTCAAAATTTACAAAGTTATTCAGATTTACAGATGAATTTCTTTATTCCATGTTTCCTCTATGTCATTTAAGTACTGATTTTCATGCCTTACATACTTAGTATATTTTTCGTACTGACACCCTATTTCACGGGGCCTGCATTTCATGCCCGCAGGTGCAGGTATGCAAGCTGACGGTCCCCCTTCTTAAGATCCTTGATCAGGGAGAGTTAGCATGCTCCACTTGGTCCAGAGCTGCTTTTGATATTGGTACGATATATATATATATATATATATATATATATATGGGTATGATGTGGCTCAGTCCCGTCTTTGTACAGTTATATTTTTATTAGAGGTCCGTGGACAATATGTGTAGTTGGATAGTATATGTCCTTGTCGCCTTCCAGTTTTGAGTTATATAGTTGTTTATAGCAGCCTTGTCGGCTCACCCTACATATGTTGTACGTATATGTGTATGTATGCCTTTTTGGGCAGATTTCCTTTATGTACATTATTCTCGTAATTCGGCATATGTTATTCAGGTTTACATCTAAGACGCATGCTTAAGGGTGTTTGACAGGTAGGACTCGAGCACCCGTCGCAGCCCATCGGTTTGGGTCGTGACAAAAGTGGTATTAGAGCAGTTATGTCCTAGGGTTGTCTACAGACCGTGTCTAGTAGAGTCTTGTTTATGGGTGTGTTATGTGACACACTTATAGACAGGAGGCTACAAGACATATAGGATGTTATCCTCTCTTATCTTAGATCGTGCGATATAAAAATTCATGTTCCTAATGATGTGTTACATTTTCAGCGATGCCTCCGATGACTGCAGCAACAAGCATGGGTCAGAAGGCTATAAAGGTGTTAGAAAGAGATATAAGTTGTACTATGGGGTCAGACCCATCAAAGATCATGGGTTCAATTGAGGAGGATCCATCCGAGGATTCGTATGAGTCAGCCGTTCGAGCTATTTCGAACACTCCGATAGCAGATGGGGTGAGAGGAGTTTCGACTACATCAAGGCCCTTCGTTTTGTTATAATAGCCCATTGATCAGGGTGTGATGGGAGTAGTGCATGGATTTGCACAACCGAGTTTCCCTCAGGCTCAAAACTATATTAGGGTATTTGTGGACACCTGCTCTTCTGAGGTTCCAGATAGTCCACAGTCTTGGGAGTCTGTCAATCATGGTTCTTCGGTGTATGTTATGGAATACGCAGAGGAAGAAGATAGTAGTCGGGCCAGGAGGAGGAAGGAAACTGATAAGGGCATGAAGATTCTGCTTCAAAGTGTGTCCGATCGAGGTTCTTATATAGGACAAGGAAACCACCCTCTACTTTAGACTTCCTCCAAGTGTTAGTGTTTGGTTGATGAGTTCCACCTCTTCTTGGAATATTACCAAGTCAGGGTTCTAAATGTGTTAGGTTGTTTTATGAGGACGTAGGGAGCCTCGTCCTGACTTGTATATATTATGGTTATGCCTACTTAGAGGTTTTGTAGACATTATCTTGTATATAGTTTTTGGTATGACATGTCTACGGCCTAGTCGACCCCTATGTATATAAACCTTTTTTTTAAATTAGTTATGCAAGTTATGTTTTAATATTGTTACCTATATATATGGATATGGCCCAAAATGGCCCGTGATAGATTTGATAATAAACAAGGATAAGATACGTGGTGTTCAGTTGGGTAGGACTTGATCTTATAATTAGTATGGATTGATTGGCCTTTTGTTATGCTAACATCAAGTGTAGATCAAAGATGGTTTGATTTCAGTTTCCAGGAGAGCCTGTTTTAGAATGGAAAAGTAATACCGCATCGCCAAGAGGTTAATTTATCTCCTATATCAAGGCAAAGAAGATAATCATAAATGACTATATTTATCACTGAGTTCGGGTTTGGGATGTGGAAGTAAAATTACAAACCATTCAGTCCTTTCTTCTAGTTAATGAGTTTCCCGATGTTTTTCCCGATGAGCTTCCGGGTCTTCTGCCATGTCATTGACCTACTACCAGATACTCATCCAATATCTATTCCCCCCATATAGAATGGCCCCCACAAAGCTGCAAGAGTTAAATGAACAACTAAGGGGCTTGCTTGAAAAAGGTTTTATCAGACCTAGTATGTCACCGTGGGAAGCACTTGTGTTGTTTGTGAGAAAGAAGGATGGTTCCTTACGAATGTGTATTGATTATAGACAGTAGAATAAGGTGACGATCAAGAATAACTACCCCACTCCAGTGGATTGATGATCTATTTGATCACTTGTAAGGTGCCAAGTGTTTTTCAAAGAAAGTCTTGAGGTCCGGGTACCATCAGGTAAGGGTTAAGGAGGAAAATATCCTGAAGATAGAACTCCGGACTAGTTATGAGACCTTCGAGTTTCGTGTTATGTCGTTCGGTTGGACCAATGCCCCGCAGTATTCATGGATTTGATAAATTGTGTTCATGCCCTTTTCAGATCTATTCGTAATTATATTTATCGATGATATATTGGTGTATTCTCGTTCAGAGGCAGAACAAGGAGATAATTTTTGTACTATGCTCAGATTTCTACAAAAGGAGATGTTGTATGAAAAATTCTCTAAATATGAATTTCGGTTGAACTCTGTGGCCTTCCTTGGGCATATCATTTCGGGTGAAGGCATCTGGGTGGATACACAAAAGATTGGGGCAGTAAAGATGTCACGACCCAAACTGGAGGGCCATGACTAGCACCCGACCACATTTGCCGAGCACCAACGTACATTTCATCTAACCTTCATTATTATCTTTTAGGGCTGAAGAGATCAATTTAAATGGTAGAGCTGGATCATGGACAACCAGCAATAAAATATGACGGCATGAACATACATAGCAGGGGATGACCAGACAATCAAGAAACTACATATAAGGTATGAGCTACCATGCTACTATGAAAGACTATACAACAAAAACTAGCCGAGAAGGCATACCAAACTATACATGAGTCGACATCTGTCTATGAGCCTCTAAAGAAACATAAGTGCTACAACATTGCTGGAACAGGGCCCCGACATACCCATAATGTCTATAACAAAAATACATACCAAGACCACGGCAAGTCCGGAGAAGGGATCTCGCCAATAACCGCTGAACTGGACAGCCTACTGTGGTGGGGGAGCTGCATCTACCTGTCTATCAGGACCTGCAGCACGACATGCAGTGTCCACAAATAAAAGGATGTCAGTACGAATAAAGTACTGAGTATGTAAGGCAGGGAACCATAAATACGATCAGTAATGTAAGCAAGGATAGAGAATATACAACCTGTAACATCTTAGTACCTCTGAGGGCTACTTACATGAAATGCATGATACATATGTATAAATACATAAACCCTTAAAACATTCGCCTCTGTGGGCATCATCATCATCATATCGTACCCGGCCATAATAGGCTCGGTAAAAAAACGTACCCGGCCATCATAAGGCTCGGTAGAATCGTACCCGGCCACGTGGAGCTCGGTAAAACCCAACTGATCAGTGGTTGCACAATAGGTGCCGTACCCGGCCAACTATAGCGTGGCTCGGTAGAGTAAAATAGATACATATATATAATGCATGCTCGACTCATGGAATCACATTCTAAACCTTTCGGAGTGACGTAAGGTCGGTATCCTCTGTACACGTTATTAGGACTAACTCTTCACTATGAACCTTATAAGAATCAGGAAGTACCAACAACATTGATAACATAAGAATAAGAGAAGCAACATTAACATCAATCGTTCCATAAGAGGGAAAACAATGTAAGTACTGCTAGCTTCTAAGAGTAGAGTATCTTGGAAGCTCGTTCAATACATTATGTACAATTGGAGTCGTGCAAAAGAAGGAAAGGGATAGCCTCACATAGCTTGAATATACTTCCCCAATCTCAAGCTATGCAATTGTCAAAACTCCTTAGTCTACAATAAGAGAAACGATACTATCGTTATCATTTAAGCGTCATAACTATTATGTATCGACCACAACCTATTTTACGATAAAACGGACAGCACCTAACCTATATATATGACTTCACACCATTCAAAACAATCACCAAACAGCCCAAACAACATCAATAATAAACATATTGAGCCTCCCAAAATAGTCCACACACAGCCTAATCACTCCATACATACGACGACCACCGTAGTCATGTCAAACAACCTGGAAATGTTACGAATAACTATCAGCCCATAACCCTACATATATATGGTGTTTATCCACACCCTTCCTCCTCCAAAACTCCACAAAACAGTAGTAAAATACGCAGCCCAACAGCAACGCAAAACAGTCCACAAAACAATAACATTACTACCAAGCCTTTCGATATATATTTCACAAGTTCTAGCTTCAATGGCTTAGCCGCAATTTGGATAATCTTAAATACATATAGAGTAAGAGGTTCCTAACCTTTATACAGAAATAACAACTCTAATTTGACCTTAAATTTCCATGAAATATCCCTCCAATGCTGCCACAACAACAAAAAAGCGAAACTAGCGATCAATTAGTGTTTTTCGGCACTAGAATCACTTTAGAAGTCTTGAAATCACCTAGGATTGATATTAAGAACATGAGGGAGTATTTACAGAACATAAACCCTTTAAAACAACCTCCCACACGAGCTGGAATGACACAAAAATGAGCAACAACAAGAAGAACAAGAGACTTACTAGCGCTACGGAATTCCCGAAACTTGATTTGTGTTGTTTGCCCCTTTTTTGGGTCTTCAATCTTGAGAGAACCTTGAGAGGATGTTCCTAGTGTTCTAAGGTCTGAAAATAGTGAGAATAAATGACTTAAAACGGGTTGGAGGCATCCTATATAGGTCCAAATATCTTAAACCACCTTAGTGGGCCCCAAAGAGAGGTGTTTGGCGCAGTCTCGCAAAAACACAAATATCTCTCTATTCCGAGATCGTATTGATGAACGGTTTAATGCATTGGAAACTAGACTCGGAGATATTTAATTTAGTTGGTATATCACCCCATAATTCCTTGTAAATTAGGAGAAAAGATTAGAAACATTTGACCTAATATTTAAGTAAAATTATGAACCTAAGTTGCGATAACTTTTGTCGACTTTTGTTTCATAACTCGTTTGACTTCAAGACTTATGATATAGATATTATATGATTAAAATACCTTAATAAATGAACTTGAGTGTATTAATCACCACTATATTACTTGAAAATACGAGTTACAACATCCTTGATTCATTTAACTTCTAATACTTGTTAATCACCCTTATACACTCTTGTATCACTTAAGACCAATAGGATTGACTTCTTATCATCTCAAAGATAATTCCTTCTTGGATTTATGTGAACTAATATATGGCATGAACTAACACATGTGGATATGGGTTGTAACACCCTCCCCCCTTAGGAACATTCGTCCTCGAATGTAAGGGTTTATGGGGAGTTTAAATCATCGTGGATTCCAATGGAAATTTCCGATCAATTTTCCCCTATAAAATGGTCACTAGCAAAACTTGCAAGTAATTAAGCCCAACATATGGCTTCACAAGGCTACACAAAGCATTATGCGTATTTACATTATCTACATATCACCATTTTGTATTAAGGAGGAGTATTCTCAAATTATTGCTTACCTCATAGAGCCGTTTCACCTTCCAATGTATCCTGTCTTCCACCAGCATCCTTGTTATCTTCATTCTGGAATAAGTAAGGGTATTTAGACTTCATCTTCTCTTCTGCTTCCCATGTCATTTCTTCCATATTTTTGTTCCTCCACAATACTTTGACGGAAGCTACATCTTTTGTTCTCAGCTTGTGGACTTGACGATCTAATATCCCCACTGGCACTTCTTCATATGATAGGTCCTCTGTAACTTGTACTTCTTTGATAGGGACGACTCGAGAAGGGTCTCCAATACATTTTCTCAACATAGATACATGGAATACCGGGTGGACAAATTCCAATTCGGATGGCAATTCTAACTCATAAGCAACCTGTCAAATTCGTCGAAGAATTTTATACGGCCCGATATATCTTGGACTCAGCTTACCTTTCTTCCCAAAACGCATAATACCCTTCATTGGTGAGATCCTCAGGAAAACCCAATCACCAACCTCAAACTCTAGATCACGATGTCGGACATCAGAATAAGATTTTTGCCTGCTTTGTGCCGTCCTCAATCGCTCCTGTATCACTTTCACCTTCTCAATAGCTTGGTGAATCAAATCTGGCCCATATAATTCTGTTTCACCGACTTCGAACCATCCAACTGGTGATCTACATCTCCTCCCGTATAGTGCCTCGTATGGGGCCATTTTAATACTGGAATGGTAGCTATTATTGTAGGCGAATTCTATGAGTGGAAGATGATCATCCCAATTCCCCTTAAAATCTAGAACACATGCTCATAGCATATTTTCCAGTGTCTGAATGGTACGTTCAGCCTGTCCGTCAGTCTGCGGATGAAATGCAGTGCTGAGATTTACTTGTGTGCCTAAACCCTTCTGGAAAGACCTCCAAAAGTTAGCCGTAAATTGAGCTCCTCGGTCTGATATAATAGGTACGGGCACACCATGAAGCCTAACAATCTCCTTGATATACAACTTCGCATAATCTTCAACCGTGTAAGTTGTCTTCACTGGCAGAAAATGGGCACATTTTGTAAGTCGATCAATTATCACCTAGATGGAGTCAAACTTATGATAAGAGCGAGGTAATCCAATTATGATGTCCATATTAATCACCTCCCACTTCCAGGTCGGAATCTCTATATTTTGAAGCAATCCACCGGGTTTTTGATGTTCTATCTTTACTTGTTGACAATTGGGACACTGGGCTACTAATTCTGCAATAGACTTCTTCATATTATCCCACCAATACTGCTCCTTGACATCATGATACATCTTTGTCGAGCCGGGATAGACGGAATATCAGGATTGATGAATCTCATTCATAATCTTCTCTCGCAACCCTGCCACATTAGGCACACACAATCGGCTCTGGTATCTCAGTGCCCCGTCTTTTCCGATCCCAAAAGCCATACTTTTACACTGTTGAATGCTTTCTCTTAATCGTACTAAGATAGGATCTTCATATTGTCGTGCTTTTACCTCAGCTACCAAAGATGATTCTGATGTATTCTGTACAGTAACACCTCCGTCATCAGAGTCTAACAATCTGATTCTCATATTGGCTAGCTGATGAAGCTCTTTAATCAACCCCCATCTACCTGCCTCAATATGTACTAAGCTTCTCATTGATTTACGGCTGAGAGCGTCTGCCACAACATTGGCTTTACCGGGATGATATAATATCTCGACGTCGTAGTCTTTCAATAATTCAAGCCATCTACGCTGCCTCAAATTCAACTCTTTCTTCTTGAAGATGTATTGTAAACTCTTGTGATCTGTGTAGATGTCAACATGGACGCAGTATAAGTAGTGCCGCCATATCTTCAAAGCATATATTACTGCAGCCAATTCCAAATCATGAGTCGGGTAATTCTTTTCATGCTTCTTCAATTGTCTTGATGCATAAGCAATCACCTTCCCATGTTGCATCAATACGCACCCCAAACCTATACCTGAGGCATCACAATATACCACATAACCTTCTGTTCCTTCGGGAAGAGTGAGCACTGGTGCGGATGTCAATCGATTCTTCAGCTCTTGAAAACTACATTCACAAGTGTCACACCACTGGAATTTGGTAGCTTTCTGTGTTAACTTAGTCAATGGTGATGATATAGAGGAAAATCCTTCTACAAACCGCCTATAATATCCTGCTAGCCCTAGGAAGCTGCGGACTTCTGATGGTGTTGTAGGTCTCGGCCAATTCTTTACTGCATCGATCTTCTGAGTGTCGACACTAATACCCTCATCAGATATCACATGGCCAAGGAATGCTACTGAGTTCAGCCAGAATTCACATTTGGAGAGCTTAGCATATAACTTACGATCCTGAAACGTCTGTAATACTATCCGCAAGTGGCCCGCATGTCCCGCCTCCGAACGAGAATACACTAGAATGTCATCAATGAATACAATCACGAACACATCAAGATAGGGCCTGAATATAGTATTCATGAGATCCATAAAAGCTGCTGGGGCATTTGTTAGCCCGAACCACATCACCAAGAACTCAAAGTGCACATATCTTGTCCGGAAGGCCGTCTTTGGAATATCCTTCTCCCTAACCCTCACCTGATGATACCCTGAACATAAATCAATCTTGGAGAAATACTTGGCACCCTGGAGTTGGTCAAATAGGTCATCAATTCTTGGAAGTGGATACTTGTTCTTTATAGTAGACTTATTCAACTGTCGATAGTCTATACACATCCGTAACGACCCATCTTTCTTCCGCACGAATAGGACTGGTGCACCCCAAGGTGAAGTGCTAGGCCTAATAAAGCCCTTATCCAGCAAGTCCTTCAACTGCACCTTCAACTCTCGCAACTCTGTCGGGGCCATTCTGTATGGAGGAATAGAGATCGGTTGAGTGTCAGGCAATACATCAATGCTAAACTCAATCTCCCTTTCAGGAGGAAGGCCTAGGAGTTCATCTGGGAAAACATCTGGGAATTCGTTGACCACAGGGATTGATTGTAAAGTAGGCGGTTTCGCCTCCGCATCCCTAACGCGAACGAGATGATAAATGTAACCTTTTGAGATCATTTTACTTGCCTTAAGATAGGAAATAAACCTACCTTTCGGTGTAGCAATGTTCCCTTTCCATTCAATGACGGGTTCACCCAGAAATTGGAACCTAACCATCTTCGTACGACAGTCAACATTTGCATAGCATGAGGCCAACCAGTCCATTCCCATTATCACATCAAAATCAACCATTTCTAACTCAAATAAATTTTCCGAGGTTTGACAACTACAAATCATCACAGTGCAACCTATATATACCCTTCTAGCAATCACAGAATCTCCTATCGGAGTAGATACCGCAAGGGGTTTACTTATCAATTCAGGTTCAATGCCAAACTTATTAGCCACAAAGGGTGTAACATATGATAATGTAGATCCCGGATCAATCAGCGCATATACATCATAAGAAAACACAGATATAATACCTGTAACAACATCTGGAGACGACTCGAGATCCTGTCGACCTACTAGAGCATAGGTTCGATTTTGAGCACCACTCGAACTCGGCACTGCACCTCTACCCCTACCACGACCTGTCGACTGTTGAAAACCCCGTGCTTGAGGTCGAACTGATGAGGAAGAACCAGACACAGATCCAGTCGGCTGAGCCATACCATCACCTCCTCTATTAGGACAATCCCGCATCATATGGCCAGGCTGTCCGCATGAATAGCATGAATCAGAACCTCGACAACACAATACAAAGTGGGCCTTTCCGCACTGATCACAATGTGGTGTTGGGGGTCTCATCTGACTAGTATCCCTGTGATGTTGCGAGCCAGATGCTCGCGAACTCTGACCTGAACCAGAATAGGATCGATCATATCGAGGCCTCTGAAACTGTGGAGGAGCACTAGTTACAGGTGGCGCCGAACTCCTCGAAAACTGTGGCCTGATGCTGCCTCTGAAGTCATCAGAATACCCTGCAAATCTCGCCCTCTTATGTTGGCCCCTATCCTGCTCCCTAACTGCCCTCTGTTGGCGCTTACGATCCTCTAGGGTCTGGGCATAAGCTTGAATACGGGAAATATCCATGCCCTCCACCAAGGAGGCTATCGTACACTCATTTATCAGATGTGGTCCCAACCCATTCACGAACATATGCACCCTATCACTCATCTCGGCCACCATATGGGGAGCATACCTTTCCAAAGAATCAAACTGCATACTGTACTCTCGCACACTCATATTACCTTGTCTAAGGTTCAAGAACTTATCAGCTCTAGCTCGTCGTATCTCAACTGGCAAGTAGTGACGAAGAAAGGCCTCAGAAAATTCCTTCCACACAGCTGGAGGAGGGTTCGGACCCCTAGATCTCTCCCAACTATCATACCAGAGAACCGCTAAATCCCGTAGCCGATAAGAAGCCAACTCTACTGCCTCTGTATCACTAACATGCATAACCCGAAGTGTACGATGAACCTGGTCAATAAAAGTCTGTGGGTCCTCCTTGGGGTCTGATCCGGTAAACACTGGAGGGTCTAAATTATTAAAATCACGAACTCTTGTACTAACTGGTTTCTCAGCAGCACCTGTATTCTGCCTCTGAGCCTGAGCAGCTACCAAGCTAGTCAATAACTGCAAAGCACTCCGCATATCCTGGTCTGGAGTGCCAGACGGAGGAACTGGAGGCGCTGGGTGCCTTCTAATATCCTCTGGAGGAGATGGAGTAGATGAGGTATGAGAGGGCATCTCACTCTGAGCCTCACTTTGTCCTGCTCTGACTTGGGGCACCTGACTGGTACCCTCTCCCGCTGCTATATGAAGTCGTCTACTAATCGTTTGCTTCCTAGTCGAAGGCATCAATGAAAAAACAAGGTGAATATTAGAGACGAACACTTACAACTCAACTCTACGCACGATCTAGATTTAGGAAGAAGGTAACACCCCTAGATGTCATGTAGCCTCCTGATTATAAATGTGGCGCGCTACACATCCATAATCAAGAATCTACTAGACACGGCTCATAGACAACCCCTAGGACAGACTTGCTCAGATACCAAGTTTGTCACGACCCAAACTGGAGGGCCATGACTAGCACCCGACCATATTTGCCGAGCACCAACGTACATTTCATATAACCTTCATTATTATCTTTTAGGGCTAACGATATCAATTTAAATGGTAGACCTGGATCATGGACAACCAGCAATAAAATATGACGCCATGAACATACATAGCAGGGGATGACCAGACAATCAAGAAACTACATATGAGGTATGAGCTACCACGCTATTATGAAAGACTATACAACAAAAACTAGCCGACAAGGCATACCAAACAATACATGATTCGACACCTGTCTATGAGCCTCTAAAAAAACATAAGGGCTGCAACATAGCCGGAACAGGGCTACGACATACCCATAATGTCTATAACAAAAATGCATACCAAGACCAAGGCAAGTCCGAAGAAGGGATCTCGCCAATCACCGCTGAACTAGACAGCCTACTGTGGTGGGGGAGCTGCACCTGCCTGTCTATCCGTCAGTACGAATAAAGTACTGAGTATGTAAGGCAGGGAACCATAAATACGATCAGTAATTCAAGCAAGGATAGAGAATATACAACCTGTAACATCTTAGTACCTCTGAGGGCTACTTACATGAAATGCATGATACATATGTATAAATACATAAACCCTTAAAACATTCGCCTCTATGGGCATCATCATCATCATATCGTACCCGACCATAATAGGCTCGGTAAAAAAATGTACTCGGCCATCATAAGGCTCGGTAGAATCGTACTCGGCCACGTGGAGCTCGGTAAAACCAAACTGATCAGTGGTTGCACTATAGGTGTCGTACCCGGCCAACTATAGCGTGGCTCGGTAGAGTAAAATAGATACATATATATAATGCATGCTCGACTCATGGAATCACATTCTAAACCTTTCGAAGTGACGTAAGGTCGGTATCCTCTGTACACGTTATTAGGACTAACTCTTCACCATGAACCTTATAAGAATCAGGAAGTACCAACAACATTGATAACATAAGAATAATAGAAGCAACATTAACATCAATCGTTCCATAAGAGGGAAAACAATGTAAGTACTGCTAGCTTCTAAGAGTAGAGTATCTTGGAAGCTCGTTCATTACATTATGTACAATCGGAGTCGTGCAAAAGAAGGAAAGGGATAGCCTCACATACCTTGTATATATTGCCCCAATCTCAAGCTATGCAATTGTCAAAACTCCTTAGTCTACAATAAGAGAAACGATACTATCGTTATCATTTAAGCGTCATAACTATTATGTATCGACCACAACCTATTTTACGATGAAACGAACAACACCTACCCTATATATATGACCTCACACCATTCAAAACAGTCACCAAACAGCCCAAACAACATCAATAATAAACATATTGAGCCTCCCAAAATAGTCCACACACAGCCTAATCACTCCATACATACGACGACCACCGTAGTCGTGTCAAACAACCTGAAAATGCTACGAATAACTATCAGCCCATAACCCTACATATATATGGTGTTTCTCCACACCCTTCCTCCTCCAAAACTCCACAAAACAGTAGTAAAATACGCAGCCCAACAGCAACGCAAAATAATCCACAAGACAATAACATTACTACCAAGCCTTTCAATATATATTTCACAAGTTCTAGCTTCAATGGCTTAGCCGCAACTTGGATAATCTTAAATACATATAGAGTAAGAGGTTCCTTACCTTTATATAGAAATAAAAACTCTAATTTGACCTTAAATTTCCATGAATCAATTAGTGTTTTTCGGCACTAGAATCACTTTAGAAGGCTTGAAATCACCTAGGATTGATATTAAGAACATGAGGGAGTATTTACAGAACATAAACCCTTTAAAACAACCTCCCACACGAGCTGGAATGACACAAAAATGAGCAACAACAAGAAGAACAAGAGACTTACTAGCGCCATGGGATTCCCGACACTTGATTTGTGTTGTTTGCCCCTTTTTTGGGTCTTGAATCTTGAGAGAACCTTGAGAGGATGTTCCTAGGGTTCTAAAGTCTGAAAATAGTGAGAATAAATGACTTAAAACGGGTTGGAGGCATCCTATATAGGTCCAAATATCTTAAACCGCCTTAGTGGGCCCCATAGAGAGGTACTTGGCGCAGTCTCGCAAAAACGCGAATATCTCTCTACTCCGAGATCGTATCGATGAACGGTTTAATGCGTTGGAAACTAGACTCATAGATATTTAATTTTGTTGGTATATAACCCCGTAATTACTTGTAAATTAGGATAAAAGATTAGAAACATTTGACCTAATATTTAAGTAAAATTATGAACCTAAGTTGCGACAACTTTTGTCGACTTTTGTTTCATAACTCGTTTGACTTCAAGACTTATGATACAGATATTATATGATTAAAATACCTTAATAAATGAACTCTTGAGTGTATTAAACACCTCTAGATTACTTGAAAATATGAGTTACAACATCGTTGATTCATTTAACTTCTAATACTTGTTAATCACCCTTAAACACTCTTGTATCACTTAAGACCAATAGGATTGACTTCTTATCATCTCAAAGATAATTCCTTATTGGATTTATGTTAACTAATATATGGCATGAACTAACACATGTGGATATGGGTTGTAACAAAAGACTCGACCTAGACCCCCGACACCGATAGAGGTTTGTAGCTTCTCCATTTGACAGGTTATTATAGGAAACTTGTAACGGAACTTTCTTCTCTTTTAGAACCTTGAACAAAGTGGTATGTCATGTTTCGCTTGATGTTCCAGAATAACATAAGGAAATCTATGGTGCAAGCAAGTTGGAGGAAGGTTGCGAATAAGTATAAATAAAGATGTGTGGATCGCAAGTTAAAGTAGAGCGACAATGTTTTAGGAAGATAGGAGGAATGATAAAAAAAAAAGGCGAGTAAAAAGGGGACGAGAATGGATAAGTCCTCGGGGTTAAGCTCATAAGAGCGCTGATGGTTTCTCTAAATTATAAAAAGCTTAGTATAGCCTAAATGAACTCAGAGGAATCTAAGACTAGTAATATTTGGAATATATGAAATGTTTCCCTGGTAGTGGAATAAGGGCATAATTGTGATAAATAAAGGATGAAGTTTGGGACTTCGAAGAGGGAATTTCATGAACATGAAGTATTAGATACCCATATAAGTGGACTCAGAAAGGAGCCAAGTTTTAATGGACCGATGCTTGCGAACGAAGTTCCCATGCATTGAAGGACAGATTAACTTCAACACCAGTTCTAACACTCCCAAAAGGGACCAATGGTTATGTTATCTATTGTAACGCTTCAGGCATTGGATTGGGTCGTGTGTTGATGCAAAATGGAAAGGTTATAGCTTATGATTCTAGACAACTGCGAAAGCACGAGAAGAACTACCCGACCCACAATTTAGAGTTAGCCCTGGTGATTCATGCACTAAAGATATGGAGGCACTACTTGTATGGCATTCATGTTGATATCTATGCGGATCATAAGAGCCTTCAGTATATCTTCAAGAAAAAAATAGTTGAATTTACGTCAAAGAAGATGGTTGGAGCTACTTAAAGATTATGACGTTGATATTTCATGCCATCGGGGAAAGCGAACGTAGTAGCTGACGCCCTCAGCCATAGATCTATGGGTAGCCTATCATATTTACAACAAGAAAAACAAATAGCACATGAGGTTCACCAGCTAGCTAGTCTTAGAGTTCGGTTACTAGACTCTGGTCATATTGGAATTTCTATTCAGGATATGACAACATCCTCATTAATAACTGAAGTAAAGGAACGCCAGTACGAGGATCCTATGTTAGTTCATTATAGGGATACCACCCCTCAAAAGGAGAAGACACCATTTGAAATTATAGAAGATGGGGTCCTCAGATATCGAGGACGATTATGTGTCCCTAATGTTGCAGGGCTGCATCGGCAGTTTATGGGAGAAACTCATTATCCTCGTTATACTATCCATCAATGAGCAAAAAACATGTATCATGATATCAAGGAGGTATATTGGTGGGAAGAAATGAAAAAGGATATAGCGGAGTTTGTTGCTTAGTGCCCTAGCTGTCAGTAGGTTATGATTAAGCATCAAAAGCCCGGTGGATTGTTATAGGCTATGGAGATTCCGACTTGGAGGTGGGAAGTAATCAATATGGATTTCATTGTAGGCTTACGTCGTACCTAGCATAAGTTCGATTCGATATGGGTGGTTGTTGATAGGCTTACAAAGTCGGCCCATTTTGTTTGCCCGTTAGGACTACATATTCTGCAGAGGATTATGCAAGGCTTTATATTAAGGAGATAGTATGACTACATGGTGTCCTCGTATCTATTATCTCGGATAGATGAGCTCAATTTACAGCTAACTTCTGGAGGTGCTTCCAAAAGGGATTGGGGACTCAAGTAAGTCTTAGTACGACATTTCATCCCCAGACAGACGAACATGCTGAGCATACTATTCAGAAACTTGAGGATATGTCACGAGCTGGTGTGATAGACTTCAAAAGTAGATGGGATGATCATCTGTCGCCTATTGAATTTGCATATAATAATAGCTACCATTCTAGAATTCGGATGGCTCCATACGGAACTCTTTACAGACGGAAGTGTAGGTCACCTATAGGGTGGTTCGATGTTAGGGAAACTACATTAGTAGAACCAGAATTGGTACAACAGGCAATCGAGAAAATTAAGCTTATACAGGAAAGGCTATTGGCATCTTAAAGCCGTCAGAATGCTTATACGGATAATCGATGATGAAACTTGGAATTTTAGGTGGAAAACTGGGTATTACAAAAGGTATCACTGATGAAAGGTGTTATGAGGTTCAAAAATAAAGGAAAATATAGCCCTCGGTACATGGGACCATAAAGGATCATACGCAAAGTAAGCTAGGTAGTATATGAATAAGACTTGCCTTCGGACTTGGAGTCTGTACATCAAATCTTCATGGGTCTTTGCTCCGTAAATATATCAGAGATCCTTCCTGAATTGTGTTAATTGATGACGTTCCGTTCACAGAGTAGCTATCATATGAAGAAACTCCCATTGCTATATTAGACGGACAGATTTAGAGATCGAGAATTAAAGACGTAGCTTCGATGAAAGTAATTTGGAGAAACAACAATGTGGAAGAAGTGACTTGGGAGTCCGAGGAAGACATGAAGTCTAGATATCCCTAATTATTTCCTCCTCCAGAGAAGGTTCCGACTGAGACATCATAACCATAAGGTATGTGTACAAATTCTTTTATTGGTTATTGTCGTTGGTCGTGTGAGGCCATTATCGTTATTGATAATTGTGATCCTGTGTGGTGTTGGATTATTAAGCATCTACAGGGAGATTTGGTAGTAGTATTGTTACAAATGCGACCCTGCCAAAGTTATATAGATCACGGGGAGTTGAACATTAGAGGACGAATGTTTCCAAGAGGGGAAGATGTTACATCTCGCGATTTCGTACGTTAAAAGCTTCGTCTTCAGTTAATTGACATAGACTCGGGGATGAGATTATCTTGAGGTTAACTTATTTACGCTATTTATAACAGTTATAAAGAAGTGTCATGAAGGATAAAGGGGCACACGAATTAAAGAAAACGAGTTTCGTTAAAAGTGGCCAATTTTAGATAAAATACGGGTCGAGTGATAATACCCGATGATTATGAACTAGTACCATACAAGGTACCATGTATAAAGTATTTTAAAAATAAGTAAAATTTTAATTAATTTGAGAAATTTTTTAAATTATGCGAGTAATTGATTAATTATTGGGTAACAGGACATTACCCGATTAACTAATAAGTGAATAAAAATTTATTAAATATAGCCATCTAAATCATGGCACAAAGAAACCATGACAAAAATGACTCGTTAGTCATTATTTCCATGTGGCTAGTTACGGGAGTGTAACTAAAAAGCAAGACTTAAATATAAGTCTCATCAAAATAATGCTTGCTTATAAGCATTATCCATGGGCCATTGTTATCCATTGTTTGTTAAAGATTCAAAAACATTTTGTCCTTGGATTCGAAAAAAATGTTAGAATCAAAAGTTTTGTCCAAAATTTCATCAAATCCAAGACCAAATTTCTCATATAAATTTCAAAGAAGCAAGAACAATTTCGTTCAAGGATTCAGGAAGCAGTAGCTTAATCCGAATTTTTTTTGAGTTGCAAATTCAATCAATGAAGGTTCTCCAACGGAATATTATACAGAATGTTCCCTACTCCAGGTATGTTAAGGTCATCCCTTCATTCTTTTGGCATGGTCCAAAATATACTGGATAAACGAGCAAATGCACAGTTTTCATAAATTACTCTATTCATAGAGATATTAGGGGTGTCTATATTCTTGATTCCCATGAGAATTTTTATTATATTCTGTTCATGGGTCTCAGAATAATACGCAGTTGAAAAAGTTTATCTGGACGGAATATTTAGATTTCTATGTATTTTTTATGCATTTCATCCATTTATACATGTGAATTGACCCATGACCAGATGGCGTTATATACGCGTATATATGTAAATATATGTATATGGGATATGGGAAAAGGTTATGGGGTTATATACGCACCACCACCTGATCAGTTGGTATACGTTGATGATTTTTCCCATAGTGGCTGAGATGATATGATGGGATGCCCTCAGAGGCTTGATGATATTATGTACACCCATACCAATGCATGGCACGATATTTGTACGCACGTGCATGACATTAGAAATGTTTCAGAATTTACAAAGTTATTTAGATTTACAGATGGATTTCTTTATTCCATGTTTCCTCTATATCATTTACGTATTGATTTTCATGCCTTACATTTTCAGTACATTTTTCGTACTGACGCCCTATTTCACGGGGCCTATATTTCATGCCCGCAGGTGTAGGTAGGAAAGCTGACGGTCCCCCTTCTTAGGATCCTTGATCAACGGAGTTAGTGTGCTCCACTTGGTCCGGAGCTGCTTTTGATATTGGTACGATATGTTGTATATATATATATATGGGTATGACGTGGCTCAGTCCTGTCTTTGTACAATTATATTTCTATTAGAGGTCTGTGGATAGTTTGTATAGTTGGATAGTATGTGGCCTTGCCGGCTTCCAGTTCTGAGTTATATAGTTGTCTATAGCAGCCTTGTCCGCTAGCCCTACGTATGTTGCACATATATGTGTATGTATGCCTTTTTTGGCGGATTTCCTTCATGTACATTATTCTCGTAATTCAGCAGATGTTATTCAGGTTTACATCTAAGATGCATGCTTAAGGGTGTTTGACAAGCAGGACTCGGGCACCCGTCGCGGCCCATCGATTTGGGTCATGACACTCCCGAACCACTAATAGGGTAAAAACTTCATCATATCAAAACTTTTTACTTAACTCATTCTGAGAGAACCATAGCAACATAGGAGTGAATTCTCATAACCGTAGAACATTCAAAATCCTCAAGTAGTGATCTAAACCGCCATATTCCCTCCGGGATCCACCTACATATAACAGACTATAATACTTGAACACTTTCAAATAAAATCAATTACGGAGACCGTCAATCCTCGCACATACCGTCACAAATCACATGAGTAACTCAACACACTGAAGGAGCTGATCATTGCCAGCATCATGTTGATTCAACCATTGCTAACCGATCCGACTTATTCTCATTTATCTTTAACTTGACTTAGAAATACTAATAGATCCATTCAAAACATAGCAAACTCAATCCGCACTCGCCCTGAGTGACCCCATTCATAAGACCACATTGTCTTAAAACCCACAAACCGATTTATACCCTCCTTGTGCGCATAATCACGTCTTAAACTAGTATACTCATTCTGACTTTGTCCTTAATAATAATCAACTCCAAGGCTCTTCTATCACATGAACATTCTCTTGATAGAGTACCTAACTAAATCACTTCCCTTAGCCTTAATAATCCACCAATACGCCGATAACCGCAAACTTCACCAGTATATAACCATGTAACCCAAATCGCAGGCGGTGGGACTCTCCCACTTAGCTTGGAGCCACCCTTTACATAACTCTGGAACCCACCAAGATTCTTCCTTCATAGTCGACCTGATCTTACACAAACAGCTTGCCAAACTCCTCGAAATCCTTTTACTTGACCTTTATGAACTATATGAATCACCAACCATATCCATACATTCGACCTATTACCTGATAACCGGTAAAATTCTTTGATGAAGCTTTGCCAACCACGCGACTGCTGACCTGCTCACAGGAGATAACCCACCTATGGAAGTTACACGCCGACGTCTTCCAACATCGCTACACGGGGTACAATCATTACGACACCAATAACACATCCCAAGCTTATTCTCATCCACCAACCATACTAGTCCGTCCACTCCTTAGGGACATCAACTAAATATGTGACAATATATTCCAATTCAAAGCCATGTTGTATCCTTTTTCATATCAAGTAACTCCTTTTGTCGTATGATAGCCAATATTTCAAGTTAGGCCCGCAGACCCAATCACCGTCCACTAAACTCCCAAATCACTTTAAACTTTTCCTCAAGGTGTGTAGTTATCCTACCACTAAACCCATATGCTACTCTGCTACTCTCCTACTTTGGCAAAACCCTTCTTGTTTAAGCAGCTACTCGACTTTTGCTTCTTACACCTGGCCTTCTAGAAGTTTAACCATCGCATGACAGTTCCCACATGTTCTTCCTCATTCTTTGATACTCAGCTGATGCCTTAGATCTAAAATCTATCTCAGTAGAACTTGAACCAATAGACCGCTACTAACTTTAAACCTTCCGAAAATCATCTTTTCTCGAGCCATTAACATTAGAAACATCGATTCAGTCCTGAACCACCGCACCCCGCAATCTCTATCAGTCACTTCTTTAATACTATCTGGCAATAATCTGCCCCACAGGTGATTTGTAGAAGATCATAACACCGGCAAACTTAACACATTAAATCGAGGACGACGAAACCACGTCGTAGATGAAAATTCCACTATGTTTGAAAACATCGAGTGTCGTTACTCTATCAACCCCAAACCTGATCATTTATAGTCCGATTGGCTTTCTTTCACCGGAAATATAACACCGAATATCTGAATAACGCACTTAGAAATCATTCTTCCAAGTCATACACTGCTTCCACGCATGGACAAGCATCTCACCATCACATCGATATCATGCGATAACTATTCATGTGCATCATAGCAACTTGTGCATAGCGTCAAGGCTCTCAAAAGTACAGTTACGGAGCTGAAATGACAGAATATCCTTATTCAAGGCGACGACAATAGCCCAAACAACAATGTGAAGAAAAACATCCCGCAACACATCTATAGTACCATTAAAAATTCCTCAATTCCTGATTTATAATAAGCGCTTCGCATCGCATAAGATCGAGTAGGAAGGAAACAAAGGCGTAAGACTCAAAGGAATAAATTACACGATGAGAAATCAAGAAGGGAAGTGCTCCTAATAGCCCTATAGCCTCTCGAAGATAAGTATAGACATCTATGTACCGATCCGCAAGACTCTACTAGACTCGCTCATGAATCGTGAGAACTAAGGGAACCTAGTGCTCTGATACATGTTGTCACGACCCAAAAGTCCACTAAGGGTCGTGATGGCACCAGACACCACTGTCAGGCAAGCCAACACCATGAAGTTAATTTAATTTCCATTTTAGTATTTATTGAAATCATTCCTTGATACATTAAACAATAAATATTGAAATTTACTGAATAAATAATGATGTCTTTAACAAACTTAATGTTGAATAATCCCATAATCATCCCAGAACCCGGTGTCACAAGTGCATGAGAAATTTCTAGGTAATAATGTAATACAATAACCGTCTGGAATACAATATTGACAATAGAGATAATATAATACAATACTCTAAAGGAGACTTTGTTGGCTGCAGGTCATCTCAAGAAGTGCAACTCACCTAAGTCCCCGTATCAACCATGTCGTTGTTCCAAGCTAGGCCACGTACATACATATTCCTGTGCAACAAAAATGCACAGAATGTGTATCATGAGTACGAAAGAAACATGTACCCAGTGAGTATCTCGTCTAATCTCGAAGAAGTAGAGACGAGAGGTCGACTTCGACACTTACTAGTGGTCCAATCATTTCGGGTACCGTAAAGGGGTGAATAAACATGAAACAGAGCAAATATGTGAAATAAATAAGTATAAACACATGATACAATTCCTCTCTTTATAATTTTACTCGATCTTTCAACTACCAAGTTCCCTCCGTAACTAGAGCATATAAATTGATATGGTAGATTTCATTAAGGAAGTTATCATAATTCAAATCAGGGAAAAATCCCCCCAGATTCACTGGCTCCGAGCCAAATATCACGCACGATTCCATGAGAATAGTGTATATATATATATATAGGAAATGCCGAGGCATACGGCCCTATCCACCATAAAGGTAAATTGTGCACTACTAGAGGGTCAAATGACGAGAACCACAGATGCATTTATTAACCTGTCGAGGAGATCGACCCGCTCCCATGAGAGTAGTAGAAGTAAATACCCCGCTCGCGAATCATACGTGCGACACAGTCAAATATTGATTTAAGGAATTTTCCCCGCTCGCAAATTATACATGCGACACGGTCAAATATAAATTTATTAATAAATCAAAATCATTTTCTTGAAAGTACTAAGTTTAATGGAAACATTTAAATTATTAAATTCCTCAATTAAAATACCTTCCAACACAATTATTACGCAACCTCAATCTTATTTCTTCTCAAGGAAAATAATAAATCAGTCTAAAACCCCATAGAAACCTTACTCTACTTTAATTGTGCATGCATCATGGTCAAACCTAGTCGGATCAGTTATGTTGTCCACATAATGATCCTTTAAAACAGGCCTTATCCAAAGTCCATCAGGTTTTTCATAATCCCAACGGATGCAATCATGTTCTGCGCATTAATTTGAAGGACTAAATGCCGATATGATAATCATAAATGTATAAATAGTTGAGTCTGGTGGGGGTAAGGCCTAACCCTTTTATTTTGCAAAAAATGAGGGAAAAAGTCCCCAGATTTGGTATGGTTAGCGATATCCCTCCATTGTTGCTAAATTGGTGGGAAGATCTTTCCTCAAGTGACAAGAAGCATGTGAAGAAGTACCTGGGTAACCTGCCTTGCCTACTAGATATTGAACCTAACAAGAAACTGATCGAGGCTGCCACCCTATTATGGGATAGTGAAAGAGCCGTATTCTGTTTTGGTGACATAGAAATGACACTGCTCCTAGAGGAAATAGGAGGACTTGCAGGGTTGACTTGGGACAACCCCGAGCTTTTGGCACCAGAAAACCACACAAGTAGGGGATTTTTGAAAATGATGGGGTTGAAACAAAATGTCGAACTGGTGTGCCTGAAGGACTCCTACGTACCTTTCTAATATCTCTATGAGAGGTATGGCCACAACAAGTCTTTCCGCACTTATCATGATGAGATTGCCCTCACTTCACTGGGTCACATCCACAACAAAGCGTTCGTGTTCATTATGTACTTTTTGGGGATAATAGTGTTCCCAATGAAAAAGGGAAGAATCCACACTAGGTTGGCCGTGGTCGCCAAAACTCTGATGGAAGGGATTAATAGGCAGACATATACCATAGTCCCCATGATCATAGCTGATATCTATAGGGCTCTGGAGTGCTGTCAAAAATGGGTCCAGCATTTCGAGGGCTCCAATTTATTGCTGCAATTATGGTTGTTGGAGCATCTCAAAAAGGGTCGCTATCGCCAAGAATTTCCGCGAAGGGCATGGAATGACCACATCGCTTTCCATCACCCTATGCAGATGACCTACATTCCAGACAGATTTGCTCAGCCGGAAAGTGCCAGCGAATGGGTAGAGTTCTTCGATAATCTGACCGAGGAACAAGTGCAGTGGATGGTTAAATGGTTTCCAACGGACGAGTTTACTATCAGGTTCAGTGATGCTCCACATTTGGTATTGATCGGGTTGATAGGGATGTATAAATATGTCCATATACGAGTTATGAGGCAAGCAAGCAGAAAGCAGGTGGTACCAGTGGTCGTCAAGATGAGTCATTTCAGGGCAAATTTCCGAGACGATGACATACCTTACATGTGCCTGTCACACCTCCTTTCTGCGCGCCCGGCCCTGAAGGGTAAAAATGTGCGGGTGGAGTTTTTCCAATTTAAGTGACAATATTCGAAATGGGATTATTTATTTAATTCAGAGTCGCCACTTGGGAAAGGTTTGGCTTTTGGTGTCCCAAGTCACCGGTTTATCTTGAATCCCAAATCGAGGAAATTTTCGACTTTTCCAAATGACGTCTGCGAACCAGAAATTCTAAGTAAGGAATTCTGTTGACCCGAGGGAAGGTGTTAGGCACCCTCGAATCCCGTGGTTCTAGCACGGTCGCTTAAATTGTTATAAAGGCTAAATATCTGATTTAAATACATGTTATGACTTACGTGCTTTTATTAAACTTAAAACCGCTTTTATCATTATAACTTATTTTTATAGAATTGCAACGTCGTGAAAATGCATCTCGAACCATGTCACAATCAATGCGCCCGTGATCGTCAACACATTTTGACTTCGTTGAGATTTGGATTTGGGTCACATCAATGTGCACCTGAATTTAAGAATATGATTTAATTAAGCCGCGCCTAAAGACACTAACGCGTTATTATTTTTTGAAAAGGCCATGAGATTCACTAAACGGCCTAGCCTGAATTCTAAATATTTACTATGATTATTTATCGAGGGCCCCGCAATTTTGCATTTTTATTTGGCGAGGCTCGTCTCTATTTTAGAAAGGATATCCTAAAGTGGCTACATTTTTAATACATTTGTCCCTAAAACTAGAAGAAGAGGTACATGATAATTTAATTATATGCTTTGGCCTGATCCGGATTCTTATGATTAATTATCTACGACGTTAAGAAAACATTATACTTTAATGAAAAATGCTTTAATTTGACAAGGAATCATGTACGAGTTAACGAAATACAACACGTAATCCGAACATTTCTTGAGTTGAACTTATCTAAACTTATTTGGACTAGATTAAAGGATTTGGCTACTAGATATTGTTACTAATGAGACTTTGAATGTGACCCTAGGTACTGCCTAACGGGACCCAAAAAAGACTAAATGAAACAGAAACAGCATTGTATAAGGTCGGAGTATACATACCCCATACTAACAAACAACTACCGAGCTAAAATACAAAGGGGTAAACTTCGGAATATCAGTACATACTTTCGAACTGTTGAATTATAAACTAATCAATTTTTACAGGCCCGTTAATGTACTATGAATATTACAACAAATACTTGAACTTCTTCAACCTTTTTCATTTCATGCTTTCAAACTGTTTCAGTTACATCAATATGGGACTTGAAATGTGTACCTGGAAATACTGAAAATGCAAAGGAGAAGAAGAAGAAGATGTGGAAATCAGCAGCAGCAAGAAACAGGACTAGCAATAGCAGCAGGACAGGACAGCAGCAAACAAAGCAACACAGCCGAACAGGCTCGAGTGCAGAAATGCAACTATGGTCAATAGAAAGAAGTAGCCAAATGACAGCAACACCCAGTGGAGTATAATCAGAAATCCAGACAGACCAAAACCAGTAGTAAACCAATGAAAACACTCGACTAGTAGACACAATTAGAACTTCAAAGAATCAGAATCGATTAAACAGGTTGAACAACTGAAACCCAAACAACAATAGGAAGAAACAGTTTCTGATTGTTGATTGTATACTTTCTATCTCTTAACCTCTCTCTATCTGTGTTTTCCTAAAATCAGTTCTATCCTTTTTCAATCCTCTCAGTCTAGGTATCCCTCTATGTCTGTATGTCCCTATTATCAGATGCCTTTCTTCCTTTTTCCAGAAATTCCTCAAAGTCCTCCCTCTTCCTCTCTCTCTCTCGGTCCTGCTTTTATAAGCCTTTCCTTACCCCTTTTAACAGCCTGTTTAGAATATCACAATACCCCTCCCATGTGCCTTCCATTTTCAGATTCCAATTGGCTAATTAAGTATGAACAAAACCCATGATATTCCCTGGCAGACTCACTTTAAGTAATGTTTATTATTTTTGAGGTTAAAGTAGAGTATGGGCAGCAGAATGTATCTGACAGCATATGCTGTCAAATTATTTAAAACTTAACAAAAACCTTTATGCAGGCCACAGGTTGTGCACAAAGCACATGAGGTGCACCAATGCACATGCTGTGCACAAGTGCACATGCCCTCCAATTCAGAACTTAAACCAAACATCCCTTTTACATTACTGATCAAAATCAACAACTATAAGTAAACAAAACTGGTTCTTAATTGATTCAACATATGCTTAGCAGAAGTAAGTCGATTTGTTATTGTTCGGACAGCTGAAACTAATTGACGACACATGTCGACTCGACTATATTAATCATAACACATACAATCGTAACAAAAAATCAAACATTTAACAGTATCGACACATGATTTGAATTGTACTGGCTAAGCAAAGTGGTACTCGAGGAGCCAATTGATCGGTCAACATTTGGAGCTCAATTATCCGCACAGCATATACACACGCGTTATCAGAATAAAGGAGGGATTCAAACAAACACAGTGGTTCAGGCAAAGTGGACAAACAGAAGTTGGTAAAAATTCAAAGACACAAATTGAAACAAAACATGAACTGACATTTAATCACTCACATGGACCAAACAGAAATAAAGAAAAACAAGCAAGACTCACCTCAAATCTCGAAAAATCAAAACCTTGACTCGGACTTGGACAGACCTTTCTTAAGGCTGAACGGACTTTAATCGAAGTGTTTCTCAGATGAGAAACACTTCGATTAAGGTCCATTAGACCTTAATTTCTTTGGCTCGAACGGGTATGAACCAGTGACGAGGAACCTTATGGTTTCAAAACTCAGATCTGGGATTCGTGCTTCCCTGGTCAGATTCGGACCAAACCAAGTATGGTTTGGTCACGAGGGGGGTCTGGGGAGTGTCTGGTATGAATTTAAGGCAGATCGGTGTAGATTAGGTTCCGACTCGAATCTTCAAATGAAGATTCGAGAAGGTGGGATAGGATTCGAGGTGTGTGGTTGGTAGATTTGGGTTCAGGACGGCACGGGGGTTCTATGGTGTTAAGGGCGAGGTCACCGGCGTCCGTGCCGCCGGCTTTCATGGTGAAGGATACAGGGGCGGCTAGGGTTTGAAGGGGACGGGTTTGGTGAAGACGAAGGCTGGGGTGTTGGATAGGGGGGCAGGGTATGGTAAAGGGTTTATATAGTTAGTGGGTGGGTGGATCCTGGCCGTTGGATGAGATGCGATGAAGGGCCAGGATCCTTCAGCTTGAAGGAAACGGTGTCGTTTCATCTTTTAGAGGGTTTGGGTCGATCCGGGTGGAAACGGGTCGGGTTCCTTAGTGGGTTATGGGGAATTGATCTTGACCGTTGATTAATTTGAGATCAACGGCCCAGATCAACCTGTATTAATACGACGTCGTTTGGACTCTCTAGGTATTCAGCTGGTGTGGACCGGGCAGGCTTGGTTTTGGGCTGTTTGTTTGGGCCAATTTTAATAAATTGGCCCAATCCGGAAGAAGAAGCCCCCCTTTTTATTGTTATTTCTTTTTCTTCTTTATTTTAAAAACAAAACTAAGCAACAAAAATCAAATTGAAATTAAATACACACTCAATACAATTGTTTGCACACACACTAGAATATTTCAAAGCAGGTAAAATCAAACAAAATAAAAATTACGGACGAAGATGCCTATTTATGATTTTCTATTTAACGACCGGATTATGGTTCGAATCATGCATGACGCACACATTTTTTGTATTTTGTTTTAATGAGGTAAGAATGGGCAAAAATCACAAATAATTAACGAAGTGCCATGTAAAAATCCAAAAATTGTACAGCAGGGCCAATTATTATTATTTTTTATTTCTTTTGGAGTGATTGTCGTGCGAAGCAAAAATCACGTGCTCACAGCTTCCCCTCTTTGTTCGGAAACACGAAGAGTTTTCGTGCAAAGATAAAGTGAGCGTGTATGAGCGATTTTTGCCTATGGACTACTCCGTGTGAAACACATTTTTGAAAGATCCGACCGAATCTTGCTTCAAAGATTTCCTACATATCCTGGGCTAAACAGGAATCAGGTCAATGTAGTTCGGGAAGTTTTTGGTAGCTGGGACTACCATGGGATTGCAATGCTTGCTGCTACTGCTGTTGCTGTTGTCACTGCTGCATCACTGACCACCTTATTACAAACAAACGAAAATCGGAAACTGGACTAACTATTTATATGCATGTCAATTGCTAGTTACAAGATTCTTATCTATGATTCTTTTACGACTTGATCTTGGGTCTTAGCTGATTCTGCTTGTAGACTTCGATCTGAATCTTGATGCTTGCGAGTTGCGGCGACTTGTTTAATCTCTGAGATACCGAGTGAGACGCGATCGGCAGGGTTCAGGACCTTAATCAAATGTTGGAGTCAATCTGCCTTCCATTTACTCCGATATCTCGGGACATCTTCTTTTTTTTTTCTTTTTCTTCTTTGATTCCGAACTGGGACTCATCTCGTGGGTCGTTTCGATCCATGTGGCTCAAGGTTAGACCTGCGGGAGAAAACAAACGAACAAAATTTTCTGCCCCAGTTTCACTAGGAAAATTTCGCTAATTATTTGCCAGGAACTTCATAAAATTGATGAAAGAGGATATGCATGCTCAGTTCAGGGTTGGAGCCCTGCTGCCGACTAGCTGGGGAAAGGTTCAGTTTAGGGTTTTAGAACCCTAATGCCGAACAAAGGAAGAATTCAGTTCAGGGTTTAAAACCCTAATGCTGACTAAAGGAAAAATTCAATTCAGGGTTTAAAACCCTAATGCTGACTAAAGGAAAAATTCAGTTCAGGGTTTAAAACCCTAATGCTGGCTGAAAGGAAAAAGTTCAGTTTAGGGTTTAAAACCCTAATGCTGACTAAAGGAAAATTCAGTTTAGGGTTTAAAACCCTAATACTGATTGCATGGAAAAGCTCAGTTTAGGGTTTAAAACCCTAATGCTGGCTGAATGGAAAACGTTCAGTTTAGGGTTTAAAACCCTAATGCTGACTAAAAAGAAAATTCAGTTTATGGTTTAAAACCCTAATGCTGATTGCATGGAAAAGCTCAGTTTCGGGTTTAAAACCCTAATGCTGGCTGAATGGAAAAAGTTCAGTTTAGGGTTTAAAGCCCTAATGCTGACTAAAAAGTAAATTCAGTTTAGGGTTTAAAACCCTAATGCTGATTGCATGGAAAAGCTCAGTTTCGGGTTTAAAACCCTAATGCTGGCTGAATGGAAAAAGTTCAGTTTAGGGTTTAAATTCTTAATGCTGACTAAAAGGAAAATTCAGTTTAGGGTTTAAAACCCTAATGCTGATTGCATGGAAAAGCTCAGTTTAGGGTTTAAAACCCAAATGCTGGCTGAAAGGAAAAAGTTCAGTTTATGGTTTAAAACCCTAATACTGACTAAAAGGAAAATTCAGTTTAGGGTTTAAAACCCTAATACTGATTGCATGGAAAAGCTCAGTTTAGGGTTTAAAACCCTAATGCTGGCTGAATGGAAAACGTTCAGTTTAGGGTTTAAAACCCTAATGCTGACTAAAAAGAAAATTCAGTTTATGGTTTAAAACCCTAATGCTGATTGCATGGAAAAGCTCAGTTTCGGGTTTAAAACCCTAATGCTGGCTGAATGGAAAAAGTTCAGTTTAGGGTTTAAAGCCCTAATGCTGACTAAAAAGTAAATTCAGTTTAGGGTTTAAAACCCTAATGCTGATTGCATGGAAAAGCTCAGTTTCGGGTTTAAAACCCTAATGCTGGCTGAATGGAAAAAGTTCAGTTTAGGGTTTAAATTCTTAATGCTGACTAAAAGGAAAATTCAGTTTAGGGTTTAAAACCCTAATGCTGATTGCATGGAAAAGCTCAGTTTAGGGTTTAAAACCCTAATGCTGGGTGAAAGGAAAAAGTTCAGTTTAAGGTTTAAAACCCTAATGCTGGCTAAAAGGAAAATTCAATTTAGGGTTTAAAACCCTAATGCTGATTGCATGGAAAAGCTCAATTTCGGGTTTAAAACCCTAATGCTGGCTGAATGGAAAACGTTTAGTTTAGGGTTTAAAACCCTAATGCTGACTAAAAAGAAAATTCAGTTTAGGGTTTAAAACCCTAATGCTGATTGCATGGAAAAGCTCAGTTTCGGGTTTAAAACCCTAATGCTGGCTGAATGGAAAAAGTTCAGTTTAGGGTTTAAAGTCTTAATGCTGACTAAAAGGAAAATTCAGTTTAGGGTTTAAAACCCTAATGCTGATTGCATGGAAAAGCTCAGTTTAGGGTTTAAAACCCTAATGCTGGCTGAAAGGAAAAAGTTCAGTTTAGGGTTTAAAACCCTAATACTGACTAAAAGGAAAATTCAATTTTGGGTTTAAAACCCTAATGCTGATTGCATGGAAAAGCTCAGTTTAGGGTTTAAAACCCTAATGCTGGCTGAAAGGAAAAAGTTCAGTTTAGGGTTTAAAACCCTAATGCTGACTAAAAGGAAAATTCAGTTTAGGGTTTAAAACCCTAATGCTGATTGCATGGAAAAGCACAGTTTAGGGTTTAAAACCCTAATGTTGGCTGAAAGGAAAAAGTTCAGTTTAGGGTTTAAAACCCTAATGCTGGCTAAAAGGAAAATTCAGTTTAGAGTTTAAAACCCTAATGCTGATTGCATGGAAAAGCTCAGTTTCGGGTTTAAAACCTTAATGCTGGCTGAATGGAAAACGTTTAGTTTAGGGTTTAAAACCCTAATGCTGACTAAAAAGAAAATTCAGTTTAGGGTTTAAAACCCTAATGCTGATTGCATGGAAAGCTCAGTTTCGGGTTTAAAACCCTAATGCTGGCTGAATGGAAAAGTTCAGTTTAGGGTTTAAAGCCCTAATGCTGACTAAAAGGAAAATTCAGTTTAGGGTTTAAAACCCTAATGTTGATTGCATGGAAAAGCTCAGTTTAGGGTTTAAAACCCTAATACTGGCTGAAAGGAAAAAGTTCAGTTTAGGCTTTAAAACCCTAATGCTGACTAAAAGGAAAATTCAGTTTAGGGTTTAAAACCCTAATGCTGGTTGCATGGAAAAAGCTCAGTTTAGGGTTTAAAACCCTAATGCTGGCTGAAAGGAAAAAGTTCAGTTTAGGGTTTAAAGTCCTAATGCTGACTAAAAGGAAAATTCAGTTTAGGGTTTAAAACCCTAATGTTGATTGCATGGAAAAGCTCAGTTTAGGGTTTAAAACCCTAATGCTGGCTGAAAGGAAAATGTTCAGTTTAGAGTTTAAAACCCTAATGCTGGCTAAAAGGAAAATTCAGTTTAGGGTTTAACACCCTAATGCTGATTGCATGGAAAAGCTCAGTTTCGGGTTTAAAACCCTAATGCTGGCTGAATGGAAAACGTTCAGTTTAGGGTTTAAAACCCTAATGCTGACTAAAAAGAAAATTCAGTTTAGGGTTTAAAATCCTAATGCTGATTGCATGGAAAAGTTCAGTTTCGGGTTTAAAACCCTAATGCTGGCTGAATGGAAAAAGTTCAGTTTAGGGTTTAAATTCTTAATGCTGACTAAAAGGAAAATTCAGTTTAGGGTTTAAAACCCTAATGCTGATTGCATGGAAAAGCTCAGTTTCGGGTTTAAAACCCTAATGCTGGCTGAATGGAAAAAGTTCAGTTTAGGGTTTAAATTCTTAATGCTGACTAAAAGGAAAATTCAGTTTAGGGTTTAAAACCCTAATGCTGATTGCATGGAAAAGCTCAGTTTAGGGTTTAAAACCCAAATGCTGGCTGAAAGGAAAAAGTTCAGTTTATGGTTTAAAACCCTAATACTGACTAAAAGGAAAATTCAGTTTAGGGTTTAAAACCCTAATGTTGATTGCATGGAAAAGCTCAGTTTAGGGTTTAAAACCCTAATGCTGGCTGAAAGGAAAATGTTCAGTTTAGAGTTTAAAACCCTAATGCTGGCTAAAAGGAAAATTCAGTTTAGGGTTTAACACCCTAATGCTGATTGCATGGAAAAGCTCAGTTTCGGGTTTAAAACCCTAATGCTGGCTGAATGGAAAACGTTCAGTTTAGGGTTTAAAACCCTAATGCTGACTAAAAAGAAAATTCAGTTTATGGTTTAAAACCCTAATGCTGATTGCATGGAAAAGCTCAGTTTCGGGTTTAAAACCCTAATGCTGGCTGAATGGAAAAAGTTCAGTTTAGGGTTTAAAGCCCTAATGCTGACTAAAAAGTAAATTCAGTTTAGGGTTTAAAACCCTAATGCTGATTGCATGGAAAAGCTCAGTTTCGGGTTTAAAACCCTAATGCTGGCTGAATGGAAAAAGTTCAGTTTAGGGTTTAAATTCTTAATGCTGACTAAAAGGAAAATTCAGTTTAGGGTTTAAAACCCTAATGCTGATTGCATGGAAAAGCTCAGTTTAGGGTTTAAAACCCAAATGCTGGCTGAAAGGAAAAAGTTCAGTTTATGGTTTAAAACCCTAATACTGACTAAAAGGAAAATTCAGTTTAGGGTTTAAAACCCTAATACTGATTGCATGGAAAAGCTCAGTTTAGGGTTTAAAACCCTAATGCTGGCTGAATGGAAAACGTTCAGTTTAGGGTTTAAAACCCTAATGCTGACTAAAAAGAAAATTCAGTTTATGGTTTAAAACCCTAATGCTGATTGCATGGAAAAGCTCAGTTTCGGGTTTAAAACCCTAATGCTGGCTGAATGGAAAAAGTTCAGTTTAGGGTTTAAAGCCCTAATGCTGACTAAAAAGTAAATTCAGTTTAGGGTTTAAAACCCTAATGCTGATTGCATGGAAAAGCTCAGTTTCGGGTTTAAAACCCTAATGCTGGCTGAATGGAAAAAGTTCAGTTTAGGGTTTAAATTCTTAATGCTGACTAAAAGGAAAATTCAGTTTAGGGTTTAAAACCCTAATGCTGATTGCATGGAAAAGCTCAGTTTAGGGTTTAAAACCCTAATGCTGGGTGAAAGGAAAAAGTTCAGTTTAAGGTTTAAAACCCTAATGCTGGCTAAAAGGAAAATTCAATTTAGGGTTTAAAACCCTAATGCTGATTGCATGGAAAAGCTCAATTTCGGGTTTAAAACCCTAATGCTGGCTGAATGGAAAACGTTTAGTTTAGGGTTTAAAACCCTAATGCTGACTAAAAAGAAAATTCAGTTTAGGGTTTAAAACCCTAATGCTGATTGCATGGAAAAGCTCAGTTTCGGGTTTAAAACCCTAATGCTGGCTGAATGGAAAAAGTTCAGTTTAGGGTTTAAAGTCTTAATGCTGACTAAAAGGAAAATTCAGTTTAGGGTTTAAAACCCTAATGCTGATTGCATGGAAAAGCTCAGTTTAGGGTTTAAAACCCTAATGCTGGCTGAAAGGAAAAAGTTCAGTTTAGGGTTTAAAACCCTAATACTGACTAAAAGGAAAATTCAATTTTGGGTTTAAAACCCTAATGCTGATTGCATGGAAAAGCTCAGTTTAGGGTTTAAAACCCTAATGCTGGCTGAAAGGAAAAAGTTCAGTTTAGGGTTTAAAACCCTAATGCTGACTAAAAGGAAAATTCAGTTTAGGGTTTAAAACCCTAATGCTGATTGCATGGAAAAGCACAGTTTAGGGTTTAAAACCCTAATGTTGGCTGAAAGGAAAAAGTTCAGTTTAGGGTTTAAAACCCTAATGCTGGCTAAAAGGAAAATTCAGTTTAGGGTTTAAAACCCTAATGCTGATTGCATGGAAAAGCTCAGTTTCGGGTTTAAAACCTTAATGCTGGCTGAATGGAAAACGTTTAGTTTAGGGTTTAAAACCCTAATGCTGACTAAAAAGAAAATTCAGTTTAGGGTTTAAAACCCTAATGCTGATTGCATGGAAAGCTCAGTTTCGGGTTTAAAACCCTAATGCTGGCTGAATGGAAAAGTTCAGTTTAGGGTTTAAAGCCCTAATGCTGACTAAAAGGAAAATTCAGTTTAGGGTTTAAAACCCTAATGTTGATTGCATGGAAAAGCTCAGTTTAGGGTTTAAAACCCTAATACTGGCTGAAAGGAAAAAGTTCAGTTTAGGCTTTAAAACCCTAATGCTGACTAAAAGGAAAATTCAGTTTAGGGTTTAAAACCCTAATGCTGGTTGCATGGAAAAAGCTCAGTTTAGGGTTTAAAACCCTAATGCTGGCTGAAAGGAAAAAGTTCAGTTTAGGGTTTAAAGTCCTAATGCTGACTAAAAGGAAAATTCAGTTTAGGGTTTAAAACCCTAATGTTGATTGCATGGAAAAGCTCAGTTTAGGGTTTAAAACCCTAATGCTGGCTGAAAGGAAAATGTTCAGTTTAGAGTTTAAAACCCTAATGCTGGCTAAAAGGAAAATTCAGTTTAGGGTTTAACACCCTAATGCTGATTGCATGGAAAAGCTCAGTTTCGGGTTTAAAACCCTAATGCTGGCTGAATGGAAAACGTTCAGTTTAGGGTTTAAAACCCTAATGCTGACTAAAAAGAAAATTCAGTTTAGGGTTTAAAATCCTAATGCTGATTGCATGGAAAAGTTCAGTTTAGGGTTTAAAACCCTAATGCTGGCTGAATGGAAAAGTTTAGTTTAGGGTTTAAAGCCTTAATGCTGACTAAAAGGAAAATTCAGTTTAGGGTTTAAAACCCTAATGCTGATTGCATGGAAAAAGCTCAGTTTAGGGTTTAAAACCCTAATGCTGGCTGAAAGGAAAAAGTTCAGTTTAGGGTTTAAAGCCCTAATGTTAACTAAAAGGAAAATTCAGTTTAGGGTTTAAAACCCTAATGCTGATTGCATGGAAAAGCTCAGTTTAGGGTTTAAACCCTAATGCCGGCTAAAAGGAAAAAGTTCAGTTTAGGGTTTAAAACTCTAATGCTGACTTAAAGGAAAATTCAGTTTAGGGTTAAAAACCCTAATGCTGATTGCATGGAAAAGCTCAGTTTAGGGTTTAAAACCCTAATGCTGGCTGAAAGGAAAAAGTTCAGTTTAGGGTTTAAAACCCTAATGCTGACTAAAAGGAAAATTCAGTTTAGGGTTTAAAACCCTAATGCTGATCACATGGGAAAGCTCAGTTTAGGGTTTAAAACCCTAATGCTGGCTGAATGGAAAAAGTTCAGTTTAGGGTTTAAAGCCCTAATGCTGACTAAAAGGAAAATTCAGTTTAGAGTTTAAAACCCTAATGCTGATTGCATGGAAAAGCTCAGTTTCGGGTTTAAAACCCTAATGCTGGCTGAATGGAAAAAGTTCAGTTTAGGGTTTAAAGCCCTAATGTTGACTAAAAGGAAAATTCAGTTTAGGGTTTAAAAACCCTAATGCTGATGGCTGGGGACAAAATTCGAGAATAACCACTGACTTCTTTTTTTTTTTCTTATTTTAGTAAAAGAACAAAAGGGAGTTTTGCGGGAGCTTACCTTTTGAGTGAATTCCTTATTGCCAAAATGTTTCTTGTACCCGTGTACCTTCCCCTTTGGGCGACACCTGCTTCTTGCACGGACCTGTTTGAACCTTTTCAGACAAAGAACACTTGTTAGTTCGGGAAATGACGGTCGATTTGGTGACCTTGATCGTTCCCAGTTGCTTTGTTGCGTCTCTAGTTCTATTGCGAAGTCCCGCCATTGATTTGATTCGAATGGCGAAACCCTTTAGACTGCTCAGGCTTGTATTTCCAGATTCTGTGATGACTTGCTTCGTAAGGCTCTCCTTTTTTTTTCTTTTCCTTTTTTTTGTCCCATTTTTATTGGAGGTTCTCGACGTGGATTTTATTGGAGGTATTCTGTGGGAATTTGTACAAAAGGAAGCTCTGTGGGGGAATATTTACAAAGTGGATTCTTTGTGTGGATTTTTGTACAATGGGGCATGCTGGGGATTTATTTCAAAGCGGGATTTCTAGGATTTGTTGGGGTAAGCTTGTTGGGGAATTTTTACAAAGGGACTCGCTGGGATGTGCTGGGGAGATTCCATTTTTTTTTTATTATTATTGGGGAGACTCTGTGGGAGATTGTACAAAAGGAAAGACTCTGTGGGGATTTGTACAGGGGGAAACTCTGTGGGGATTTTTCCGAAGGCGGACTTGCTGGGGAAGATTTCTATCTTTCCTCTTTAAACACCATCAAACGTCATGATCCATCAGGCTTGGGCAATCGTACCAACGAAATGAGGCGCTTTCCTTCATGAGACGGGATTCCGTGCAAACAAACCTGCCACCTGCCCTCTCCGGTGTATCCTGAACTTGGGGTTAAGACATAAAAGAGATTCGAAAAGAAACAAAGAAAGGGGAAAACAAACTTCAGGAAAGGAGTGTCCTTTTCGGGACGAGAAAGACTTATCTGAGGAAGATAACACTGGCTTTAAATGACATGACATGCTCTTTGGACTGGACGTCTGACCTTCTAAGAACTTGCGTTTTCCTGAACCAGAACGGATCTGTGATTCCAAACCGGTAGAGCTTTGCCGAGACCTCCTTGGGGTGGAGTCATTCTTTTCGGCCAACAGCGCCCTTTGCGGGTTTTCGCCGGCTGACCTCTCTCATTTCTCTTCCTGTCATCGCTTGATAGCACTCTTTGTGAGTTTTTACTAAACAAGCTCTCTCATTTTGGTTTCTCTACTCTCGTCGCCTCCTGGTGCCCGAATGTTTTCACCGACGAGACTCTCTCATTTTATCTCTCTCAACTAAGAGTGTGCCGGTTTCCATTTGTGATGTTTATTGGTTTCCCACTATCTTTGGTAATTGATTTGAAGGCTTGTACTTGGTAAAGAGGGGTAGATGATACTAACTTCTAAACTGCTCGACGTGCCCCGGTTTCAATTTCAGGGTGAATGGGATTTTATTGTTGGTGTGACTGAACCTCAAGGAGAGGCTGCCTATGTATCCTTTCGGAATCAAGTCAAACGTAGTTCAGGTCTCAATCAATGTTTTATTTTGTTTTCTTCTTCTTTTTTTTTTGTAGAGAGGATTGGGTAGTGTTTGGGAGTAGTGGGGGATAAAACCTTCGCCATTTTCAAATGTGTCAGGATCACGGGAGTATGATCTAGACGTAGTATCTCTTGACTGCATCTGCATTTACTGCTGTGTCGGGGTCATTTCCTTCGATATCACCTAAATACAAGGCTCCTCTCGGCAATATCTTCCTTACGATGTATGGGCCTTTCCAATTTGGGGCAAACTTTCCTTTTGCTTCTTCATGATGCGGCAGAATACGCCTTAGTACCAGCTGACCTACTTCGAAATTCCGGGGTCGGACTTTCTTGTTGTAAGCACGGGCCATCCTTCCTTGGTATAACTGTCCGTGACAAACTGCGGCCATTCGCTTTTCATCAATCAACGTCAATTGCTCCAGTCGAGCCTTGACCCACTCGCTGTCTTCGATTTCTGCTTCGACAATGATTCGAAGCGAAGGAATTTCTACCTCTGCGGGTATTACAGCCTCGGTCCCATAAACCAAAAGATAAGGAGTTGCTCCTACTGATGTGCGTACCGTAGTGTGATACCCCAATAATGCAAAAGGTAACTGCTCATGCCACTGTCGGGAACTTTGGATCGTTTTCCTCAAAATCTTCTTGATGTTTTTGTTTGCCGCTTCCACAGCGCCATTGGCTTTTGGCCGATAAGGAGTGGAATTCCTATGCGTTATCTTGAATTGCTCGCATACATCTCCCATCAAGTGACTGTTCAAGTTTGCTGTGTTATCTGTAATGATAGTCGCAGGAATACCGAAGCGACAGATAAGATTTGAGTGTAGAAAATCCACCACAGCTTTCTTAGTGACCGACTTGAGAGTGACATCTTCTACCCATTTTGTGAAGTAATCGATGGCAACCAGTATAAACCTGTGTCCATTTGAAGCCTTCGGTTCGATTGGTCCAATGACGTCCATGCCCCATGCGACAAATGGCCAAGGTGCGGACATGGGATGCAACTCCGTGGGAGGTGCATGAATCAAATCACCATGCACCTGACACTGATGACACTTCCGGACAAAGCTAAAGCAATCTTTTTCCATGGTCATCCAGTAATAACCTGCTCGAAGGATTTTCTTCGCTAAGACATACCCGTTCATGTGAGGTCCGCAAACACCTACGTGTACTTCGTGCATGATCTTTCTCGATTCCTCGATATCGACACATCTTAGGAGATTGAGGTCCGGGGTCCTCTTATATAACAATTCACCGCTTAGAAAGAAACCAGTTGCATGTCGCCTAATGGTCCTCTTCTGATCTCCAGTAGCATGCTCGGGGTATTCTTCCGTCTTCAGGAATTTCCTGATGTCATGGTACCAAGGCTGCGTATTTGATCCTGCCTCGATTACATTGCAGTAACCGTGTCTTTCCTTGATTTGGATTTCCAAAGGATCGACGTGGGCGTTGCCCGGGTATGGTAGCATTGAAGCCAAAGTAGCAAGTGCATCTGCCAGTTCATTGTGACACCTCGGAATATACCTGAACTCTATTGATGTAAAGCGCTTGCTGAGGTCCTCCACATGTTGTCGGTATGGGATAAGTTTGACATCCCGAGTTTCCCATTCACCTTGGGCTTGTCGGATGATCAGGTCAGAATCTCCCATAATCAGTAAGTCTTCGACATCCTGATCGATTGCCATATGCATGCCCATGATGCAAGCTTCATACTCAGCTGTATTATTTGTGCAAAAGAAACGCAGTCTAGCTGTGGCGGGATAATGCTGACCGGAAGGCGAGATCAAAATTGCCCCAATCCCCACACCCTTGGCATTCACGGCTCCGTCAAAGAACATCTTCCAAACATGAGCTTCCTCCGAGATCACTTCTACGGTGTTTACTTCTTCATCTGGAAAGTAAGTATCCAATGGCTGGTATTCCTCATCGACCGGATTTTCCGCCAAATGATCCGCTAACGCCTGGGCTTTCATTGCCGTGCGAGTGACATAAACTATGTCGAATTCCGTAAGCAAGATTTGCCATTTAGCCAGTCTCCCAGTAGGCATTGGTTTCTGAAATATATACTTCAAAGGATCCAACCTGCTTATGAGGAACGTAGTGTGGGCTTGGAGATAATGTCTCAGCTTTTGAGCAACCCATGTGAGAGCGCAACATGTCCTTTCCAACAGTGTGTATTTGGCCTCGTAGCCGGTGAATTTCTTGCTCAAGTAGTAGATTCCTTGCTCCTTCTTTCCGGTTATGTCGTGTTGCCCGAGGACGCAGCCGAAAGAGTTCTCCAAGACTGTTAGATATAAGAAAAGTGGCCTTCCCGGTTCTGGAGGGACCAAGACCGGGGGATTCGAAAGGTATTCTTTGACTTTATCAAAGGCTTCTTGACACTCAGTTGTCCACTTAATCGCCGCATCTTTCCTTAACAGCTTGAATATGGGCTCACACGTGCTTGTCAGCCAGGCAATAAACCGACTGATGTAGTTCAACCTACCCAAAAGACACGTCTTTCTTTGTTCTTGGGCGAGGCAGATCTCTGATGGATTTTATCTTAGTTGGATCTAGCTCGATTCCTCTCCTGCTTACGATGAACCCTAAAAGTTTGCCCGACGGAACTCCGAAGGCGCACTTGGCTGGGTTTAGCTTCAAGTCATACTTCCTTAATCTCTCCAAGAATTTCCTCAAGTCTTGGATGTGGTTATCCTGCATCCTGGACTTGACTATCACATCATCCACGTACACCTCTATTTCCTGATGCATCATGTCATGGAAAATGGCAGTCATGGCCCTCATGTAAGTAGCCCCAGCATTCTTCAGACCAAATGGCATGACCCGGTAGCAGTAGGTGCCCCAAGGCGTAGTGAAGGCAATTTTCTCGGCGTCCTCTTCATCCATCAGTACCTGATGATACCCAGCGTAACAATCTACGAAAGACTGTATCTCGTGCTTGGCGCAATTATCAACGAGGATGTGGATGTTGGGCAGTGGGAAATTATCTTTAGGACTTGCTCTGTTCAGATCTCGGTAATCTACACATACCCGAGTTTTCCCGTCCTTTTTCGGTACTGGAACCACATTTGCCAACCAAGTTGTATATTGGACTACCCGAATCACTCCCGTTTTCAATTGTTTGGTGATATCCTCTTTAATCTTGTCACTGACCTCAGTTTTGAACTTTCGTTGCTTTTGTTGAACTGGAGGACAATCAGGATGAATCGGCAATTTATGAACCACTAGATCAACACCTAGACCCGGCATGTCATCATATGACCAAGCAAACACGTCTTTAAATTCAAAAATAAGTTGAATTATCGCCTCTCGCGTTTTCTTGTCCGCGTGAATGCTTATTTTAGTCTCCCGAATTTCTTCCGGGGTTCCCAAATTTACCGGTTCAGTGTCATTCAGATTTGGCTTAGGTTTATTCTCGAAATATTCCAACTCTCGGTTTATTTCCCTAAAAGCCTCTTCCGCATCATATTCTGGTTCTGGGTTCATTAATTTGCAGTTAAATAGCTCATTGTGATCTGAGCGTGAAGTCCGCAAGCATGTCATATTTAAAGCCGCATTATTAGGACTGAAAAGAAAGATAAAAGGCAAAATAACAAAAAATTATAACAAAAGAAAGAATGGGAAAGAAATGATGATTTTTTTATTTTCTTTGGAAAGTTGGAAGACAACAATGTTTACAACTAGGGATTCAAAACAACAAAAAGAAGAAAACGTTCAAGTTATGTCCTGGAGATAACTTGTGACATAGGAAAGGTGGCAGGACAGGTCTACCCGGACTTCTGTCTAGTCGGGAATGGCGTGGCCTCCCAGTTTTGGAGTTTGGCGTTTGGCCCCATGTGCATCATCTCAGCAGTGCTTGTGCCTTCACCCGGTTGAACCATGTGGACCTCGTAGAGCATCTCCCTCATTGCCCCACATATCTCCTCGATTTCCTCAGCCGTGAAGACCTCATCATCTTCTTCTTCAACGTACCTTGGCCTGATGAAAGTTGCATATAAATCCGGCAGTGGTTGAGGTAACTTCCAACCCTCATTTTTCCTTTTCTTTGCCCATTCTTCGTCTGCTGGAGTAGGTTTGAAACCTAGTCCAAAAGGTTTCTTGATGACTGGCAAAGTAATGGGTTCTGTTATTCCCTGAAGGGTTCGTCCAAGTCCCTTCCCTGGCCTAAATCCATGCCGGATCATCTCTTTGGCCACCATGACCGAGGCGTTAGACAAGAAAGGCTGGGGGCAAGGTATTCCCTCTTCGTGTTGCTCTGCCAGTACAATCTCGAAAGCTTGATAGACCGTATGTTCTCTCCCTTCTCTCGGTTCAAGATACGGGATGGACGGGTCCCGATAAATGGCATGTTCGTCTTCCCCATGGACCACGATCTCTCGGTCTTCGTACTCTAACTTCACCATCTGGTGAAGAGTGGAAGGCACGGCTCTTGCCACATGGATCCAAGGTCTGCCAAGGAGAAAATTGTAGGATGTGTCCATGTCGATCACCTGGAAGGTTACTTGAAATTCGACTGGTCCTATGACCAACGACAGGTCTATTTCTCCCATGGTATCTCTCTTGATGCCGTCGAAAGCTCTTACGCAGACATTGTTGGGTCTGATTCTTTCGGCCCCAATTTACATTCTTTGTAGCATGGAGAGCGGGCAAATGTCAACGCCTGAGCCTCCATCCAACATTACCCTCTTGACATAATAGTCCTCGCATTTAACTGTTAGATGCAAAGCCTTGTTGTGTGCCGCTCCTTCCGGGGGTAGATCGTTCTTACTGAAAGAGATTTGGTTGACGGCGAAGAATCTTTCTGTCATCCGCTCTAATTGCTCAACCGAGGTTTCAACTAGTACATATGCTTCATTCAGGGTTTTCAGCAGGATCTTTTGATGCTCGGTTGACTTCATCAATAATGACAACATGGATACTTGCTCAGGGTACTTGCGCAGCTAATCTATCACTTCGTAATCCGGCATTTTCATTTGTTGGAAGAACACTTCCGCTTCCTCAACACTCACGGGCTTCTTTGGCGGGAAGCGCCTTTGTGTGGCGTTGTTCAGTTCTTGGGTATTTGAATACCTTCTAATGGAAGTATTTTCTGGAAGTTCTCCCATGACCTCTTTACCTTTGTACATCACCAAAGTCTTTTGATAATTCCACGGCACTGTGGACGGGTTGGTCATTGGCTTTTGTGGCACGCGTCTGATAACCACTGGCTCATTCAGCCGAGGTGGTTGAATCGTCCCCCGGACCACATAGGCCCCTTTCGGTACGTACATAGGTTTTGTCTTTTTGATCCCAAAGTTCTGCGTCTTCTCAGCTCGACCTCGTGGTATGTAAAGAACTTCATTTTTTACAGGTACCACTTTCTTCTCTACCTTCTTTTCAGGCTTGTTCTTTATAGCCTTGGCATCCTCCCTCTTTTCTTGTTTCTGGTCTATTTCAGGCCTCTTCCCCGTGTCGACAATGGCAATTATGGCTTTCAAAACAGGGTCAAATTCTTTATCTTCGCAAATCATTCCGATCAGCGGCCCATTATTGTGAGCAGGTAATGGATTGTTAGTTACGTTCGGGATTTCCTCGTCCCTTAGCACTATTTTCCCTTGCTCTATCAAATTTTTGACCACTCTTTTCAATGACCAACAGTCGTTTGTATCATGTCCCTCGGCCCCTGAATGATAGGCGCATCTGACTCCGACTTTGTAAGAAGGCGATGTTGGGTTTTGCCTCGTTTGGGGAATTGGTTGCAAGAAACCCAACTGGACTAGCTTAGGGAACAAAGTAGAGTATTGTTCACCGATGGGCATGAAAGTCCGCCGTCGAGGTGGCTCCTGGGGGCGGTAGTTATTCTGCGGGGGTTGTGGGTTATATTGGTTGCGGTAAGGAGGCTGATTTCTGAGAGGTGGAGCTGGGCCTCGGTTGGCTTGTTGTGGTGGATGGTTATAAGGTTGGGCATTCATGGCCATATAAGGTTGATGAGCATATGCCAAATTTGAGTGGGGGTAGTAGTGTTGTGGGGCTCTTTCCGGAAAATGGGGCCTGGGATGACGATACTCCCTTGCTTTAGAGGCTGCCATAGTCGTTTCTTCCTTCTTCTTTCCCCTTGACGTTCCTCCGGACCCGCTTTGGGTGGCCTGGGAGGTCGCCCTTATGGCTGCTTGACTCAGAATCCTACCTGTTTTCAAACCATTTTCCACCATCTCTCCAATCTTGATCGCTTCCGCGAATGGCTTACCCATGGCTGACATCATGTTTTGGAAATAGTCAGACTCTTGAGCCTGGAAAAAGGTAGTGACCATTTCCACTTCATCCATGGGAGGCTTCACTCTCGACGCCTGTTCACGCCACTTAATAGCATATTCTCTGAAGCTTTCCGAAGGTTTCTTCTTCAAATTCGACAGAGAGTTTCGGTCGGGCGCAATGTCGATGTTATACTGGAATTGTTTTACAAAATCTCTAGCGAGATCATCCCATATATGCCATCGGGACATTTCCTGATCCATATACCATTCCGAAGCTATCCCTACTAGACTTTCCCCAAAATACGCCATCAGCAGTTCTTCTTTTCCGCCGACTCCCCGTAATTGGTTGCAGTATTTCTTAAGATGTGCAATGGGGTCACCGTGCCCATCGTATTTCTCGAACTTTGGGGTCTTGAAACCCGTTGGCAGGTGCATGTGAGGGAACATGCACAGGTCGGCGTAAGAGACGCTCTTTTGTCCGCTCAATCCTTGCATATTCTTCAAACTTTGTTCAAGGCTTCTCATTCTCTTGGCAATCTCATTTTGTTCTGCAATTTTGGGGTTCTGATCCTGCCCGGGTGCAAGTTCGCACTGAGGCGGTAGAGGATTAGTACTGGTGGCGAACCTAGTTGGTTCCATTGAGAACGATGGCGCTTGGAATGTAAAAGAGGATGAGTCAAAGCTTGGCTTGTACGCGGCTGGCTGTGCCGTGATCGGGCAAGGCGATGCAGTAAAGATGTTCATGCTTACATCAGTGGCCGACATTCGGGGATGAGGCTCAGAAGGCGATCCAGCAGAGAAGGCTGAGGTGGCTGGGTACCCGAATGGGGTAGCAGGATAATTTATGGGGACATTAGAAGTCCCACTTGACCTGGAGAATAATTCAGGGAATCCGGGGACGACACTTGGCGGCTCTTTCCCATTGTTCCAATCGTCCAGCATTTCCAACATGCTGAGCCGTAGGATTCTATTTTCCTCCGCAGTTGCGGACTCAGGTGTGAGGACGGCTGAGATCGAGCTTTCCTCGGAAACAGGGATTGTTTGCAATGGAATTTCTGAAGACATTTCCACACTTCCTTTTGACCTGGTGAAGTAAGTGTGAGTACTGCTTCTGGTCCTAACAACAGGTAGTTGAACACCTCTCCTTGACCTCGTGAAGTACGAGTGTGAGGCCAGACTTTCACCAAACCAACCGTCTTTTCAAAAACCCTGGAAATACTCAACGACAAACGCACGGTTAATTTGTAGCAAAACAGATAGTTAATCTCACGTTGGGCATGATGCACCTACACAGTTAAGGGGATTACTATATGTTTGCTACGAGAGCATGCGTCATTCCGGCATTTTATTTGTTTTTTTTTTCTTTCTTTTCTTTCTTTTTTTATTTTTTATTTTTTTATTTTTTGCAGTAAAAGAAATGCGACCGGATCCGATGCGGATTGCCTACGTATCACGATGCCTACGTGAATCAGATCATTACGTAGTTCGAAAAAACACAAATGAGCGTAAAAGGAGCAACCTCTTTATTGTTGAAATGGTCTATTACAAACTACATTTTGCAAAAGAAAAAGCAATCTTTGAAAATAAACTTAGACTCAAAAACAAACTAAAAATCACTCTGATGGGAAAAAACAGGCAGAAGGCGCTAAGATACAGGCTTGACCTATAAATGCATTATGGTTTTGAAAATTGGTGTCCGCGGGGCATCGTTCGGCCTTGCCGCGGTCCTAGGCGTGAGATCCCTCTCAAGTTGCTCCAGCTCGTGCATAGTCTGCTTGACATAACCCATTACTGCTGAGAGGACGGTAACGCTGGACATGTTCTCACATCGTAGACATCGTCTGGTGATGGCATGGGCAATGGCCTTGATCCTATCTCTGGTTTGCTTCTTCTCCACGAGTAGGCGTTTTATCTGATCGCTGCATGTCTTAAATACTTGAGCATCTTGTATGTGCTGATGCTTCAGTCGCCGTACTTCCAACTTCATCTGGGCTATTGAGTCGTACCAGTATCTGCTCTCCATTTGGAAGTCCTTGGCCTGACTAGCTGCTTTGATCTCAAGTGCAGCCATCTCTCTCTTTACTTTAGCCACAGTCTTCTCGTGGTTGCCTTCCAATTGATTCAGGTACCGGCGATGTTCATCTGTTCTTGCATCCCACTGTGCCCTGAGCTCTGCTATGATGTTTTCAGATTCCTCCAAACCATCTTGCCATTCCCTGATTTCACCTTTTAGCCTTTTTATCAGCTGCTCGTCTGATCGACGCCTTGGTTGTTTATCCGCATCCACCCTTATCTGTTTGATCTGGGCTCTGAGTCTTTCGTTGTCCTGAATTAACCTGTTCTGCTCTCCCAGATTGGTAGCATCTTGCACGTTGTGATCATATTTCAAACTTTCCACTTGTTGCTTTAACCTGCTGATTTCGGCGCAATAGCCTCTTTCCTTCGCTAACCAATCCCACTGTCTTTGCGATGATTTGGTGAAATTCCGGATGTGAGGTCTCTTAGCTGGCCTTTCATGCTCAAGTTCCATTCTATACCATGCAAGGTAACCTGGCGCCGTCTCTCCTTTGGCTCGATCCCGCATGCAAGTATCTGATTTCAAATATTGACACTCACTCCAGATTTGGCGAATCTTCGCTTCTGGGAATTGTCCGTTAGGACTTATTTCAACTGCTTGAGTGCTAAGATCTTCCTCATGAGGTACTGTCTGGCATCTTCCGAACTGTCTCAAAACTCGGCAGGGTGCGTAAGGTTGAATGCTCTTAAGCCCCATCAGTAAGAAATGAGTTTTAGTTGCAGACATATATAGGATCTCATCAACAGGAAACCATCCCAACGTCCATTGTATTTGGCTGGCCGTAAGAGCTTGAAAGAATGAAGTCCATGCCAAGACTCCTTTGGGCAAAATGATCTCTTTGGTTCTCGTGTAAGATTCTTCTATGCAGGTCCTTTCCGGGGAACCATGGCTCAAAATCTCGGAATGATGGCGGAGGTGCTCGGTCATCCATATCTGTAGGAGCAAGTTACAACCTTCGAAGAAATCTCCCCCAGCTTTACAAGCTGTAAGAGCTCGAAAGATGTCGGACACCACCATAGGCGCGAGAGTACTGTCACTTTGCATGAGTAAAGTGCTGACGACCCCGGATATCTTCAAATCAATGTTTCCGTCTTTCCTTGGAAATACCAGAAGGCCCAGGAACATCATCATGAACGCTACCCGTCTGTTCTTGTCCCACTTCTGACGAACTCCTTTGCTGCACAGTTTGTTGATTGGATTATTGAATCCCCCCTCGTGATCGTACCTATCATATATGAAGCATGGAGTACAAAATCCGGCTACCAGATCCGGGTTGTGGACTGTTCTAGGTATTTTCAATGAATCTAGGAACCGATGTACCGTGACGACTCTTGGGGCGACCAAGTATTTTTCCCTCAAGGGAAGTTCAGTATTCCCGATGTATCCGGCCATTTCTTCCAAAGTCGGGGTGAGTTCAAAATCAGAGAAATGGAAAACATTGTGCGCCGGGTCCCAATAGGTAACCAGAGCTCTTATGATATCTCCCCGAGGCTGGATTTCCAATAAACCCACAAGACCTTTCAGATATGTTTTAACCTCATTTTGTCCTTCAACACCTAGATCATTCCACCATAGCCGTAACTTGACAGGGATTTTGGTCATTATTGAAAAATGTTCATTTTGCATCGTGCTCATCCTGCACATTTATTAAGGTGATTTTAACAAAACGAACTGACTCAAATTTTTTTTTTTTACAGAGGGGATCGAGTTTTAAAACACGGCCTTTAAACATTTCGGGGATGAAGATTTTAAGGCTGTGTGGGTCTACTGGATAAAAATGCTAAACAAGACCCAAAGGTGGCTATTTATGCAAAGTCAGCCTTCCGGCGTCCCTTTCGGGAACATTCGGCTATTTATGACAAAACAGCGTCACCCGATTTATTTACGACTCTTTTTTTTGTTTTTTTTATTTTGGCTATTTTAGCAAAAATGGGGGTTGAACCCGACGAGGGTTGCCTACGTATCTCACATCCGGTGAGAATCAAACCGGCGTAGTTCGGGCATATCAGGAATAGAGAAAATCAAATAAACCTAGAAATCAAAAATAAGTATTTTTTTTTTATTATTTTTTAAAAAAAAGATAAAGACTAAAGAAAATATTTATTATTTTTTAGGCAATATTTGGACTATTAGTCTGAATTTATAAAAGGGGTAATATGAAAGAAACAACATTTTTTGAATTATGAATTTTTCGTTTTTTTTTTTTACTTTTAAATAAATACCTTCCCTTTTTTTTGATTTTGGAAATGATAAAAAAAAGAAAATTTTTGTATTACTTTTTTTTTTGATAATTCAAACTAAGAAGACAAAATTTGTTTTTTATTCTTTTTTTTTTAGAAAAATTCCGGCGAGGTTTTGACAATACTTGGACATTTATTTTCCAAAATAAGTAATTATCTCCCCTACGCTGCTATTTTTCTTTTTAGGAACCGGTCGACATGCGGAACCAAAGCAAATAAATGCACGAAACAAATAGGATGCAGCAGGAGGGTCTTTTCATTTCAGGTTGCCTGTCCTAGACGGGCCCAACCCCTGTGTTGAGCCCCCTAAGTCAAATGCAACATGATGCAAATAAACGTTCCTACTAGGGATCCGGCATGAAGCTTCGTTATACTAGGTTTATACCCTGGGTATTTGTTCTAGACTGTGTACCCGAGCGAACAACTCGAGTCGAGGAGGGGGCTACGTACCGGGGACCCGCGAGATCGACCGGCTTTGTAACTTGTCCGACCTCTTTCTTATTTTAGGTATTGACACTAACAGAATAGGGAGTCTCGACCAGCGAGCTTCTCCCCGGAGGTAAGAAGAGAAGGGTTTCGGCACAGTTTATATACAGTTCAGATAATATCAAAGCGGTAAAAGACAACATTTAGCACGTTATGCAAAAACATGTAATAAAGATCAGATAATAAAGCCAAATATAACAATTATTCTAAGCTCGAATTCTTGAACACTGAACCAGTGGTTCCGGGTAAAGATTCCCCAGCGGAGTCGCCAGAGCTGTCACACCTCCTTTTTGCGCGCCCGGCCCTGAAGGGTAAAAATGCGCGGGTGGAGTTTTTCCAATTTAAGTGACAATATTCGAAATGGGATTATTTATTTAATTCAGAGTCGCCACTTGGGAAAGGTTTGGCTTTTGGTGTCCCAAGTCACCGGTTTATCTTGAATCCCAAATCGAGGAAATTTTCGACTTTTCCAAATGAAGTCTGTGAACCAGAAATTCTAAGTAAGGAATTCTGTTGACCCGAGGGAAGGTGTTAGGCACCCTTGAATCACGTGGTTCTAGCACGGTCGCTTAAATTGTTATAAAGGCTAAATATCTGATTTAAATACATGTTATGACTTACGTGCTTTTATTAAACTTAAAACCGCTTTTATCATTATCACTTATTTTTATAGAATTGCAACGTCGTGAAAATGCATCTCGAACCACGTCACAATCAATGCGCCCGTGATCGTCAACACATTTTGACTTCGTTGAGATTTGGATTTGGGTCACATCAATGTGCACCCGAATTTAAGAATATGATTTAATTAAGCCGCGCCTAAAGACACTAACGCGTTATTATTTTTTGAAAAGGCCATGAGATTCACTAAACGGCCTAGCCTGAATTCTAAATATTTACTATGATTATTTATCGAGGGCCCCGCAATTTTGCATTTTTATTTGGCGAGGCTCGTCTCTATTTTAGAAAGGATATCCTAAAGTGGCTACATTTTTAATACATTTGTCCCTAAAACTAGAAGAAGAGGTACATGATAATTTAATTATATGCTTTGGCCTGATCCGGATTCTTATGATTAATTATCTACGACGTTAAGAAAACATTATACTTTAATGAAAAATGCTTTAATTTGACAAGGAATCATGTACGAGTTAACGAAATACAACACTTAATCCGAACATTTCTTGAGTTGAACTTAACTAAACTTATTTGGACTAGATTAAAGGATTTAGCTACTAGATATTGTTACTAATGAGACTTTGAATGTGACCCTAGGTACTGCCTAACGGGACCCAAAAAAGACTAAATGAAACAGAAACAACATTGTATAAGGTCGGAGTATACATACCCCATACTAACAAACAACTACCGAGCTAAAATACAAAGGGGTAAACTCAGTCGAATATCAGTACATACTTTCGAACTGTTGAATTATAAACTAATCAATTTTTACAGGCCCGTTAATGTACTATGAATATTACAACAAATACTTGAACTTCTTCAACCTTTTTCATTTCATGCTTTCAAACTGTTTCAGTTACATCAATATGGGACTTGAAATGTGTACCTGGAAATACTGAAAATGCAAAGGAGAATAAGAAGAAGATGTGGAAATCAGCAGCAGCAAGAAACGGGACTAGCAATAGCAGCAGGACAGGACAGCAGCAAACAAAGCAACACAGCCGAACAGGCTCGAGTGCAGAAATGCAACTATGGTCAATAGAAAGAAGTAGCCAAATGACAGCAACACCCAGTGGAGTATAATCAGAACTCCAGACAGACCAAAACCAGTAGTAAACCAATGAAAATACTCGACTAGTAGACATAATTGGAACTTCAAAGAATCAGAATCGATTGAACAGGTTGAACAACTGAAACCCAAACAACAATAGGAAGAAACAGTTTCTGATTGTTGATTGTATACTTTCTATCTCTTAACCTCTCTCTATCTGTGTTTTCCTAAAATCAGTTCTATCCTTTTTCAATCCTCTCAGTCTAGGTATCCCTCTATGTCTGTATGTCCCTATTATCAGATGCCTTTCTTCCTTTTTCCAGAAATTCCTCACAGTCCTCCCTCTTCCTCTCTCTCTCTCGGTCCTCTTTTATAAGCCTTTCATTACCTCTTTTAACAGCCTGTTTAGAATATCACAACACCCCTCCCACGTGCCTTCCATTTTCAGATTCCAATTGGCTAATTAAGTATGAACAAAACCCATGATATTCCCTGGCAGACTCACTTTAAGTAATGTTTATTATTTTTGAGGTTAAAGTAGAGTATGGGCAGCAGAATGTATCTGACAGCATATGCTGTCAAATTATTTAAAACTTAACAAAAACCTTTATGCAGGCCACAGGTTGTGCACAAAGCACATGAGGTGCACCAATGCACATGCTGTGCACAAGTGCACATGCCCTCCAATTCAGAACTTAAACCAAACATCCCTTTTACATTACTGATCCAAATCAACAGCTATAAGTAAACAAAACTGGTTCTTAATTGATTCAACAAATGCTTAGCAGAAGTAAGTCGATTTGTTAATGTTCGGACAGCTGAAACTAATTGACGACACATGTCGACTCGACTATATTAATCATAACACATACAATCGTAACCAAAAATCAAACATTTAACAGTATCGACACATGATTTGAATTGTACTGGCTAAGCAAAGTGGTACTCGAGGAGCCAATTGATCGGTCAACATTTGGAGCTCAATTATCCGCACAGCATATACACACGCGTTATCAGAATAAAGGAGGGATTCAAACAAACACAGTGGTTCAGGCAAAGTGGACAAACAGAAGTTGGTAAAAATTCAAAGACACAAATTGAAACAAAACATGAACTGACATTTAATCACTCACATGGACCAAACAGAAATAAAGAAAAACAAGCAAGACTCACCTCAAATCTCGAAAAATCAAAACCTTGACTCGGACTTGGACAGACCTTTCTTAAGGCTGAACGGACTTTAATCGAAGTGTTTCTCAGATGAGAAACACTTCGATTAAGGTCCATTAGACCTTAATTTCTTTGGCTCGAACGGGTATGAACCAGTGACGAGGAACCTTATGGTTTCAAAACTCAGATCTGGGATTCGTGCTTCCCTGGTCAGATTCGGACCAAACCAAGTATGGTTTGATCACGAGGGGGGTCTGGGGAATGTCTGGTATGAATTTAAGTCAGATCGGTGTAGATTAGGTTCCGACTCGAATCTTCGAATGAAGATTCGAGAAGGTGGGATAGGATTCGAGGTGTGTGGTTGGTAGATTTGGGTTCAGGACGGCACAGGGGTTCTATGGTGTTAAGGGCGAGGTCACCGGCGTCTGTGCCGCCGGCTTTCATGGTGAAGGATACAGGGGCGGCTAGGGTTTGAAGGGGACGGGTTTGGTGAAGACGAAGGCTGGGGTGTTGGATAGGGGGCAGGGTATGGTAAAGGGTTTATATAGTTAGTGGGTAGGTGGATCCTGGCCGTTGGATGAGATGCGATGAAGGGCCAGGATCCTTCAGCTTGAAGGAAACGGTGTCGTTTCATCTTTTAGAGGGTTTGGGTCAATCCGGGTGGAAACGGGTCGGGTTCCTTAGTGGGTTATGGGGAATTGATCTTGACCGTTGATCAATTTGAGATCAACGGCCCAGATCAACCTGTATTAATACGACGTCGTTTGGACTCTCTGGGTGTTCAGCTGGTGTGGACCGGGCAGGCTTGGTTTTGGGCTGTTTGTTTGGGCCAATTTTAATAAATTGGCCCAATCCGGAAGAAGAAGCCCCCCTTTTTTACTGTTATTTCTTTTTCTTCTTTATTTTAAAAACAAAACTAAGCAACAAAAATCAAATTGAAATTAAATACACACTCAATACAATTATTTGCACACACACTAGAATATTTCAAAGCAGGTAAAATCAAACAAAACAAAAATTACGGACGAAGATGCCTATTTATGATTTTATATTTAACGACCGGATTATGGTTCGAATCATGCATGACGCACACATTTTTTGTATTTTGTTTTAATGAGGTAAGAATGGGCAAAAATCACAAATAATTAACGAAGTGACATGTAAAAATCCAAAAATTGTACAGCAGGGCCAATTATTATTATTTTTTATTTCTTTTGGAGCGATTGTCGTGCGAAGCAAAAATCACGTGCTCACAGTGCCTATCTCAGCACATGTGATACTACAAAATGATTGTGGAGAAAAGCACTGTTGAGCCAGACAAATATCACGTGGGGTGCTCGCCTCTCTACCCTGCATGGTAGGAGGACAATCTGAAAGGAGCGGTGACACCGGGGACTGGTCGAGGGAACAAAATGATAGACGAGGAAGCTGAAGCCCAAGTAAAATACAATTGGCTATGGAAGAGAGTCCACAACTTTGAGAATGAGCATTGGGAGATACATGAGAGGAATGTGAGGTTGATCGAGGAATGGAAAGATATGGCAGTCACCTCCAACAGAAAACTGGAATAGCTGGAGCAAGTAATAGTGGAACTAGAGGGCAAAGTTATAAAAAGGATTAAAAACTGTTAAAATGCTGAAGGAGCCGAGGGAGGACATCTGGCCCGAGCCTACTTGCTACTGGGACTGCACGAGCTAGGAGATCTGTTTGATGGAGTCCGGAAGATCAAATCTGGGGAAGGTCCTTCTGGGACCAAATAGATTAGATTTAATTGCTTTTCTTAAAATGTAATAAGGCCAAGTGCCAGTAGTGACTTGTTTTATTATTATGTTAGTGTCGTTTTTGGATTCGTCTACTTTTATATTATAAAATGAAGCATTTATTGGCATTTGAAGTTCTCCAAATTTATTTGTTGCTAGGCCTACCTCTGGCACAGCGAGGCTCCCAAATTCCGATCTCCAAATTTATTTGTCACTATGTGTTTAAATATTGCAAACATTTCAGGAACCCCACTGACTTCTTACCTTTTGTTTTGTTTACTTTTATTATTCTGATCCCCATAGGTTGGTTCATCCATATTGGCCTCGTCAGCATATCATACAAGATCTAGAGGCCCTCCATCTCCTCCTCCTCCAAGCAATAAAAAAAGTAGAGAGAAATCAAATATGGAAGACTTAAGTGGAATTCGAAAGGAAAACATTAAGAATACAGAGACCTCCGATGGCCGTAGTACTCCGGCCCCGAACGACCTGGTTTTGAGACTTTAACAAAAGATACTAGAACTGCAAGAAGAACTTGAGCAGGTCCGCAATTTGGCAAACTTGTCACTCACCCTCAATGTCCCGGATATCCACCAACAGAACGCGATGAACCCAACACCTCGAAAAAAAAACCAATAACCACAAAATCCTATAATACCAAATCAATATGCAACTCCACCATAAAATATCAATCCATTGCTGATACCAACTCCACCACAACAGCATCAACCAATCCCGTACCCACCAACCACCACTTACCACAGTCCCTAAAATACACCACCACTCATTCCCGATCCACAAACTCCACTAATGACCATCACTGTACCCAAGTTCCTGGCACCCATCAGAGCAACCCCATATATGTGGAAACTATACCACATTCTACCCAGCCAATATCATGCGCACCGAAATCCTCTGATAAGGACATGCTCATTAAGAACATGGCCAAAGAACTCCAGAAATTAACAAGCCGAGTTCAAGGTGAAGGCGATAGAGTAATAGAAGGGTTGAACTAAGAAGATCTGTGTATACAATCCGGTGTGGAACTGCCAGAGGAGTACAAACCTCCCAAGCTCGAAATGTTCGATGGTACAGGTGATCCCAGGGTTCACTTAAGGACCTACTGTGACAAGCTTGTCGGCGTCGGAAAAGATGAAAAGATTCGAATGAAGCTCTTTATGAGGAGCCTTACTAGGGATGCGTTGACTTGGTATATTAGCCAGAATCCCAAGAAATGGTCAAATTGGGTAAGCATGGCGTCAGATTTCATGGACCGGTTCATGTTCAACACAGAAAATGCGCTGGATGTGTTCTATATTCAGAATCTCAAAAAGAAACCTATTGAGACTTTCCGCGAATATGCTACTCATTGGAGGTCGGAAGCGGCCAAGGTCAGGCTCGCTTTGGACGAAGAACGGATGAATGAATTCTTCGTTAGAGCATAGGATCCACGATATTATGAGAGGTTGGTGGTCATCGAAAATCACAAATTCTCTTATATCATCAAGCTCGGGGAAAGGATTGAGGAAGGAATCAAGAGAGGGATGGTAACAAATTTCGAGGCACTACAAGCCACGAATAAGGCACTCCAATCAGGTGACATACCAAAGAAGAAAGGGGTTGGAACAGTAATGGTGGCTCAAGGCCCAAAATCTCCATTTGTATACCAAACACCTCTACCCACATTCCAAACACCTCCGCCTACCTATCAAACACCTCCACCCACATATCAAACACCTCCACCCACACACCAAGCATCACCATCTATATATCAACCTTCATCCCCAAATATTCCTAACCAGTCGTTGTCCATCATACCTATAATTCCCTACTATCCCACTTCTAGTCACCACCAACTCGCCAAAATTATCCAAGACCAAGACCCAACTTCGACCGCAAGCCACCTAGATAATACACCGCTATCGCTGAGCCCATCGACCAATTGTATGAAAGGTTAAAGGCTGCAGGTTACGTCACTCATGTTCCCACTGTGGCGCTAGAAAATCCATTCCAATGGGTCAATCCGAACAAAACCTGTGCATACCACTCTAGTATGAAAGGGTACACCACTATTGAGTGCCGAACAATGAAGGATAAGATCCAGACTTTCATTGACAACAAGTTCATATAGGAAAAGGAAGCCACACCTAATGTCCACAATAATCCCCTCCTTGATCATAGAGGTAATGGTGTACATATTATACAAATAAATGAGGGATGGGACCCTAAGGGGTCAATCAGGCTTATCCGAGAAAGCGATGACTTTAAGGTTGCAGTCACACTTACTCCTATCGTGGTTTAGAGTCAGGCACCTTTTGACATTGAGGTAACTACATCAGTTCCATTTGAGGTGGAAGTAGCTCCGTCGGCAGCCACCTCCACTCCATTTGAAGTAGAAGTGGTCACACCTTTTACTGTGACTGTGTCAACCACACCACCATTCAACAAAAAAGGATACCCTAGTGTCGTGCACCCTTTTTTTTCTCGCAAAATCGGGTTTAGGACATTTGGGAGGACAACTCGTTTCCCTTCGAAAATTGGGTTTGAATTGGAGAGTCGCCACCTAATGATTAAAGTGCATTAGGACACTAAAAAGGGTTTGTTTTGAGTAACTAGAGATTGGTAAGGGCTTGAAATTATCCCAAAGGGAAGGTGTTAGGAACCCCTTAGGATCCACTAGTGTGGTTCCCGGCCAGACAATTATTGCGACTTTAAGCGCAAACGACACGTAGGCAAATAAAACTTCATGTAAGAGGGGGTTTTCACATAATGGTTACAAATAAACAAAGTTGGGAAGAATTAAAAGAAGGCTGAGAGAAACAGTTTGAAATTTCAAAGAAAAAAAGAAACGAAAAAACAAAGGAAAGGGGTCCTAGGTTTATAAATAATATGGATCACCCCACGCAATGTTCGGTAATCACTCCTCAATGAGGGGCTACACGTGACACCATCGCGTGGTCATCATATCCATATCTACTCTTTCCCACCCCGTTAAGGTATTTAACGTGGAATGGTCTCGTTTATTTATTGCATGCTATTACCTGCTCCAATCCTATCAGTCCCAGAGGTATTTGGGACTACTAATCCTAAAAGGGAAAGCTTATGAGGTTTTTATGGTTTTAAGAGGACAAAATTCTAAGGCGACAATCAAAACATATATATATATAGCAAGCATTGGGAAAGCACATAAACAGGTACGGCTCAGATAGACCTCCTTAAACCAAGAAAAGCATATGGTTTAGCATGTCTTGCACATACTGATTAGGGTCTGATTAAAACTTAAGAAGTTAAAGCAGCACATATTTTCAGATAAGAAGTCCGAATTAGACATGCCTGTTGGTTGTAATTAATAAAGACAGGTACAGTTAAAACTTTTACCCTAATGCTTGCCTAAGTGCTAGGCGAAACCTATAATCATGATATCTACTGGTTTCAGAAACAAAGAGGTAAACTGATTACAGAAAGTTCGCTAGTTTTAACAGAATAAAACAAGTTCTACGATTGATAACGCATTACTACTGACAGATTAAACCTAAAACGAGTGAGGCTATTCAGATTTTGACTAGAACCCCTATAGGCATGCTTTATAAGTGTTTATTAACTTAAAAAACTATTATAGAGAAGTGCAGAAACATGTTGTCTAGGTGTTGTATTTTATTACGAACGTGATATCTACTTACACTGATTATTAAGGCCTATAATTATGTTGACCTAATGAGAGATGAGTCTGCAAGAATCAGAAAGGTCTTATAGGCATATTATCTACATGTATGTGCATTCTATAGCCATGGTATCTACGCAGAAATTCTTATAGACATGTTATCTAAAGATGAGAATGCAGAAGTTCTTATAGTCCCGGTAACTATATGCGAATGCAGAATTCTATAGGCATGATTTATATATATGAGTTCATAGATTCAGAAAGAAACTCTTATAGGAAAGATATATACATGATATGAAGAAATTCATAAGTAAACTGTAGACTGGATGTAAATGCATAAATTAGTAAACCTATAGGCAGGATATCTATGTGAATGCAGAAATTAGTAAACCTATAGGCAAGTTATCTACCCTTTGCATACATTTATTCCCTCCCCTTTTCACTAGCCGTCCCCAATCGTTTATTACAAGTTATTACAACCCAGAATGAATAAGAAAAGCAAAATTACATCAGCAATTAAAATACAACAAAGGGGAGCCTAATTCAGACTTCAAGAGATCATGAACCAAAGACTTTCTCTCATTTGGATGTGTCAGAGTTCCCTAAGAGCCTCATAGGGACTCCGGGCAGTGCTCATACACAAATGTGTAACCATATTAGGATATAGTGTAGTGTGGAAGGGTCAGCCCTCAAGTGTCCAAGTTCAGAGGGAACTCAAGGTCCCAAGGCAAGGCTCACAAGAGGGGCCCAAAACTTAGAAGCTAAAAAAGAGTGTGAGTGCAGGAGTGAAGTTCTAGAAAAAAAAAGGGAAAGGGAAGAGGGTAATAACTTGAAATTAGTGCCTAGAGGGGTATAGGGGAGTACGGAATTTTCAAGAACACAAGAAAAGCAGACTGATGAGCATACTCAGCAATAAGATATGCTACCACACCCTCCAGCCTGTTAGAGGTTAGGACCTCACGGATTCAGAACTTAGGTCATGGACAACAACTCATGTTGCCATGCCCTAAGCCACCACTTACAAACACAAAGGGGTAATGGGGTAGGGAGCAAAGTTTCACAGTAGAAACAGGCAGTAGAACATAGGCATATTAAGTTAAATATTGAGCTCTACATAAGCAGTAAGGTAGCCCTGGATATAAAAACTTTAAGTAAACACATTGGGGTGATACTGAAACTAAAATTAGTGTAAAAGTATTAAATTGAAGAGAATTGTGAAGTCTGAAGTTTAAAAGTATTAAATTGAAGGTGTCCCAAAGTGCATAAGGGTCTTGCCCTTTTATAGTGCAGAAATAAAGTAGAAATAAGTAAGAAAATAGTTTGGAAATCAATTAAACAAGGTCTCCCTTTAACTAAGGGATTCTGATTTCAAACAGGCAAAATAATTAAGGAAATGGGTCAATCAAAATTTTTCCAGAGCAGTACAAGAAGGGTAAATACATAGAGGTTTATTTAAAGACAAAGTTTTGATAGTACATCATTTGTGCAAATAAGGAAAGGAAATCAGTTAACAGCTAGTAAATTAGAAATTGAGGATTTTGTATGAATGAACCAGGTCAGAAAGATAGGAAGGATTTCAACTTAAGGAAAATCAGTACCAATCAATTAAACTTATTAAAAGGAATTATGAATCACATGTAAGTTGGAAAACCATTTTGAAGAAAGATTCCTCATATATAAAAGCACACAGACACGTTAAACATGAAGAAATTTGTCATGTTATTCAATAGAAGGGTCTAGTGTAGGAGAATCAGAATTGTGCGCAAACAAAAGAAGTTCACACTAAGTTGATAGACCCAGAAATAAGTCTAAAAGAGTCAAGGGTCCTCAAACAAAACCCTAGTTTGATCATATGACCAAACTCGGAGGAAACTCCCAAATTCTAGGGTTTCCGACTAGAGTCGAATACAGAGATGAGGAGGCAACATGCTCAAAGATTTCTTTTCAGAATCTCATGAGAAGACAAGCAAATACAAATAACATTAAAAGCAGACAGAGTGTAGGAGTATAATGAGAGAATAGTCACGACAATAAAAGAAATGTGTTTAAGAAAACCTTTTAGAAGGGACTTAAACAAGGTTCAGTAGAAGAAAAAGCAATAACACTTAGGAACACAATAGGAGATATAATAGAAGAAAGTACTTTTCAGAAGGAACTTAGCCAAGGTTCAGAAGATATAAGAGATGGTATAACACTTAAGAAAACCATAGAAGAAACATGTTTAAAGAGGTCTTTTAGAAGAACTCAAAAAAAGTTCAGTAGAAGGCAAACAAAACTTAAGAACTCAGTAGGAAATACATACAGCAAAAGAACATAATAATGCTGGAAAAGCATAGCAAAAGATACAATAGGAAAATACAGCAAGATAAACATGCGAGCATGGTACAAAACACAGTAGAAAAACAAAGCACAGAAGAACATGTATAGCATAAGAAAGCAGTAGAAGCACAGGCATGACAAATATACACAAAAAAAGGAAAAGAAGAGTCGGAGAAACATTTTATGCTTTTTCAGAAACCCTAAATCGTAAAGAAGTAATTTTTGAAAGAAAAGTTGGGGAAAAGGTTTAAAAACTCAAGTAGAGCACAGATATAAGAAAAACTCAAAGAAAACCTCGAAGGGTTAGGGTTTTAGAAGAACCCTAGAATGATAAAGGCTTTTAAAAGGTCTCCTATCTGAGTCAGAGAAGTCAGAAACATGCTCGTAAGATCAGGATACGCCGGAGCAAACACGGAGATGGCCGTAGAACCTTGAATCGGCGAAGATCTAGAAAAAACCTTCGAGGTCAGACCTCGAATATTCAAGGACCAAGTGTATAAGAGCAAAGGGAGGTGAGTATAAAGTTTCCACGGCCTGAGAAGCCATGTATTCTGGTGGGTTTTTAGGTGAGGATGATGAGAGGCTGCTAGGGTTAGGGGAAGGTTTGAGACAATTTGAGAGATGAGAGGATTCAGATGCGGCGGTTGGTGAGAAATGGGATAGGGTTGGGGTGGTTTGGGAATTAAAAAAGAAAAGGGGAAATTCTGGTCGTTGATCAAATTGATCAACGACCTAGATCAAAAGGGAATATCGGGCGGGTTGGATAAGCGAGTTAGGGGCGGGTTATTTTAGGTTTTGGGCTGACCCGTTTGAATTTGATATTGGGGCTGATTTTAGGCTAAAATTGAAATAAAATAGGGCTAGTATTTAAATAGCCATTTTCTCTCTTTTATTTTATAAAAAAATAGTAAAATGATTTATGAAGCAAATTGAAAGTACTAAATTCGTTAGTAATGTATAAATATTAAATTAAAAATACTAGAATCAATTTTGTAATTATAAACGTAATTAAATCTTAAGATAGGCTAAAATTGCAATTATATGCAATTTAGCTTTAAAATTACTAAATAAATTTGTAAAAATTACCTTAGCTATGTTTTGGTATAAATATGAGAATAAAATAAATTATTCTCCAAAATGATGATTTTGTGAATAATTATTAGTTTTTGTACTGCTAAAATAGGGCAATAAAATTGATTTAAATGTTTTTTTAAAATTAGAAAAAATACTAAAACGTTTGGATATACCTATGTATGCATACATAGGATATTTTTAAAGTATTTTGCATATATAAAATATACAAAAAAAAATTGGGTATCAACAGCTGCCCCTCTTTACCCGGGAAGGGTGAAAGAGTTGTCAGGTAAAGATATGATGGCCAATTTGACCGAACGAAATGGTTTGAAGAATCTGATCGTGCTCTTGTTCCTGAGCTGCCTACATATCCCTGGTCTTACAGGAATCGAGCCATATATAGTTCAGGATCCGTCGGCGGAATATGCCGATGGAGATTTTTTAAAAAAAAACGTACGAGATATTTAAGTTGAGACGGATGGTCAAAGTCTACTAGGTTGCAGGAACGTGAGCGGGATTGCTCCTGCTGAGATGGCCATTGCTAGCCGGTTTACCTGCAAATAAGCAATACAAGCGTATATTGTGCGTAAATTTAAACATGATGCAAGTTCTCGTTGGACCATGAATGCTGTCTTTGGATGGTTAGGAAGACGTCCTTGGACCATGATGTCCTGGGCCATGAAGCGTACAATAAAATATTCGTGGGCCACGAAATGATGCTCTCAGGCTATGAGGATGATGCCTCCAAACCATGATGCCTTTGAATAATGATATGCAAAAGATCAAAAGGCAACCTCAGGCCATGGCATGGTGTTCTCGGGCTATGCAAATGGTGCCTCTGAACAATGATGCCCACGGATAATTTGTCGATCTTTCAGCCCATGAGATTCAGTAGGGTGGCGATTTTTCAACCAATGAAATGCAATGAGTGGCGATCTTTCAGCCGATGCAAGATGAACTGACGATCTTTCAGCCGATGCAAGGTGTAAATGAAGCGGCAATATTTCAGCCATGCGGATGGAGGTAGAGCTTAACCTTGGAAGGCGGAATGGTAGCCCTATGCAATGCAAATGGAGACAGAGCTTAGTCTCAGAAGGTAGAATGGTAGCCTTATGCAATGCAAAGAATGCAGATGGAGACAGAGCTTAGTCTCGGAAGGCAGAATGGTAGCCTTATGCAATGCATGAAATGTAGATGGAGATAGAGCTTAGTCTCGGATGGCACAATGGTAGCCTTATGCAATGCAGGAAATGCAGATGGAGACAGAGCTTAGTCTTGGAAGGCAGAATGGTAGCCTTATGCATGAAATAAAACGCAGACGGTAGTAGAGTTTTCTTAGCTGATATCTGATTTCGATATTGTGGCTGCTGGGGATATTGTGTGCGTATAGCAAATGTGAATTCCTGATCAGTATGAGTGTATAGTATATTCGATGATTTTCCCACTCAGGTGCCTGCATACAAATAAAATCGTTAGTTTTGTAAAGGGGAAAGGTTAGTTCGTATCCCCGCTGACTTTGTTTGACCTGCTCGGCTTTGATCTAGTGATATTGCCTGTATTATTAGGGTAGCGTTGCTAAACAGAGTGATTTTAAAAATACACATGCATGGTTTTAGAAAAAATATAAATGCATAATTAAGGATAATTTCTTTAGATGAACCAACGACATGCGACGTGGTCCAAGACATTGCATCCTTTCTTGTTATGGAATTGTGAGGGTCCTCCTCAAAATTCTGCCCCAGTTTACTGGGTTACTGCTTCTGACGGCTGATCGCGGCGAATGGCTGAAATCACTTCGGAATTTTGAGGGTCCTCCTCAAAATTCTGCCCCAGTTTCCAATAGGGGGAAATGAAAATTTTATTAAATTGTGACCGAATCCATAGGGCTGCCTACGTATCCCCTCTTAAGTGGGAATCAGGTCATGCATAGTTCAAATTACATCATATACGGAAAGCATAAAGATTACACATAGTAACTCATGACTGCATATGAATTAATCGGCTTTGGACAGACTTCTCCGTCCATTTCTGCAAGTATGAGGGCTCCTCCTTTCAGAACCCGATGAACCATGTACGGACCCTGCCAGTTGAGAAAGAATTTCCCTTTGGCTTTATCTTGATGTGGAAAGATTTTCTTTAACACCAGCTGCCCCGGTGTGAACTGTCTTGGCTTGACTCTTTTGTTGAATGATCTGGACATCCTATTTTGATAAAGTTGTCCATGGCAAACTGCATTCATTCTCTTTCCATCTATAAGAGCTAGCCGCTCGTAACAATTCTTCACCCATTCTGCATGGTCTAGCTTTGCTTCATATATGATTCTTAATGATGGAATTTCCACCTCAGCGGGAATGACTGCCTCTATACCGTAGACCAGCATATAGGGGGTTTCTCCTGTCGATGTGTGGACTGTGGTGCGGTATCCCAATAAAGTAAATGAGAGCTTCTCGTGCCACTGCTTATGCTTCTCTATCATTTTCCTTAGTATCTTTTTGATATTCTTGTTGGCAGCCTCTACGGCTCTGTTCATCTGAGGTCTGTAAGCTATAAAATTCTTGTGTTTGATCTTGAAGGTTTCACACATGGATTTTATCAAATCACTATTGAGGTTGGAGCCATCATCAGTAATAATTGACTCTGGAATTCCGAACCGACAAACGATACGGTCAAGGACGAAATCTGCTACAACTTTCTTAGTCACTGCCTTGTATGATACTGCTTCAACCCATTTAGTAAAATAATCAATTACCACTAGGATGAACATATGCCCATTTGATGTGGCAGGTTTGATTGGTCCGATAATATCCATTCCCCAAGCGGCGAACGGCCATGGTGAGCTTGTTGCATTAAGCTCGTTCGGAGGAACCTTTATCATATTTGCACATATCTGATAGCGGTGGCACTTTCGGACATGCTGGATGCAGTCTGTTTCCATAGTCATCCAAAAATAACCAACTCGGAGTATCTTCTTAACTAAGACAAAACCATTCATATGTGGCCCGCAGATCCCAGCATGGATTTCTTCTAGTAATTTTGATGCTTCCTTTGCGTCAACTCACCTTTGTAATTCCAAATCAGGAGTCCTCATGTACAGGATTTCTCTGATGTGGAAGAAATTGTTGGATAATCTTCGAAGTGTACGCTTTTGAATAGGGTTTGCAAACTCTAAGTATTCTCCTTTTGCCAAATATTCCTTGATGTCATGAAACCAAGGTTTTCCATCCACTTCTTCCTCGACGTGAGCATAGTAAGTTGGCTGATCGTAGATCTTTACTGGAATAGGGTCAATGAAATTCTTATCTGGATGTTGTATTATGGATTATAGGGTAGCCAATGCATCGGCAAACTCATTTTGGATTCGGGGAACATGCTGGAACTCTGTCTTTGTGAATCTCTTTCTCAACTCCTATACATGATGCAGATAAGGGAGTATCTTGGAGTTCTTGGTTGCCCATTCTTCTTGGACCTGATGTATAAGCAAGTCTGAAACCTCGATCACTAGCAACTCTTGGATATTCATATCAATGTCCATCTTGAGTCCCAGGATGCAGGCCTCGTACTCAGCCATGTTGTTGATGCAAGGGAATCTGAGTTTGGAAGACACCGGATAATGCTGACCAGTTTCTGAAACTAGGACTGCTCATATGCCAACTCCTTTGAAATTTGCCTCTCTATCGAAAAACATTCTTCAACCGTCATAGGATTCTGCAATGTCTTCTCCTATGAATGATATCTCTTTATCAGGAAAATACGTCTTTAAGGATTCATATTCTCTATCCTTGGGATTCTCGGCAAGATGATCTGTCAAAGCCTGTTCCTTGATTGCTTTCTGAGTCACGTAGACAATGTCAAATTCACTCAGCAGGATTTGCCACTTGGCTAGCTTGCCAGTGGGTATGGGCTTCTGAAATATGTACTTCAACGGATCCATCCTTGATATGAGATACGTAGTATAGGCACAGAAATAGTGCCTTAACTTCAGAGCTACCCAAGTCAGAGCACAAGAGGTGTATTTTAAAAAAGAATACCGGGCCTCGTACGGGGTGAACTTCTTGCTAAGATAGTAGATGTCCTGCTCCTTCCTCCCCGTTTCATCATGTTGCCCGAGAACACAACTGAACGCTCCATCTAGCACTGCAAGGTAGAGTAATAGGGGTCTACCCGGCTCGGGCGGGAGCAAAACTGGCGGTATGGACAGGTATTCCTTGATTCTATCGAAGACCATCTGGCAGTCATCAATCCATCTGGTAGTGGCGTCCTTCTTCAACATCTTAAATATTGGCTCACAGATGACAGTAGATTGAGCTATGAACCGGCTAATGTAGTTGAGTCTCCCCAAAAAGCTCATTACGTTCTTCTAGTTCTTTGGCGGTGGAAGTTCTTGAATAACTTTGACCTTTGATGGATCCAGTTCTATCCCTTGGCGACTCACAGTTAACCCAAGTAGTTTTTCGGCAGGAACCCCAAGTGCACATTTTGCGGGATTCAGTTTCAGGTTGTACCTTCTCAGTCTATTGAAGAACTTCCTCAAGTGTTCCATGTGCTCAGTGGCTTTCTTGGACTTTATGATGACATCATCTACATGCACCTCAATCTCCTTGTGTATCATATCATGGAAAATAGTAGTCATGGCCCTTATGTAGGTGGCCCCTACATTCTTTACCCCGAGCGGCATCATCTTGTAACAATACATTCCCCACGGCGTAATGAAAGTCATTTTCTCAGCGTCTTCTTAATCCATCCAAATCTGATGATACCTATCAAAGCAATCCATGAATGACTTCAACTCATGCTTGGCGCAATTATCAATCAGGATGTGTATGTTTGGCAAGGGAAAGTCGTCTTTTGGATTGGCCCGGTTGAGATCCCGGTAGTCGACACATACTCTGACCTTCCCATCCTTCTTTGGTACTGTCACGATGTTGGCTAACTATGTTGGATATTCTACTACCCTGAGAACCTTATCTTTTACTTGCTTGGTGACTTCTTCGTTGATTTTCAAACTTATGTCAGGCTTGAACTTTCAAAGCTTCTGCTTTACCGGTGGACATGTCTGATGGGTTGGCAGTTTGTGAGCCACAATATATGTACTCAGACCAGTCATGTCATCGTACAACCAAGCGAATATGTCTTCGTATTCCCTCAGAAATTTTGTGTATTCCTTCTTTCTAATAGTGATAAGTGGACACTGATTCTCATTTATTTGACATTCTCTGCATCTCTCGGGTTAACAACCTCGGTCTCATCCAGATTGGACATAGGTCTGTTCTCAAAATTTTCAACCTCTTTAACAATATCTTCTGGTATGTTATCTTCCTCTGAATCTATGTTCGTTTGTTGCGTTGTCTCGTTGCATGTCACAGTCATTGTATTATCAAGATAAGTAATAGTAATGTTGTATGAGTAAAGTAATGAGAGAAAAATAATAAGAGTAAGATTTATAGGGAAAATTGAAATGTTTTTCTAAATTCCGTAACTATTTTGAATATTGAAGATCTTATTGCGAAAATTCAAAAATACGAAAGGAAAATCAACTAGCAAAAAATTAAAGATAGTGCATGATGCTTTGTTCAGCCTTGCTACCCCGAGGCTTTTCGAGCTCTGGTGGTTCTGATGGTCCAATTGTTGAGGCATGCTCCTCGGCTTACAGGTTGTATAGAAGGGCCTTCCTCCTTGAAAATGACACAACAATCCATGTCGTCGTCTTCCATGAATAAATTCCTCATTGCTGCCAGTGCTTCCTCTTCTTCCGTCCCATATATCACATCGGCTGACTGGAAAGTCTGTTCAAATGTGGTATTGGCTGCTCCAGTGGGTAGTAAGGGCCGCGCCATGGTGGCGACCAGTTGTTGAACTCTTCCCAAGTGTACTTGTATCCAGACCGAAAGTGGTGCCATGCTTCTTCAGTTTGATAGGTTTGACGATTCCTTGGAGGTTCTTGCCAAGTCCCTTGCCAGGTTCATATCCGCTCCAATTCAGTATGCTTTCAATTTTGCTATCCCACCATTTGTCCTTATCAACGGCGTTGACTCGCTCGATGTGGTGATAGGTCTCTCCGTCTATCTTTCTTCTACCTCTGATCACTGGGATGGTTTGGCGACTGTATATGGGATTGCTACCGTCGCCGTGAATGATCACCTCTTGGTGATTCCACTCAAACTTTATTGCCTGATGTAGGGTCGATGCTACAGCCCCAGCGGCGTGAATCCAAGGCCGTCAAAAAAGCAAGTTGTAAGATGCTGGCACATCTATTACTTGAAATTCGACATCAAACCAAGTAGGCCCCATCTGCAAACACAAGCTAATTTCCCCAATAGTGGACCTTTGGGAACCGTCGAAAGCTTTGACATTGATAGCCCCGTCTCTGATCTCATACAGCCCCTTTCCTAATGTCTTGAGTGTCACCAACAGACAAATGTTGAGGCTGGACCCACCGTCAATCAGGATTCTGGTGATGAAATAATCCTCGCATTGCACAGTGATGTGCAGCGCCTTGTTGTGACTCAAACCTTCTGGTGGCAACTCATCTTCATGAAAAGTGATCTTGTGACTCTCCAATACCTGCCCTACCATGTTTGCCATTTCTCCTCCAGTGATGTTGCTCGGTACATATGCCTCACTCAGAACCTTCAACAAGGCGTTCATATTTACATCAGAGCTTTGTAGCAAAGCTAGGATAGAGATTTGTGCCAGTGTTTTGTTCAACTGATCGATGACTGAGTACTCCTTTGCTTGTATTTTTATCTAGAGATCATCGGGCCCAGTTTCAGTGATGGTTGGCCATCCAGAGGCCTGTTTTCTTGATTTAGCCAAATGTTCGGGGGTGTATAATCTGTCGGTCCTTATCATGCCCTGTGCCTCGACTGCTTCTCCGGATTTAGCTTTCCCTTTCCATCTTGCCTCGGCTGTGTAGTCCCAAGGTATAACATTTGTATGGAATGGTGTTATAGCCGACATTGCTACTAGAATGAGCACCTTTACTCCGAACGGAGCTTGTATTTTGGAAGGCAAGACCGCAACTTCAAATGGTTCAGGTACATTTGTCGGGCACCTAAACTCGACCTCGATCGGTGCTGGCATCTTTGCAAAGGATGGTGTTTCAAACTCAAGTGGTATGGACATGTTCGCCTCAGTGTCCCCAGAAGCCTGAATCTAGACTACAATCGGATTAAGGGTGACTGTTGGTTTCTTTGGATTGTTGCCTTCTGTGATCAAGCCTATTGACTCCTTGGTGTCCCAGTCATCCTCTATTTCAATCATGTGAATGCCTCCACCTGTGTGGTCTGGTAGAGGGTTATTGCGAACATTCAGAGCGGGCTCCTTTGCCACAATAATCTTGTTCTCAATTAGTGCTTGGATTTTATTTTTCAGAGAGTGGCATTCGTCAATGGTATGCCCTTTCATGCTGGAATGGTATGCACAAGATTTATTAGGATTGACCCATTGGGAATGGTTTTCAGGAGTTATAGCGGGGATAGGGGTGATATAACCAGCAGCTTTAAGCCTTTTGTGCAGCTGGTCAATTGTTTCGACAATGGCAGTATATTGTTTGGGAGCTCTGCGGTCGAAATTTGGTCGGGGTCTAGGAAAGTTTTGGCGAGTGGGAGGTGATTGATAGTGAGAGGGTTGAGTATTGTAGGCTTGGTAGACGTGTGCGGGTTAGGAATATCTGGGTGAAGTAGGTTGATATGTGGGAGGTGGAGGTGATTGGTAAGTAGGTTGTGAAGTTTGGTAAGAGGGCGAGAGTGTTTGGTAATTTGGGGTAGGTTGATATGGGAGTAGAGGCATTGGGTAGGTTTGGTATTTGATAAGGGACTTGGTTTTCTGTGCAACCATCAGGGCGCTCACGTCCCTTTTCTTGGTCGTGCCACTAGACTGTAGAGGCTTGTTGGTAGCCTGCAAAGCTTCAAAGTTTGTGACCATACCGCTTTTGATACCTTCCTCGATCCTCTCACCTAGTTTGATGATGTCGGAAAATTTATGGCTTTCATTGTACTGTGGGTCTTGAGCTCGGACGAAAAACCTATTCATTTGTTCTTCTTCTAGAGCCTGTCTTATCTTAGCAGCTTCTGACCTCCAGCGAGTGGCATACTCATGGAATGTCTCCGTGGGTTTCTATTTTTAGGTTCTGGATGTAGAACACATCTGGCGCATTTTCTATGTTGAACCTAAACCTGTCCATGAATTCAGGTGCCATGCTTACCCAGTTCGACTACTTCTTCGTATTTTGGCTAATGTACCGAGATAAAGCATCTCCCTTCAGACTCCGCATGAAGAGTTTCATGCGGATCCTTTCATCCTTTCCTATTCCGACCAACTTGTCGCAGTATGTTCTCAAATGAACCCTCGGATCTCCTGTACCATCAAACATCTAGAACTTCGGAGGTTTGTACCCTTAGAGTAGTTCAACATCGGGTTGTATCAAAGGTCTTCATAGTTTAGCCCTTCAATTCCTTTGCTTCATTCGACGCCCTGAATTCGGCTAGTCAACTTCTTAAGCTCTTCATCCAAACTCCTGATAAGTCAGTCTTTATCATCAGACTCGGGTGCTCTTAAAATGGGTTGGGCGGAGTGCAGCATGGTTTCCACATAGATGGGGGTGTTATGAGTGTGGAAATGGTCATTTGTGAAGTTCACCGATTTTGGGATGAGAAGTGGAGTATTGTTGGAAGTATGACAGGTGTTGCAGTGGTGGTGAGGAGCGAGATGGTTTTGTGGTTTTTGGATGTTTTGTGGAGGTGTAGGGTTTCGAGTGTTAGGAAAATTGTCATATGGGGTGGTGAGGGAAAATGATATGCTCGCCAAGTTCCGGACCTGATCAAGATCTTCTTGGAATTTCAGTAACTTTTGTTCAAACTGGGATGCACTTTCCTTAGGAACCAGAGTACCATGAGTGACCTCTACCCGTTCAGTTGAGTTTTCCTTTCTAGTGTTGTTCAAATCTTCCATCTTTCCTTTGTTCTTGTTTTTGACGGGGCTAGGAGGAGGTGTGGGTGGAGGGCCCTTGGATCTTGTGGAATATGATGAAAATGCCAGAGTGCACGAACAAACCTTGAGGAGGGGAAAAATAAAAAATAAAAATTAAAAGTAACAAGTCATTGAGGATTATGAAAAGAAACGTTGCGATATTTATTCACGTAGTGCAAGAATGTAAGTCGTGTCCTAATTTGGGAGCCTTGTTGTGCCTGAGGTAGGCCTAGCGACAAGTTGATTTGGAGAACTTATAATGCTAAATGCCTCATTTTATTGAAAAAAATAAGACGAATCCCAAAACGACACTAAATAACAGAAGATAAAAATGTCACTAATGGCCATTGGCCATATTACATGGATAAAACGAAAAGGTAAATTCCTATCTATTTGGTCCCAGAAGGGCCTTCCCCTGACTAGGCATCTTTGGCTCCATCGAACAGCTTCACCAGCTCGCGAAGTCCCAGCAACAGGTAGGCTCTAACCAAGTGTCCCCCTTCGTTTCCCTCAGCATTCTGGCAGTCCTCGATCCTCTTAAGAAACTTCCTTTCCAGCTCCACTAAACCTCGTTCCAGGTATCCTAATCGCTTGTTGTCACTGACAGCCATGTCTTTCCATTCTTCAATCAGTTTTTGGTGGGCTTCTTGAATTTCACGGTGCTCGCTTTCACATTCCCGAATCCTTTTGAGCAGTTGGTTGTATTTGACTTGTGCTTCAGCCCTTTCATCGATGATTCTGTGACCTCGAACAAACCCAGGTTGGCCCAGATCATTGTGATTGTCCTCCAGCCATCCTGAATAGTATGGGGTGTAGCCAACATGGTATCTGTCTGGCTCGATAGTATCTCTCCCCATGATGATCTTGCAATGCCACATATGCTGAGCTTGGCACTTATAAGGACTGTCATCAGCTTGGAAATCAGTCTGGAAATGACTCATCTTGTCGACCCTCGGTATAACCTGTTTCCTACCAGCCTGTCTCATAACTTGGAGAGGGACATAAGGGTAGGTTCCTCTCAAACCGATCAGTATCAAAAATGGTGCGTCCCTAGATCAGGCGATGAACTCTTTAGTAGGGAACCACTGGAACATCCATTGTATTTGATCCTCAGTCAGATTTTCAAACAGCTCCACCCATCCCTTGGCATCTTCTAGCTGAGCAAACATGTAGGGCATGTAGTTCATTCGCCTTGGTTGATGGAAGGCTATATGATCGTACCAGTCTCTACGTTGAATCTCTTGTCGATATTCACCCCTTTGGAGATGCTCCATGAGCCAGAGTTGGAGTAGCAAGTTGCAACCCTAGATGTGTGGGGCTCCTTGTTGACATTTTCCCAAGGCTCGGTATATCTCTGCGATGATCATGGGCACTATGCTAAATGGTTGTCCACCAATTCCCTCCATCAAAGTTTTGGTGACCATGGCTAGCCTGGTGTGGATCCTTGCTTTCTTCATTAGAAACACTATCATTCCCAAGAAGTAGAACATGAAGACAAAGACCCTTCGGTGAATATGCCCCAATAATGTAAGGGCGAACTCATCCGGATATGTACGGTAGGATTTGCTGCGACCGTACCTCTCGTACAAATAATCAAAGGGAATGTAGGACTCCTTCAAGCATGTCAAGTCTGGATTCTTCTTTAGGCCCATCATTTTGAGAAAACCTCTACCCTTGCGATTTTCTGGCATTAACAAACCCGAGCTCTCCCATGGTATACCAGCCAATCCTCCTATTTCCTCTAGCAGGGGTGTCATCTCAATCTCTCCAAAGCAAAACACAGACCTATCACAATCCCAGAACAGAGTAGCAGCTTCTATGATTTTGTTATTGGGTTGTACCTCCAGGAGGGAAGGTAGATTTCCTAGGTATTTCCGGACAAGAGTCTGATCACTGGAATGAAGATCCTCCCACCAGCTTAGCAACCTTGGGTGGATGTTGTGACCATGCCGAATCTGGGAACTTCGTGCCTCGTGTTTCTTCAAGACAAAAGGGTTAGGCCCTTACCCCCACCAGACTCGACTATTAAATACCAATAATTGGCATAAAAGCATTTAGTTCTCCACATAAATGCCAAAAACGTGTAGTGTCTGTTTGGGTTTTTGGGAAACCCAGTGGACTTTGGATAAGGCTATCTTAAAGAGTCATTATGCGGACAACATAACTGACTTGGCTAGGTTTGACAATGATGCATGCACAATTAAACAGAGTAAGGTTTCTATGGGTGTTTTAGACTGGTACCCTTGAGCGGACAACTCAAGAGGGAAAGGCACAGAACCGTCGACTATACCGTTGATCGACTGGTTTTATCGCAAGTACGCCTTTGCCTAATATAAAGGGTGATAATATCGGAAGAGCGCAACCACTCATTATAAGTATTGCTATGGTATTTGTTTGACACGAGTGGAATATGATGTTGAAAGCATGCTTATGCAATAATTAAAACAAGTTGTCACGTATTTGCACGTTCATAAAGTGATAATTACAATAATTTAAAACAGTAATAAAGGAGTGCAGTAAAGGAAAGCAGTGGAAAAAAACAAAGGAAAGAAACAAGAGACAAGTTAGTTTTTGTAGAAGAAGGGGGAATTAAATGCTTAAAGGTACCAAACAAATAAGGCACATAAGAAATGTAAAGTCACAGTAATAGCTTGAAATGGTAAAAGCCTAAAAGTTTAATCCCCAACAGAGTCTCCATGCTGTCGCGCACCCTTTTTTCTCGTGAAATCGGGTTTAGGACATTTGGGAGGACACGTTCCCCTTCAGAAATTGGGTTTGAATTGGAGAGTTGCCACCTAATGATTAAAGTGCATTAGGACACTAAAAAGGGTTTGTTTTGAGTAACTAGAGATTGGGTAAGGGCTTGATATTATCCCAAGGGGAAGGTATTAGGCACCCCTCAGGATCCACTAGTATGGTTCCCGGCCAGACAATTATTGTGACTTTAAGAGCAAACGGCACGTGGGCAAATAAAACTTCAAGTAAGAGGGGGTTTTCACATAATGGTTACAAATAAACAAAGTTGGGAAGAATTAAAAGAAGGCTGAGAGAAACAGTTTGAAATTTCAAAGAAACGAAAAAAAACAAAGGAAAGGGAGTCCTAGGTTTATAAATAATATGGATCACCCTACGCAATGTCCGGTAATCACTCCTCGATGAGGGGCTACACGTGACACATCGCGTGATCATCATATCCATATCTACCCTTTCCCACCCCGTTAAGGTATTAAATGCGGAATGGTCTCGTTTATTTATTGCATACTATTACCCGCCCCAATCCTATCAGTCCCAGAGGTATTTGGGACTACTAATCCTAAAAGGGAAGGGGTATGAGGTTTTTACTGTTTTAAAAAGGACAAAATTCTAAGACGACAATCAAAACATATATATAGCAAACATTGGGAAAACAAGTACGACTCAAATAGACCTCCTTAAACCAAAGAAAAGCATATGGTTTAGCATATCTTGCACATACTAATTAGGGTCTGATTAAAACTTAAGAAGTTAAAACAGGATGATTTATCACATATTTTCAGATAAGAAATCTGAATTAGACCTGCCTGCTGGTTGTAAATAATAAAGATTGATATAGTCAAAACTTTTAACCTAATGTTTGCCTAAGTGCTAGGCGAAACATATAGGCATGTTATCTACTGGTTTTAGAAACGAAGAGGTAAACTAATTACAGAAAGGTCACGAGTTTTAACAGAATAAAACAAGTTCTACGATTGATAACTCATTACTACTGACAGATTAAACCTAAAACGAGTGACGCGATTCAGATTTTGATTAGAACCCCTATAGGCATGCTTTCTAAGTGTTTGTTAACTTAAAACACTATTATAGAGAAGTGCAAAAACATGTTGTCTAAGTGTTGTATTTTATTACGAACGTGATATCTACTTACACCGATTATTAAGGCCTATAATTATGTTTGCCTAATCAGAGAGGAGTATGCAAGAATCAAAAAGGTCCTATAGGCATATTGTCTATATGCATGTGCATCTTATAGCCATGGTATCTATGCAGAAATTCTTATAGACATGTTATTTAAAGATGAGAATGCACAAGTTCTTATAGTCCCGATGTCTATATGCGAATGCAGAATTCCATAGGCATGATTTCCATATGTGAGTGCATAGATTCAAAAAGAAACTCTTATAGGCAAGTAGTCTACATGATATGCAGAAATTCATAAGTAAACTGTAGACAGGATGTTAATGCAGAAATTAGTAAACCTATAGGCAGGATATCTATGTGAATGCAGAAATTAGTAAACCTATAGGCAAGTTATCTATCTTTTGCATACATTTATTCCCTCCCCTTTTCACTACCAGTCCTCAATCATTTATTACAAGTTATTACAGCCCCGAATGAATAAGAAAAGCAAAATTACATCAGCAATTAAAGTACAACCAAGGGAGCCTAATTCAGACTCCATGTCTGAAGTATGAGATGAACCAACTTCAAGAGATCATGAACCAAAGCCTTTCTTTCATTTGGATGTGTCAGAGTTCCCTAAGAGCCTCATAGGGACTTCGGGTAGTGCTCACACCCAAATGTGTAACCAGATTAGGATATAGTGCAGTGTGGAAGGGCAAGCCCTCAAGTGTCCAAGTTCAGAAGGAACTCAAGGTCCCAATGCAAGGCTCACAAATGTGGGGCAGAACTTAGAAGCTAAGAAAGAGTGCGTGTGCAGGAGTGAAATTCTGAAAAAAAGGAAAGGGAAGAGGGGAATAACTTGAAACCAGTTCCTTGAGGGGTATAGGGGAGTAGGGATGAGCATACTCAGCAATGGGATATGCTGGCACACCCTCCAGCCTGTTAGAGGTTAGGACCTCACGGATTCAGAACTTAGGTCATGGGCAACAACTAATGTTGCCATACCCTAAGTAACTTCTTACAACCATATCGAGGTAATGGGGTAGGGAGCAAAGATTCATAGTAGAAACAGGCAGTAGAACATAGGCATGTTAAGTTAAATATTGAACTCTACATAAACAGTAAGGTAGACATGGATATAAAAACATTAAGTAAACACATTGGGGTGATGCTGAAACTAAAATTAGGACATACCAGTTTCATAGAAAACAAACAAAGAGAAAGCAGTAGTCTTGTAAAGCCAAACTGTAAATGAGCAATCAAAATGCTATGAGTTTAGAAGAGAATTGTGAAGTCTGAAGTGTAAAAGTATTAAATTGAAGGTGTCCCAAAGTGCAGAAGGGTCGTGCCCTTTTATTGTGAAGAAAGCAAGTAGAAATAGGTAAGAAAATAGTTTGGAAATCAATTACACAAGGTCTCCCTTTAATTAATGGATTCTGATTTCAAACGGGCAAAATAATTAAGGAAAGGGGTCAATCAAAACTTTTCGAGAGTAGTACAAGAGGGGTAAATACATAGAGGTTTATTTAAGGATAATGTCTTGATATTACATCGTTTGTGCAAATAAGGAAAGGAAATCAGTTAACAACTAGTAAATCAGAAATTGAGGATTTCATATGAATGAACCAGGTCAGAAAGATGTGAAGGATTTCGACTTAAGGAAAAGTAGTACCAATCAATTAAACTTATTAAAAGAAATTATGAATCAATCACAAGTTGGAAAACCATTTTGAAGAAAGATTCCTCATATATAAAAGCACACAGACACGTTAAATATGAAGAAATTTGTCATGCTATTCAATAGAAGGGTCTAGTGTAGGAGAATCAGAATTGTGTGAAAACAAAAGAAGTTCACACTTAGTTCATAGACCCAGAAATAAGTCTGAAAGAGTCAAGGGTCCTCAAATAGAACCCTAGTTTGATCATATGACCTAACTCGGAGGAAACCTCCAAATTCTAGGGTTTCTGACTCGAGTCGAATACAGAGATGAGGAGGCAACATGCTTAGAGATTTCTTTTTAGAATCTCATGAGAAGACAAGTAAATACAAATAACATTCAAAGCAGACAGAGTGTAGGAGCATAATAAGAGAATAGTCACGATAGTAAAAGAAACGTGTTTAAGAAAACCTTTTAGAAGAGACTTAAACAGGGTTCAATAGAAGAAAAAGCAATAACACTTAGGAAGACAATAGGAGATATAGCAAAAGAAAGTACTTTTCAGAAGGAACTTAACCAAGGTTCATAAGAGAAAAGAGATGGTATAACACTTAAGAAAACCGTAGAAGAAACATGCTTAAACAGGTCTTTTAGAAGAACTCAGACAAAGTTCAGTAGAAGGAAAACAAAACTTAAGAATTCAGTAGGAAATACATACAGTAGAAGAACACAATAATGCTGGAAAAGCATAGCAAAAGATCATATAGGAAAATTCTGCAAGATAAACATGCGAGCATGGTAAAAAACACAGTAGAAAAACAAAGCATAGAAGAATATGTATAGCATAAGAAAGCAGTAAAAGCACATGCATGACAAATATACACAAAGAAAGGAAAAGAAGAGTCGAAGAAACATTTAAGCTTTTTCAGAAACCCTAAATCAGAAAGAAGTAATTTTTGAAAGAATAGATCTAAGAAAAAATCAGAGAAAACCTCGAAGGGTTAGGGTTTCAGAAGAACCCTAGAATGAGAAAGGTTTTGAAAAGGTCTCCAATCTGAGTCGGAAAAGTCAGAAACAGGCTCATAAGACCAGGATATGCCGGAGCAAAGCCGGAGATGGCCGTAGAATCTTGAATCAGCGGAGATCTGGACGAAAACATTCGAGGTCAGACCTCGAATCTTCAAGGACCAAGTGCATAAGAGCAAAAGGAGGTGAGTATAAGGTTTCCATGGCATGAGAAGCCATGGATTCCGGTGGGTTTTGAGGTGGGGATGATGAGAGGCTGCTAGGGTTAAGGGAAGGTTCGAGAGAGTTTGAGAGATGAGAGGATTCAGATGCGGCAGTTGGTGAGAAATGGGATAGGGTTGGGGGTGTTTGGGAATTAAAAAAGGAAAGGGAAAATTTTAGCCGTTGATGAAAATGATCAACGACCTAGATCAAAAAGGGAAATCGGGCAGGTTGGATAAGCGGGTTAGGGGCGGGTTATTTTAGAAATTGGGCTGGCCCATTTGAATTTTAAATTGGGGCTGATTTTAGGCTAAATTTGAAATAAAATAGGGCAAGTATTTAAATAGCCATTTTCTCCCTTTTATTTTATAAAAAAAATAGTAAAATGATTTCCGAAACAAATTGAAAGTAATAAATTAATTAATAATGTATAAATATTAAATTAAAAATCGTAGAATCAATTTTGTAATTGTAAACATAATTAAATCTTAAGATAGGCTAAAATTGCAATTATATACAATTTAGCTTTAAAACTACTAAATAAATTTGTAAAAATACGTAAAAAATTCCTTAGCTATGTTTTGGTATAAATATGAGAATAAAATAAATTATTCACCAAAATGATGATTTAGGAAATAATTATTAATTTTTGTACTGCTAAAATAGGGAAATAAATTGATTTAAAAAATCTTTTAAAATTAGGAAAAATACTAAAACGTTTGGATATACCTATGTATGCATACATCGGATATTTTGAAAGTATTTTGCATATATAAAATATAGAGGAAAAAATTGGGTATCAATACCTAGGATTAAGTCACCGAGGCTTGGCAAAAAGAGAAGACTAAGATAGAGGAATCTGATACCGCACAAGTGATGACTAGAACTGGAATAGTCTACACACCTGAACACCTGGTAGATTCAAGTAAGGATGCCACTACTAGGCAGCCTGCCATTGAGACCGGACCAGATGACTTGTGGAGGAAAGTACAGGCGAAAGATAATTCTGTCGTTGATCATCTGAACAAAGTCCCTGCTCAGATATCTAACCTGTCACTACTACAGAATTCAGAGGCACACAAGAACGCCTTGATGAAAGTACTGAGTGAGGCTTATGTACCCAATAATATCACTGGTGGAGAAATGGCCAACATGGTCGGACAGGTGCTGGAAAGCCATAAGATTATCTTCCACGAAGACGAGCTGCCTCCCGAGGGCCTGAGTCACAATCGAGCATTGCACATTACTTTACAATTTGAAGACAAGTTCATTGCCAAGGTCCTAGTTGATGGAGGTTCTAGTGTGAATATTTGTCCACTGGATACCCTGAAAAGGTTGGACAAAGGTTTCCATGAAATAAAGACCAGACTCATGAATATGAAAGCTTTCGATGGGTCCTAGAGGGCCACGATCGGGGAGATCAACCTTTGCTTGCAGATGGGGCCAACTTGGTTCGATGCTGAATTCCAGGTGCTTGATATACCAGCCTCATATAATCTTTTGTTGGGCCGCCCATGGATCCATGCTACTGGTGTCGTTCCCTCCACACTACATTAAGTTGGAAAATTCTAATGGAACCGCCAGGAGGTAGTCATTCATAGAGATGGGAGTAACCCCATCTACACTAGTCAGACCATCCCGGCCATTGGACATAGAAAGAGGCTAGGAGGGGAAACCTATCATCACATTGAATGGGTCAATACCGTCGAGAAAGATAAGTGGTGGAGTAACAAAATAGAAAGCATACTAGCATGGTCCGAATATGAACCCGGCAAAGGGTTGGGAAAGAACCTCCAAGGTATCACCAAGCCGATACGATTGAAAAATCATGGTACTACTTTGGGCTCGGATACAAGTATACATGGCAGGAGTACAGGGAATTGTCACCCCTATGGAGTGGACCATATTACCCTCTTGAGCAACCGATACCCCATTTGGAACAAGCTTTCCATCAGGCAGACACAATATGGGGAACTACTGAAGAAGAACTACTAGCTGGGTTGAAAGATCTGTTCTTGGAAGATAAGGATATGGACTGCAGTGCCATAATTTAGGAGGGGGAGGAGGAGGAATAAGGACTCTCCATTCAGACTGTGTCAAAGGTAGCGGTTCTCAAAAATTGGACCGCCATACCATCTCGAGCCCGTCGACTCCCTGGGTAGCTTGGCAACATTTATAGCCGTTCTATGCATTTTTAAGTTTCCAGCAATTTTGTTTTAAGATTTCTTTGTTTCAAAATAAATTCTCTATCTACTGAGCCAAGCTTTATTCGAACAATTTTCTCTGTTTTAATCAAATGCATTTACCCTTTATCATTATTCATTACTATTTTTTATACTTTTCCTTTCTATAGTGTTATTATTACTTTTCCTGATGAACCGGTGACTGTGACATGTAATGAGGCAAAGAAACATGAGAATAGTAACTTAGAGGAAGAAGATGAGATACCCAAGGAAATTGTCAAGGAAGTTGCGAATTTTGAGAACAAGCCTAAATTCAACTTGGACGAAACTGAAGCAATAAATTTGGGAGACGTCGAGACCGTCAAAGAGACCCGCATCAGCATTCACTTGTCACCAACAGAAAAGGAAGAGTACATCTGTTTTCTAAAGGAATGTGAGGATATCTTTGCATGGTCGTATGATGATATGACCAGTTTGAGCACATCTATAATAGCTCATAAGTTGGCTACCAATCCCATGTGCCAGCCAGTAAAGTAGAAATTCAGAAATTTCAAACCAGACATGAGTTTGAAAATCAAGGAGGAAGTTACCAAGCAGATCAAAGCCAAGGTTCTCAGGGTGGTTGAGTACCCGACATGGTTAGATAACATTGTGCCAGTTCCAAAGAATGATGAGAAGGTCCGAGTGTGTGTTTATTATCGGGATTTAAATAGAGCAGGTCCCAAAGACGACTTCCCACTGCCAAATATACATATCCTGATCGATAATTACGCCAAGCATGAACTCCAATCCTTTGTAGATTGCTTTGCCGGTTATCACCAGATTTGGATGGATGAAGAAGATGCCAAGAAGACAGCTTTCATTACGCCTTGGGGTGTATGATGTTACAAAATGATGTCGTTCGGTCTAAAGAATGCTGGGGCTACTTACATGAGGTACATGACGACCATCTTCCATGATATGATACACAAGGAAATAGAGGTATATGTGGACGCCGTCATTATCAAATCCAAAAGGGTCACAGATCACATAGTAGACTTGAGGAAATTCTTCAACAGGCTCAGGAGGTACAATTTGAAGTTCAACCCCGCAAAGTGTGCATTCGGGGTTCCCAAAGGGATGTTATTGGGATTCATTGTCAGTCGCCGAGGGATCAAGCTAGATCGGACTAAAATCAAAGCCATTTAGGAGTTACCGACACATAAAAGCAAAAACGACGTGATGAGCTTCCTAGGACGGCTCAAATACATCAGTCGATTCATAGCATAGTTCACAGTAATATGTGAACCCATCTTCCAGATGCTGAGGAAAGATGCCGAGACAAGTTGGACCGAAGATTGTCAGAAAGCTTTTGACAAGATCAAGGAATACCTGTCCACACCACCAGTTCTGGTGCTGCCAGAACCAGGACGACCATTGCTACTTTATCTATCTGTGTTAGACGTAGCCTTTGGATGTATTTTAGGACAACATGATGAGACGGGAAGAAAGGAGCACGCCATATACTACCCGAGCAAGAAATTCACACCTTATAAAGCACGATATTCTGTGCTTGAACGCATTTGTTGTGCTTTGACCTGGAGAGCCCAAAAGTTGAGGGATTACTTCTATGCCTATACTACATACCTTATATCCAGGATGGATCCTTTGAAGTACATATTTCAGAAGCCCATGCCTACCAGGAAGTTGGCTAAATGTCAGATACTACTGAGTGAGTTCAACATCGTCTATGTAACTCAAAAGGCAGTCAAGGCACAAGCATTGGTAGATCACCTCGCTGAGAATCTAGTGGGAGGAGAATACAAACCCTTGAAAACGTATTTTCCTGATGAAGAAATATCATTCGCGGGAGAAGACATTACAGAAGAAAATGACGGTTGGAGGATATTCTTTGACGGAGCTATAAATTTCAAAGGAGTAGGCAGTGGTGCAGTTTTGGTATCAGAAACGGGTCAGCATTATACCGTATCTACTAAACTCAGATTTCCTTGCACCAAAAACATGGCAGAGTATGAAGCCTACATACTAGGGCTTAACATGGCAGTCGACATGAACATTCAGGAATTGTTGGTGATCGGTGATTCAGATTTGCTTGTGCATCAGGTGCAAGGAGAATGGGCTACCAAGATATCCAAGATATTTCCATATGTGCACAGGAATTGAAAAGGAGGTTCACAAAAATAGAATTCCGATATGTGCCCTAAATTCAAAATGAGTTTGCCGACGCATTAGACACTTTATCATCAATGATACAACATCCAGATAAGAACTATATTGATCCCATTCTGGTGAGGATCCATAATCAGCCGGCATATTGTGCTCATGTCAAGGAAGAAGCAGATGGAAAGCCTTGGTTTCATGACATCAAGGAGTACTTATCAAAAGAAGAATATCCGGAGCACGCAAATCACATTCAGAAACGCATGCTCCGGAGGTTGTCAAATCATTTCATCCACATTGGAGGGAACTTGTACAGGAGAACTCCGGATTTGAGTTTACTATGGTGTGTCGACACAAAGGAAGCTTCTAAGCTACTTGAGGATGTGCATGCTGGGACTTGCGGTCTGCACATGAATGATTTTGTTCTGGTTAAGAAGATACTCAGGGCAGGTTACTTTTGTATGACCATAGAGACGGATTGTATTCAGTATGTCCGCAAATTCTTTCAATGTCAAGTACATGCCGACGTGATAAAAGTGACGCCAAATGACCTCAATGCAACAAGCTCACCTTGGCCATTCGCTGCCTAGGGAATGGATGTCCTTGGTTCGATCAAGCCCACTACTTCAAACGAACACCGGTTTATTCTGGTAGCCATTGATTACTTCAAAAAATGGGTAGAAGCTGCATCTTACAAGGTTGTAACCAAGAAAGTCGTCGCAGATTTTGTCAAGGATAGTATTGTCTGCCGATTCAGAATCCCTGGGTCCATTATTACCGACAACACCACCAATCTCAACAATGATCTGATGAAAGCTATATGTGAAACTTTCAAAATCAAGCACAAGAATTCTACCGCCTATAGACCTCAAATGAATGGAGCCGTAGAATCCACCAACAAGAACATTAAGAAGATACTAAGGAAAATGGCAGAGAATCACAACTGGTGGCATGAAAAGTTACCCTTTGCTTTGTTAGAGTACCGCACCACAGTCCGCACGTCAACTGGGGAAACCCCCTACATAATGGTCTATGGTACCGAAGCTATCATCCCAGCCGAGGTGGAAATTCCTTCTCTAAGAGTCATACAGGAAGCTGAACTCAGCGATGTAGAATGGATAAGAAATCACTATGAACAATTGACCCTTATCGATGAAAGAGGATGAATGCAGTATGCCTCGACCAACACTATTAGAATAGAATGGCTAGAGATTTCAACAAAAGGGTCAAACCAAGACAGTTTGCACCAGGGCAGCTGGTATTGAAGAAAAAATTTCCATACCAAGAAAATTTTTCTGATATAATTGAACTACGCTTGGCCTGATTACCGTTTAAGAGGGGATACGTAGACAGCCTTATGGGTTCGGTCATATCATATAAAAAATTCTCACTTTCCCCACGTATCAGAAACTGGAGCAGAATTTTGAGGAGGCACCTCAAAATTCCAGAGCAAGTCCGGCCAACGTCGTCGCGTGCCAGGAAGTCAGTCATCAGTTAAGAACTGGGGCAAAATTTTGAGATGGATTCTCAAAATTCTGAGGAAGAATCAGGAGGGTCTGCCATCCGCAAACAGTTTAAAATCATCTACCAAACTGGAACAGAATTTTGAGGAGGACCCTCAAAATACCAACATAAGAGAGCTGCAATGCCTTTGAAATATGTCGCAGTCGCCAGTTTATCAAAAGTTACTTCATATACCCATACACTTCCAAAACAATTCTATTTTTATCAATAAATGCATATATTTTCGAAAAATTCTATTTGTTTATAATAGTCAAGTGCTACCTAGGGGAACTCGAAGAGGGCTTCCAGAGCGGAGCAAGGCAAGGCCGGCAGACGAAGCAAGAACCAACCTATCCTCATGAAACTTACGATTTTTCTTTGAACGCAGGTGCATTTGACGATAGCACAAAACAAATTCACCATCCATCTGGCCGTTAGACGCTGAACCTATCCTAGTTAAGATACGCTCTGCCCTTATCTATTATTTTCTCTTTGCATGAGTCTAATCCTTGACTCCACACTTGCATGAGTCTAATCCTTGACTCCACACTTGCATGAGTCTAATCCTTGACTCCACATTTGCATGAGTCCAATCCTTGACTACATATTTGCATGAGTCTAAGCCCTGACTCCACATTTTCATGAGTCTAATCCTTGACTCCTTATTTGCATGAGTCTAAGCCCTGACTCCACATCTGCATGAGTCTAATCCTTGACTCCATATTCACATGGGACTAAGCCTTGTCCCGAATCTTGCATAAGGCTAAGACCTGCCTCCATATCTGCATAAGGCTAAGCATTGCCTTCCATTTACATGGGACTAAGCCCTATCCCAAATCTTGCATGAGGTTAAGCTCTACCTCCATATTTGCATAAGGCTAAGCGCTGCCTTCTCCTCACATGAGACTAAGCTCTATCTCTAATCTTGCATGAGCCTATGCCCTGACTCCATTTTTGCATGAGGCTAATCCTTGTCTCCCTGCTTACACAAGGCTAATCCTTGCCTCCCCACTTGCACGGGACTAAACACTATCCCTCTTTGCACAAATATTGCTTTATTTTCTACTACTATCTACTTGCTTTTCAATCAGGCTATGCTCTGCCCTCCATTTAGCAAGACTAAGCCTTGTCTTGTTATATAATATTATTGCATATCATGGGCTGAAACATCACCAATCTGTCCAAGGGCATCATAGTCTAAAGGCACCATCCTCATAGCCTGAAGACACAATGCCATGGCCTGAGGATCTCTCAAATTTGCATATCATTATTCAAAGGCGTCATGGTTCGGAGGCATCATTTTCATGACCTGAGAACATCATTTCATGGCATGCGAATCCCTCATTAAAAAATTCATGGCCCATGACATCATCTTTAATCGTCCGAAGACAACCTTCATTGTCCAAAGGGAATTTGCAACATGTTTAAATTTTTGCAAATACGTTTGTAGCATCTTTTGTCTGTAGGTAACCAGTAACCAACCACTATCCTAGCAGGAGAGATCTCGCTCTAGTTCCATCCAACCGTCCGAGCCTTAACCACGCATCATAACCGCTTCCACATCTTGTGTCTGTTCTTGCAATAAATTCATAGCCATACTCCGCGGGTGAATCCAGAACTACACATGGCCTGATTCCTTTAAAACCAAGGATATTTAGGCTACTTGTAAATTGGAGCTCGGCCTCTGTCTTTTAGAACATCCTATCCGGTCAAAATTAGCCATCATTTCTTTACCCAAAAACTCTATCATCCTTCCCTGGTAAAGAAGGGCAGCTGTTGATACCCAATTTTCCCATATATATTTTAAATACGCATAAAAGCTTTCATAAGCATATATATACATATATAAGCATGCACAAGGATTTCATTATTTTTTCCATAATTTTAAGGGCTTAAATTGATTTATTTTCTCCTTTTTTATCCATAAAATCCCAAATTATTACTTCCAAAATTTTTGTTTTAATAATTCAATTATTGAATTTCTATATTTATGCCAAAATATGGCTAATGTAATTTTTATGTAATTTTACAATTACATTTATTATTTTTAAGCTAAATTGCATATAATTGCAATGTTAGCCTATTTTAAGATAATTATATTTTATGTACATAAAATTGGTTCCTATATTTTTAAAATGTTAATTATGTGTTTTACATCATTTTGGAACCTTAAATTATTTTCTATAAACTACCTATTATTTTTATAAATTAAAATAGGGAAAAACTGGCTATTTAAATAACAGCCACATTTGGCTTTCAATTATAGCCAAATCGGACCCCCATTCCCAGACCAATCATACAATTGATAACCCAACCCATACCCTATTAACCCTTACCCAAACCCGAAATCCACCTACCCATTTGAATCCTGACCGTTGATCTCTCAGATCAATGGTCCAAAGAATTCCCTTCCTTTTCTAATTCTAACCAACTCCCCTAAACCTAATCATTTCTCCAATACTCCACCTTTAGATGCTCTCCCATCTCCACTCTTCTCTCAAACCTAACCCTAGATTCCTCCGCTCACCTCCTTCTCCGGTCATCTCTGGCGACTATCTCTCAAGCCCCAAGCCTCCAATGGTCATTTCACCGCCTTGCTCCTCATCTCTAAGGCCCTCAAGGGTCCTGGGCCATGTCTATTTGGACTAGGGTTTCTAATTCTGTTGTTCGAGGCTTCTCTGGTGTGATTTTGGGAAAATCCACACCACGTGTGTTACGATTTGTGAAGTTACAACAGGTTCTTTCGATTTCTACTTAGGTTTCCTTTTGAAACCCTAACTCTCTTCTGGATCTCTCAGATCTATGTTATTTTCATGCTTTAAGCCTGTTTCCTTCTATGATTTGCTTATTCTCGAGCTTTCTTCCGAAAGATCTTTTACTCTAAACTGTTTTTACTTTCTTTGGAAACTAGGGTTTCTCGGAGTTCTTTCTGTAACTATTTTGACTGATTTCTTTATGATTTAACCTTTTTCCTTGTTTATTTTGACTGATTCTATATTCCTACTGCTTTTTAAATCAACTCAGTTAAAAGCCGTAATTTTTAAAGATTTTTCTTTACTTGTTTCTGTGTTAGCACGATTCTCTTTATTTATTTCTGTGTGTTAGCATGATTCTCTTTACTTGTTTCTGTGTGTTAGCATGATTCTCTTTACTTGTGTTAGCATGATTTTCTCTACTTGTTTCTATGTGTTCGCATGGTTTTCTATACTTTGTTTCTATGCGTGTTAGCACGATTTTCTTTACTTTGTTTCTATGTGTGTTAGCATGATTCTCTTCACTTCGTTTCTGTGTTAGCCTGTTTACCTGGTTCTTGTTAATCTTTCATGGTCACCATGCTTCGAATATGTTCTGCTGAATCTTTAGCCTACTTATATCACCTCTATATGATGGTGTTCGCTCATCTCTTGTTTTTTTTCAGCCTATATAATTGACCTTATTTTTTTGCTACTTCTGTTCATTCATCTCTGTTTATATGTTGAAGTATGCAGAATCATGACTCCTCATAATTGACTCTGATTTTCCTTAACTATGGGTAATTGAAATATTTTCCTCGTCTGTTTGAATTAACTGATTTCATTACCTTATTTACTATGGTACTTTATTTTACTTAGTCTTTCCTTAATTGGGTCTTTCTAAATTTGGTCCTAATTGACTACTTTATTCCTACTGAAACCTGGCTCCTTCCTTATTTAATTGTGCACTGATTCCTCTTCCTCCCTTATATGGTACTAAATCTTCCTGTTTGACCTTGATTCCCTTAACTTAAGGAAACACTTCCTTGATTCTCTAATTGATTGATTCCAAGTTCTTAAATTAGTGCACTACTATGATTTTTTCCTTATTCTACTACCTACTTTCAACTATAAATTCGCTAAGTTTTCACAAACAAGGGACGAACACTTGGCTTTCAAAAAACTCCTCTCTTATTAAAATCTCCGCTCTCCTCTCTTCCCTGTGTTATTTGCTACTATTAGCCGGCTGCAAGCCAAGTCTAATCATCTGTACTCTTTGGTTCTTTCATTCTGCTTACTTCTCTTCACTGGTATGTCCTAGTTTAATTTAAATCCTCAACAACAACATGTTTATCTTCCTGTTTCAGTTTCTTTTATTTCTAGCCTTCTTTTACTTGTGATTCTATTGTGAAGTTTGTAGTTAGGCATGCTAGTATGACTCCCCTCCTATTAAATTCATGTGTTCCCTTGTGTGATTCAAGCATGCCTGGATAATTGTTTTTAATATACTGTGTGCTTACCATTCTTATGAGTCCCAAATCCCTATTCCCCTATGTGTTTATATTCTCCCTGATTAGTTTGTGATTATGCCAGTTTCAGCTATTGCTGAGCATGTCCAAACCAATCCAAATACCCTTGCCAGGGTTATATGTTTGCAGTCAAATGCTTGTGTATCCCCAAAGCCTTTTAACCCCTTGTATGACTATTGAATCCATTTGGATTCTGTGTGTGATCCTATCCTTAGTTTCTGATTTGGTTTATCACTCCAACCTTTTCAAACAATCTCCATTACTTTACTAACTCCTTTCAAACAAACTTTTAAGTCCAGTCCTTAACAAACTTCTTTCAATATGTGTCCTGCACTTTCACGTTACTCTTTGTTAATAAGTTCTGCCCCCTCTAGTATGTGTACTGCCTTGGGATCCTCTTGAGAACCCTCTGAACTCTGTCATACTGAGGCTGGCCTTTCCACACTGCAATGGTTCAATGCTTGGTTACTAAATCTAGGTGTAAGCATTGCTCGGGATCTTTGAGACCCTTAAGGAACTTTGATGCGCCTAGACTCTGATTTGCCTATGGAAATGAGGCTTGTGAGACCATTGGAGGTTTTGGAAAACTTGGGCCTAATTGCAGGCTCCCTATAGAATAGCTTCTTGGTTTTCCATTTCATTTATGTAATTCATTTATTGGCTTGTAATAATTTGTAAACTGATATTTGGGGTATTTAGTAAAATAGTGGGTAGATGTATATCTTGTGGGGTAACATGGATAGAAATCCCGCTCTTAGGATTTATTTTCAAATCTGCCTGCTTCACTCGCTAGAAAACCTGTCCGTATGGTTTTTATTCTTGTTGAATCTGGTTGCTTTTGCATAATAGAGAATCATTCCTATAGGATTCCACTTCTAATTTACTTTGCATCAAATAGAATCATGCCTATAAAGACTTCACTTTTAACGTCGTTTGCATCAGATAGAAACCATGTTCATAAATTCTGCATTTGTCATGTTAGAAACCATGTTTCTAGGTTCCAAGCCATCATATTTTAAATCGATTCAAGTATAGATACCATGCCTATATGACCTAATTCCGATTCAGCTTTAATAAGCCTTTCATGTGTTACTGCAAATTGACTAAAAATAGTAATACACCTAGATATCATGTCTCTAAGGATCTATACTCACAATTCTGTATGGTAATTCTAATTAGCCCAATAGGTAAATTTCATTTCGCCTAGCTTGCTTCTTAAAACCAGTCTTAATAAGTGTTAATATTTTCTAAAACTAGTTCTTTCAAAATTGCTTTAATCTCATTAGATATCCTGCCTATAGGTACCAAAAGGGTCTATTTCAAAAACTTGTTTGTTTCTGCATTAACATAGACACAGTACTACATATAGGCAATCCTTAGGGCATTTTCAAAACCTACATTTCTCTGAAGCTGTTTCTGTCATTCAAAGTTCTGGTTTCAATAAGCTTTTAAAGAAGAGACCCTATGCAGCTACTAGGTTATAACTTCTGTATCTGAAAGTTTGGTCTGTTTCTGCATATTCACTTAGAGAACCTGCTTTAGGAATTTGATTAATAAAGACCTTAACTGTGTTTGAGTCGTGCTGCTTGTATGTTTGTTTGAGGAGGAAACTTTGAGCCTCTTAATTGCTCCCATTATGTGTGAAAGTCCTACATGTTTTGACTGTCGCCTTAGAATTTTTTTGCCTTTCTAAACCTTAGGGGTACGTCTAGAACTACATATAGATAGAGGTCCTAACTCCCTCCGGGACCATTAAGAAGGTACGGGTAGCAGTGTGCAATAGGAATTATTGACCAAACACTCATTTTGCATGACCAATAAGGGGATGGGAAGGGTAGACATGGGATATGATGACTACGTGTTAATATCACATGTATCCCCTCATGGAGGAGTGTTTACCGGATATTGTGTGGGGTGATCCTATAGGATAAACAACCTAGGACCCCTACTTACCCCAAATCCTCTCCTTGTTAAATACTTTGTTTGTTTATAATTTGTTCAAACCTTTATTTCACTACTTCAATTGTTCAATATGTTTTACAAACAACTTATTTGATTCAACTATTTGTATGGACTAATTTGTGAACATAAAATCGGTCGGGACCTACAGTTGTGGACCAAGAAGGCTACCTAACACCTTCCCCTCGAGGTTATTTCGAGTCATTACCCTAATCTCTGGTAATGCAAACCAACCCAAGAGTTAATCGCTCTAGGTGCCCTAACTCACCATAATCCGTTAGGTGGCGACTCTTCAAATGCCTAATTCCCAAAAGGAAACGAGTCATTACACCCCATGAATGTCGAAACCCAGACTTCCTCCCCGCTGAGGGAAAAAGAGGGCACGACAACCTCACTATTCTGATTTTTTTTAAAAAAATCGAACACACATGCTCAGACTCAGACACCTATACTTACAAGCACACATTGATACACACTTACAGTTCTTTGATTTGTTGCACTATCTAGCTAGCTGAAAGCCAAGGCTAGACCCTTGGATTTCATTCGTCTTCACCTTCCTGTTTGTTATCCCTTTGACTGGTATGCCTCCATTTCTCTTATCATGTTCTCTTCTATATGCTATGTAGTTAGATTTCAATATTATTCTATTTGCCCTTCTGTTTCCTGTTTACTGCTCTCTTAACTAGTATGTCTCAATTCCTGTTACCATGTTCTATTCTATATGCTATGTAGTCAGTCTATTGCAGACCTCAACATGTTCCTACTTGATACATGATTCCTGGTCATATTATTCTCATTTGTTATGGCTTAGTTATTGCTATTCCATGTGATTATATGATTTGCTTCTATTTGCCATGTGTTTCCTGCTTGCATTCTCCCTGACTAGTATGCCTCAAATCCTAATAATTTGCTTTATTTTATGTGATTATGTGGGGGCTTACCTTAGCATGTTTGGCCCTTGATTTTTGTTTACTTCTTTCTAGACTAGAGAGCTTCAGTTCCTGCTATCATGTGCTATATGTTTGTTTGGTTAGTTATTTCAAACTGCAACATGCTTCTGTTCAATATATGTCTATATGTGTCCACCTAGTGATAGCTAATAAATTAAGTTATATGAAACCCTATCTAAATCAGTTGTATGTTCCCTATTCTGAACATGGCTGGATACTACAAGCATGTAATGCGGCTAACTTTGTCTGTTAATTCAAGTGTCCTTGTTTTTTTGTGATCACTGATATAAGATACAGTCTAAACAAATATCAATCTTCCTAAATCATGTGCTGAGTATGAATTCTGTTTGTACAACTCTGTTTGCAACCTTGTAGCCTGAACCTATTTCATTCTAAAACTAAACTATTTTTTAAAACAATCCCATTTGCCTTCTATGTACTAATTTTCAAATTGCTACTCTTAGTCCTTTAGGCTCCTACCACCCTAGTGTGAGCAATGCTTAGGGTCTCCGAGACTCCTTTGAACATTGACACATTGGGGCTGGTTTTCCAATCTCATATGAATCATGTATTGAATGTATGGATCCAGTGTGAGCATTCCCTGAGTGTTTACTGTGAAAATGGTAACAACAATTAAATTTGTAAATGGGATTCTAAAAATACGTGATCTATTCCCAAGCTAGTTGTTAGAGCAGTTGATGCTAATAATATGAAGTTTAGAGACTAAATGCGAGTTGAAACAATACAGTAATCGAACCAAAGGGCCTTCTGCCCGGGTATAGGCCGGGTCGATGGGGGACCTCAGGGTCAAGCTCAAACTATCGGGGGTAGTCGAGGATGGGATAACAATTGAGGATATAATTAAACAAGGATCTTCATGGCCAATACTAAGTTATATGATGAAGAACAAGTAAAAAGCGATGAATATCAAGGAGACCTCGGGTCAGTGAGAACAAACAAGTCTAGAAAGAAAAGAGAAAGAAAAGAGAAAGAAAGAGAGATATTATTGCACTAATAGATAAAATGGAGCTACATCAGCCCCTTACAAAGTGGCATGAGTCCCCTTTATATAGGAGGGGAATTAGGCTACAAGCACATGGGCATTAATTACAAAGTACAGAGATGGGATGGTTTGATGTGATGCCTCAGCATAGGATCTAGATAGGCCGACCCTTTCAGACTTAGCCGTGTGCCTTGGGAGCTTCCCCCTCTGTCTTGGCTTCAATCTCCATTTTCTCTAAGTTGGGCCTCGACGAGCCCCGAGGTCGGGAACTCAATCGTGGCCACCCGTCCTCAGGGTATCGAGGTATTCTTCCGAAATGACTTGATAGTGAGAACATCCAGCTTCTTACGGCAATGTCATACCGAGTATGCGACTCCTGGCATGAGTTTTATGATAACTGGGCATCCACGGGCTCGTGTATTTTTGACTTCATTCAATGCACTCCTGATTCCCTCTCTCCAAGGTGAAGGTACCGCCGTCGATTCGGTATTCCAAGGATGCATTAACTGCGTCCGTCGGTCAATCTTCCAAAGTCTCGACGACCGTGTCGTAATCCCTTATAAATGGGGGTGTTTTGGCATTGTTTTTGCTATTCTAATGCCTTCGTTGGATTTCTTGCCTATTTATTCTTATCATCTTCTTCTATCCTTGAATATCATGTTTGGGGCTCATGGACTTAAGGCCGTTTGGGAGAGCTCCCTTAGATTGTGTTGTGGCCCTTTGTCGCGACTTCCCTTTGTCGAGCATAATCGTGTTGTCCCGCTATAATTGTGGTCGTCGATATGCTGGCTTTTGCTACTGCTGTTGGCCCGAGGTGATGATGGATGGGGAAAAGTTTCCTCCTCATGTAGATAGTCGTTCTGATTATGCACCGCTACTCACCTTCATGCGCTGGCTTGACGTGGTGCTCCGCTCCGATTTGGGGGCTTGCACGGCTTGACGTTCCAAGAAGTGGATCCTAAGTAGCCGTGCAAGTAGGACCGAGGGTTGTTCGGTCTCCAGTCTCTCCGAGATTCCCCTGGCCAAAGAGGGTCCTCGAGCTTCGAAAAGCTATGGCTTTTTTTCATCCCTCCTTGTCACTCATCTTTTTTTCATCTTGTCCTCGAGGATGTACATCTGGAGGCACCTATCGTGGACCTTCGAAGGAGGACCGTTCTTCGTGCTTTTACTTTGTGTGTGCGTGCCTTTTTCTGTTCTTTTATGCATAGAGATCCTCCGTAGGGCTATTGTACGTGGATCTTCATGAATATGAATATAATCCATTTATTTCTACTTTCGACCTTTGCTTTGTTATTGCATGCTCCCGTGCCCTTCGAGGCTTTTCGAATGTCTTCCTTTATTGTTGACCACTGACATTTAACTTGGGCATGGGCATTATTTCCGATCCTCTGCCAATCGACATAGATCTCTTTCAAACCCATCGTCATGCCTCGGACCAATCCTGGATTGATTTGATAGGCCCGGACTGCCAGGGCCCTCGGAGTTGTATGGAGATAATACGCTGAATTTTGGGGGCTTTAAGGATGTTATACCAAATGAAGGTCAGCTTTGGGTACCTGGGGGTCCCTTTTGATCTTGATGTAGATAGTCCATTTTAGAACATATAGGATAGACTTCTACTGAGGAGTTGCCCGTACTCAGGCGCTGCCTTGGACCTTCGTGGAGCTTTCGTGATCGGAGCTTCGTATGTTTATTCTTCTTTATTAGAAAAGGGAATCATGAGATCGGGTACTGCCCCGTGTCGAGTGATGGCGTCGAATGCTTCCTAAAGTCCGACTTCTCTTTGGCGGGGATCCTCGGGGTAGAGCACTGCCTTGAGATTGGAGATAATACGGAAAATTCCTCAAATCTTGGCTTCTTGTCGGAGGACACTTTCGGGATCGGGCGTCACCTTGTCGATCTGCATCAAGGTTATAGGTTTCTCGGGGCTCACTCCGGGTAGGCGAGTTGTCACTGCTTCTCGCATATATGTGGGGCGACTTTGGCTTCTTCGCAAGACCTCACTATTTTTTGATAGTTGCTCTTCCGCTTTGGCATCGGGTTCTTTATTTCTTCAAGCACGAAAAGTGTTGGTGCATGCCCTTGATCTGATCTGTTAGTTTTACCATAGTTATGGCAACCACTTCAGGGCCGGCCTGGCAGGGAGTGGGGAGTGTTGTTCCCGGTTCTCAGGAACCACAGGAGATTGCTCTGAAGACGACATCTTTGATAAGAGGGGAACATCTAGAGATGGTGATAAAATACTGCGGATGGAGCGAGGGGATCGCGCTACAGGTGCTTCCCATGGATCAGAGTATCACAAACTCTACTAATGGATTCTTGAGCGTATACCTATATCCTTTCGCGTATGGTCCCCTTGATAGGGTTTCTTGAAGTATCGGGTTACTTTGGCACAGATACATCCATCTTTGGCGAGCGGTGCTGATGATGAGGTTCTTTATGGAGAAGGCCGGACTTGAATTCACGCTTAACCATCTCGTTAAGCTATACAGGCCCTTTTATCATCAGGGCTTGCTAACCTTGAGGTGTTGTTAGTCAACGCTTTTTGTAGTTCACGACGAAGAGGACGGGTATAGAGAGTGGGACGGTTGGTTTATCCGGGTCCGGATGGTCAACATTATCTCCGTGGAGCTTTTGCCATTTCCCGAAGGGTGGAATTATGCACATGAGTGGAATGTCTGGTGCTTTTTAAGATTTTTCCCATAGCAAAAATCAGTTGAATAATAGTCTTTTCCCTTGTTGCAGCAACTTTATGGACGTCGGGCGAAGTATTTGACCTGCACGGCTGGGTTCGGAGGCTGGTGACTCATTCGACCTGCGATGAGCATCGATGGCGAGCTGTGCTTCGTATCAGATGGGGAGCAAAATACCAAGGTACATGCACATGCTACCTTTGCCTTGGCCTTCGTATATTTGAGGTAAACGTTTTCCCCTTTCATTTGTACCGGATTCGCCGCTTGTAGATATGAGGCGGTTCCCTGGGATGAGATAGTGATCTTCCGAAGAGGGGAATGAGTCGTCGGTCTCCAAGCCGAGGGACGGTGGCGATAAGAGGGATCGACACCCGCGATGTGATATAGCTTTTAATGGTGCTGAACAAGCCCGTGTTTTTGAGGATAGGGCATCGTTTGAGTCTGCTACTCCCGGAGTATCTGATTTCCGGGCGGAGGTTCCTCCGAATGAATATGCTTTTCCCGAGGTCGGTGATTCTGGGACTAAAGAGGCAAGATCAATAGGAGTATATTTTGACTTCGAGGAATTCCGTTGGCTTCACTTCGTGGTGAGTTTAGGTGCATTTTTCCTTTATTCCACGTCCTTCTCCCCTATTGAGTTTTCCTTATGCAGGCCTGCGATAGGCTTATGTCTAAGCTACTTTGTCAAGGGACCAGGCTTCAGAACATTCTGGGCTAAGGCGAGTCCCTTAGGCTCCTTAGCGAAGAGAAGGAGGTCGAGTTGCTACATTGGCGATATGAGGCGTACCAGAGCTCAAATTATGAAAGTTATTTGATGGAGCAGGTAACCTTTTGCAGCTTGTGCTTTGCACTCTTTCGCCCTCAAGGTTAACCCCCTTTTTTGTTATATTAGCTGCAGAAAAAGACGGAGGCTTTGGAGTATCTCAAGGATGACATCGACCGCGTCAAAACTGCATATGGTGAGATAAGGGCTCAGGTGCAAACTCAAGCTTTAGAGGAGATAGGCGCTTTGGACAAAGTCCTTGCCTTCGAAGTCCAACTCCACTTGGCTCGTGATAATGCCAAAGTTCAAGCGGATATGATCAAGAAACTCGAATCTGACCCCTCGAAGATCAGGTCTGAGATAATTGATGCCTGGGCTGAAGCGGCACTAAGCCTATCCAAGGCTGATCAGGATATGGTAATACGTATGAATGACGTTGCGGACGCTCAAGCCAGGCTGAAGTAAGCCCTCGACCGGGAGAAGAGGATTGAGGAATATGTTCGTTGCAGATCTCGAAGAGAAGTACTCGAGGAGATCGGTGCGAGAGGCTTTGTTCTCTAAGAGGAATTGGCTCGAGCAAGGGCAGACGAGTATGACGCATGGTAACTTTTTGCTGACGAGGTAAAGAGCGAACTCGGCAAGGTGTATCCCTTTGGAGCGGAGCGTAGATTTCGACGTTTTGTCGCTTGGTATTTGATAGATGTAGAGAATCCCTGTAGATGGAGAGTGCACCCGTTTTTTTTTTCTGCGTATGTAAGATAAGAGGAAACTTGAAGCTTTATTTCTTCCGCATCTCTTTTCTGTTATTACTTTTGACTAGGCGAGCTGGTTTCAGTATTTGGCGGGATCCTCGTAGGTCCGAAACTAATCGGACAGGCCCAAAGGCTCTTAGGTGCGATCCTTGACGTGAGCGAGTGTTGGGGCCTCCGTGCTTTGCCCTGTTGTTAGGCTCAATCTCCGAGTCAGGTTTTGACTCGAGCTTTCCTGCCCTTAAATCATCTATGCCCATGCGGGCAGGTAGTAATTGTTCCCATTTCTTGCCCTTGGGCATTTGCCGTTTCGACTATATTGGGTTCAGTCTCCGTGTCGCGTTGCGATTTGAGGTTCAAATTGACCCTCAATTTTATCCAGCCTGCATCAGCGGACGGCGATGGCCTTTTGTGGTTCAGATCAAAGTGACCTTACAGGTGGGTGGCCTGGAGGCTCACTCGGCTGGCGATAGTGGCATTTATGCCATGCCCTTAGGCATATTGTAGTTTAACCATTTCGGGTCCAGTCTCTGGGTCACGTTGCGACTCGAGGGTCAATTGACCCTCAAGATTTATCCAACCTGTATGGGCGGACGGCGATGGCTTTTTGTGCTTTGGGTCGAAGAGACCTTATAGATGGGTGGCCCAGAGGCTCACCCGGATGGCGGTAGGGGCATTTATGTCGTGCCTTTAGGCATATTATAGTTTAACCATTTTGTGTCTAGTCTCCGAGTCGCGTTGCAACTCGAGCTTCAATTGACCTCAGGTTCTTTTCCTGCCTCTATGGGCGGATAGCGATAGTGCCTCTTACGCGGTTTTGGTCATTGAGAACTTTCAATATGTGGCCCGAAGGCTTGCATAGTTAACTATTTTGGATTCGGTCTCTGAATCGGGTGATCCGAGCTCATTTTAATCCTCAAGTTGTTAATTTTGTAGCTGGCGACAATGATTCTTACGCTGTTTAGTCGTAGAGACCTTTTAATAGATAGACCAGAGGCTTCCTTAGCTAGCGACAATGGCTCTTACACTGTTTTTGCCCGTGGGCTTTGTTTTGTAGGCTTTGTTTTCCACTCGTTAAGGTCTTTTGAAATAGTTTTGCCTGACCCATCGTCAATTCTAGAAGAACCTCGATTTCAAGTCGTTATCGGCGATGTTTCGAGCACCTTGGAAGGTTCATAGCTCGTAGGCTGAGTAGGTCAAAGCCTTTGTGATTTGGAGCCGACATGGTCGAAGCTCGTTTTTGCATGTTGAGGGAAGCCTGTTTTAACCGGGATTTTCTGCAGTATATTCGAAGTAGTGGCCTGCGATTTTGTTTAGCGACAGTCGGGCATCCTCGAGTCGTGTTAGTTTGGTTGTATCAGCCGTTTCGACCATAGTCATATGTGTTTGGCCGGAGCCATTTTGATCCCGAGTGATAGTTCAGGCGTCTACACCAAGGGTATTCCATTTTGGGACTCTTACAAATGCGACGGATAGCCTAAACTTCGGGGTTTTCATGCCTGTTGAGGTCTTAATGTTTGTCATGCCTGTTGAAGTCTTATAGTTTTTGTTCTAAAGTAGAATAGATTTGGTTATGCCGAGTCTGCCCGCTAGGGGTCTTACAGTTTCGGATTTTCCAGCGCATGGCGATTAATGACAGTCTCCGAGTCATTGAATTTGTTTAAGCGTGAAGACCTCTATTAGTGATCTCGAAGTTGCCTTGTAGGGGCTTTATGATCACGGAGTTCCGACCCCGGGGTCGTGAGAGTGCCAAATTATTGACGTTAAGTCTCTGAGTACTTTGAGATGCATTTGGTGGAGAGGCCCCTGCCAGGGGTATACTTGAGATTTCCTTGTCTGGAGAATAAGTTGTTGAAAAGATATCTTTTTATTGTTTGGTGTAGACATACATTGTTTCATTGTTGTGAGCTCGGCTTCTCGGACCATTCGATCCGGTACATAATTCCCTATCGAGACTTAGTCTATCGTTTCCTGGTCCTCCCGAAGGGATGGTGCCCTTAGAAGAAGATCACCCCTCGTTGTTGGACTGTAAGAGAAGGCTAGCGATCTTATTGGATTCTCCTATGGGGGTACGCTGCTCTGCTAATAATCTTGCTGACGAGGCCCTCTTCGTGGCGGAAGTACGATTGAGGGGTAAAAGCGCGATGAGCCCTTTTTAGAGCCTAGGGATCTCCGGGTAGAGTTAGAACCTTTGAATATCCTGGCTAGTTGTCTGCATATAGGTTAGTGAAAAATTAACAAGGGAGTAAAGTAGTTCTTCCTCACCGCGGGATGCATAGGCGACGTTTTGAGGTATGTTCCTACTCTTTTGAGGCGTGAGTCTTGATACAGCCCCCCCTGTGTCTTGTTAGGTTTGGCCGAAGATGTGGTTTGCTTACCCTTTTATCCCTCCGAGGGTGGGGGAATTGATGCCGCCGACGCACCAGATGGCGTAGAATTTCCTGTTGTCGCGTATTGCTTTCTGTCGACTTATTTTAGTTCTGCCCTTTGAGAGGGGTTTCATGCTTTTGGCGAAATGGGGCTGACGCTGTCTCCGGGTGGTGCGCCGGTGGTCGTCTGAACAAGACGCCCGTTCTTTGTGCCTCCTCCGATGGTGCAAAGCTCGACGTCCCGGTCCGAGCTCAGACGAGCTATATCAAAAGAATGGTCTTTGTTGTCATTTGTCATTTGGAAATCACTGGGGATTCGGGATGCAGGGGCGATTTGGTCTGTTAGTTCGAATCGCCCCACTGACTTTGGTCCAACATCGTTGTTGCATGTGATCGAACCACCTGAATTCATGAACACATGTTTTATTCAAAATAGATCAAATGAGGGAGAAGGTTACCAATGCATCAGTGTGATGCTGAGGCGGAGTCTCGGTGCCCTTTTCCCTGGGTGTAAGGGCGTCCTCCAAAATATTTCCCTGGACCCGTTTTTTCTTGATGGCGAACATTTTTACTTCCCATTTTATGAGTCCCCAGAGTGTGTCGTCACTCCTTCGATGTCATGGTAATACATCGGGGTTTGTTCGCTTCATCCTCCTCGGTTGCCCTCCTACCTTGGGGATGGACTCGAGCCTAACTATTCGATGGTACTCGGTGGTTATTTTTATTTAGTAGCATGGTTGTCGTCCCTCTGAGCTGGTGGGCATTTTTGACCCCGTGGCAGCGCGCGCCTTGTGGTCCTCTCACCGGGTTATTGTTCCTTTGAAAGGGTCTTGGTCGAATAGGCCTGAGGCATTCGGCGTCCCTGGTTTCGCTTATGGTGATCATGATATTTGGTATAGCAATGTTGAAATCGTACTCCACTAAGCGGGATTCCTCTACCGGTTGTGCCTCGTCAGATCCGATTCCACTGAAGGTCCCTCGAGGACGTTGCCCTCGAACTATTTCTCTATCGTTGCGAGGTAGGTTGCATCTTGTGGCGTTCTTCCCATCCGCGGCGCATGGATGGTAACTCAACCTATTTGGCATTAGTTTCTTTGCTGGGAGCCTGCTTGGGTATACCGGGCCCGTAGAGGCTCCCAGCGGGTCATCCTCGGCCCTAATCATTGACTGGTATCGGTTGTGGATGCTCGACCAAGTCACGACTAGATATTCGATCAGGTTCTGCTTCAGTTGCTTCGAGGCCACCGAACATTATTCGTTCAGGCCTTGGGTGAAGGCCTGCACTGCCCAGTCATCGGAGCCTGGCGGCATCTCCATCCATTCCATCTGGAAGCGAGACATGAATTCTCACAGCATTTCGTTCTCCCTTTGTTTAATCTTGAACACGTCGGACTGCCTTGTTGCTACCTTGATAGCGCCAGCATGTGCTCTTACAAAGGAGTCCACTAATATGGGGAATGAATCTATGGAGTTGGGAGCCAAGTTGTGATACCACATCATGGTTTCTTTCGAGAGTGTTTCCCCGAACTTCTTCAACAATACGGGATCGAACTCATCATCGTGAAGGTCGTTGCCTTTTTCTGCACATGTGTAAGCGGTGGGGTGCTCTTCGGGACCCGAGGTCCTGTCGCACCTAGGGAGTTCTAGTATTCTGAATTTTTGTGAAGTGGGTTTTGGGACCACTTCCCCGGGAGATAACTGTTGCATGAACCTCCATGAACCTGACTCGATTCCCTTGGAGAGATCCTCAAGCGGCTTCGTTGTGGCAGAGTGTGTTATCGGTCCGTTGTCGCTTGATATTTTGGGTACTCGTTCGGCGCAAAGAGCCATTTTCGGTGCTACTGTGTTGGGGATCCCCAAATGGCTCTACAACTGAGTGATAGCCAACTGTTGTGCCTGCAATATTTCAAAAATATCATGAAGTCAAACTTCTTGTGTTTCACGAGCCGGCATTTGTTGGGCTTCCTGTTGGTCGATATGCTGAATGCTCCCATCGGTGTGCGAGGCCTCATCGACCTGCTGCGCATCCTTTGAGTATGTGCCTGCTAGAATCGGTTCGGGTGCATTATCGGGATTCTGTAGTCGTTCTCCGGCGGCCGAGACGGCCACGCCATTTTCCCCGTGATTCTCGAGGCGGTCGTTCTCGACTCCGATTACCGAGCCGGACATTTTGACCAGAAATCAAAGGATCATGGACAAGAAAAAATGTGAAATATAATGTGTGTTTATGCAATGAAACTGGCAAGAAAATAATCACTATTATTTTTAGCCCCACGGTGGGTGCCAAGCTGTTTACCATGAAAATGGTAACAATTTAAATTTGTAAACGAGATTCTAAAAATACGTGATCTATTCCCGAGCTAGTTGTTAGAGCACTTGATACTAATAATATGAAGTTTAAAGATTAAATGCGAGTTGAAGCAAGGTGGTAATTGAACCGAAGGGCCTTCTATCCGGGTACAAGACGGGTCGATGGGGGACCTCGGGGTCAAGCTCAAACTATCGGGGGTAGTTGGGGATGGGATAAAATTTGAGGATATAATTAAACAATGCTCTTCATGGCCAATACTAAGTTATATGATGAAAAACAAGTAAGAAAGCGATGAATATCAAGGTGACCTCGAGCCATTGAGAATGAAGAAGTTTAGAAAGGAAAGAGAGAGAGAGTGAGAGAGATATTATTACACTTATGGAGAAAATGGAGCATCATCAACCCCATACAAAGTGGCTTAAGTCCCCTTTATATAGGAGGGGAACTCGGCTACAAGCACATGGGAATTAATTACAAAGTACAGAGATGGGATGGCTTGATGTGATACCTCAGTATAGGCTCTGGATAGGCCGGCCCTGTCAGATATAGTTGTGTGCCTTGGGAGCTTCCCCCTCTGTCTTGGCTTCGATCTCCGTTATCTCTAAGTCGGGCCTCGATGAGCCCCAAGGTCGGGAACTCAATCGTGGCCTCCAGTCCTCAGGGTCTCTAGGCATTCTTCTGAAATGACTTGACAACGAGAAATCAAGTCCTCTAATTTTTCCGCGTACACTGGGTTCCTTGAAGCTCTGACACACTGGAAACATGGCTTAAGGTGTTATGGATCTTGCCACCTATGTATATCAGACTTGCTTGCTTGAAGGCCTGGTTTCCAGGGTTGATGTTGGGCCTGCCAAGGCTCCATATAGTGTAATAAATAGCTTTGTGTAGTTCATTCATATTGGTCTGTACTAATAATCTTTGTAAAAATAGATATTGGGGTTATTAGCAAAAGCTGGGGAGGGGGAGTCTACTCTTACATCTATGTTGAAATTGTGTGGAGAACCTGCCTATAGGATTTGACTATGTTGATTGCACTATGTGAATGCTGTATTATGTTTAGAGATCCTTCCTATAGGATTTTATTATCATTTGACTCTGTGATGCACATCTGCATGTTAGAAATCCTTCTATAGGACTTTACGTTTCATTCTGCACATTAGACATCTTGTTTATAAGATCCGCACGTATTTTCAATTCAATGTGCATTAGTAGCCATGTCTATAGGATTTTGTATGTTTGAATAACAATTTTCCTGGTAATGTGCTTAAAGAATTCTGCCTACACATAAGTAATAGAGATCTTGCCTATAAGAACTAAAGTCACCTAGATACCATGCCTATAGGAAATAAGATAATCAATTCTGTATATAGTTATCATACCTAAAGGAAATATCATTTTCTGCATTTAGAAAATCATGCCTATAGGATTTTAAAAAAAAAGTCGGTTTCTGCATTGAGACATCATGCCTATAAGGTTCTAAAATCAGTTTCTGCATTTAGAAATCATGCCTACAGGATTTCAAAACCCATTTCAGCACTTAAAAAGCATGCCTATAGGATTTAAAGATAAAATTTGCCCGTTAAAAATTAGTAGTTGATTTACAGCTTAGATGCCATGTCTATAGGGTTCTGCCCGACTATCACTTGGGCAAGCCTGTAGGTTAATTAAATTCTAGGTCTAAAACTGTGATTGCTTATTTGACGTATGCCCAGATCAGAGTATTAACGAAAATCAGTAGGCAACGGATAGGGACTCGCTTGCTTGCTTTAATAAACTGTTGTATATTATGTTTGTGCTCATTTAGATATCTTGCTTATATGATCCTAAAATCATTTAAAGTTGTTTGTTTTGAACAACGTTCATTTGTTTGTCTACTTGTGGTGGTTAATATGAGCCACTTAATTGCTCCTTATGTGACAGTCCTACTTGACTTTTGTTTGTCGCTTAGTTTTCTCCGTTTTAACAATATAGGTGAGTCTACAACTGCCTTAAATAGAGGCCCTAAACTCCTCCAGGGCCAGAGGTAAGGGACGGGTAGTGCACGCATAAGGTACGTACTGATGTTATTAAAACGCTTCGGTAATATTTGAAATGGGGAGGGTAATTGGGTAGTAAAGGAAATGATGACCTATGCGCTAATGCTACGTGTAGCACCCCAACTTGGGGACGATTACCAAGTATTGCACAACAGTGATCCTATAAGCTAAAAACATAGGACCCCCTTTACTCCTTGTTTTAAAAGTAATATCTATTTGTTTAAATTGCTTTATTTCCTTATAAGACTAGTTCGCTGAAATTGTGTTTGGTTGGGACCCAACATTATGGACCTCGAGGGATGCCTAACACTTTCCCCTTAAGGTAATTTCGAGCTCTTACCCAATCTCTGGTAATATAAATCGATTTTGCAAGTTAATTATTCTAGGTGCCCTAACGCACCTTAATCCGTTAGGTTGCAACTCTTCAAATCTCATACCCAATTCCCAAAAGGAAACGAGTTGTCCTGAAATGTCGAAACCCAGACTCCGCGAGGAAAAAGGGGGCACGACAACATGGCGACTCTACTAGGGATATTTTAGGCTCTTACCATAACAAACTTGCTTTTTGTGAATTAGTCTTAAGCATGCTTTATTCTGCTAATACATGTGCACCCTTTCCCTTTCCCCCTTATTTGGATTTAATTGCCTATTTTCAAGCATTTATGATTTCCTTTATTAACAAAACTGACTTGTCTTCTTGTTTTCTTTCTTAAATGTCTTTCAATTATTAAATACTGCATTTATAATTTTTAACATGCAAATACGTGACACCATGCTATTTATTGTTGCATAAATCATGCTCAACATCATATTCCACTCGTGTGTAATCAATCTTATAACAACGCTTGATGAGTGTTTTGGCCCTTCCTACATATCACCCTTTAAATTCGGAAAGGCGTATTTGAGGTAAAACTAGTCGATTAGCGGTGCAGTCGACGGTTCCGTGCCTTTTCCCCTCAAGTTGTCCACTTGAGGGTACCAGTCTAGACCTCTCTAGAAACATTACTCTGATTAATTGTACATGCATCATGGTCAAACCTATCCGGGTTAATATGTTGTCCACATAATAATCCTTTAGGACAAGCCTCGTCCAAAAGTCCATCGAGTTTTCCATAATCCCAACGGATGCAACCACGATTGTGTGCATTAATTTTGGAGAAATAAGTGCCAATATGCTAATCATTATTGTATAAATAGTCGGATCTAGAGGGAGAAAGGGCCTAACTATATTTGTTTTGCAGAAAATGAAGCACGAAGTCCCCAGGTTCGTCATGGTCCATAACGTACCACCACTGTTTCTTGATTGGTGGGAGGATTTTCTATCAATTGATAAAAATCATGTGAAAAGGGTCTTGGGAAATTTTCCTTCTTTATTGGACATCCAGCCGAACAACATGCTAATCGAAGCTGGCACAATGTTCTGGGACAAAGAAAGAGCCGTGTTTCAGTTTGGAAACATAGAAATGACCCCTATCTTGGAAGAAACAGGGGGATTCGCTGGGCTACCTTGGGATAATCCTGGTTTATTGGTGCCGGAAAATCGCTCTACTAGGGGGTTTCTTAAGATGATGGGATTAAAGAAGAATGATGACTTGGAGTGCCTTAATAATTCTTACATACCCTTCGACCTATGAATAATACAGTCACAACAGATCTTATCGTATTTTTGATGACGAATTCTCCATCACTTCCTTGGGTTGGATTCACCACAGGGCTTTTGTGTTCATCGTCTGTTTCTTAGGTATGTTAGTTTTCTCGATCCAAAGGGATAGAATCCACACCAGACTGGACATTGCAGCCAAAACCATAATGGATGGGATCGAGGGGAAGACATATACCATTGTCTCTATGATCATAGCAGACATATACTGGGCCTTAGAGCACTATCAGAAGGAGTAGAAATACTTCGAAGGTTGTAATCTGCTGTTACAAGTTTGGTTGTTAGAGCAACTCCCAAAAGGTCAATACGTCAAGAGCTTCTGCGAAGGCCGTGGAATGATCGCATAGCTTTTCATCATCCTAAGGGAATGACCTATATCCCAGACAAGTTTGCTCAATTCGAAAATGCTATAGCATGGGGCACACTTTTTCAATAATTTAACAGAGGATCGAGTTTAATGGATGTTCGAATGGTTCCCTACCGCCAAATTCATCATCAGATCTAGGGATGTTCCACACTTGGTACTGATTGGGTTGACGGGCATATTCCCTTATGCTCCCATCAAAGTTATGAGACAGGCAGGCAGGAAGTAGGTCATACCGCGAGTTGCTAAAATTAGTCACTACTAGACAGATTTTTAGGATGATGACATCCCATACAAATGTGAAGCTCAGCACATGTGGAACTTGAAAATTATTATGGAAAAGGATACCATCGAGCCAGATCGATATCATGTTGGTCAAGTGTACTTTTACCCATCACGGTTAGAGGATAACCTAGCAGAATATTCGAGCCAACGGTTGGTCCAGGAAATAGAGTCATAGATGAAGTTGCTGAGGCACAAGTAAAGTACAACAAACTGCGCAAAAGTTTTCACAAGTCCGAGGCCGAGCACATGGAGCGACACAAGACCGATATGAACTAATTAATAAATGGAGGGAGATGGCTGTTAGATCAAGGGAAATGTTCGAATATCTGGAGTACAGTGTGAAGGAGTTGGAAGGAATGATGAGGAGGAGAGTCACCGATTGCCAGAAAACCGAAGGAAATGAAGGAGGACATTTAGCAAGAGCATATCTACTGCTGAACCTGTGCGAACTGAGGAATCTGATCGACGGAGCCAAAAACATCCAGCTTGGAGAAAGTCCTTCTGGGACCATGTAGATTAGGTTTACTTGTTTTTTCAAATATAATAAGGCCAAGTACCATCAGTGACTTATCTTATTTAGTGCTATTTAGATTCATCTATTTTTGCATTAGTGAAATGAGGCAATTATTGGCACGGACATTCTCCAAATATATTTGTCACTAGGCCTACCTCGGGCACAACGAGGCTCCCAAATTACGACGTGGATTTACATTCCTGCAATATGTGTTTAAATACTGCAAACATTTTTAGAATCGTTACTGACTTGTTTACATTTTGTCTTTCTTTATTTTTATTATTCTCATCCCCTAAGGTTGGTTCGCACATACTGGCATCATCAGCATATCATGCCAGATCTAGAGGCCCTCCACCTCCTCCTCCTCCGAGTACCAAAAAGCAGAGGAAAAGCTAAGATGGATGACTTCAGTGGTATACAAAAAGAAAATGTTGAGAATATTGAAACTTCAGATGGTCGGAGTACTCCGGCCCAGAATGATTTGGTCCTGCGATTGCAGAGGAAAATACTAGAGTTAAAAGGAGAACTTGAGCAAGTCTATAACTTGGAAAACCGCTCCCTCACTCTGAACGTCCTAGATATTAACCAACAAAATGCTCAAACCCAGAACCTCCTCAAAATACGCCAGACCAACATCCATAAAATCCTCCCGCACCTCACTAATATGCCACACCACCTCAAAATCCCAATCCTCTACCGGTACCAACTCCTCTACAACACCATCATCAACCAACTCAGTACCCATAAACCACTACCTATCACACTCCTCATAATATACAACAACCTATTCCCCATCCTCAAAACTCAACCAATGACCACCACTATACCCAAATCCCTAGCACCCACCAAAACAACCCTATATACGTGGAAACCCTACCTCACTCCACTCAACCAATTTCCTATACACCAAAATCCGCTGAGAAGGACATGATCATCAAGAACATGGTCAAAGAGCTCAAGAAGTTGATAAGTCACGTTCAGGATGTTGAAGGAGGTAAAGAAATTGAAGGTCTGAACTACAAGGATCTATGCATACAACTAAATGTGGAACTGCCGGAGGGTTACAAACCTCCCATGTTTGAAATGTTTGATGGAAGGGGTGATCCCAAGGTTCATTTGAGAACTTATTGTGACAAACTCGTGGGGGTCGAAAAAGATGAAAGGATTCGAATGAAGCTCTTCATGAGAAGTCTTACCGGAGATGCCCTGTCCTGGTACATAAGCCAGAATCATAAGAAACGGGCCAATTAGGTAAGCATGAAATCAGACTTTATGGACCGGTTTAGGTTCAATACGGAGAATGCACTAGATGTCTTCTATATCCAGAACCTAAAGAAGAAGTCGACTAAGACTTTCCGCGAGTATGCTACTCGGTGGAGGTTAAAAGCAGCCTAGGTCAGACCAGCATTAGACGAGGAACAGATGAACAAGTTCTTTGTTTGGGCACAAGACCCACAATATTAATAAAGGCCAATGGTTATTGAGAATCATAAGTTCTCCGGTATCATCAAACTCGGAGAAACGATTGAAGAGGGTATTAAAAGTAGGATGGTGACAAATTTGAGGCACAGCAAGCCACGAACAAAGCATTGCAATCAGGTGGCATATCAAAGAAGAAAGAAGTAGGGGATGTAATGGTGGCCCAAGGCCTAAAATCTCTACTCACATACCAAACACCTCCACCTACATACCAACCCTCACCTCCTAGATACTCTCTACCCGCCACCGCCTATCACACTTATAATACCCAGCCAACCTACTATCATTCACCTCCAGCTCGTCCAAATTACCAGAAACCCTAACCTAATTTTGATCGCAAACCACCCAGATAATACACCGCCATTGCTGAACCCATGGACCAGCTGTACGAAAGGTTGAAGGCTGCTGGTTATGTCACCCCTATTCCTATTGTGGCAATGGAGAATTCATCTCAATGAGTCAACCCGAATAAAACCTGTGCATATCATTCTGGTATGAAGGGGCACACCATTGACGAGTACTGGACATTGAAGGATAATATTCTGACATTGATTGATAACAAGGTCATATAGGTGAAGGAAGTTGCACCCAACGTCCGCAACACTCCTATTCCAAATCATAGGGGCGAAGAGATCAATGTGATAGAAACTAATGAGGAGTGGGATCCCGAGGGATCAATTGGACTTATCAAAGAGGGAAAAGACCCTAAGAAAACTGTAGACATGCTCAATCCTATTGTGGTACAGATACAGCCGCTAGTTGAGGTTGAGATAACCGCATCGGTTCCATTTGAGGTAGAAGTAACACCACCTACAGCCATACTTATTCCATTTGAGGTAGAAGTGGCCACACCTTTCACAGTGACAGTAGCAACCATGCCTCCTTTCAAGTCGAATGCCATACACGCCTGCAACAAGATATATGAAATAGGAGCGGGTTGCACGCCTGCAACAAGATATATGAAATGGGAGCGGGTTGCACGCCTGCAACAAGATATATGAAATGGGAGCAGGTTGCTTGCCTGCAACAAGTTATATGAAATGGGATCGGGTTGCACGCCCGCAACGAGAAAGAAGTGAAAGTGAATTCTGTATTTATTTTCCTTATCCTTGTTAGCAATTGGATTTTAGTTTCATTACATTCCTCGTTGGTATTCTGTTGTTATCTGTTACTTCTTGTAGCATGTTTTTCCCCCTCCCATCTTTAGCTGTAATTATCTGCTTTTATTTTTCCGCTGTATATGATTTAATTGCACAGGTTTATTTGTTAGTCTGGTCCTAGCCTCGTCACTACTTCGCTGAGGTTAGGCTAGGCACTTACCAGCACATGGGGTCGGTTATGCTAATACTACAATCTGCCCTGTGTGCAGATCCCGATATTGGAGCTTACGGTCATAGCTTTGGGTTGCTGCCTTCAGTCCAACAAGCGACCCGAGGTAGTCCTACAGGCGTTTGCAGGCCTTGGCGTTTCCTTCTATCCTTTCATCCGGTTTTATTTATGTATTTCCGAGATAGTATTGTATTTATTTTTCAGACCCTTATTTGTAGTATTCCTAGATCGTCTATGAAATTGTGACTCCATTGCTAGGTAGTCTTTGTTTAAGGAATTGTATTGATAATATTTAAATTGTTACATGTTGTTCTTCTACTTATTAAATTCTACTGTTTATCTAATGTTGGTTAGTAATTGTTAAAGTATTATAATGGGAAAAAAGGTAAGTAATTCAAATGGTTAGATTGCCTAGCTTTCACTAGTAGGTGCCATCACGACTCAGGAGGGTGGAAAATCTGGGTCGTGAAAAATTGGTATCAAAGCTCTAGGTTACTTATGTCTCACAATTCATAGACAAGCTTAGTAGAGTCTAAGGGATCGGTACGGAGACGTCTGTATTTATCCCTAGAGGCTATGGAGTTAGGAAAAACATCACATCTATTCTTCTCTATCGTGCGATTTTTTTTCTCACCGCCAAATTGAACCCTCTACTCTTGTCCTTTCACGAATGGCGAAGTCATGTACTGCTTCTTCAGCTGAGCAGCAGCACAAACCAGTGATAGATCAGCTACATCTTTGGAGGCTTTGTGGAGATTGGATAGGTTTCACCAAGCTCTTCACTACCACTTATAGCGGTGCATCTTCTGAGGATCCCCATGATTATTTAGACAGTTGTCATGAGGTTCTGAGAAACATGGGGATGGTGAAGACCAATGGGGTCGATTTTGCTACTTTTTGCTTATCTGGATCCGCCAAGACTTGGTGGAGAGATTATTGTTTGGCTAGACCAGTTAGGTCACCAGATTTGACTTGGGATCAGTTCTCTTAGCTATTTTTGGAGAAGTTTCTTCCTATCACTGAGAGGGAGAACTATAGGAGGTAGTTTGAGCATCTCCAGTAGGGTTCTATGATTGTTACTCAGTACGAGACCAGATTTATTGACTTGGCCCGTCATGCTCTTATTATACTTTCCACTGAGAGAGAGAGTGTGGAGGTTCACTAGGGACTCATTCAGCCTATTCGATTGTAGATAGCTAAAGAGACGGGGAGTGAGATTTATTTCCAGGAGGCGGCCAATGTGGCAAAGAGAGTTCAGACGATTCTATCCCAGGGGAGTGGTCAGGGGTCAGACAAGAGGCCTCATTATTTGGGTAGGTTTAATAGTGCCTCATCCGGCGGTAGAGATTCTTTTGGTAGGGGCCATCCTCCCAGGCCGTTTCAATCAGTACTTCAGGTTTCTCATGGTGCCCCAGGTGGCCGTGGTTCTCACATGCAATATTCTGATCAGCAGTCCTATAGTACATCACCAGCTTCTATCAGTGCACCTCCGCTTCAGAGTTTTCAGGTTCTTCAGCCCCAGCAGCCTAGGGCTTGTTTTACTAGTGGTGACATGAGGCATATTGCTAGATTTTTCCCTCGAACACCAAGTAATTCTCAACACCAAGGTTTGCATTCCATGGTTCAGGTACCGAGTGTCCCACCGCCCGCTCAGCCAGCTAGAGGTAGAGGTAGGTGTGCTAGAGGTGGAGATAAAGGTATTAGAGGTGGAGCTCAGGCAGCTAGAGGTGAAGGCAACCCGGCAGCATGTCGTCCTAGAAATGTAGTTCAGAGTGGCAGGGCCTAGACCCGATGTTATGCTCTTCTAGCCACGCCTGAAGCTGAGGCTTCCGATACAGTTATCACATGTACTATTCTGGTTTGTGGCAGAGATGCTTCAGTTTTATTTGATCCAGGATCTACATACTCCTATGTGTCATCTTATTTTGCATCGTATCTGGTCATGCCTAGTGATTCCTTAAGTGCTCATGTATATATGACTACACCGGTGGGTGATTCTATTATGGTAGATCGTGTCCATCGTTCTTGTATAGTGGTGATTTGGGGTCTTGAGACCCGAGTAGACTTATTACTTTTGGACATGGTTGATTTTGATGTCATATTGGGGATGGACTAGTTATCATCTTACCATTCTATCTTGAACTGTCATGCCAAGACTATGACATTAGCCTTGCCGGGGTTGTCTTATTTAGAGTGGAAAGGGACTCCTGGTCATTGTACCCGTAGTGTTATCTTATATATGAAGGCTCGGGGTATGGTCGAGAAGGTGTGTTTGGCCTATTTGGTATATGTTCGTGATTCTAATGCTGAGGTTCCTTCTATGAATTCTGTGCCTGTGGTACGTGAGTTTCCTGAGGCATTTCCCTCAGACCTACCGGGTATGCCACCTGATAGGGATATTGACTTCTACATTGATTGGGCTTCAAGTACCCAGCCTGTTTCTATTCTGCCGTATCGTATGGCCCCGCCTGAGTTGAAAGAATTGAAGGAGCAACTGCAATACTTGCTTGATAAGGGCTTTATTAGACCTAGAGTCTCGCCTTGGGGTGCATCGTTGTTGTTTATTAAGAAGAAGGACGGATCGATGAGGATGTGTATAGATTATCGGCAGTTAAACAAGATTAAAATCAAGAATAAGTATCCATTGCCGAGGATTGATGATTTGTTTGAACAGCTTCAGGGTGCCAAGGTATTTTCGAAGATTGACTTGAGATCTGGCTACCATCAGTTGAGGATTAGGGCATCCAATTTCCCTAAGACAGCTCTCCGCACTCGGTACGGGCATTATGAGTTCTTGGTGATGTTATTTGGGTTGACAAATTCCCCAGTAACTGTTATGGATTTGATGAACCGAGTGTTCAAGCCTTACTTGGATTCATTTGTGATAGTTTTCATTGATGATATTTTATATATTCCCGCAGTCGGGAGGAGATTGAGCATCATCTGGGAGTAGTTCTTCAGACTTTGAGAGATAGTCAGTTGTATGCTAAGTTTTCGAAGTCTGAGTTTGGGTTAAGTTCGGTTGTATTCTTGGGTCATGTTGTATCCGCAGAGGGTATTCAAGTAGATCTGAAGAAGATAGAGGTAGTCAAGAACTGGGTTGACCCACATCAGCTATAGAGATACGGAGTTTCTTTGGTTTGGCAGGCTATTATCGTCGGTTTATGGAGGAGTTTTCATCTATTGCAGCCCCTATGACAGGGTTGACCCAGAAGGGTTCCCAGTTCAGATGTTTGGACGAGTGTGAGGCGAGCTTTCAGAAGCTTAAGACAGCTTTGACTACGGCGCCAGTGTTGGTTTTACCCACAGGTTTAGGGCCATATACAATTTATTATGATGCATTTCGTATGGGACTTGGTGCGGTGTTGATACAGGATAGCATGGTCATTACTTATGCTTCACGTCAGTTGAAGATTCATGAGAAGAACTATCTGGTTCATGATTTGGAGGTAGCAACCATTGTCACGCGTTGACGATTTGGAGGCATTATCTGTATGGCGTGGCATGTGAGGTGTTTGCGGATCACAAGAGTCTACAGTATTTGGTCAAGCAGTAGAAGCTAAATTTGAGGCAGATAAGGCGGTTCGAGCTATTGAAAGACTATGATATCACCATCTTATACCATCTGGGAAAGGTCAATGTGGTGGTCAATGCTTTGAGAAGGGAGTTAGCAAGTATGGGCAGTCTTACGCATATTTCGGTCGGTGAGAGACCGCTTGCCTTGGATGTTCAGGCCATGGCCAATTATTTCGTGAGGTTGGATGTTTCTGAGCCTAGCCGTGTATTAGCTTGCATAGTCGCTCGTTCTTCTTTATTGGAGCGTATCCGTGATCGGCAGTATGATGATCCTCATTTGTGTGTCCTTAGGGACATGGTGCAGAACGGTAGTGCCAAGCAGATTACACTAGGAGATGATGGAGTATTGAGGCTGTAGGGTCGAGTTTGTGTGCCTAATGTGGATGGAATCCGATAGTTGATTTTAAAGGAGGTCCATAGTTTCCGGTACTCTATTCATCCGGGCGCCACTAAGACGTATCAGGATTTGCGACAGCATTATTGGTGGATGAGGATGAAGAAGGATATTGTTGCATATATGCCTCGGTGTTTGAATTGTCAGCAGGTAAAGTAGGAGCATTAGAGACATGGTGGTTTGTTCCATAAGATTGAGATTCCTGAGTGGGAGTGGCAGCGTATCACTATGGACTTCGCTGTTGGACTCTTATGGTCTCAGAGGAAGTTCGATGCAATGTAGGTTATTGTTGATAGGATGACCAAGTTAGCACATTTCATTCCTTTGGCAATCTCTTATTCTTCCAAGAGGTTAGCTGAGATCTATATCTGGGAGATTGTTCGTCTTCATGGTGTGCTCGTGTCTATCATTTCGGACTGAGGTACGTAGTTTACCTCACATTTATGGAGAGCAGTTCAATGTGAGTTGGGCACACGGGTCGAGTTGAGCATAACATTTCATCTGCAGACGGACGGGCAGTCCGAGCGCATTATTCAGATTTTGGAGTATATGCTCCGAGCTTGTGTCATTAACTTTGGAGGCTCGTGGGATCAGTTCTTGCCTTTTGCAGAGTTTGCCCACAACAACAGGTACCAATCGAGTATCCAGATGGCTCCTTATAAGGCATTATATGGTAGGCGGTGTCGGTCGCTGGTTGGATGGTTTGAGCTAGGAGAGGCTCAGTTGTTGGGTACGGATCTAGTATAGGATGCCTTAGACAAGGTAAGGATTATTCCGGATAGGCTTCGTATAGCTCAGTGCAGGCAAAAGAGTTATGCCGACCGTAAGGTTCGTTATTTGGCATTCATGGTCGGTGAGCGGGTGTTGCCTATGAATGGCATAATTTGGTAACAGGTGCAATCTTAGCCCTAGGTTCATTGGCCCGTTTGAGATTCTTGATCGATTGAGGGAGGTGGCTTACAGACTTGCGTTGCCACCATGTTTATCAGTTGTGTATCCAGTATTTCATGTGTCCATGCTTTGGAAGTATCACGGTGATCCATCCCACGTGTTAGATTTCAGCACTGTTTAGTTGGATAAGGACTTGTCCTATGAGGAGGAGCCGGTAGCTACTCTAGACCGGCAGGTTGTCAGTTGAGATCGAAGAGTTTCCCTTCTGTTTGTGCTCAGTGGAGAGGTCAGCCAACTGAGGCATCGACCTGGGAGTCCGAGTCCGATATGCGGAGCCGTTATCCCCATCTTTTCTCCAACTCAGGTACTTCCTTCTTATGTCCGTTCGAGGTCGAACGGTTATTTTAGAGGTGGAGGATTTGATAACCCAAAAGGTCAACACTTGATTTAGAAGAAATTCTGAGTTCCGAGGCCTTAGAAGACTCCTTTTTATCCACCTTGATTTGCGTGCGCGGTCCGGTCCTATATCCAGAACATTTTTATGTTAAAATTTGATGAAAATGTTAATTAGGCCTTTAAAATTTAATTTAAGTTGACTTCGGTCAACATTTTAGGTAAACAGATCCGGACCCATGATTTGACGGTCGTAGAGGGTCCGTAGAAAAATATGGGACTTGGGCGTGTGCCCAGAATTGAATTCTGAGGTCCCAAGCCCGAGAAATGAATTTTTTAAGAAAACTGCTTAATTGAAATTTTAAGAGTTTTTGGAAATTTGAATGTATTTGAAATTGATGGTATCGGGCCTGTATCTTGGTTCCGGAGCCTAGTACAGGTCTTATATTGTGTTTAGATTGAGCCTATAAAATATGGTAAGAAATGGACTTGAAATGACGTGAATCAGACCCTCGGTTGTGAAAATTGAAACTTAAGTGTTCTTGAGATTTTTCTTTGATTTTAATGCTAAATTCATTGTTAAAGATGTTAATTTGGCGATTTGATCGCACGAATAAGTCCATATGATGTTTTTGAGTTAGTATGCATGTTTGGTTTGGAGCCCCGAGGGCTCGGGTGAGTTTCATATAGGTTTCGGAAGGTTTTTAAACTTAGAAAAGTTGCAGGTTTTCAGTTTCTGGTATTCTGGAGTTTTGTTCCTCGCATTCACGGAAGGACTCTCGTGAACATGAAGGGTAAGTCAGTCTGAAGTACAATTCCTTCTACGCGAACGCGAAAAACAGGATGCAAACGTGAAGCCTTGGGGGTGCTACCCTTCGCGAATGCAGACCTGTTATCGCGAATGCAAAGGCCTTTTGGCCGGGATAGGGGGGAATGGGATTTTTGTTCTACGCGGACGCAGCCACTGGCCCGCAAATGCGATTGCTTGAGGAGCTAAAGCTCCGCAAATGCGAGCCACTAAATGCGAATGTGAAGGCAACTGGGCCTGACCCTTTGCGAACGCGACAGGCCCTTCGCGAACACGAAGAAGGCCTGTCCAATGAATTAAAAACAGTAGCAAAAATCGGGATTTAGTCTATAACTTCATATTTTAAAAACTAGAGAGCATTGAGGCAATTTTCAAAGAACAAGTTCTTCCCCAAAGCATTGGTATATGATTCTAAACCTTTTCCTTTCGATTTCCCATTGCATTTCATCAATTTTCATCCAAAAATCTAGGGGTTTTATGGTAGAAATTAAGAATTTGGGTAGATTTAGGGTTTTTTAAATAATTGAAATTTAGACATCGTTTTGGGGTTGGATTTTGAAACTAATTGCATATTTGGACTCGTGGGTAAATGGGCGATCGGGTTTTTATCCAAACCTCGAGTTTTGACCAAGCGGGCCCGGGGTCGATTATTGACTTTTTAAGGAAAACACTAGAAAACCTATAATTAAGCATTGGGTATGAGTTCTTTAGCATTTATTGACGTTGTAAAATTAATTTGGGCTAGATACAAGTAATTTGGAGGCAAATTCTAAAGGAAAAGCGGTGTTTGAGGCTTGAGTTGGCCGTGGAAGTTTTAGATAAGTATTTGGTCTAACCTTAGCTTGAGGGATTAGGAGTTGTGTCTTAATTGCTTTGTGTTAGTTGTGGAGTACGACGTATAGGCATGGTGACGAGTATCTATACGTCGGTGTCAAGCATGCCCGTGTGTCTAGTATTGTAATTATTGTGACTCTGTTGTGATTTATCCATGTCTAATATGATGATTATCATTATTGTTCCCATGTCGGGATGTTATTGTTTATCATTGTTGTTCCCTTACCGGGATGTTATTGTTCATAATATCATCTCCCTTGCCGGGATATTATTGTTTTTGAAATTGTCTCCCTTGCCGGGATGTTGTTATTATACTCTTGTTCCTCTACTGGGATTCTTTTATGATTGATGTAGAATTGAAATGGGAGTGGGTTGCACATATACAACAAGATATATGAAATGGGATCGGGTTGCACGCCTGTAACAAGATATATGAAATGGAAGTGGGTTGCACCCCTGCAACGAGATATGTGAAATGGGAGCGGGTTGCATGTCTGCAACAAGATACATGAAATGGGAGCGGGTTGCACGCCTGCAACAAGATATATAAAGTGGGAGCGGGCTGTACGGCTGCAACAAGATAAATGAAATGGGAGCGGGTTGCACTCCTGCAATGAGATATATGAAATGGGAGCGGGTTGCACGCCTACAACGAGATATATGAAACGGGATGGAGTTGCACGCCTGCAACGAGAAAGAAGTGAAAGTGAATTCTGTGTTTGTTTTCCTTATCCTTGTTAGCAATTGGATTTTAGTTTCTTCACATTCCTCGTTGGTATGTTTTTGTTATCTATTACTCCCCGCAGCATGTTTTTCCTCCTTCCATGTTTAGCTGTAATAATCTGCTTTTATTTTTCTGCCGTATATGAAATTGTAACGACCTGACCAATCGTTTTGAGCTTTTTCACTTTGATCTCCAGTTCTCGAGCATTACTTGCCCCGTGTGATGTATTATGACTTATGTAAATCGTCAATTTTGGTTTTCAGGGTAATCAGAGTGAATTTGGTAGAACTGTTCTCAATTTGAAGCTTGAAATTTGAAAGGTTTGACCAAGGTTTAACTTTTTTGTATATGATCTCGGATCGGAACTTTTATGATTTGGTTAGCTCTGTTAGGTGATTTGGTACTTAGGAGCGTGATCGTAATGCATTTTGGAAGTCTGTGGAAGGTTAGGCTTGAATTGGCGAAATGGAGATTTTGGCATTTTTCGGTTGATAGGTGGGATTTTGATATAGAGGTCGGAATGGAATTCTGGAAGATGCAGTAGTTCTGTTGTGGAATTTGAGATGTGTGTGCAAAATTTCAGGTCATTCGGACGTGGTTTGGCATACTTTTTGATCGAAAGCGTAATTCGGAAGATTTTGGAAGCTTAGGCTTGAATTCGATGTATTTTGGGTGACTTGATGTTGTTTGAGGTGTTTTGAAGATTGGTACAAGTTTGAATGGTGTTATGTGACATGTTTGTGCTTTTGATTCATGTCCCGGGGGCCTCGGGGCGATTCCGGAGGGGTGATGGAAGAATTGGAATTGAGTTTTTGCAGCTGAAGCATTTATTTTGTGTCATAAACGCACCTGCAGTTGGGAGGACGCAGGTGCGATGATCGCAGAAGCGGAAGGCAGCCACAGATGAATCCAAGAGGAAGTTCTTTAGGAACCGCAGAAGCGATGAAGTGTGCGCACCTGCAGTAGCGCAGGTGCGCGTTTTTAACCGCAGATGCGGTAATTGGCAATTTAATGAAAACCGCAAATGCGCTGGTTTTGGTCACAGAAGCGATACTATAGAAGCGGGAAATGGACCGCAGGTGCGAAAATGCCTGGGTCAGAAAGTATAAAATGTTCATTCGTGAAATTTTGCTAAGTTCTCCATTTTTGAAGACGAGAAGCGAGCTATGGCAGTGAATTCAAGGGAAAATCGAAGAAAATCAGTTGGGTAAGTTCCCTGAGCTTCATTAGCCATGTTTATGATCATTTTTCCATTGTTTAATCGTGGTATTAGAGAAAATTAAGGAACAAAATTGAGGGATTAGGGCTTGAGTTAAGAGATTTTTGAGTGGGGATTTGAGGGGCCATTTGAGGTTCGATTTTGATGTTCTTGATATGTATAGACTCGTGGGAAAATGATGATTCTATTGATGTTAAGTTTGTCAGATTTCGAGACGTGGGCCCGGGGGCCGAGTTAGAGCAATTTCGGGATTTTTTATGTAGATTGGATATTTTTGAGTGGGCTTTGTTCCCTTCGCATATTTTAATGGTTATGTGCTGATTGTGGCTAGATTTGGGGCATTTGGAGGTCGACTCATGAGGGCAAAGGCATCACAGGCCTGGATCGAGGTGAGTAATGATTGTAAATGATGTTCTAAGGGTATGAAACCTTAGATTTGCACATCGTTGTGCTATATTAAGGTGACACACACGCTTGATGACAAGCGTGGGTGGTGCACTGTTGGGGATAGTCCGTCCCAAATGACTGCTTTACCGCATATTTGACTGAAAACTATTTGCTATCATCATGTTTTTGGTTGAATGCCATATTTGGGCTTCGTGCCAACTATTTGAACCCTTAGAGGATTTTTATTGATATATCCTCACTATTTTGACTTTATACTTGAACTCGGTCATGCTATATTCTACTATTTTTTTAAAACTCAGCCATGCTTACTCTACTTTAACATTTAAATAATATTTTAAATGATATTTTGGGCTGAGCACTATGTTTTACTGTCGCCCGAGTGGCTGTGAGATTCTGACTGAGTAAGGCTGAGGGCCTATGTTGTGAGGAAACACTAATTATGATTTTGAGGCAGAGAGTCTGAGATTTATACGCCACGAGATGGCTTGTTGATATGAGGCCGAGAGCCTAGTGATGCTGCCACGAGATGGATTGATGTTGTGTTTGGGCCGTAAGGGGCCCCTCCAGGAGTCTACACACCCCTAGTGAGCGCGGGTACCCATTGTGATGTGAGATATAGGCTGAGGGGCTGGTATTGTTGACATTGTGCCCGAGGGACAATCCTTTATGTGCTTATCTTTCTTATTTGTCTGTCATTTACCTTCTTAATTTTTAAAAAGGCATTTCATGAAGTTTGAACTGAATTAAAATGACTTTACACATTATCACTGTTTCACTGTTTTTACTGGCCTTTACTACTTCCGTATAGCCTATAATGTGCCTTACATGATTTCTTGCTTTCAGTCTTTATTTATGATTATTACTCACTGAGTTGGAGTACTCACTTTACTCCCTGCACCCAGCGTGAAGATTCAGGCATTGCTGATACTGCCAACGAGTGTTAAGAGCTCCCGACAGATTTCGGAATTCACGAGGTAGCTGCTTAGTGTCTGCAGTCCCATGTTATTCCCCCTTTATCTCATTTCTTCTTCTTTCTCAGTTATTCTATAATAGCTTGGTAGACATTTCAGACTTGTAGTGTATCGATAGATGTGCATGACTAGTGACACCCCAGTATAGGGCTGTGTTGGTTTTGTATTCCGCAAATTATATTATTCACTGTATTTTGGGGTTTTATTATGTTTAATGACTTAATTCTTATTGTTTACTTGCTTAAAACTGAAATGGGAAAGAGTTGGTTGGCCTTGTTTTCACGAGAGGTGCCATCACGACCGGATCCGGGTTTAGGGTCGTGACAAGTTGGTATCAAAGCCTAGGTTACATAGGTCTCACGAGTCATGAGCAGGTTTAGTAGAGTCTCGCAAATTGGTACGAAGATGTCTGTACTTATCCTCGGGAGACTGCAGAACCTTTAGGAAAAACTTCACATTCTTGAATTCTTATCGTACGTCCTTGATTCAGCTTGAAATGTAACTCTTTGAATTCCTTCCACGCATTTGCATGTGCGCATGAGCGCTCAGTATCAGATATGCATCGATGGCTTGTGATTCCCTAATCGAGGGATGAGGTATGATCTCTATGTGTTGATATCGGCTAGTCTGGAGGAATTGAGGCCGGATTTTTGCCTATAGCTTGAGCCCTGAGTTGTTGATTGCGTGAGCGCGTGTCTCTAGATCTATATGTTCTGTTATGTCTCTATTGAGGGAAGTAATGACTGGTTAGCTATGTGATGAGTGTGATGTGACTGCGAGTTATGATTTGGGAGTGTGAAGAATCTTTTCATGAGTCCTAGTTGGGAGTGAAGTAAATTTCATGTTTTGGTATGAGTTCAGGCTCAGGAAGATTAAGTGATTGCGTAATGTTTATGACGGTGGAAGGTGTACAGATATATTAGTTTGAGGCGAAGCAGGTGGGTTATCTCCTGCGAAGTGTTCTGAAGTCGTGTGATCCTTATGTTGTCTATTAGAAGATCTCAATTTCAAGTGAAAAATATGTGTTGAAATTTAGATTTGGGTCGCTTAAGGGAGTGGGTTTAACTGTTATGAGAGTGAAGGCGAGATTTGCAGAAGATTTAAAGTACTAGATCGTCTATGTTTCACAAGCTTATGAAGGATCGAGTTTAATCTCACTATGGTATTGTGGCAGTGATAGAGTATAGGTATTATGAGTTATTGTGTGTGTTTTGATCTATGGCTTCGAGCCAAATGGGGGAGTCTTCTATTAATTAGTTGATTGCACAATTATGTGCTATGTTGGTTCCAGTTTGAGGCGTGTTGGTGAATCAATTATGGCTTATGGAGATCGAGACCGAGGATAGCTCGAGTAAAGGAAAATTTTGACAAAGGTTATATTATACTTCATAGGTGTATGAGAATCACAGAATGTCTTGAGTGGTCATCGGTAAAAGGTGTGCGGTGCATAGAAAAAGGAAGTGGCTTGGTTGCATTAAGGTAAGGTTACATTCTGCAGTGCCAGAAGTGATAATGAGGCACAGTTTGTTCGGTTCTTTTGATCGGGCTAATTGCGGTCTGAGTAGAGTGAATGACTCTCGGGAATGGTTCTAATGTGTTCAAGATTTTTCATATAATAATTGGAGATTTTCAAGTTGTAATTTTGGCTATAAACTGAGATTTGCATTTGGAGGGGCCAAAACTTGTGGTATTTTTATATCAATTAGGGAATTCTATATATGGCAGTATTAGGAAGGCGAAAGTAATGATGTTGGTTTCGCATGAAGTCTCTTCAGAGTAAAGTATTTCTAATGTGGTGCTTGGGGATATTTGAGAGAGTAGTTAGTGGCTTATAAGCCTTAGACTGTGTGGTTTTATACTTGGGTCTCGTGTGTTGAGTCGGAGTTGAAGAATCGTGGTGATATAGCAAGAAGAAGTATGGAGTTAAAGGTAAATAAGATGAAGCATGGATAGGTGGGATAGCTTGGTAGTAGGCCTGATCGGCATGCTATAGATGTAGTCAGTTCTTTAAATGTTTACGAGGTAATGAGTTTCTGTAGGTGTTTCACAGTAATGCTCTTAGTGGCCTACGTAGATTGGTTGAGTTAGAAGGATTCAATTCTGACGATTTAGTTTTTGTGCACATGGAATTCGGAGAGTTCTTGAGGTTTTCTACCACGGTTGGAGATGTATATTATCTGCAAGCATGAGGAGCATGGGATGTATAGTGATTTTCTTCTGGATGGGATCAATGGAAAGTTCTTGGCTAGTTGAGTACATAGTTGTTCGTGGCTCGGAAAGGATATGAAGTCCTCATGGTTATCCTAGGGTGGTATGGTTTATGCGGTATGTTGTGTAGGATTGAGATTTGTATGTGTAAGGTCATGGTTCAGTTCTGAAAGGAAGTTCATAAAATTCTTAGGCAGCACGGGCAGCTTCAGGTGGTTAGGGAAACGATCTTCAAATGATTAAGGAAATGTTATTGCTAATTTATGTGACTTGACGAGGGTATACGTTTAAGAAAAAGGCAATAGATTGTTGATGGTACTTTGGTAGTATTGCGGCACTCTCTTGCTAGATCGAGTGCTGATATTCGAGTGTGCTTGGTGGCACAGAAGAATAATAAGAGTACCTCTCGTGGAATCATTGGGTATTAGAGGTGTTGTACATTTGGACTGCGAAATTGGGATCAGATATAGAGGTTTGTGTGCTATATGGAGTTGGAGATTGGGAGTTCTCATCTACAGGTTATGTTGTGGTTGTGGGATGCGTGTATCGGCCCTATATAGTGACTATTGGGGGTTTGGAGACCCAAGTGGATCTTTTGCTGCTTGGTATGTTAGATTTTGATGTAATATTGGGTACAGACTGGTTGCCTCCGTGTCATGTTATTCCAGACTATTGTGTTAAGGCGGCGATGTTGGCTATGCTAGGAATGCCACGGATTGAGTGGAGAGGTTCGATGGATTATGTTCCCAGTAGGGTGGTGTCATTTTTGAAGGCCTAGCGGATGGCTGGGAAGGGTTGTCTATCCTATTTAGCCTTTGTGACGGATGTCAGTGCAGAGACTCCCACTATTGATTCTGTTCTAGTGATGAGGAACTTTTTCGGATGTGTTTCCTGTTGTCGGGCATGTCGTCGGACAGGGTTGTTGATTTCGGTGTTGATTTGGTGTTGGGCACTGTATCGTATAGCACCGGCGGAGTTAGAGGAGTTAAAGGAGTAGCTTCAGAAACTCCTTGAGAAGGGGTTCATTGGTAGACTTATATTGATGTTTGTTCTGCATCGAGACGGCCTTGTTGACTTCAAGTTGTTATGGGTGAGGGATGTGTTGATTCAGTTGTGATTGAGCTATTAATGTTCTGAGATGATCTATGAGTTACTTTCTACGTTGCAAGGCATTATGATTTGTTGGTTATAAGCACATATGGTACGGCTCCATTGGGATTTCATAGTGGAAGTCGAATGGGAAGAGTACTGGGTATTGCTCGGTGGATGGCATATCGATTATATTCTTTCAGGTTTGAGTGGCGTTATGTATTTGCTTCACCATAGTTGTGATGATTTCCTATAGTTCTAGACATCAAATTGCGCGTGGTTATCGATTTTGAGCATAGTGACTTGAGGTGTTTCATATAGACTCGTGTTTGGATAGGGTCACGCGTTGTAGTGAAGTTATGTGGAGGTATTATCCTTTGGGTTGGATTCGTATGTTCTGTTTCTACGATGTGTGATGGGCTCTCAGCATGGTGTGAGGTGGTGCTGGTGAGCTTGCGGTACACCTCTCTCATTTGAGTCATTCTTCATGATTTGAGTACGTTCAGATTACTGCTTATTGGTGTGCAAATTGCACGAGTTGTGGCTTTAGATGGTATGGATGTGTCATGTCACCATAGTAGTTGTGTTCGATTAGATGTGATCGTTGAGATCTAGAATGAATACAAACGGATTCGAGTTCAGCATGTTAGAAGGATAATATCGAGGTTCGGTTGAGAAATTTGACATGGTCTTTGCCAAAGGAGAAGTAGGCTTCATGAATGGTTGATCTGAGAAATGGTTATGGCTTACGGCATGTTTCATTTATCATTGGCATTTTATGAAAGTGTTGGGATAAGACTTTAGTGATAAGAGGTTTCCTATCGATATTCCGTTGTTGTGTGCAGCTGCTGTGATTAGAAGTTATCGCTACAAGTGTTTGAGTTATATGGTATATCATGTAATTGCACATGAGGTTGCAGATATGGGTTATTACAGCTTGTTCGGACTTATTCAGAGTGTAGATGTGAGATTCTGGTCTTACGAATGATTTCAGAAGTGGAAAATGTGGTCCTAAGGTTTATGAGCTAGGTTAGATTGTGAAATTTCAGTTACATTGTGTTATCGGACCTATACGAGATAGGGTGATGTGGGATCACCCCCAGGTATGTGCATGGTAGGGTTATTCAACGATTGGTTGGCTTTTAGAACAACTATGAACACGTTTGAGGACGAACGTATGTTTAAGTGGGGGAGGATGTAACGACCCGACTGGTCTTTTTGAGCTTTTGCACTTTTCTCGCCAGTTCTCGGGCATGATTTTCCCTGTGTGATGTATTATGACTTATGTAAATCATCGCTTTTGATTTTCAGGGTAATCAAAGTGAATTTGGAACAACAATTCTCAGTTTGAAGCTTGAAATATGAAAGGATTGACCAAGGTTTGACTTGTTTGTATATGATCTCGGATCGGAACTTTTATGATTTGGTTAGCTCCGTTAGGTGATTTGGGACTTAGGAGCGTGATCGGAATGCATTTTGGAAGTCCGTGGAAGGTTTAGGCTTGAATTGGCGAAATTGAGATTTTGGCATTTTTCCAGTTGATAGGTGGGATTTTGATATAGAGGTCGGAATGAAATTCCGGAAGTTGCAGTAGTTCCGTTGTGGGATTTGAGATGTGTGTGCAAAATTTCAGGTCATTCGGACGTGGTTTGGCATACTTTTTAATCGAAAGCGTAATTCAGAAGATTTTGGAAGCTTAGGCTTGAATCCGATGTGTTTTGGGTGACTCGATGAAAACCGCAGATGCGGTGGTTTTGGTCGCAGAAGCGATACTGCAGATGCGGGAAATGGACCGCATGTGCGAAAATGCCTGGATCAGAAAGTATTATAATGGTCCTTCGCAAAATTTTGCTAAGTTCTCCATTTTTGAAGACAGGAAGCGATCTAGGGCAGTGAATTCAAGGGAAAATAGAAGAAAATCAGTTGGGTAAGTTTCCTGAGCTTCATTACTCATGTTTATGATCATTTTTCCATTGTTTAATCATGGTATTAGTGGAAATTAAAGAAGAAAATTGAGGGATTAGGGCTTGAGATTAAGAGACCTTTGAGTGGGGATTTGAGGGGCCATTTGAGGCATGCTTTTGATGTTCTTAATATGCATAGACTTGTGGGAGGACGAGGATTCTATTGATGTTAAGTTTGTCGGATTCCGAGATGTGGGTCTGCGGATCGGGTTAGAGAAATTTCGAGATTTTTGATATAGATTGGATATTTTCGAGAGGGCTTTGTTCCCTTCGCATATTTTAATGGTTATGTGCTGATTGTGGCTAGATTTGGGGCATCCGGAGGTCGATTCGTGAGGGCAAAGGCATCGCAGGCTAGAGTTTAGACCAGATCGAGGTGAGTAATGACTGTAAATGTTGTTCTGAGTGTATGAAACCTCGGATTTGACGAGCGTGGGGTCGTGCACTGTTGGGGATTGTGATTTAGTCCATCCTGAATGACTGTTTTACCGCATATTTGACTGAAAACTATTTGCTATCATCATGTTTTGGGCTGAATGCCATATTTGGGCTTCGTGCCAACTATTTGAACCCTTAGGGGATTTTTATTGATATTTCCTCACTGTTTTGACTTTATACTTGAACTCAGTCATGCTATTTTTTACTGTTTTTTATAGCTCAGCCATGCTTACTTTGCTTTAACACTTAAATGATATTTTAAATGATATTTTGGGCTGAGCACTATGCTTTACTGTTGCCCGAGTAGCTATGAGATTTTGACTGAGTAAGGCCGAGGGCCTATGTTATGAGAAAACACTGATTATGATTATGAGGCTGAGAGCCTGAGATTTATACGCCATGAGATGGCTTGTTGATATGAGGCCGAGATCCTAGTGATGATGCCACAAGATGGCTTGATGTTGCGCTTGGGCCGTAAAGGGGCCCCTCCAAGAGTCTGCACACTGCTAGTGAGTACGGGTACCCATTGTGATATGAGATATAGCCCGAGGGGCTGGTATTGCTGACATTGTGTCCGACGGGCAATCCTTTATGTGCTTATCTATCTGATTTGTCTGTCATTTACCTGCTTAATTGTTAAAAATGCATTTCATGAAGTTTGAACTAAATTAAAATGACTTTACACATTATCACTGCTTCACTGTTTTTACTAGCTTTTACTGCTTCTGTATAGCCTATAATGTGCCTTACGTGATTTTTTTCTTTCACTCTTTATTTATGATTATTACTCACTGAGTTGGAGAACACACTTTACTCCCCGCACCCCGTGTGCAGATTCAGGCGTTGCTGATACTGCCAACAAGTGTTGAGAGCTTTCGACAGATTTCGGAGTTCACGAGGTAGCTGTTTGGCGTCCGCAGTCCCTTGCTTGTCCCCCTTTATCTCATTTCTTCCTCTTTCTCAGTTATTCTGTAATAGCTTGGTAGACATTTCAGACTTGTAGTGTATCGATAGATGCTCGTGACTAGTGACACCACGGTATCGGGCTATATTGGTTTTGTATTCCGCAAATTGTATTATTCACCGTATTTTTTGGATTTTATTATGTTTAATCACTTAATTCTTATTGTTTAATTGCTTAAAACTAAAATGGGAAAGAGCCGGCTTCCCTTATCTTCTCGAGAGGCGCCATCATGACCGGGGCCGGGTTTAGGGTCGTGAGATTAACTGCATAGGTTTATTTGGTAGTCTGGTTATAGCCTCGTCACTACTTCGCCGAGGTTAAGCTAGGCACTTACCAGCACATGGGGTCGGTTGTGCTGATACTACACTCTGCACTGTGTTCATATCCCGATACAGGAGCTTACGGACCTTAGCTTTGGGTTGCTGCCTTTAGTCCAACAAGCGACCCGAGGTAGTCCTGCAAGCGTCCGCAGGCCTTAGCGTCTCTTTCTATCCTTTTATCCTATTTCATTTATGTATTTCCGAGATAGTATTGTATTTATTTTTTTGACCCTTATTTGTATTATTCCTAGACCGTTTGTGAAATTGTGACACTAGCTCTGGTTAGTTTTTGTTTAAGTAATTATATTGGTAATATTTAAATGGTTACATATTGTTCTTCTGCTTATTAAATTCTTCTGTTTATCTAATGTTGGTTATTAACTATTAAAGGATTAAAATGGAAAAAATGTAAATAATTCAAATGGTCGGCGTGTCTAGCTTTCACTAGTAGGCGCTAACGCGACTCCCGAGGGTGGGAAATCCGGGTCATGACAATGACCTTTCTTATCATAATATTAAAAAAATCATCTCAAATTTAAATAAATTTTACTCTTTTTTCTCTATGATAAAAAATCTAAATTTCTACTTTTGTGTCTAGTTATTCTTTATTTTTGCTATTTTATTATTCAATACCTAATAATATAACATTGTCAAGTGGCATTTCATTAGCTTATTTGAATTTAATATCATTTTTACCACACTCATTCTAATATAATATAGGTAAAAATTAAAAATTGTTTGAATAGTTACTTTGATTTCATTGTTCATATTCCAAAATATATGATTTTTCTTATTATATTTAAAAAAAATAAATGCCATTTCAAATTCAAATAATTCTATCATTCAATTTTTTAAATTGAACCTCCTTTTCAAAAAATTATGTTATGCTTTTAAACTTAAACTAAATACACTCAATTAAATATTGATCATATAAAAATATATTTTTAATGGTTTGAACACATTATTTCTAAATGTTGTACTATTATTTACGTATAAAATATTTGTTTGCCCGATTTGTCAATATTAATGTGACTTTATTATTCTTGTTTTTAAAATAATTTTTATTGGTTATATAATTTTTTGTCACCTTAAAAATAATTTGTATATTTTATGTAAGAGTATATTTTACTACTTGAATTTTTAATTTTTATAGTCAATAAATCCTTAATATCTTAAGTAAATTTTAGTTTTATTTTATATTTTAACTTACTCCATAGTGTAAATAGTCATAGCTTATCTCAATATTTTTCATTATTTTTTTCTATCATAGTTTCTTAATTAATTTTTTACCTTCGTATTTCTACCTATTAATTAGAAAATCTATGAGTGGATCAATATATAGATATAAATATAAATATAGATATAGATACAAATATAAATATATAGATATAGATACAAATATACATATACATATAAATATATAGATCAGATTTTTCTATGATTTATTTAGATTATGTATAAGATTCATTCAACTACTTCCATTAATTATGTTTTCACTTATAATTTTTAATTATTAATGTTGTGCTTAAATTGCCAAATGACTTCATTTAAGCTTGCCACTTGGCTTAACCACGATTCATACTACCCTCCTTTTAATATAATATAGATTTACAGTCAATAAATCATTAATATCTTAAGAAAGTTTTAGTTTTATTTTATATTTTAAATTACTCCAAAGTATAAAGAGTCATATGTTATCTTAATTTACGTCTTTCTATGTTTTTCATTTTTTCGATCATAGTTTTTTAATTAATTTTTTTCCTCCGTATTTCTAGCTAATATAAAAGAAAATCTATGAGTGGATCAATGTATAGATATAAATATAAATATAGATATAGATATAGATACCAATATAAGTATAAGTATAAATATAAATATCAATATATAGATATAGATATAGATACAAATATACATATAAATATAAATATATAGATTAGATTTTTCTACGATTGTGATTATATATAAGATTCATTCAACTACTTCCATTAATTATATTTCTATTTATAATTTTTAATTATTAATGTTGACCTAAAATTGCCAAATGGCTTCATTTAAGCTTCCCACTTGGTTTAACCACAATGCATACTACTCTCCTTTTAATATAACTAGTTTTAAGGTACGTGCGATGCACGTGTATCTTATCTCAATGAGCATGATTTATTAAAAAAATTATATCTAATTATAAAATAAAATTTTTAGTTACTGAAGATAATTATGTTGATCGTGTATAATTAACTCAATAAAGAAAGAAACTACTTCATAGATGTTCTCAATTATCAATCAATAGTTTAACTAAAAAAAATAAGCCTTATAATTTCATAACTTCACTTTCACATGTTCTCTTGCTTCCTTTTCAATTTCAACTAGTATATATAACAACTTGAAAATTTAAATCTTGTTGAAGGATAGAACTTAAAAAATTTAAGCACGCTACACTTAATTAATGAATTTCAAATCATCATAAAAAATAAAATGCAATGAAAATCCAAAAATGCATTCAAAATTGATATTAAAGCAAGTTAGTGAGAGAATTGACAATTGAAAGATGGGTCATCCTGTCATGACCCAAGTTCGCCCTCCGTAAAATTTGTGACGGCACCTAGTCTCTACGACTAGGTAAGCCTAACAATTACGAAAAAAGGGAAAACAACAGATGAAACAAATAAAAACCGTGGAATTAACATAGTGAAGGTTTAAAGATGCCACTCGGCATATACAATATAGTCTCTCAAACTGAACAACTTCCCAAAAACCGGAATCTCATGAAATCACAAGCTGTTAAATAACTACAAGTGTCCAACTCCAGAATATCTAAACAGAAGTAAATACAGAAGGACTAATACTATAAGAGAAAATGGAAAGAGACTCCTTGGTTTGCGGATGCGGCAGATATACCTCAAAGTCTCTGGAGAACGTCTCGCCTCAAGGGTAGTAGGACTGAGTCGAAGTACCTGGATCTGCACATGAAAAACATGCGCAGAAAGGGCATGAGTACACCACAGTGGTACTCAGTAAGTGCTAAGCCTAACCTCGATCAAGTAGTGACGAGGAAGGTCAGGGCCCTACTGATTATAGCTGAAAACGAGGTAAAAAGTATAGAATACGACAATATAATTAGATGCTAATAGTATGAAGTAACACATGATAATAAGTATAACAACGACTATAACAGAGACAAAATAATCACGGAAGGAATACAACTCAACACAGAGATAACAACCAGGGATCTCTTAGTATTCCGAGGATCTCTTAGTATCCTCAATATGTGTGCCGGGGATCTCTTGGTATCCCGAGGATCTCTTAGTATCCTCAATATATGTGATGGGGATCTCTCGGTATCCTGAGGATCTCTTAGTATCCTCAATATACGTGGTGTAGATCTCTCGGTATCCCGCACTACAATCCAAATCAATATATTTGCAGGGGATCTCCCGGATTACAAAGTCGTAGTCCCAAAGTAAACAAGCAGGGAGATCTCCCGGAATACTGTTCCGTAGTCCCAAAGTAAACATACAACAGAAGCACAAAAAATACTCAATTCAATTCAAATTTCATACCAAGGTAAAACAGGTGTTTCTAACCTAGCATGCTGCACATAATCCAAATAAGGCAGTTTGAGCAAGTAAAGCAATTAAATCAATTAGACATGTTTACCTAATCTAACAACAGGCTTAAATTGCAAGTAGTATAAACAGAAAAGGAAACAAAATTATAGTTGTCACGATCCAAGATCTACTAAGGGTAGTGATGGTGCCGGACAATGCTGTCAGGCAAGCCAACCAAAATACTTAATTAAATTCTCGTTTTAAAAATTATCGAAATCACTTCCTTTATACGTTTACACAATACATAGTAAATTCCTCTGAATAAATAATGAAACATTTAACAACTTTTAAAATTTCTGAATAAACCCATAGACATCCCAGAACCCAATGTCATAAGTGCATGAGCAATTTCTAGGATATAATGTAATAAAGCAACCGTCTGGAATAAAATATTGGACAAAAAATAAATACAGTAATCTGAAAGAGACTTGCTGGTTGCGGGTTGCCTGGGGAGATGCAGCTCACCTAAGTCTCCGTATCAACCATGCTGCTACGCCCACTAGGCCACTAGAGATGCATGTGCATGTGTAACAAAAATGCACAGAAGTGTAGTATGAGCACGAAAAATAACGTGTACCCAATAAGTACCCCGTCTAATCTCGAAGAAGTAGAGACGAGAGGTCGACTTTGACACTTCCTAGTGGTCCAATAATGTTATATCAATAATATATTAAATTTTGGATTTTTATAAACATGATAGTAATTCGATAGCAAGTAAACAATTCTTTCTTTTATAGGAAACTTCCAAATAACTTTTCATCATTTATACATATATTCTTAAGCCGGGAAGATGCAATAACAACTTCAATAAGTTTTGAGGCAAGCAATACAAGCATGCACAAATCATGCCGAGGTCGTACGACCCGATCTAATAGAAATGTAAAATGTGCACTGCCGAGGGTCGAACGGCGCAATCATAGATGCATCTATTACTACGCTCGCGAATCATATATGTGACGTGGTCAACATAAATAAACAAATACCCTGCTCGCGAATCATACATGCAACGCAGGTACACATAGAAATACATGCTCAAACAGCAAATTAAGAATTTAGCGGGGAACGTTTATCCAAATAAAAGACAATTCTCCTTTAGCGATTTAAGAAAATGAACTTTGTTCTTTTTAGAAATTCATTTGCCAATTCGATAAGATTTAAGCAATTCAACTGCCAACAAGATTACAGATATTCCAGGAATAGCAAGCTTTTGGGTCCTAGACTACCCGGAATTACACATAATAGTAGCGACGCAAGGACCCTCGTCACCTCGTGCGTACGTAACCCCCTCAAATAGGAGCACATAACCAATTATTTCACCTATGGGGACAATTCCCTTTTACAAGGTTAGAAAGGAGACTCACCTCGCTCCGAAGATCCATAACCAGCATTCCACGCTCTTCCGAAGACTCGAATCGATGCACAATGCTCCAAAACTAGTCAATAATTATACAAATCCATTAATATCTGTTCAAATACTCATTACGATCCAATTTATAACAATTCTTAAGCCCAATTGAAAAAGTTGACAAAATTGCCTTTGGGCCCACGTGCCCGAATTCTGATTTTTTTTTGAAGAAAAAGGTTTTCCCATAAACTCACGAACTCAAATATATGATTTTCTCTTAATTCCATACCCAAAATCGTGGTCAAAATCCAAGAATACGAATTTTCTAGGTTTTCCTCAAACCCCCCAAATTTCTAACAATTTACATGCTAAAATCAATACATAATCAATATATTTAACTCAAGATAGGTGGGGTTAGCTTACCTTGTCGTTGATGATGAAAACCCCCTCTTGAAACCCTCCAAGAATCGCCCAAGCCAAGAGAAAAATGAGAGAAAATGGCCATATCCCAATTTTTAAAACACTGACTGCCTCCAGTCCTTTCGCACCTACGGTATACTGACCGCTTCTGCAGTCCCACAGGTGCGTACCAATTGCCGCTTCTGCGGTCTTCCCCCAAGACTTCAACTTCCGCATCTGCGCTTCTCCTTCCGTAAGTGCGGTCCCTCAACTGCGGCAAAATGACCGCATCTGCGGTCCCAGCCTAGCCGTCCATTTCTGCTTCTGCGGCCCTAGTTTCGCAGGTGCAGTTACAACAACATCCAACAAATTTAGCCTTCTCCAAAATTCCATTTTCGATCCGTTAACTACTCGGAATCCACCCGGGGTCCCCGGGACCCCAACCAATCATACCAACTAGTCCCAAAACACATTACGGACTTGATCGAGGACTGAAATCATATCAAACAATGCTAAAACCACGAATGGACCTCCAATCCAAGCTTTATGAACTTTAGAATTTCAAACTTCTACTTTCGATGCCGAAACTCATCAAATCATGCCCGATTGACCTCAAATTTTGCACAGAAGTCATATTTGACATTACGGACCTACTCAAACTTTCGGAATCGGAATCCGACCCTGATATCAAAAAGTCCACTTCCGGTCAAACTTCTCAAAAACCTTCAAATTTCTATCTTTAGCCAAATGACGTCAAAATAACCTACGAACCTCCGAATTCACTTCCGATTGTGCTCTCAATACCAGAATCACCATACGGAGATATTCCCAAACTCGGAATCTCAAACTGACATCGATAACATTGAGAAGCACTTCAACCCAAACTTATAGAATTCTTCCAAAAATGCTAACTTCTGCAATAGGTGCCGAAACGCTCCTGGGTCTTCCAAAACCCAACCCGGACATATGCCCAGGTCCGAAATCATCATACGAACTTGATGGAACCTTCGAATTCCGAATCCAAGGTCGTTTACTCAAAAATGCAACTTTTGTCAATTCTTTCAACTTAAAGCTTCTGAAATGAGAATTATCTTTCCAAATCAACTCTAAACTTCCTGGAATTCAATTCCGACCGTGCACACTAGTCATAATACCTGAAATGAAGCTTCTCATAGACTCAAACTGCGGAACAATGCACTAGGGCTCAAAACGACCAGTTGGGTCGATACATTCTCTCCCACTTAAACAAATGTTCGTCCTTGAACGTGTTGAGAACTATGTTGGAGTTGTCCGAAATCACTGTTTAACACCTCGAGCACCTACCCGTGTTACCACAACTCCGTCGAGCACATCAGCTCGAGCAATCTGAAGATATCCTCTTTCATTCAAGCAAATAGGCTTAGAGCCCAATTCCAACATCCGGAATTCTCTACCAGGACTGTTTCCAACACACGATCACCATATCAATCACTACACATTGTACCAGGACATGACTTCATACCCTTGTTAAATTCATACCTTGCACCGCTTCATTCACCGGACCACAATAACATTCTATGATCAAATTAGTCGAAATTCCACAAATCTGATGCTCTCCTTGCACTCATGACATACATAGGTCTTGCTCTAACATTTACAATATTGCCATGATGGAATAGAGGTGTAGAAATTCATAACCAATTGCCGACCCAACTAATCATTCGTTCTATACTCCTGACAAGAACCATCACCTCCCTCTGAACCAAATAATGGTCTTTGCTCTTTAATATCTTTCAAATAATCCGACTACGCTGATCCTAGATCCAATAACCTCATCTTACCCAGTACGAATTGCTCAGGCAATAAGTCACCCAGACGTGACCAAAAGTCTTATATGATGCCACAATGCGCCAATGGGCCACCAACTCGAACGCGATACAAAAAGGAAAATGAACTCTGAAAAGGAAATTCAATTACCCCGCTCGTGAATCATGCATGCGACGCGGTCAAAATAACTAAACAGACACCCCGCTCGCGAATCATACATCCGATGCGGGCAAACAACTATTATGAGCTTTCCTCAGAAAAATAGGAAACAAAATACATAAAAACTGATATAGGGAACTGTACTCAACATCACACTATTGCGGCGCGCAACCCGATCCAAATAATATACCCATGGCGGTGTGCCACCCGATCCACACATAAAATTCACGTAAGGAGATACACATCGAGCCAGATTGCTCATTACAACAAAATACCGAATGTCAGTCACGAGCACGCTAAATGCATAATACCATCCCTGGGAGACATATAGCGCCATAAGCTACAAAAACTTAAGCACAACTGAGGTGTGATATATGATCTGAATCTCAAGAGCCATTCTGCTCATATAACATCATCTCTACGTGGAACCTCAACATATAAGAAATTCACCAAACCATCTCACAACTCACACGGCGCAATATATCATTACATGAAATAGTTGATGACGAAATAATACTTCGACTACTCTTCCATAAGGAGCGCATTACTGAAATGAACACATCTGGCCTGATATAGAGCCCGTATTCACGTTTAAATCCATCTACAGACCTTAAGTCGATCCTGATCACAATGAAGTAGGCCGATAACTTTTCATGGTTCCATAATGACCCCATTTCCTCATAACACATAAGATCAACCATCATAACCGGAGCAATCCTCCACATTCCACCACCCAATAAACGGAGTGCCCTCCAGGAATAAATTCTCAAATTAATGACATCACTACAATCTTCATACTTGGTTTAATTCTTCAATCAATCAAGTGACTACATATCATACAACATTCCCGTGGGGCACGCTCCCACAACCTTCTGTAACAGATAACAGGCCTGTACATCCAAACCACCGGCCGCACTAACACTGAAAAGCGATGAAGAATCCTTAACCAGGATGCAAAGCCTTTTTCACAAAACACCGATCTCAGGTGACACCGAAGACAATACCAACTTACTTTAAACATCGAAACTCCTTTTCTGGTCATCCGAGCTCGTGACATCCTTGTCAACATCAAACTACAACCTTGATCCTTACTTCAAATTCCATACCACTCGTTGCACCCAACATGCCAATATACGATAGAACACGAGTCTCATCATAACTCCGGAACCACTAATAGATTAACACTACATCATATAAAAACATTTCACTTAACTCACTTCAGGAGAACCATGGCAACATATAGGTGAATTCTCATAACCGTAGAACATGCAAATCTCGAAGTAGTGGTCTAAGACACCATAGCCCTTCCGGGATCCGCCTACACACAACAGGCCATAACAGTAGAATACTTTTGAATAACATCAATTAAGGCGGCCAACAGGCCTCACACTTACCGTCTCAAATCACTTGCATAACTTGATCACACTGAATGAACTGATAACTACCAGTAATATTCCAAGTTAGCTATGGCTAACCAATCCATCTTCTTTCCATTTATCCTTGTTTGCCTTAGAAATAACAATAACTCCATTCAACACATACACACTCCATCCGCACTTATCCCGAGTGATCTTGAATCATGAGACCATGCTGTCTCAGATCCCACTAACCATTTCATACCTCCTTAACGCTACACTGCAAGCCAAAATATCATAGAACATTTTGGGCCTCTTTCTCATAAGTTGCTACAAAGCGTGATTCTTAACCGAACCTATTGGATCAAAATCATTAGGCACCACACTTTACCCATTTGAATCCACTAGGACCGTTGTTGAGAGCTACCCGCTCTGACTTGGCCCCGAATATAATTGACTCCATGAATCTTTTGGCACACCAATACCCCTTCGACGAAGCACCCGACAGAATCACTTCCCTTGAAACCCGCATCTATACAAGGCATAATTCCTGAATCCTTCCCCATGTCTGAACATGAGCCAATAAGGCCAACCATATTACACATTTAACAATTCGAATTACCACTTATGTTCCTTTCCCGTAGCTGAAATAACCCATCAATATGCTAATAACTAGAAACCACGCAAGTAGTTAACCATGCAACCGAATCATAGGCGGTGGGACTCTCGCACTTAGCCTGAAGCCACTATTACACAACTCTTAAATTCACTAAGATTCTTTATCTCTTATTGACGTAACCTTGCACAATCAACTGTCAATATTCTCGGAATCTTTCTGTAAAACCCCTTTTTATACTCGAAATCATCAACCACATTCGCACGACCGATCTCCTCGTTGTATAACCAATAAAATTCTTCGCAGAAGTTTTGCCAACCATGCGATCGCCGATCTGCTCACTGGAGATAACCCACCTGTGGAGTTTACGTGCCGACATCTTCCAATGCTACTGCACGTGGTACAATCACTACGACACCAATAACCCGTATTGAGTCTTAGCTCACTCTCTAGCTGCACAATTCCATTCACCCCCTCGTAGACATCAATTAAATGTACGACATCATCCCTTCAATTCCAAGTAGCTCCCTTCCGTTATATCAAATCTCCTGCCGCATAATAGTCCATACCTCAAATTAATCCGTAGACCCCAATCACCAATCATTAAAATTACCAAATCTTTCCAAACTCTCCTTAAGGTGCATAGTCATCCTACCGCCAGGCCCATATGCAACTCGACCACTCTTCCACTTTGGCGGAACTCACCCTTTTAATCGACTACTCGACCTTTGCCTGTTATACCTGGACTTCTAGAAATTTTAACCACCACCTGACACTCCCCATGTGTCCTTCCTCATCCTTTGCTGCTCAGTTGTTGCCTTAAATAAAATCTATCTTCGTAGCACTTAAACCCACAAATCGCTACTAACTTTAAACCTTTCTGATGATTTCTCGAGCCGTCAACATTAGAAACACCTATTCAATCCTGAACCACCGCACCTTGCGATCTCTGACAGTCGTTTCTCCAATATTATTCCACAATCCCCTACCCCAAAGGCGGGTTGAAGAAAATCATAATACCGGCGAACTTAAGATATTCAATCACGGACGGCGACACCATGTCGCAAATGAAAATCCCATCACACTTGAAATCACCAAGTCTTGTTGCCCCATCACTCCGATCTGCGAGACTCTACTAGACTTGCTCATGACTCGTGAGACCTAAGGGAACCTAGTGCTCTGATACCACGTTGTCACGACCCAAAATCCACTAAGGGTCGTGATCGCGCCAGACACCGCTGTTAGGCAAGCCAACCAAAATAATTAATTAAATTCCCATTTTAAAAATTCCCGAAATCACTACCTTTATACGTTTACGTAATACATAATCAATTCCTCTAAATAAACAATGAAACGTTTAACAACTTTTAGAATTTCTGAATAAATCCATAGACATCCCAGAACTCGGTATCACAAGTGCATGAGCAATTTCTAGGATATAATGTAATATAGCAACCATCCGGAATACAATATTGGACAGAAAATAAATACAGTAATCTAAAAGAGACTTGCTGGTTGTGGGTCACCTCGGGAGATGCAGCTCACCTAAATCTCTGTATCAACCATGCTGTTACGCCCACTAGGCCACTAGAGATGCATGTGCATGTGCAACAAAAATGCACAGAAGTGTACTATGAGTACGAAAAACAACGTGTACCCAATGAGTATCCCATTTAATCTCGAAGAAGTAGAGATGAGAGGTCGGCTTCGACACTTCCTAGTGGTCCAATAATGTTATATCAATAATATATTAAATCTTGGATTTTTATAAATGTGATAGTAATTCGATAGGTTGGAAGCAAGTAAACAATTCTTTCTTTTATAGGAAACTCCCAAATTCATTTTCATCATTTATACATATATTCTTAAGCCGAGAAGATGCAATAACAACTTCAATAAGTTTTAAGGAAAGCAATATAAACATGTGCAAATCATACCGAGGTCGTACGGCTCGATCCAACAGAAATGTAAAATGTGCACTGCCGAGGGTCGAACGGCGCGAACCATAGATACATCTATTACCCCGCTCGCGAATCATACATGCGACACGGTCAACATAAATAAACAAATACCCTGCTCGCGAATCATACATGCGAAGCAGGTACACATAGAAATACATGCTCAAACAACAAATTAAGAATTTAGCGGGGAACGTTTATCCAAATAAAAGCCAATTATATTTTAGCGATTTAATAAAATGAAGTTTAATCTTTTTAGAATTTCATTTTCCAATTTGATAAGATTTAAGCAATTCAACTGCCAACAAGATTACAGATATTCCAGGAATAGCTAGCTTTTGGGTCCTAGACTTCCCGGAATTACACATAATAGTAGCTACGCAAGGACCCTCATCACCTCGTGCGTACGTAGCCCCCACAAATAGGAGCACATAACCAATTATTTCACCTATGGGGACTATTCCCTATTACAAGGTTAAAAAGGAGACTCACCTCGCTCCGAAGATCCATAACCGGCATTCCACGCTCTTGCGATGACTCGAATCGATGCACAATGCTCCAAAACTAGTCAATAATTAAACAAATCCATTAGAATACGTTTAAATACTCATTACGATCCAATTTATAACAATTTATATGCCCGGTCGAAAAAGTTGACAAAATTGCCCTCGGGCTCACGTGCTCGAATTCCGAATTTTTTTGAAGATAAAGTTTACCAATAAACTCAAGAACTCAAATATATGTTTTTCTTTTAATTCCATACCCAAAATCGTGGTCAAAATCCAAGAATACGAATTTTCTAGGTTTTCCTCAAACCCCCAAATATCTACCAATTTACATGCTAAAATCAATATATTTAACTCAACATAGGTGGGGTTAGCTTACCTTGTCATTGATGATGAAAACCCCCTCTTGAAACCCTCCAAGAATCCCCCAAGTCAAGAGAAAAATGAGAGAAAATGGCCATATCCCAATTTTTAAAACACTCACTGCCTCTAGTCCTTTCGCACCTACGATATATTGACTGTTTCTGCGGTCCCCCAGGTGCGGACCAATTGCCGCTTCTGCGGGTTTCCCCCAATCCTTCAACTTCTGCATCTGCGCTTCTCCATCCACATGTGCGGTCCAGCAACTGCGGCAAAATGACCGCATCTGCGGTCCCAACCTAGCCGTCCATTTCCGCTTCTAAGGCACAAAGGCCGCTTCTGTGGCTCTTCACCTGCGGCCCTAGTTTCGCAGGTTCGGTTACAACAACAACCAGCAATTTAAGCCTTCTCCAAAATTCAATTTTTGATCTGTTAACCACCCAGAATCCACCCGGGGTCCCCAGGACCCCAACTAATCATACCAACCAGTCCCTGAACACATTACGGACTTGCTCGAGGACTTAAATCATATCAAACAACGCTAAAACGACGAATCGACCTCCAATTCAAGCTTTATGAACTTTAGAATTTCAAACTTCTACTTTTGATGCTGAAACCCATCAAATCACGCCCAATTGACCTTGAATATTTCACACAAGTCATATTTAACATTACGGACCTACTCCAACTTCCTGAATCGGAATCCAACCCCGATATCAAAAAGTCCACTTCCGGTCAAATTTCTCAAAAACCTCCAAATTTCTATCTTTAGCCAAATGACTTCAAAATGACCTACGGACGTACGAATTCACTTCCGATCATGCTCCCAATACCAGAATCACCATACGGAGCTATTCCCAGACTCGGAATCTCAAACGGACATTGATAACACTGAAAAATACTTCAACCCAAACTTATGGAATTCTTCCAAAAATGTTAACTTCTGCAACAGGTGCCGAAACGCTCCCGGGTCTTCCAAAACCCGAACAGGACATATGCCAAAGTCCAAAATCATTATACGAACCTACTGGAACCTTCGAATCCCGAATCCAAGGTCGTTTACTCAAAAATCCAACCTTAGTCAATTCTTTCAACTTAAAGCTTCCGAAATGAGAATTCTCTTTCCAAATCAACTTCGAACTTCCCAGAATTCAATTCCGACCGTGCGTACAAGTCATAATACCTGAAATGAAGCTGCTCATGGCCTCAAACTGCAGAACGATGCGCTAGGGCTCAAAACGACCAGTTAGGTCGTTACAATAATTACTTAATGAAAATAAGTTTTTCAACAATTAGCATAAGTACGCACTCGTCACCTCACGTACAAAGAATTTTAAATATCAACAATACCAATTCCTAAGATGAGTTCCCCCACACAAGGTTAGGCAAGTCACTTACCTTGAACCGGCTCAAAAATCAATCTGAAACCACGCTCTTGCCATGAGTACTTGACTCCAAATGGCCCAAATCTATTCAAATCAATTACATAATGTAAATATAACTTCAAGTAACTGATTCCACTAATCAATTCTAAGCTAATACGTGAAATTAGAAAAAATGACAAAAATGCCCCCGGGCCTACTTCTCGGAATCAAGTAAAAGTTATGGATTATTAATCCTATTAACTCACAAGTCTAACCATACCAAAATTATCCAAATCAAACGTCAAATCCCCAATCAAAACTCAAAAATTAGGTCTAAGAACTTTTCCAAATATTTCCCTAACTTCTCACCCCAAATCCGAAATTAGAAGATGAATTCATGTTTAGATGGATGGGTTATAAGCAAAAAGGAGTTAAGAATCATTACCCAATCGATATCTCTGAAAATCCCTCAAAATCTCGCGCAAATCCGAGCTCCTAAGCTCTAGTTTTGATAAAAATGGCTAAACCCTCGACTTTGAATTTTTATACTCTGCCCAGGCAAATCCTTCTTCGCGAACGCGGAAGGACCCTTGAGTTCGCGAAGCACAACTTCTCTTGGTCTAGTTTTCCTTCATCAGGAATGCAATGTCCCTGTCGCGAACGCGGGACCTTCTTCGTGAACGCATAGGTATAAGACCTCACAGCTTCGCGAATGCGGGACCACCTTCGCGAATGCGAAGCGTTAAAAATGACTCGTTGAGCATCTGAAACGCACCCGAGGCCCCCAGGACCTCAACCAAACATGACAACCAATCCTAAAACATCATTCAAACTTCTTCCAACCTTCGGAAAGCTCAAAACAACATCAAAACACCAATTTAACATTGGATTCAAGCCCAAGAACTTCAAAAACACTCAAGTTATGCTTTCGATCAAAAAGTCTGTCAAACCTCGTCCGAATGACCTGAAATTTTGCAAGCACGTCACATCAAAATCTTAATTCGAACCGGAAACTTCAAAAATTTCACTTTCGGCATTTCAAGCATAAATAAGCTACGGACCCCAAAACACAATCCGAACACGCCTCTAAGCCCGAAATCACCCAATGGAGCTAATGGAACCAACAAAATTCCATTCCGAGGCCGTCTTCTCACTGCTCTGACTACGGTTCAATTTCTAAAGTTTAAGCTCTCTTTTAGGGTAATAAATGTCCCAAAACACTCTGAAACTCAAAGCGAAACATCTCGGCAAATCTAAATAGCAGCAACAAACACAGGGTAAGCAGTTAATAGGGGATTGGGGCATTAATTCATAAAACCACCGCCCGAGTCGTTACATCATCCTACACTTAAACATTCGTTCGTCCTCGAACGAGCATAGAGACATACCTGAAGTAGTGAAAAGATGAGGGTAAGGGCTGCGCATGTCTTGCTCGGTCTCCCAGGTTGCCTCCTCGACTGGACAACCTCGCCACTGAACCTTCACTAATGAAATGTTCTTTGACCTCAGCTTTCGAACCTGCCTGTCTAGTACAGCCACTAGCTCCTCAACATAAGATATATCCTTGTCCAACTGGACTTAACTGAAATCCAACACGTGCGATGGATCACCGTGATACTTCCGGAGCATCGAGACATGAAACGCCAGATGAACTCCTGCCAAGTTGGGAGGTAAGGCAAGCTCATAAGAAACCTCCCCAGCACACTGCAATATCTCTAAGGTATCAATAAACCTTGGACTCAATTTACCTTTCTTCCCAAATATCATAACGCCCTTCATAGGAGAAACTCGAAGTAGAACCCGCTTTCCAACCATATAGGAAACATCATGAACCTTCCGGTCCGCGTAACTCTTCTGCCTGGACTGGGCTGTATGGAGTCTATCCTAAATCACCTTAACCTTCTCCAAAACATCCTGAACCAAGTCTGTGCCCAATAATCTAGCCTCACCCGGCTCAAACCAACCCACCAGCAATCTACACCGCCTACCATATAAAGCCTCGCACGGTGCCATCTGAATACTAGACTAATAGCTGTTATTGTAGGCAAACTTCGCCAATGGAAAGAATTGATCCCAATACCCTCCAAAATCAATCACACATGCATAGAGCATATCCTTAAGAATCTGAATAGTGAGCTCGGACTCTCCATCCGTCTAAGGGTGAAATGTTGTACTCAACTCCACCCGAGTACCCAACTCATGATGTACGGCCCTCCAGAACCGTGATGTGAATTGAGTACCTCTATTTGAAATGATGGAAGCTGGAATACCATGTAGACAAACAACCTTCTGGATATAAATATTCGCCAGTTGCTTCAAAGAATAGGTAGTACACACAGGAATGAAGTGTGAGGACTTGGTCAACTGATCCACAATCACACAAATGGCATTGCTCATACTTCACCTGCTGACAATTTAGACACCGAGCTACAAACCCAACTATATCTTTCTTCATTTACCTCCACCAATAGTGCTGCCTCAAATCCTGGTACATCTTCGCGGCACCCGGATGAATGGAACACCACGAACTATAGGCCTCCTCTAGAATCAACTCCCAAAGCCCATCAACATTGGGTACACATACCCGACCCTGCATCCTCAATACTCTGTCATCACCAATAGTTACATCTCTGGAATCACCATGCAGAACCTTGTCCTTGAGGACAAGCAAATGAGGGTCATCAAACTGACGCTCTCGGATACGATCAAATAAGGAAGACCAAGAGATCACGCAAGCTAGAACCCGACTGGGCTCCGAAAGATCTAATCTCACAAACTAGATGGCTAAGGCCTGAATATCCATCACCATAGGCCTCTTCATTGCTGGTAAATAAGCCAAACTCCCCAAGCTCTCCGCCCGGTGACTCAAAGCATTGGCCACCACATTGGCCTTGTCCGGGTGATATAAAATAGTGATATCATAGTCATTCAGCAACTCTAACCACCTCTTTTGATGCAAATGAAGGTCCTTTTGCTTAAGCAGATGTTGCAAACTCCAGTGATCAGTATAAATCTCACAAGGCACATTGTACAAATAATGATGTCAGATCTTCAAGGAGTGAACAATAGCGGCTAACTCGAGATCATGGATAGGATAATTCTTCTCATGTACCTTCAACTGTCTGGACGCGTAGGCAATCACCCTACCGTCCTGCATAAACACCGCTCCAAGGACAATCCTTGAGGCATCACAATAGATAGTATAAGACCCCGAACTTGTAGGCAATACCAAAAGTGGGGCTATAGTCAAAGTTGTCTTGAGCTTTTGAAAGCTTGCCTTACACTCTTCTGTCCACTGGAACGGAGCACCCTTATGGGTCAGCTTGGTCATAAGGGTTGCAATAGATGAAAACCCCTCAATAAATCGATGGTAATAACCAGCCAAGCCAGGAAAACTGCGGATCTCTGCAGTTGAGGATGGTCTGGGCCAACTCTGCACTGCTTCCACTTTCTTCGGATCCACCTGTATACCCTCACTCGATACCACATGGCCCAAAAATGTTGCATAATCCAACCAAAACTCACATTTCGAGAACTTCACATATAACTTCTTTTCCGTCAATGTCTGAAGCACTGTCCTCTTGTGTTGCTCATGATCTTCCCGACTCGGGGAGTATACCAGAATATCATCAATAAAGACAATGACAAACGAGTCAAGATATGGCCAGAACACACTATGCATCAAATGTATGAAGGCTGCTGGGGCATTGGTCAGCCCGAATGACATAACAAGGAACTCGTAATGACCATGCCGAGTCCTGAAAGTAGTCTTCGGGATATCTGGATCTCGAATCTTAAACTGATGGTAACCTTAACGCAAGTCAATCTTAGAAAACACTTGTGCACCCTGTAGCTGGTCAAACAAATCATCAATACGGGGCAAAGATAACGGTTCTTCACTGTAACTTTGTTCAACTGGGGATAATCAATGCACATACACATAGAACCATCCTTTTTCTTCACATACAAGACAGAAGCACCCCAAGGTGATACACTGGGCCGAATAAAACCCTTATCGAGCAATTCCTACAACTAATCCTTCAACTCCTTCAACTCAGGAGGGGCCATACGATACGGAGGAATAGAAATGGGTCGAGTGCCCGACAATAGATCAATGCCAAAATCAATATCTCTATCGGGTGGCATGCCCAGAAGATCAGCTGGAAACACATCAGAAAAATCCCATACTACTACGACTGAATCAATTGTAGGGTTATCAATACTGACATCTCTCACATAAGCTAGATACACGTCACATCCATTCTCAACCATATGCTGAGTCGTAAGGAATGAAATAACTCCACTGGAAGTATGATCTAAGGTACCCTTTGTCGCGCCCCCTTTTTTCCCTTCTTGATGGGGAAGTCCGAGTTTCGACATTTATGAGGGGAATAACTCGTTTCCTTTTAGGAATTGGATATTTGAAGAGTCGCCACCTAATGGATTATGGTGCATTAGGGCACCTAGAGCGATTAACTCATGGACTAGTTTGCATTACCGGAGATCTAGGGTAAGGGCTCGAAATAACCTTGAGGGGAAGGTGTTAGGCACCCCTCACGGTCCACAATGGTGGGTCCCGGCCAAACGTAAACTATGTGAATTAATCCTTTTAAAAATAAATAGTTTTAACACATATTTGCAAGTAAAGGCATGTTTGACATTTTAAACACATGTATGACTCAAGTAATGGAACAAGAGGGAAATTTGAAGAAAAAGTAAACTCATTTAAACAACGGGAGTTGGGAAAGAAGGTTCCTAGGTTGGTTAGCCTACAGCAGGATCACCTCACACAATGCTCGGTAATCACTCTTCAATGAGGGGCTACACGTGACATTAGCGCGTAGTCATCATATCCTTACTACCCAATTCCCTCCCCTTGGTCATAGCCTAAAGCGTTTTAATAACCTTGATAGATGCCCTATGCGTGCACTACCCATCCCTTCCTCGTGGCCCTAGAGGTATTTAGGACCTTTAATTTAGGTAGTTCTAGACCATCATAAAGGATAAAAGTCTAGGCGTCAATTAAAAACAATTAGGCCCGCATTTAAAGAGGGAATAATTAAAGGCACACATTTACCCCTATAAACATAACAAGTAAGTGCACGTCTCAAACAACAGTTTCAAGTATTTAAGAGAAAAACCTTAGAACATGATATCTAGGCGAGCAGAGATTACGTTGTATTGAATTAGGACTAAAGTGTCAAAGACCTGTTTAGTTGCCTACTAATTTTAGATAGTGATTATAAGCAGTTATAGATAACGGAACACAATTTTACAGTTGCAGGATTTTTAATCGTCCTATAGGCTTGCCTAGGCGTATAAGGATAATGTCTTATGAGCATGGAATCTATTATTGATTAAGAATGTAACTAAACAGCAAACAGTTTTAGACGGCAGTTTGGATCCTATAGGCATGCTTTCTAGCAATATTATTTAAGGCAGTGTTGAAACTTATTAAAGAAGCAGACAAATTAGTTACTTAAACTAATTCGGAATGAACACACGTGAATTAAACCATTTTTCTAACTAAAATTGTTTTAAGTCCTATAGGCATGATTTCTAATAGAGCATAAGGTGAAACAAACAACATTCATTTAATCGAAATGAAACCCCTATAGGCATGATTTCTATTAAAGCTAATTTTAACTCCTATATGCATGGTATCTAGTTATTAGGAGCTGATTTAGATCCTAAAGGCATGGTTTCTAACCGTGTGGAAGTAAAGCAAAACATAACATACACATTTTAATCAACATGGACCCTATAGGCATGGTATCTATCCAATTTTACCCATAATATATAACTACTCTCTCTTTTTCACTAATCACCCCATTGTTTGTTTACAATAATTATTACAAACCAATAAAAATTACATAAATACAACAGAAATTAATCTATAGGGAGCCTGAAGTAGACCCAAATGATTTTCAAGTCTCCAATAGTCTCAAATGCCTAAAGTTCATAGCCAATTCTATGTCTAGGTGTGTCAGAGTTCCCTAAGGACCTCAAAGAACCCGGGCAGTGCTCGCAAGTAGACCTTTCTCAAATAATAACTGATTTATGTATAGTGTGGAAATGCCAGCCCTGATATGCTAGAGTTCGAAGAGATCTCCAGGATCTCAGGGCAGTACATATATTAGAGGGGCAGGACATAGTATTCTAAGAGTAAGTGGAAGTGCATTATAGTTTGAAAGAGTTTAAAAGAAAGGTCTTTGGACTGAAAAGAACTTCTGAAAACCATTAGTGATAAAACAGTTTGAGGGAAAGTGTGAAGAAAACAATTTACAGTCAGACACGTCATAGAACATGTTTTAGGAACAATTTTCACACAAGGGGATAGGGGTTGGGAACATAAAGGGTACACCTTAATAAAGCATACAACAACAGGATATAAAGAGTTTTGAGGGGGTTCTACAGATGCAACAAAGATCACAGCAAAAACATGTTGAAGACATCTAAACCACACTGCTAGAATCACTTTAAGGAGATTGTCTGACTTAGTAGGAGTGAAACAGAACATGCAAGGACTTAAATGCTAGGCAAGTATTAAAAATGAAGGCATACCATTGTATAGAAGTAGAGTTTGGGAGAAATAGTAGTTAGTCCAAACAGGCTTAAGGTACATATGTAGACATGCTAAACAAGACATCAAATAGGCAAGTAAAGTGGAAACATACTAATCACAGGTTTGAATAGGCAGTATTAGACATGCTTGGATAAGCAATAAACAGGAACATGAATAGACTTAGGCCATATGAACTAAAACAGTAAGTAAACACATGGGTTTGATTCTTAAAAATTAATCAGAAGCATACCTAGTTAAAGAATGAAAACACAAGATGTGAGAAAGGTAGTGCAATTCCCAGCCTTGGCTTGCAGCTGGTTAGAATGACAAGGATCACAAGTAGCAAAGAGAGCAGAAAGAGAAAGAGAGAGCCTTTTTGAATGTAAAGAGTAGTAGTTTTTAACTATTGTTCGTTGTTTAGAAGTTAAAATAGGAGGGAGTTTATTGAGTAATCAAGAGTTAAATTAAATAAGGTAAGGGATCAATTAAGTAGAAATCAGGAGAATTCATGGAATCAATCACACATGTAAATCAGCAAGTCTTCCCCTTAATCAAGGGATAATCAAATCAACGGTAAAAGCATGCTAGATATTTAAGGAAAAAAATCAAGTAAGGTTTGGGTATAGGGTAGGTAATTAGGGGTAAATGAACAGAAGTTTCAATTAAGGAAACAATCAATAAGAATCAGTAGATAACAAATAAGGCAAGGAAAAAACTAATTAAGGCAAGAAATTCAATCAAACTGAGTAGAGAGGTAACAATCAAAAGTTTTGTTTAAGGAAAAGAGTTCAAATCAAACCGGGAAATAATAACTTCAGAATAGTCAAGGGTTCAATCAAAGAGAAAATCACTTAAAGAGTCAGCAAGTTTCACAAACAACTTAAATAAAGTAAGAAAAGAATAGTCCGAATGAACATAGGCATATAGAATCAATGGAAAAGTTGAACTAAGAAAATTAGTAGAGGCATATTAGGATAAGAAAACCACGAGACATTCAGATGGCTGAAGAGAAATCACAAGAACTAAGGCAAGAACACTGTCAATACACCAGTACTCAGAAACTAAACAAAGAATGTCAAAAATTAGGGCTTTTAGTATAAATGAGTTATGATTGTAGCAAACTTACGACATAAGTCAAAACACATAAGAATTAGAAGATCAAACACTCAAAAATCATCAAACATTTCAGAAAAGAAATTTTCGGAAACCCTAGTTTAGAAAAGAAATGAAAAATCATTCGAAAATCACACGATTCTTGCAAAAAACCAAAAGGCACTTGTAAAACTCATATAAAATAGTTTAACTATCTCAGATCTATATAAACCTAAGAAGTTCAGAAGAAAGAAATTAGGGTTCCGTGAAGAACAATCACAGAGATGAAAAATCAAACCTAGAAACCCATAGATATAGGAATATCTCACTCGGAATAAAATCAGGACAACCTCAAATAGGCGAGAAATTGTCATAGATGCAAGCGAACTAACCCTGGTTCCTTGAGGACCCTGAAGATGGTGATACCAGTACAAGAGAGGCTACTAGAGGCCTGGGGGTAGTGAGGAACCACCATAGATTGCCATAGATGAGTGATGGTGAGGTCCGATTAGGATATTTGAGAGAGGAGAGGGATTTCAGGGCGGCGAACGGTGGGAAATGAAAGGGTTTGGGGGGTCGTTTGGGACTAAAAAGGGAAGGGGCTAATTGTGGTCGTTAATCTATATGATCAACGGCCGAGATTAAAAGGGTTTGTGGCCAGATCAGGTATTAGTGTTTGGGCTGGGTAGGTTTAAATTGAAATTGGGCTGGTGTTGGGTTGAGTTAGGACCAAAATTGAAATAAAAATAGGCCAGATTTTAAATAGCCACTTTTAATAACTACATAATTTATAAAAAATAATAAATGAGTTCCAAAAAATATTTCATGTAGTAAAATGATTTAAAAAAAGTTATTTAACATTTTAAAAATATAAAAGACCATTTTATGCATCAATAATGTAATTATGCATTAGTATGGGCTATTATTGCAAAGATGTGCAATTTAGCCTAAAAACGTAAATGCGATTACAAAAAATACACTAAAAATATTTAAACACTATGTTGGCATAAATAATGAATTTAAATGGCTAAATCACCAATTATTGGATATTTTGGATAATTATTGGATATTTTATAAATAAAAAAGAGAAGAAATAAATTGATTTGGAGCTTTTAAAATTATGAAAAAATTAGAAAAATGCTTATGCATGCTTATAACAACATATGTGTTATTTAAAGGTATATATATATGTATTAAAAATATATGAGGAAAAATTGGATATCAACAGCTGCCTCTCTTTACTCGAGAAGGATGATAGTGTTTTTGGGTAAAGAAATAATGGCCAAATTTGACCAGACGGGATGTTTTGAAATACAGAGGCTGGACTCTAGTCTTGAGCTGCCTACATATCCCTAGTTTTATAGGAATCAGGCCATGTGTAGTTCTGGATTCATTGGCGGAATATACCGATGAAGTCATTGCAAGAATGAACACGAGATGCAAGAGCGATTATGGTGAACGGTTAAGGTTTGAGATAGTTGAAGGAAATGGAGCGAGGTCACTCCTGCTAGGGTAGCGGTTGCTTGTTGTTCACCTACAGATAAAGGGATGCTACGAACATGTATTTGTGCTAAAATTTAAACATGATGTAGATTCCCTTTGGACCATGAAAAATGTCTTCGAACGGTTAAAGATGACGTCCTCCGACCATGATGTACTGGGCCATAAATATTTTAATGAGGGATTCGCAAGCCATGAAATGGTGTTCTCCGGCCATGCAGATGGTGCTTCTGAACCATGACGCATTTGAATAATAATATACAAATTTGAGGGATCCTCAAGCCATGGCATAGTGTCTTACGACTATGAGGATGATGCCTTTTAGACTATGACGTTGTTTGATATATTGGCGATATTTCAGCCCATGAGATGCAATAATACAATGCTACAAAGACAAGGCTTAGTCTTGTGAAATGTAGTGCAGGGCTTAGCCCGATCGAAAACAAACATATAGAACCAAAATAGAGCAATATTTGTGTAAGGAGGGATGGTTCTTAGCCTCATGCAGGTGTGGAGGCAAGGATTAGCCTCATGCAAATATGGAGGCAAGGATTAGCCTCATGCGGGTATGGAGGCAAGGATTAGCCTCATGCAAATATGGAGGCAGGGATTAGTTTCATGCAAATATGGAGGCAAAGATTAGCCTCTTGCAAATATGGAGGCAAAGATTAGCCTCATGCAAGTGTGGAGTTAAGGATTAGCCTCATGCAGGTATGGAGGCAAGGATTAACCTCATGCAAGTGTGGAGGCAGGGATTAGCCTCGTGCAAATACGGAGGGAAAATCTAGGCAGTTCTAGACGACCCCTAAGGTGCTTAAAAAGGAGAAAATTCTAGGCGATAGGAAAGAACACATAGGACTTAACAGCTAAAATACAGAAAGAAAGAGTTAAAAGGCCCAGGTTTACCTCCACACGTAATACACATAGGCAGCACGTCTCAAACATAAACAAGATCAGTTTTTTGGTTTAGAGAAAAGGCCTAAACTGGACGTCTAAATGGATGTCAATGCACAGAAACATGCAACCTTATTTTGTAAACTCAACAGTAAGGCCCTAATTAGTTTTGCCTACTGATTTTAACCTGTTAAATCTGAAAAACTTCAAGTAGTAGAGATACAATTTCAGAGTTACCAGATTTGAAAATGCCCTATAGGCTTGCCTAAACACTGAATAGTGATGTCCTAAGAGCATGATAACTACGTTTGATATAGTAAAACAATGGGCAGATTTTTAAAATATGGCCCATTGTTTTATGAATCCTTACCGGGCAGATTTTTTCATCTATTTCTTCTTCAACATGGGCACAATATGCTGGCTGATTATGAATCCTTACCGGGATATGATCAATGTAGTTCTTATCTGGATGTTGTATCATGGATGATAAAGTGGCCAATGCATCGATAAACTCATTCTAAATTATGGGCACATGTCGTAACTCTATCTTTGTGAACCTCTTTCTCAATTCACACACATGGTGCAAATATGGAAATATCTTGGAATTCTTGGTGGCCCACTCTCCTTGTACCTGGTGCACAAGCAAATCTGAATCACCGATTACTAGTAGCTCCTAAATATTCATGTTGACTACCATGTTGTGTCCTAGTATGCAGGCATCATATTCTACCATGTTGTTGGTGCAGGGAAATCTGAGTTTAGCAGATACCAAATAATATTGACCCATTTCTGATACCAAAACTGCTCTAATGCCCACTCCTTTGAAATTTGCAGCTCCGTCAAAGAACATCCTCCAACTGTTGTATACTTTGGTAATTTCTTCCCCTATGAACGACACTTCTTCATCAGGAAAATATGTTTTCAAGGGTTCGTATCTCATCCCACCGGGTTTTCAGCAAGACGATCTACCAATGCTTTCCCTTTGAACGCCTTTTGAGTTAAGTAGATGATATCGAACTCACTCAACAGTATCTACCACTTAGATAACTTCCCAGTTGGCATGGGTTTCTGAAATAAGTATTTCAAAGGATCCATCCTGAATATGAGGTATGTAGTATAGGCACAGAAGTAATGCCTCAACTTTTGGGCCGTCCAAGTTAAAGCACAACAAGTGCGCTCTAGCAGAGAGTACCGTGCTTCGTAAGGCAAGAACTTCTTACTCAAGTAATATATGGCTTGCTCCTTTCTTTCTGTCTCATCATGTTGTCCCAGAACACATCTGAAGGCTCCATCTAATACAGATAGATAGAGTAGCAAAGGCCGCCTCGGCTCTGGCGGGACCTAAATTGGTGGTGTGGATAGATACTCCTTAATCCCGTCGAAGGATTTTGACAATCCTCGGTCCAACTTTTCTCGGCAACTTTCCTCATAATCTTGAAGATAGGTTCACATATGATTGTGGACTGTGCTATGAAGCGACTGATATAATTAAGACGTCCTACGAAGCTTATCACACCCTTTTTGCTCCTAGGTGGAGCTAACTCCTAAATAGCCTTGACTTTAGATGGATCCAGCTCGATCCCTCGATGATTGATGATTCACAGTAACTTTCTTACGGGAATTCGAATGCACAATTTGCAGGGTTCAGCTTCAGATTGTACCTCCTTAACCTATCAAAGAACTTTCTTAAGTCTGCTATCTAATCTGCGGCCCTGTTAGATTTGATAATGACATCTTCCACATACACCTCTATTTCCTTATGTATAATATCTTGGAAGATGGTTTTCATTGCTCTCATGTAGGTAGCCCCGATATTCTTGAGACCAAATGGCATAATCTTGTAGCAGTATACCCCCATGGTGTAATAAAAGCTGTTTTCTCCGCATCTTCTTCGTCCATCCAGATCTGGTGATAACTCGCAAAGCAATCTACAAAAGATTGGAGTTCATGTTTGGCGCATTTATCGATCAGGATGTGTATGTTTGGCAGTGGAAAGTCATCTTTGGGACTTGCTCTGTTTAAATCCTAATAGTCAACACATACTCTGACTTTCCCATCTTTCTGCGGCACTGGTACAATGTTAGCTAACCAGGTTGGGTACTCAATCACCCGAAGAACTTTGGCTTTGATCTGCTTGGTATGTTCCTTCTTAATTTTTAGGCTCATGTCTGGTTTGAACTTTTGGAGTTTCTACTTTACCGGCAGACATATGCGATTAGTAGGCAACTTCTGAGCCACTATGGACGTGCTCAAACCAGTCATGTCATCATATGACCATGCGAAAATGTCCTTATATTCTTTTAAGAAACAGATGTACTCTTCCTTCTATGTTGGTGACAAGTGAATGCTGATACGAGTCTCTTTTATAGTCTCGGTGTCCCTCAAGTTTACTGCTTCGGTTCCGTCCAGATTGGACATAGGCTTATTCTCAAAGTTTTCAACTTCTTTGACAACTTACTTAGGTATCTCATCTTCTTCATCTAAATCACTATTCTCATGTTGCGTTGCCTCATTACATGTCACAATCAACGGTTCATCATAAAAAGTAATAATAACATTGTAAAAAGAAAAAGTGTAGAAAATAGTAATGAATAATAAAGAGCAAATGCATTTGATTAAAATTAAACAACATCCAGATAAGTGCGGCATGATGAATCGAGAATCTATTTTTGAAGCAAGTAAGTCTTTAAATCAAATTACTGAAAATCTTAAATGCCTAGAATGGCTATAGAAATAAAATCTACCAAGCTACCTAGGGACTCGGCGGTCCAGGGACGGTGTGGCGGTCCAGTTTCTAAGAACAGCTCCCTTCTCCATTGCCTGAATAATGAGGCGTTCTTCCTCCTCCTCCTCCTCCTCAATTATGGCACTGCAGTCCATGTCTTCATCCTCTAAGAATAGAGTTTTCAGCCCGACTAATGCCTCCTCTTCTGTGGTTTCCCATATTGTATCAGCTTGGTTAAAAGCTTGATCCAGATGTGGCAATGGTTGCTCAAGAGGGTTATACGGTCAGCACCATAGAGGTAACCAATCGTTATACTCTTGTCATGTGTACTGATATCCAAGCCCAAAGGTAGTACCATGACTCTTCAGCCGTATTGGTTTAGTGATACCCTAGAGATTCTTCCCAAGCCCTTTGCCAGGTTCATACCCAGACCATGCCAGTATGCTCTCTGTTTTACTGCTCTACCATTTATCTTTCTCGATAGCATTGACACGTTTAATGTGATGATAGGTTTCCCCTCCTAGCCCTCTTCTATTTCAAATAACCAAGATGGTTTGACTAGTGTAAATGGGGTTACTCCTATCTCCATGAATAGTCACCTCTTGACGATTCCATTTGAATTTCATGGCTTGATGTAGTGTGGATGCCACAGCCCCAACAACATAGATCCATGGTCGGCCCAACAAAATATTGTATGAGGCCGGTATGTCGAGCACCTGAAACTCGACGTCGAACCAAGTTGGCCCCATCTGCAAGCAAAGGTTAATTTCCCCGATCGTGGCCCTTTGACTCCCATCGAAAGCTTTCACATTCATGCTTCCTACCCGTATTTCATGAAAACCTTTGTCCAGTCTTTTCAGAGTGTCCAACGGACAAATATTGAGGCTTGAACCTCTGTCAACCAAGACCCTGGCAATGAATTTGTCTTCAAATTGTACTGTGATATTTAATGCTCGATTGTGATTCAACCCCTCAGGTGGTAGCTCATATTCGTGGAAGATCATCTTATGACTTTCCAGTACCTACCCTACAAATATTGTCCATCTCTGATGTTGTTGGGTACATAAGCTTCACTCAACACCTTTATTAAAGAATTCTTATGTGCCTCTGAATTTTGCAACAATAACATGATGAATATCTGAGCTGGGGTTTTGTTCAAATGGTCAATCACGGAATACTTCTTTGCTTGTATTTTCCACCAAAAGTCATCTGGCCCTATTTCAATGGCAGGATGCTTGGTAGTGGCATCGTTACTCGGTCCTCCCAAGTGTGGAGGTATGTATACTCTTCCGGTCCTGGTCATTCCCCGTGCAGCATCAGATTCTTCTGCCTTTGCCTTCCCTTTTAGTCGAGCTTTGGCAACGTAATCCCAAAGTAGCTTTTGAGTGGAAAGGAAGTGTGGTTGATACTATCGTTATAAAAGGTGGGACCACTTCTACTTCAAACGGAGCAGGGGTGTCCGTAGGAGGAGCCCCTTCTACCTCAAATGGAACTGATCCAACTACCTCAAACTCGATTAGTGACTGAGTCTGTACTATAATAGGAGTAAGTGTGACCGAGGATTTAAAGTCATCGCCCTCCTGAATAAGACCAATCGACCCCCAGGGTCCCATTTTTCGTTCGTCTCTATCACATGCACCTCACCACTTCTATGATCAGGGGGAGGGTTGTTGCGGACATTAGGTGCAGCTTCCTTTTCCTGTATGACCTTGTTTTCAATTAGCATCAAGATATTATCTTTCAATGTTTCGCACTCATCAGTGGTATGCCCCTTCATACCGAAATGGTACGCACAACTTTTGTTTGGATTGACCAATTGGGGTGGATTCTCTAATGCTACAACAGGAATGGGGGTGACATAACCAGCGACCTTCAACCTTTTATACAGTTAGTCGATGGGTTCAGCAATGGCGGTGTATTGTCTGAGTGGCTTGCGGTCGAAGTTTGGACGTAGTCTTGGAAAGTTTTGGTGAGTTGGAGGTGGTTGGAAATGGGATGGTTGGGAGTTATAAGTGTGATGGACAGTGGCTAGTTGGGAATATATGGGAGATGAGGGTTTATATGTGGGTGGTGGTGCTTGATATACGGGTGGAGGTTTCTGATATGTGGGTGCAGATATTTGATATGTAAGTGGAGATTTCGGGCCTTGAGCCACCATTATTTCCCCAACGTCTCTCTTCTTTGATATGCCGCCTGATTGTAATGCCTTATTTGTAGCCTATAATGCCTCAAAATTCATTATCATCCCGCTTTTGATGCCTTCCTCAATTCTTTCCCCAAGCTTGATGATATTAGAGAACTTATGGTTTTCAATGACCATCAATCTTTCATAATACTGTGGATCCTGTGCTCTAACGAAAAACTTGTTCATCTGTTCCTCGTCCAAAGATGGCCTGACCTTGCCTCTTCCGACCTCCAATGAGTAGCATACTCGGGAAAGGTTTCGGTGGGTTTCTTCTTAAGATTTTGGATGTAGAAAACATTTGGTGCATTCTCTGTATTGAACCTGAACCGGTCCATGAAATCTGACTCCATACTCACGCAATTGGACCATTTCTTGGGATCCTAACTGATGTACCAGGACAAAGCATCTCCAGTAAGACTCCTCATAAAGAGTTTCATCCAGATCTTTTCGTCTTTCCTGACCTTGACAAGCTTGTCGTAATAGGTCCTCAGATGGACTCTGGGATCTCCTGTGCTATCAAACATCTCTAACTTGGGAGGTTTGTATCCCTCTGACAGTTCTACATCTGGTTCTATGTATAGGTCTTCATAGCTCAAACATTCTATTCCTTTGCCGCCTTCGACACCTTGAACTCGGCTTGTCAACTTTTTGAGTTCTTTAGCCATGTTTTAAATAAGTGGTCCTTCTCAGTGTATTCTGGGGTATAGGAGATTGGTTGGATAGAGTGAGGCATGGTTTCCACATATATGGGGTTGTTTTGGTGAGTGCCCGGTGTTTGGGTGTAATGGTGGTCATTGGTAGAGTTTTGCAGGTCAGGATAGGTTGTGGTGTATTCTAAGGAGTATGATAAGTGGCGGTTGGTGGGCAATGAATTAGTTGATGGTGGTGTTATGGCAGAGTTAGTATTTGTAGGGGATTAAGATTTTTGGGTGGGTTGCATATGGATGCGGTGCAAGAGGGTTTTGCGGATGTTGGCTTGGTGTGTTTTGGTGAGGTGCTGGGTTCTTTGTGTTTTGTTATTTGATGTCGGGGACATTCAGGGTGATTGACAAGTTTGCCAAGTTTTGAACCTGCTCAAGCTCTCTTTGTAGCTCTAATATCTTTTGTTCTAACCTCAAGACTAGATAATTTGGTGCCGGAGTACTCCGGTCATCTAAAGCTTCTGCGTTCTCGGCATTATCCAATCAAAAACTACTTAAATCGTCCATTTTTGCTTTTCCTTTGCCTTTTGTGTTGATTGGAGGAGGAGTAGGTGGAGGTCCTCCAGATCTGGTGTGATATGCTGACGATGACAGTATGAGCGAACCAACCTTATGGAATGGAAATAAGAAATAAACAAAATCAAAAAGGCAAACAAGTCAGTGAGGATTCTGAAATGTTTACAATATTTAAACACATATTGCGGGAATGTAAATTCATGTCCTAATTTGGGAGCCTCATTGTGCCCGAGATAGGCCTAGCGACAAATAAATTTTGAGAAATTCAATGCCAATAACTTCCTCATTTCATTAAAGTAAAAGTAAACGAACCAAAACAAAACTAAATAAGATAATGTCACTAATGACTCTTGTCCTTATTATGTTTGAAAGGAAAGAAAGTAAATCTAATCTACTTGGTACCAGAAGGACCCTCTCCAGACTGGATGCTCTTGTCGATCAACTTTCCCTACTCGGGAAGGTTCAGTAGCAGGAATGCCCTTGCCAGGTGCCCTCCTTCATTTTCTTCGGCGTTTTCGCAACCGGTGACCCTTTTCTCATTTTCCCTTCTAACTCCATTAGACTGTACTCCAGATATTCCAGCCTCTCGCTGGATTTAACGACTCTTTCTTTCCATTCATTAATCATCTCCATGTCAGCTTTGTGTAGTCCCATGTACTCGGCTTCAAACGCTCGAACTCTTTTCCGCAGCTTGTTGTACTTCACCTCTGCCTCAACAATCTCGTCTATAACCCTGTTTCCTAGCCCAGCCCTTGGCTCAACGACCCCAGTTATGTTGTCCTCCAACCACAAAGGGTAAAGGTATGAGTGGCCCACACAATATCGGTCTGTCTCAGTAGTATCCTTCTCTACAATAATCTTTAAGGCCCACATGTGTTGCGCCTCATTATTATATGAGATGGTGTCACCTTGAAAATTGGCTCTGAAGTGACATATTTTGGCGACCCATGGTATGATTTGTCTCCTTCCTGCTTGTCTCATAACCCTGAGAGGAGTGTAAGGATATATGCCCCTCAACCCGATTAACACCAAGTGCGGAAAATCCCTGGATCTAATGATGAATTCATCGGTAGGGAACCACTCGAACATCCACTGGACTTGATCCTCAATCAAATTTTCAAAAAGTTGTACCCAACCTGCAGCGTCCTATGGCTGAGCAAACATGTGTGGAATATAATTCACTCTTTTGGGGTGATGGAAGGCTATACGATCATTCTACGACCTTCGCTGAAATTCTTCACAGTATTGTCCTTTTTGTAGATGTTCCAACAACCAGGCTTGTACCAGTAAGTTGAAACCCTCGAAGAACCTGAACCCCTTCTGACATCGCTCCAAAGCCCCGTACATGTCTGCAACAATCCAAGGGATGATAGTGTATGTCTCCCCTTCGATCCCGTCCATCAGAGTTTTGATTACCATGGCTAACCAGTATGGATCATATCCCCTTGGATTGGGAATACCAGCATACCCAAGAAACACATGATAAATAGGAAGACCCTACGATGAATCCAACCCAAAGAAATGATTGAAAACTCATCATCAAAAAGACGGTAGGAGCTGCTATGACCGTATCTTTCATAAAGGAACTCAAAAGGTATGTAGGAGTCCTTTAGGCATTCCAATTATCATTCTTCTTCAGCCCCACCATTTTTAAAAATTCCCTAGTAGTGCGATTTTCAGGTGCTAACAGATTAGGACTATCCAAGGCAACCCAGCAAATCCTCCTATCTTTTCTAGAAGGGGTGTCATTTCTATGTTCCCAAAATGGAAAACAGCCCTTTCCTTGTCTTAAAACATAGTTGCAGCCTCGATCAACATTTTGTTGAGCTGAAGGTCCATCAAAGAAGGCAAGTTTCCTAAGACTCGTTTCACATGGTTTTGGTCACTTGAAGGAAGATCCCTCCACCAATCTAGAAAAGGTGAGGGTGTGCTAACTATACCGAATTTGGGGACCTCGTGCCTCATTTTCTACGAAACAAAGAGAGTTAGGCCCTTTCCCCCTCCAAGTTTTTCTATTTATACAGTAATGATTAGCATATTGGCACTTATTTTTCCAAATTAATGCACATAATCGTGGTTACGTCCACTGGGAATATGGAAAACCCGGTGGACTTTTGGACAAGGCTCGTCTTAAAGGGTCATTATATGGACAACATATTAACCCGGCTAGGTTTGACCATGATGCATGTACAATTTGACCAGCGTAAGGTTTCTATAGAGTTCTAGACTGGGACTCTCAAGCGGACAACTTGAGGGGTAAAGGCACGGAACCGTTGAACGCACCGCTGATCGACTAGTTTTACCATAATACGTCTTTCAAAAATTTAAGGGTAATATATAGGAAGAGCGCAAACACTCATCAAGCATTGTTATAGGATTAATTACGCACGAGTGGAGTATGATGTTGAGCATGATTTATGCAGCAATAAATATCATGTTGTCAAGTATTTGCACGTAAGAACATAATATATGCAGTATTTAAATAATTGAAGAGACAGTTACAGAAAAAGAAAATAAGGAGACAAGTCAGTTTCAGGAAAAGAGATCATAAATTCTTGAAAATAAACAGTTAAATTCAAATAAGGGGAAAGGGTACGTGGGATAGAACATGCTTGGACTAATTCACAAAAGATAAGTTCATTATGGTAATAGCCTAAAAATATCCCCAGCAGAGTCGCCATGCTGTCGCGCCCCCTTTTTTCCCTTATTGAAGGGGAAGTCCGGGTTTCGACATTCATGGGGGAAATGACTCGTTTCCTTTTAGGAATTAGATATTTGAAGAGTTGCCACCTAACGGATTATGGTGCATTAGGGCACCTAGAGAGATTAACTCATGGACTAGTTTGCATTACCAGAGATCTAGGGTAAGGGCTCAAAATAACCTTGAGATGAAGAAGTTAGGCACCCTTCGCGGTCCACAACGGTGGGTCCCGGCCGAACTTACACTATGTGAATTAGTCCTTTTAACAAATAAATAGTTTTAACACATATTTTCAAGAAAACGCATATTTGACATTTTAAAAACATGTATGATTCAAGTAATGGAACAAGAGAGAAATTTGAAGAAAAAGTAAACTCATTTAAACAACGGGAGTTGGGAAAGAGTGGTCCTATATTGGTTAGCCTACATGATCATACCCACACAATGCCCGGTAATCACTCCTCAATAAGGGGCTACATGTGACATTAGTGCATAGTCATCATATCCTTACTACCCAATTCCCTCCCCATGGTCATAGCCTAAAGCTATCTAGCAAACTTGAAGGATACCCTATGCGTGCACTACCCGTCCCTTCCTCGTGGCCCTGGATGTATTTAGGAACACTAATTTAGGTAGTTCTAGACCATCCTAAGGTTTTAAAGGATAAAAGTCTGGGTGTCAACCAAAAATAATTAGGACTGCATTTAAAGAGGGAACAATTAAAGGATCACATTTACCTCTACAAACATAACAAGTATGTGCACGTCTCAAACAACATATTCAAGTATTTAAGAGAAAAACCGTAGAACGTGATATCTAGGCAAGAGAAGATTACACAGTATTGAATCTGGACCAAAGTGTCAAAGACCTGTTTAGTTGCCTACTGATTTTAGATAGTTGATTATGAGCAGTTACAGATGACAGAACACAGTTTTACAGTTGCAGAATTTTAATTATCCTATAGGCTTGGCTAGGCGTATAAGGATAATATCCTATGAGCATGGTATCTATTATTGATTAAGAATGTAACTAAACAGCAAACAGTTTCAGACGATAGTTTGGACCTATAGGCATGCTTTCTAACAGTATTATTTAAGGTAGCGTTGAAACTTATTAAAGAAACGGAAAGATTAGTTACTTAAACTAATTCATAATGAACACACATGAATTAAACCGTTTCTCTAACTAAATTGGTTTTAAGTCCTATAGACATGATTTCTAATTGAGCATAAGGTGAAACAAACAACATTCATTTAATCGAAATGAAACCCTATAGGCATGATTTCAATTAAAGTTGATTTTAACTCCTATAGGCATGGTATTTAGTTATTAGAAGCTGATTTAGATCCTATAGGCATGGTTTCTAACTATGTGGTTGTAAAGCGAACAAACACATTTGAATCAACATGGACCCTATAGGCATGACATCTACCCAATTTTACCCATAATATATAACTACACTCCCTTTTTCACTAATCACCCCATTTTTTGTTTATAATAATTATTACAGACCAATAAGAACTACACAAATAGAACATAAATTAATCTATATGGAGCCTGAAGTAGGCACAAATGTTTTCCATGCCTCCAGTAGTTTCAAATGCCCAAAGTTCATAACCAATTCTATGTCTAGGTGTGTCAGAGTTCCTTAAGGACCTCAAGGATCCCGGGCAGTGCTCACACCTAGACCTTTCTCAAATAATAACTAATTTAGGTGCAATGTGGAAATGTCAGCCCTCAAATGCAAGAGTTCAGAGAGATCTCCAGGGTCTCAAGGCAGTACATATATTAGAGGGGTAGGACCTAGTATTCCAAGAGTAAGTAGAAGTGCATGATAGTTTGAAAGAATGGTACACCTTAATGAAGCATACAACAACAGGATATAGAGAGTTTTGAGCGGGTACTATAGAGGCAGCAAAGATCACAACAGAAACATGTTAAAGACATCTAAACCACACAACTAGAATCACTTTAAGGAGATTGTCTGACTTAGTAGGAGTGAAACAGAATAGGCAAGAACTTAAATGCTAGGCAAGTATTAACAATGAAGGCATACCAATTATATAGAAGCAGAGTTTGGGAGAAACAGTAGTTAGTCAAAACAAGCTTAAGTTACATATGTAGACATGCTAAACAAGACATCAAACAGGCAAGTAAAGTGGAAACATACTAATCACAGGTTTGAATAGGCAGTATTAGACATGCTTGGATAAGCAGTAAATAGGAACATGAATAGACTTAGGCCATATGAACTAAAGCAGTAAGTAAACACATAGGTTTGATTCATAAAAATTAATCAGAAGCATACCTAGTTAAAGAATGAAAATACAAGATGTGAGAAAGATAGTGCAACTCCCATCCTTGGCTTGTAGCCAGCTAGAATGACAGGGATCACAAATAGAAAAGAGAGCAAAGAGAAAGAGAGAGCCTTTTAGAGTGTAAAGAGTAGTAGTTTTTAACTATTGTTCATTGTTTAGAAGTTAAAATATGAGTAGTTTATATAGTAATCAAGATTTAAATAAAATAAGGCAAGGGATCAATTAAGTAGCAATCAGGGGAAATCATGGAATCAATCACACATGTAAATCAGCAAGTCTTCCCCTTAATCAAGGGATAATCAAATCAATAGTAAAAGCATGCTAGATATTTAAGGAAAAGAATCAAGTAAGGTTTGGGTATAGGGTAGGTAATTAGGGGTAAATGAAGAGAAGTTTCAATTAAGGAAACAATGAATAAGAATCAATAGATAACAAATAAGGCTAGGGAAAAACTAATTAAGGTAAGAAATTCAATCAAACCGAGTAGAGAGGTAAGAATCAAAAGTTTTGTTTAAGGAAAAGAGTTAAAATCAAACTGGGAAATAAGAACTTCAGAATATTTAGGGGTTCAATCAAAGATAAAATCACGTAAAGAGTCAGCAAGTTTCGTAGACAACTTAAATTAAGTAAGAAAAGAATAGTCAGAATGAACATAGGCATGTAGATTCAATGGAAAAGTTGAACTAAGAACTCATTAGAGGCATATTAGGATAAGAAAACCACAAGACATTCATATGGCTAAAGAGAAATTACAAGAACCAAGGCAAGAACACAGTCAATAAACTAGTACTTAGAAACCAAACAAATAATGTCAAAAATTAGGGATTTTAGTATAAACGAGTTAAGATTGTAGCAAACTTACGAAATCAGTCAAAACACATAAGAAGCAGAAGATCAAACACTCAAAAATCATCAAACATTTCGGAAAAGAAATTTTCGGAAACCCTAGTTTAGAAAAAAATGAAAAATCATTCGAAAATCACATGATTCTTACAAAAAACCAAATGGTTCTTGTAACAATCATATGAAATAGGTCTAACCATCTTAGATCTATATAGACCTAAGAAGTTCAGAAGAAAGAAATTAGGGTTTCGACAAGAACAATCACAGAGATGAAGAATCAAACCTAGAAACCCATAGATATAGGAATATCTCACTCGGAATCAAACCAGGACAACCAGAAATAGGCGATAAATGGCCATAGATACAAGCAAACTAACCCTGGTCCCTTGAGGACATTGAAGATGGTGATACCAGTACAATAGAGGCTATTAGAGGCCTAGGAAGTGGTGAGGGACCACCATAGATAGCCATAGATGAGTGACAGCGAGGTCCGATTAGGGTTAGGTTTGAGAGCATTTGAGAGAGGAGAGGGATTTCAAGGCGGCGAACAGTGGGAAATAAAAGGGTTTGGGGGGTCGTTTCGGACTAAAAAAGGAACGGTCTGATTGTGTCCATTGATCTATATGATCAACGACCGAGATTAAAATTGTTTGGGGTCAGATCGGGTATTAGGGTTTGGGTTGGGTAGGTTTAAATTGAATTTGGGCTGGGTTTGGGTTGAATTGGGACCAAAATTGAAATAAAAATAGGCCAAATTTTAAATAGCAACTTTTAATAACTACATAATTTATAAAAAATAATAAATGAGTTCAAAAAAATATTTCGTGTTAGTAAAATGATTCAAAAATACTTATTTAACCTTTTAAAAATATAAAAGACCATTTTATTCATCAATAATGTAATTATGCATTAGTATGGGATAATATTGCAAAGATGTGCAATTTAGCCTAAAAACATACATGCAATTACAAAAAATACACTAAAAATATTTAAACACTATGTTGGCATAAATAATGAATTTAAATGGCTAAATCACCACAAAAGGATATGAAGGATAATTATTGGATATTTTATAAATAAAAAAGAGAAGAAATAAATTGATTTGGAGCATTTAAAATTATAGAAAAATTATAAAAATGCTTATGCATGCTTATAACTATATATGTGCTATTTTGAAAGTATATATATGTATTAAAAATATATGAGGAAAAATTGGGTTTCAATACCCCGCCACTCTACTCGCGGTACACCTGGCATAGCCAGTGTCACGGCTTTGGCGTGACAATCAAGAATAGCATAATGAGGCGACAACCTGTCCATACTCAAGATAACATCAAAATCTACCGTGCTGAGCAATAATAAATCGGCTCTGGTCTCAAAACCACTAAGAGCAACCACACACGACTAATAAACGCGGACCACAACAAGAGAATCTCCCACAGGAGTAGAAACATAAACAGGGGAACTCAAAGAATACTGAGATACACCCAAATGTAGGGAAACATAAGAAGACACATAAGAATAGGTGGAGCATGGATCGAATAAAATCGATGCATCTCTATGACAAATCAGGACAATACCTGTGATGATAGAATCGGAGGCAACAACCTCGGTACGGGCATGAAGGGCATAATATTTGGTCTGACCTCCCCCTATAAGGAGACCTCTACCTCCCCGACCTCCACCTCTAGCTGGATGAGTTGGTGGGGTAGCAACTGGAGCTGTAACCATAGCCTAAAAACTCTGCGGGGCAGGCTGTGGCTGAAAAGTCTATGGAGGTGCACTCCTCCCAAGTCTAGGGCAATCACTCACCACATGGCGTGTGTCACCACACTCAAAATAAGTTCTTGGAGGACGTGGCGGCTGAGACTAGCTCAGGACAGGTCTACTGGACTGACCTCTGAAAGCATCCCGCGAAGAAGGCGCACTAGATAGTGGAGGTGCATAATAAGGCTTATGAGGTCTAGGATGAGCTGGAATAACACTAGCTACTAGAAGAGCCGAATGAACGGGGTGACTCATATAACCCCTACCATGACGAACTGCAGCTGGAGCACGAGTACCAAAATAATGACCCGACTCTCAAGACCTCTTGGCCTCCCTCTCCTCTCTATCCCTAGCATGCATACCTTCCACTCTCCTAGCAATGCTCACCACCCGCTGATAAGAAATATCCATCTCCAACTCATTAGCCATGCTAGACCTGATGCTGGGAATGAGGCCTTCAATAAACTGGCGAACCCTCTCGCAAACAGTAGAAACCAAGGCTGTTGCATGCCTAGCCAAGCTAGTGAAATGGACAGCATACCTCGAGACAGTCATAGCACCCTGGCGCAAATGCTCAAACTCTGTGTGCCATGCGTACATGAGGCTCTAAGGAACATACTCTCCCAGGAACATATCTGAAAACTGAGTCCAAGTCAGGGAAACTACCTCATCTGGACTGTCTAACTCATAAGTACGCCATCACTCATAGGCGGCTCCTCGAAGTTGGACGGTAGTGAAGGAAACCCCCATCGATCTTGATATACCCATGGTATGGAGGATACGATAGCATTCATCTAGAAATCCCAGAGAATCATCTGATGCTAGACCACTAAATACAGGAGGCTTGTACTTCTTGAACCTCTCAAGCCTCAGTTGCTCATCCTCGGAAGTCGTTGCCATGTCCTCGGGTTGATCTAGGACTGTAGGTTGTACTGGAATAATCTCTAGGACCTGATCAACATGCCCTCGCTGCTCAGGAGTGCGGGCGGCGGGAGTCTGTTCTCCTCCCCGGTCTGAGATGTAGCTGCAGCAAGGGGAAGCAACCCTGCCTGAGCTAGAGTGGTGTACATGCTCATGACTGTACATGAGTATCCTAGAGAGCTGGAGTAGTAGTAGCAATAGGCGTATCTGGTGTTTGGACTCCGGTTGGAACTGCTGGTGTCACCTTAGTGGCAGCTCACGTGGTGCTCTGGCTGCACCACGTGCATGTCCTCAGCCTCGACCTCTAACGACTCCAATAGGGGGCGCAGGTGCCTAATCATGTCTGGTAGCACGTGTCCTCACCATCTGTGAGAGAATAGAGGACATAAGTTTAGAATTGTGATATCAAAAATCTCGCACGACAAGGAAATCAAATGAAGTGAAATTTTCCTAACAGTTACATAGCCTCTCGTAGATAAGTACAGACGCCTCCGTACCAATATGCGAGACTCTAATAAACCGGTTTGTGATTCATGACTCCTATGAACCTAGAGCTCTGATACCAACTTGTCATGACCCAAGTTCGCCCTCCATAAAATTTGTGACGGCACCTAGTCTCTACGACTAGGTAAGCCTAACAATTACAAAAAAAGGGAAAACAACAGATGAAACAAATAATACCGCGGAATTAACATAGTGAAGGTTTAAAGATGCCGCTTGGCATATACAATATAGTCTCTCAAACTTAACAACTTCCCAAAACCCGGAATCTCATGAAATCACAAGCTGTTGAATAACTACAAGTGTCCAACTCCAGAATATCTAAACAGAAGTAAATACAGAAGGACTAATACTATAAGAGAGAATGGAAAGAGACTCCTTGGTTTGCGGATGCGGCAGATATACCTCAAAGTCTCTGGAGAACGTCTCGCCTCAAGGGTAGTAGGACTGAGTCGAAGTACCTGGATCTGCACATGACAAACATGCGTAGAAAGGGCATGAGTACACCATAGTTGTACTCAGTAAGTATCAAGCCTAACCTCGGTCAAGTAGTGATGGGAAGGTCAGGGCCCTACTGATTGTAGCTGAAAAACGGGTAAAATAGTATAGAATACGATAATATAATTAAATGCTTACAGTATGAAGTAACACAAGATAATAAGAATAACAACGACTATAACAGAGACAAAATAATCACAGAAGGAATACAACTCAACATAGAGATAACAATCGGGGATCTCTCAGTATCTCGAGAATCTCTTAGTATCCTCAATATGTGTGCTGAGGATCTCTCGGTATCCTGACAATCTCTTAGTATCCTCAATATATGTGATGGGATCTCTCGGTATCCCGAGGATCTCTTAGTATCCTCAATATACATGCTGGGGATCTCTCAGTATCCCGCACAACAGTCCAAATCAATATATGTGCAGGGGATCTCCCGGAATACAAATCTGTAATCCCAAAGTAAACAGGCAGGGCGATCTCCCGGGATACCATCCTGTAATCCCAAAGTAAACATACAGCAACAACACGAAGAATAGTCAATTCAATTCAAATTTCATACCAAGGTAAAACATGTATTTTCTAACCTAGGATGCTGCACATAATCCAAATAAAGCAGTTTGAGCAAGTAAAGCAATTAAATCAATTAGGCATGCTTCCCTATGCTAACAACATGCTTAAATTGCAAGTACTATAAACAGGAAAGGAAACACAATTATAGTTACTTAATGAAAATAGGATTTTCAAAAATTAGCACAAGTACGCACTCGTCACCTCACGTACAAGGCATTTCAAATATCAACAACACCAAATCCTAAGGGGAGTTCCCTCCCACAAGGTTAGGCAAGCCATTTACCTCAAACCTGCTCAAAAATCAACCTGAAACCACGCTCTTGCCATGAATACTCGACTCCAAATTACCCAAATCTATTCAAATCAATTGCATAACGTAAATATAACTTCTAGTAAGTAATTCAACTAATCAATTCTAAGCTAATACACGAAATTAGGAAAAATGACCAAAAAGCCCCCGGGCCCATGTCTTGAAATCGAGTAAAAGTTACGTATTATGAACCCCCATTCATTCACAAGTCTAACCATACAAAAATTATCCAAATCCTACGTCAAATCCCAATCAAAACTCGAAAATTAGGTCTAAGAACTTTTCCAAAATTATTCCCAATTTCTCATCCCAAATATGAAATTAGATGATGAATTCATGTTTAGATTAGTGGGTTATAAGCAAAAAGGAGTTAACAATCATTACCCAATCAATATCTCTGAAAATCCTTCAAAATCTTGCAAAAATCCGAGCTCCTAAGCTCTAGTTTTGATGAAAATAGTTAAACACTCGACTTTGAATTTTTATATTCTTCCCAGGCAAATCCTTCTTTGCAAACGTGGAAGGACCCTCACGTACGCGAAGCACAACTTCGCTTGGTCCAGTTTTCCTTCATCGCAAACGCGATGTCCCTGTCGCGAACGTGCTGACCATCTTCCCCCTCCTACACGGACGCGGGGCATTCTTCGCGAACGCGTAGGTATAAGACCTCACAGCTTCGTGAATGCGGGACCCCACTCGCGAACGCAAAGAAGGAAACCAGAATTGGAGACCTGCTGCATTTTCTGCAATTCTCTAAGTCCAAAAATGACTCGTTGAGCATCTGAAACACAACCGAGGCCCCCTGGGACCTCAACCGAACATGCCAACCAATCTTAAAATATCATTAAAACTTGTTCCAACCTTCGGAACGCTCAAAACAACATCAAAACATCAATTCAACATCAGATTCAAGCCCAAGAACTCCAAAAACTCTCAAATTACGCTTTCAATCAAAATGTCTGTCAGACTTCGTCCGAATGACCTGAAATTTTACAATCATGTCACATTCAACACTACGGAGCTACTCCAACTTCTGGAAATTCATTCGCACCCCGATATCAAAATCTCACTATCGAACCGGAAACTTCAAAAATTTCACTTTCGGTATTTCAAGCCTAACTAAGCTACGGACCTCCAAAACACAATCCGAAGACGCCCCTAGGCCCGAAATCACCCAACGAAGCTAACGGAACCAACAAAATTCCATTCCGAGGCCGTCTTCATACTATTCCGAATACGGTCCAATTTCTAAACCTTAAGCTCTCTTTTAGGGACTAAGTGTCCCAAAACACTCCGAAACTCAAAGCAAAACATCGTGGCAAATCAAAATAGCATAAACAAATACGGGGTAAGTAGTTAATAGGGGATCAGGGTGTTAATTCTTCAAACAACCGGCTGGGTTATTACACATCCATGACATATTTTCTTCAAATAATGATTTAGAATTAGAATTGAAAGTATATATTTGGTTTTGAAGTGTTATTATTCAAGTGAATTTAATATTTAAATTATTCTAATATTGGATAACTCTATAATTCTATATATTTGAAAAATATTTAACTTTTTCAATGTGAAATCTATATTAAATGGTAAAAAAATCGATCAACATTTCTTGTTCGAACACATGTATTTCCTCTTAAATTTAAAGGGCATATCATTTGGATTATCACATGACAATTATAATTATTTTTGTGTCTTAATATCATCTAAAATGACTGGATAATTATTGTATAATTTTTTTATGATTCTTTAAAGAGTCTTTAAATTAACACTGAAAAAATTGAATAATTCTTTTACAGATTTGAAATGAAGAGGTTGCTCATATAATTTCACTTATTTGATTAGTTGCTTAAGGAATGTAAAATCTGAAAATGATTAACATCAAATGAATATTTTATAATAAATAACTTAGTATAAAAAATTATAAAGCCAATTGGTAGTTGATGAAAAATAAAAAATAAATTAATGTCATCTTATTTTGAATACATTTTGTCTTGTATTAGATCGTCTTTGTTTTTTCAAGTTTGAATTTAAATAATTTAACTCTTAACACTTTAGTGTAAGAGATTTTGCTCGATTTTCTGATTTCTTTCATCACGTGTGGTCTTTGTAAAAATAATTTATATACTTTAAAATTTTGTCAATTGAAGCATTTCACTCGATTTTCGGATTTCTTTCATCACTAAGGTTTTTATTGAAGATAATTTATGTACCTTAAGAATTGTGTCAACTGGAAAATGATTCACTTATATGATGAATTTGAAAAAAAATAATTAGTTTTTAAAATTCTTAATGTTACATTATACTAAATTTTTAATATTTAATTCTAATTAGTTTTTTTCAATAAGAATTCTTTTTTTAAATAGTTAAAATCGAATGTGTCACGACCCAAATTCCACTAAGGGTCGTGATGGCGCCGGACACCACTGTCAGACAAGCAACCAAAATACTTAATTAAAATTCTCGTTTTAATAATTTTGAAAACTATAATTTTCCTTCAATTTTACCAGTAAAAGATAATCGTTTCAAATCAAATATGAATATTAAGCAGTTAATACAAGATACCCCATAATCATCCCAGAATCCGGTGTCACAAGTGCATGAGCATTTACTAGGGAATGAAATAAAATACGGTAAATGTCCCGAATACGAAGTGGACGGAAATGAAAGAAAACACATTACAATACTCTAAAGGGGAATCTGCTGGCAGCGGATCGCCTCGATAAATGCAGCTCACCTAAGTCTCCATATCAACCATGTCGTTATGCCACTAAGCCACTAGCCACATATGAACCTGTGCAACAAAAATGCACAGCAAGTGTAGTATGAGTACGAAAACAACGTGTACCCAATGAGTATCCCGTCTAATCTCAAAGAAGTAGCAACGAGTGGTCGACTTAGACACTTGCTAGTGGTCCAATAGTAATATTATTAATGCGAGTAATCATGGAGTTATTAAGAACGACAGTAATTTCAAATATGTCACGAACATGTAAAAGTTTCTTTTTATATTAAAAATCTTCGGATTCATAATCTATTAATTTTCAATTATCTCAAGCCAGGGAGGGAAAATATCAATATCGATAAATCTCAAGACAAGCAATACAAGAATGCGCAAATCATGTCGAGGACGTACGACCCAATCCTACCTAAATGTAAAATGTGCACTGCCGAGGGTCGAATGGCGCGAACCATAGATGCATCTATTACCCCGCTCGTGAATCATACATGCGATGTGGTAAACGTAAATAAACAAATACGCCACTCGCGAATTGTACATGCAATGCGGGCACACATAGATACACACAGTCAAATAGCCAATTAAGACATTATCAGGGAATGTTCATCCAAATAAAGACTAATTCTCTTTTAATGATTTAAGAAAAAGAAGTTTAATCCTTTTAGAAATTCATTTACCAATTCGATACGATTTAAGCAATTCAAATGTCAATAAGATTACAAATATTCCAAGTATAGCATGTTTTTGGGTCCTAAACTACCTGGACTTACACATAATAGTAGCTACACACGGACTCTCATCACCTCATTTGTACGTAGCCCCCACAAATAGGAGCACATAACAAATTATGTCACATATGGGGACAATTCTCTCTTACAAGGTTAGAAAGGAGACTCATCTCGCTCCGAAGATCCATAACCGACATTCCACACTTTTCCGAAGACTCAAATCGATGCACAACGCTCCAAAACTAGACAATAATTATGCAAATCCATTAATATATGTTCAACAACTCATTACAATCCAATTTATAACAATTCCTAACCCCGATCGAAAATTTGACCAAATTACCCTCGGGCCCACGTGCCCGGATTTCGGAATTTTTCAAAGATAAAGTTTACCCATGAACACAAAAACTCAAATATATGATTTTCTCTTAATTTCATACCCAAAATCGTGGTCAAATTCCGAGAATACGAATTTTCTAGGTTTCCTCTCAAACGCCAAGTTTTTACCAAATTTTCTTGCTCGCATCCGCACATAATCAATGTATTTAACTCAAGATGGGTGGGGTTAGCTTACCTTGTCGTTGATGATAAAAAAACCCCACTTGAAGCTCCCCAAATGAAAAATGGGGGAAAATGACCAACCCCCCAAATTTTTTTAAAGAGCTTTCTGCCTCCGGCACTTCAGCACCTGCGGTCACCCGACCGCTTTTGCGGTTCCGCAGGCACGGTCCCACTACCGTATCTGCGGTCCTTCCCAGGTCCCCTTATTTCTGCTTTTGCGCTCCTTCTTTCGCAGGTGCGGTCCCGTTTCTGCGGTGACTTGACCGCATCTGCGGTCCTAGCCTTATCCCTTCTCCACCGCATCTGCGCTTCTTTGGCCACTTCTGTGGCTCCGCACCTGCGGTCAAAACCCCGCAGGTGCGGTTATAGCAGATACCAGCTGCTGAAGCCCTTCTTCAAACTCCAACTTTGATCCGTTAACCATCTGAAATCAACCCGAGGACCCCGGGACCCCAACAAATCATGCCAACCAGTCCCAAAACACATGACAGACTTGCTTAAGGCCTCAAATCATATCAAACAACGCTAAAACCACGAATCACACTCCAACTTCCGGAATCAAAATCCGACCCCGATATCAAAAAGTCAACTCTCGGTCAAACTTCTCAAAAACCTTCAAATTTCTATATTTAGCCAAATGACCCCAAAGAGACACACAAACCTCTGAATATACTTCCGATCGCGCCTAATACCAGAATAACCATACGGAGCTATTCCCAGACACAGAATCTCAAACGGACATTGATAACCCTGAAATGCACTTTAATCCAAACTTATGAGATTCTTCCAAAAATATTAACTTCCACATCAGTCGCTGAAACGTTCTCGGTTTTCCAAAACCCAGTACGGACATACGCCCAAGTTCGAAATCATCATACGAACCTGCTGGAACCTTCGAATTCTGATTCTGAGGTCGTTTACTCAAAAAATCCAACCTTAGTCAATTCTTTCAACTTAAAGCTTCCGAAATGAGAATTCTCTTTCCAAATCAACTCCGAACTTCCCAGAATTCAATTCCGACCATGCGCACAAGTCATAATACCTGAAGTGAAGCTGCTCATGGCCTCAAACTGCTGAACAATGCGCTAGAGCTCAAAATGACCGGTCGGATCATTACATTCTCTCTCACTTAAACATACGTTCGTCCTCAAACATGCGAAGAATTGCATCGAAGTTGTCCGAGATCACTGTTTAACACCTCATGCACCTACCCTTGCTACCACAAGCACATTAGCTCGATCAATCTGAAGATATTCTCTTTCCTTCAAGCAAATAAGCTTAGAGCCCAATTCCAACATCCAGAATTCTCTGCCAGGACTATTTCCAACACCTTGCACTGGGACTCTGCCAGCGTGTAGTCATTGATAGAGCCATTCTGATCATATAACATCATCTCTACGCAGAACCTTAACACATAAGAAATTCACCAAGCCGTCACATGACTCAACCGGTGCAATACATCATTACATAAAATAGTTGATGACGAAATAACACCCCGACTACTCTTCCATAAGGAGCATATAGCTGAAATGAACACATCTGGCCTGATATAGAGCCCATTCACATTTAAATCCATTCACAGACCTCAAGCTAATTCTGATTGCACAGAACCAGGCTACTAACCTTTCAAAGGTCCATAATCACCCCCCCCCCCTTTTCTCATAACACACAAGAACGACCATCATAACCGGAGTAATCCTCCACAGTCCGCAACCCAGTAAACTGTGTGCCCTCCAGGCATCAATTCTCAATTTAACGTCATCACCACTATCATCATACTTGGTTTAACTCTTCAATCAAGCAAGTGAATACATGCCACATTTATACAACCTTCCCGTGGGGCACGCTCCTACAACCTTCCGTGACAAATAACAGGTTTGTACATCTAAACCACCTGCCGCACTAACGCTGAAAAGCGACCAAGAATCCTTAACCATGATGCAAAGCCTTTTTCACAAAATACCGATCTCAGGTGACGCTAAAGACAATACCAACTTACCTTAAACATCGAAACTCCTTTCCTGCTCATCCGAGCTCGTGACATCCTTGTCAACACTGAAATGCAACCTTGATCCTCACTTCAAATTCCATACCATTCACTGCACCCAACATGCCAATATACGATAGAATGCATTTTTCATCATAACTTTGGAATCACTAATAGATTAACACTTCATCATATAAAAACTTTTCACTTAACTCTTTTCAGGAGAACCATAGCAACACAAAGGTGAATTCTCATAACCGTGGAATATGCAAATCTCTAAGTAGTGGTCTAAGCCACCATAGCCCTTCCGGGATCCGCCTACACATAACAGGCCATAACAGTAGAATACTTTTGAATAACATCAATTACGGCGGCCGACCGGCCTCACACGTACCGTCACAAATCACTTGCATAACTTGGTCCCGCTGCAGGAACTGATCACTACCACCAATATGCAAATTCAAAAATGGCTAATCAATTTATCATCTTATAATTTATCCTTGATTGCCTTAGAAATAATAATAACTCCATTCAACACATAACACACCCCATCTGCACTTGTCCCGAGTGACCTTGAATCACGAGACCACGCTGTCTCCAATCCCACGAACCGTTTCATACCGCCCTTATGTGCACATTCGCATCAACAACCAGTATGCCCATTCTGAAAATCCCTCTACGAATCCGAAGTCTTATCTCATTTTCCTCCCAAATTCTACACTGCGAGTCAAAACATTATAGAACATTCTGGGTCTCTTTTCATAAGCTGCTACAAAAGCTTGATTCTTAACCATACTTGTAGGCTCGAAATCATTAGGCACCACACTTTAACTTTTGAATTCACTAGGTCCGATGGTTAGAGCCAACCCCTCTGACTTGGCCCCGAATATAATCAACTCCATGAACCTTCTAGCAAATGAATACCCTCTCGATGAAGCATCCGGCAGAATCGCTTCCCTTGAAACCAGCATATATACAAGGCATAAATCTTGAATCCTTCCCCAAGTCTGAACAGGAGCGAATAAGGCCAACCGTAACACACCTTTAACAATTCCTTTGCTCAAATTACCCCTTATGTTCTTTTCTTGTAGCTGAAATAACCCATCAATATACTAATAACCAGAAACCTCGCAAGTAGTTAACCATGAAACCCAATCATAGGCGGTGGGACTCTCCCACTTAACTTTAAGTCACTATTACATACCTTTGGAATTCACCAAGATTCTTTATCTCTTATTGACATGACCTCGCGCAATTAAACCGCCAGATTACATGAAATACTTCCATTAGAACTTCATGAACACCCTGAATTTTCATCAACATTCACATATTCGACCTCTTACTGGAATGGCCAGTAAAATGCTCCGCAGAAGCTTCGCCAACCACGCGACTGCTAACCTGCTCACAGGGAATAACCCACATGTGGAAATCACTTTCCGACATCTTCCAACGCTGTTGCACAGGGTACAATCACTACGACATCAATAACCCATCATGAGTCTGAGCTCACTCTCTAGCTTCACAAGTCCATTCACCCCTCGTGGACATCAATTAGATGTGCGGCAACATCCTTCTAATTCAAAGTTATGTTGTATCCTTCTTCATTTCAAGCAGCTCCTTTCCGTTATATCAAATCTCCTACCGCATAATAGCCTATGCTCCAAGTTAAATCCGTAGGCCCCAATCACCAATATGTAAAATTACAAAATCATTCCTAACTCTCCTCAAGGTGCGCGGTCATCCTACCACCAAGCCTCTATGCAACTCTGCCACTCTCCAATTTTGACGGAACTCACCCCTTTAATCAACTACTTGACAATTGCTTCTTATACTTGGCCTTCTAGAAGTTTTAACCACCGCCTGAAACTCCCCACATGTCCTTCCTCATCCTTTGCCACCCAGTTATTGCCTTAAATAAAATTTGTCTTCGTAATACTTGAACCCACAAATCGCTACTAACTTTAAACCTCTCTGAAGATCATTTTTCTCGAGTTGTCACCATTAGAAACACTGATTCAATCCAGAACAACCGAAACTCGTGATATCTAACAGTCGTTTATCCAATATCATTTCCCAATATCTTACCCCAAAGGAGAATTGTACAAGACCATAACATCGGCGAACTTAACACATTCAATCGCGGACGATGACACCACATCACAGATGAAAATCCCGTCACGCTTGAAATCACCAAGTCTTGTTACTCTATCACTCCAAATCTGGACGTCCCTAGACCAATTGCTTTTCCTCTGCCAGAAATAAAATATTAGATCTTTGAATCGTGCACTGAGTAGGCTTCCTTTCAAATCATTCACCGCCCCAACACATAGGCAAGTATCCTACCATCAAGTAATTTCTGTGCGATAACCGATCGTGAGCATCATAGCAACCTGTGCATAGCCTCTAAGCTCTTAGAAGTACAACTACCGAGCCAAAACGATAGAAAAATCCTTCCGCAAGGTGACGACAATAGCCCAACCAACTATACCGGGAGAAACATCCTGCACCACATCCGTAGTACCATTACAATACTTAAATTCTCGATTTATAACAAGTCGTTTGTGCCGCGTAAGATTGAGTAGGAAGAAAACAAAGGTATAATCCCCAAGGGATCAAATCAAACGATGAGGAATCAAGAAGGGAGGTGCTCCTAACAGCCCTGTAGCCTCTCGAAGATAAGTACAAACGTCTCTGTACCGATCCGCAAGACTCTACTAGACTCGCTCATGACTCGTGAGACATAAGGGAACCTAGTGCTCTGATACCATGTTGTCACGACCCAAATTCCGCTAAGGGTCGTGATGGCGTCGGACACCATTATCAGGTAAGCCAACCAAAATACTTAATTAAATTCTCGTTTTAATAATTTTGAAAACTAAAATTTTCCTTCAATTTTACCAGTAAAAGATAAGCGCTTCAAATCAAATATGAATATTAAGCAGTTAATACAAGATACCTCATAATTATCCCAGAACCCGGTGTCACAAGTGCATGAGCATTTACTAGGGAATGAAATAAAATACGGTAATTGTCTCGAATACAAAGTGGACGGAAATTAAAGAAAATACAGTACAATACTCTGAAGGGGACTCTGTTGGCTGCGGATCGTCTCAATAAATGCAGCTCACCTAAGTCTCCACATCAACCATGTCGCTATGCCACTAAGCCACTAAGCCACTAGCCATATATGAACATGTGCAACAAAAATGCACAGCAAGTGTAGTATGAGTACAAAAACAACGTGTACTCAATGAGTATCTCGTCTAATCTCGAAGAAGCAGAGATGAGAGGTCAACTTCGAAACTTTCTAGTGGTCCAATAGTAATATTATTAATGCGAGTAATCATGGAGTTATTAAGAATGACATTAATTTCAAATAAGTCACGAACATGTAAAAGTTTCTTTTTATATTAAAAATCTTCGGATTCATAATCTATTAGTTTTCAATTATCTCAAGCCAGGGAGGGCAAATATCAATATCGATAAATCTCAAGGCAAGCAATACAAACATGCGCCACTCATGCCGAGGACATATGGCCCGATCCAACACAAATGTAAAATGTGCACTGCCGAGGGTCGAATGGCACGAACCATAGATGCATCTATTACCCTGCTCACGAATCATACAAGCGATGCGGTCAACATAAATAAACAAATACCCCGCTCGCGAATTGTACAAGTGACGCGGGCACGCAGAGATACACATAGTCAAACAACCAATTAAGAATTTATCGGGGAATATTCATCCAAATAAAGACCAATTCTCTTTTAATAATTTAAGAAAAAGAAGTTTACTCCTTTTAGAAATTCATTTACCAATTTGCTAAGATTTAAGCAATTCAAAAGTCAATAAGATTACAAATATTCCAAGTATAGCATGCTTTTGGGTCCTAGACTACCCGGACGTACACATAATAGTAGCTACGCACGGACACTCGTCACCTCGTGCATACGTAGCCCCTACAAATAGGAGCACATAACCAATTATATCACATATGGGGACAATTCCCTCTTACAAGGTTAGAAAGGAGACTCACCTCGCTCAGAAGATCCATAACCGACATTCCATGCTCTTCTGAAGACTCGAATCGATGCACAATGCTCCAAAACTAGCCAATAATTATGCAAATCAAATAATATATGTTCAATTACTCATTACAATCCAATTCAGTTTCAATTCCTAACCCCCGATCGAAAATTTAACAAAATTGCCCTCGGGCCCACGTGCCCTGATTCCGAAATTTTTCAAAGATAAAGTTTACCCATGAACTCACGAACTCAAATATATGTTTTCTCTTAATATCATACCCAAAATCGTGGTCAAATTCCAAGAATACAAATTTTTTAGGTTTCCCCTCAAACCCAAGTTTTTACCAAATTTTCATGCTCAAATCCGCACATAATGACTGTATTTAACTCAAGATAGGTGGGGTTATCTTACATTGTCGTTGATGATGAAAAGCCCCACTTGAAGCTCCCCAAAATCGTCCACACCAAATGAAAAATGGGGGTAAATTACCAGCCCCCCCGATTTTTTTTAAAGATCTTACTGCCTCCAGCACTTCCGCACCTGCAGTCACCTGACCGCTTTTGCGGTTCTGCATGTGCGGCCCCACTACCGCATCTGCGGTCCTTCCCAGGCCCCCTTATTTTCGCTTTTGCGCTCGTTCTTCCGCAGGTGCGGTCCCGCTTCTGCAGCGACTTGACAGCATTTGCGGTCCCATCCTTCTCCCTTCTCCACCACATCTGCGCTCCTTTGGTCGCACCTGCTGCAAAAACCCCGCACTTGCGGCCAAAACCCCACAGTTGCGGTTATACCAGATACCAGCTGCTGAAGCCCTCCTTCAAACTCCAACTTTGATCAGTTAACCATGCGGAATCCACCCGAGGACCCTCGGACCCCAACAAATCATGCCAACCAGTCCCAAAATACATTACGGACTTGCTCGAGGCCACAAATCTTATCAAAAAATGCTAAAACCACGAATCACACTCAAATTCAAGCTTAATGAATTCTAAAATTTCAAACTTCGATTTTCGGTGTTTAAACCTATCAAGTCAAGTCCGATTGACCTAAAATTTTGCACACAAGTCATATTCGTCATTATGGACCTACTCGAACTTCCGGAATCGAAATCCAATCCTGATATCAAAATGTCAACTCTCGATCAAACTTCCCAAAAACCTTCAAATTTCTATATTTAGCCAAATGACCTACGGACCTCCGAATTTACTTCCAATCGCACTCCCAATACCAGAATAACCGTGAAATGCACTTCAATCCAAACTTATGAGATTCTTCCAAAACTACTAGCTTCCACAATAGGCGCCGAAATTTTCCCGGGTTTTCCAAAACCTAGTCCGGAGATATGCCCAAGCCCGAAATCATCTTACGAACCTGCTGGAACCTTCGAATAGTAGCTACGCACAGACTCATCACTTCGTGCGTACGTAGGCCCCACAAATAGAAGCACATAACTAATTATTTCACCTATGAGGACAATTCCCTCTTACAAGGTTAGAAAGGAGACTTACATCGCTCTGAAGTTCCAAAATCAGCTTCCAATCATTTCCGACGACTCAAATAGATGCCCCAACGCTCCAAAACTAACCAAATAACAGGCAAACCAATGAAAATATACCCTAATACTCATAACAATTCAATTTATGTGAAATACCCACTCCCCTCGAAAAGTTGACAAAATTTCCCTCGGGCCCACGTGCCTGAATTTCGATATTTTTCGATGATAAAGTTTACCCATAACCTCACAAACTCAAATATATGATTTTCTCCCAATTCCATGCCCAAAATCGTGGTAAAAATTCCAAAATATCAATTTCTAGATTTTCCTCAAAATCCCATATTTCTACTAATTTCCATACTTTAATCCGTATAATGTCCATGTATTTGACTTATAAGGAGTGGGAACTACTTACCTTGCCATTGATGATGAAAAGCCCCTCTTAAAACCCTCCAAGAATCGTCCAGGCCAAGAGAAAGATGAAAGAAAATGCCCCAATCCCGACTTTAAAACAACTCACTGCCTCTAGACTTTCCGCACATGCTGTTACTTGACCACTTCTGTGGTTCCGCAAGTGCGTCCCTACTACCGCATATGTTGTCCTTCACCTAGCTCCCTTCTTCCGCTTCTGTGCTTCTTCTTCCGCAGGTGCGGTGCCGCTTCTGCGGCAACAGGACCGCATCTGCGGTCCCAGCCTTCTCCTTTCTCAACCGCATTTGCACTCCTTTGGCCACTTCTTCGGCTCCGCACCTACGACCAAGACCTCGCAGGTGTGGTTACACTAGATGACAGCAGGCTTCAGATCTTCCTCCCAACTCCAATTCGATCCGTTAACCACCCGGAATCAACCCGAGAACTCTATGACCCCGTCCAGTCACACCAACCAGTCCTATAACATAACGCGGACCTGCTCGATGCCTCAAATCACATCAAACAATGCTAAAATCATGAATCGCACTCCAATACAAGCTTAATGAACTTTGGGATTTCAAACTTCTAGATTCGATGCCGAAACCTACCAAATCACGTCCGGTTTACCTCAAATTTTGCACACAAGTCATATTTGTTATTACAGACCTACTTCAACTTCCGGAATCGGATCCGACCCCGATATAAAAAGTGCACCTCTGGTCAACTCCCCAAAAACCTTTAATTTTTCAAATTTCTATCTTTAGTCAAATGACTCCAAAATGACCCACAGACCTCCGAATTCACTTTCGATCGCGCTCCTGACACCAGAGTCACCCTATAGAGCTATTCCCAAACTCAGAATCCCAAACAGACATCGATAACACTGAAATGCACTTTAACCCAAACTTGTGCAATTCTTCCGTAAATGCTAACTTCCCCAACAGGTGCTGAAACGTTCCCGGGTCTTTTGAAACCCGATCCAGACATCCGATCAAGTCTGAAATCATCATACGAACCTGCTTGAACCTTCGAACCAACTTTGAACTTCTCATAATTACATGTACACGTCATAATACTTGATGTGAAGCTACTCATGTCCTTAAACTACTGAACGACGTGCTAGTGCTCAGAAAGACCGACCGGGTCGTTACATTGTCTCCTACTTAAACATACGTTCATCCTCAAACGTGCTAAGAACTGCGTTGGAGTTGTCTGAAATTACCGTTTAACACCTTGAGCACCTACCAGTACTACCATGACTTAGTTGAGAACATTAGCTTGCGAAAAATCTGAAGATATTCTCTTTCATTTAGGCATATGAGCCTTAGAGCCTAGTTCCAACATCCGGAATTCTCTGCCAGGACTGTTTCCAACATACAATCACTGTATCAATCACCACACGTTGTACCAAAACATGACTGCATACCTTTGCTGAATTCACACCTTGCACCACTTTACTCATAAGACCACAATAACATTCTCTGATCAAATTAGTCGAAATTCTACGAATCTGATGCTCCCAATGCATCTCATGACCTATATACATCCTGCTCTATCTCTTACAATACCACCATGACGGGAGATACGCGTAGAAATTCATAACCAACTGCCGAATCAACAAATCATTAGGGCTATACTCGTGACATTATTCATTACCTCCTTCTTAACCAAATAATGGTATTTGCTTTTTAGTATTCTTCATATAATCTGATTCCACTTATCTTAGTTCAAATAATTTCGTCTCACCCTGTATGAACTGCTCCGGCAATAAGCCACCCAGACATGACCAAAAGTCTTATATGATGCCACAATGTGCCAATAGGCTACCAATTCGAACGTGATACATAAAGAAAACGAACTCTGGAAGGGATTACTCAACGCACGCAACTAGTATGAGCTTTCATAGAAAATGGGAAACAAAACACATAAAAGATAAAATATGAAAACTGCATTCAACATAACACTATTGCGGTGCGCAACCCGATCCAACCAACATACCCGTGGCGGCGTTCCACCTGATCCACATATAAGATTCACATAAGAAGATACATACCGAGCTAAATTGCTCATTACAAAAAAATGCCAAATATTGGTCACAAGCACGCTAAGTGCGTAATACTGTCCCTGGGGAGCCATAAGCTACAAAACTCAAGCACCACTGAGGTGCGATTATGATCTGAATCTCAGTAGCCATCCTGCTTACATAACACCATCGCTATGTGGAACCTCAATGCATAAGAAATTTAGCAAGCCGTCTCACAACTCACACGGTGCAATATAGCATCACATGATATAGCTAACGACGAAATAATACCCAACATCCGAATACTCCTCCATAAGGAGTGCATTGCTGAAATGCACACATCTGGCCTGATACAGAGCCCACATTCATTTTTAAATCCATCCACAGATCTCAAGTTGATTCTGATCGCACTGTACTAGGCTAATAACCTTTCAAGGGTCCCTAATAACCCTTTTTTCCCTAAAAAATCACAAGAACAACCATCATAACTGGAGTAAGCCTCCACAGTCCACAACCCATTAAACCGAGTGCCCTCCAAGCATAAATTCTCAAATTAGTGATATTACCACAATCTTCACCCTTTGTTTAAATCTTCAATCAATCAAGTGACTACATGTTCCGTGGGATACGCTCCCACAACCTTCCGTACCAAGTAACAAGTTTACACATCCTCACCACCGGCCATACAATGCTATAAAGCAAATCAAGAATCTGCAAATTAATACACGAAGCCTACTTGTACAAGGCACTGATCTCAGGTGACGCCGAAGACAATACCAACTTTCTTTAAACATCCAAACTCCTTTCCTGCTCACCCGAGCTCGTGACATCCTTGTAAACATCGAACCACAACCTTGATTCTCACTTTCAAATTCCATACCACTCACTGCAGCTAACACGTCAATATGCGATAGCACAAGAATCGCATCATAACTCATGGACCACTAATAAGGCAAACACTTCATCTCATAGAAACTTTTCATTTAACTCATTTCAGGAGAACCATAGCAACACACAAGTGAATTCTCATAACCGTAGAATATGCAAATCTTCAAGTAGTGGTCTAAGCCACCATAACCCTTCCGGGATCTGCCTACACATAACATACCCTGATACCTGAATGCCTCCAAATAAAATCAATTACGGCGGCCGTCAAGCCTCGCACCTACCGTCACCAATCACATGCATAACTTAATCACACTGAAGGAACTAGTCATTGCCACAATCATGCCAATTCAATCATGACTAACCAATCTAACTTCTTCTAACTTATCCTTAATTGTCTCAGAAATAATAATAACTCCATTCAACATATAACGAGCTCAAACCGCACTCATCTCGAGTGGCCTGGTAATCACGAGACCATGCTTTCTCAAATCTCACAAACCATCACATGTCCACCTTGTGTGCATATTCGTATTCTCCATAAGTACACCCATTCTAATAATTCCCTTAAAATCCAAAGTCTTTTTATCTTTTTCCTCTCAATGCTACACTGCAAGTCAAAACCATCATAGACTAGTCCGAGCCTCTTATCCTAATCTGCTACAAAAGCTTGATTCTTAACCATATCACGGGCTTCAAATCCTTAGGCAGCGCATTTTAACCTTTGAATTCACTAGGACCGTTGTTGAGATTCACCCACTCTGGCTTGGTCCCGAATATAATCAACTCTAAGGCTCCACTAGCACATGAACACCCATCTCAATGAAGTACCCGATTAGATCACTTCCCTTGTAAATTACCTCTGGACGAAACATAAATCCCGAATCTTCCCAAAGCCTGTACGTGAGTCAATAAGGCCAATTATAGTACACCTTTATCGAATCCTTTACTCAAATTACCACCTATGTTCCTCTCTCTTAGCAGTAATGACTCACCAATATGCCGATAACTAGAAACCTCACAAGTAGATAACCATACCATCCAATCGTAGGTGATGGGACTCTTCCACTTAGCTTGAAGCCACTATTACATCACTCTAGAACCTACCAAGATTTTTCATCTCTTATTGACATAACCTTGCACAATTAAACCACCAGATTCCTCAAGATCCTTCCATTAGTATTTCATGAACACTCTGAATTACCAACCACATCTACATATCTGACCTCCTTCAAGATAACCAGTAGAATCCTTCATAAAAGCTCCGCCAACCATGCGGCCACTGACCTGCTCACAAGAGATAACCCACCTGAGCATGTGCTCATTTACTAACTGTACTAGTCCGTTCACTTCTTATGGAGATTAACCGAATGTGAGACAATATCTCGCTATCCAAAGTCATGTTATACCCTTCTTCATGTCAAGCAACTTCTTTCCGTCACATCCAATCTCTCGCCGCATACTAGCCAATATTCCAAATAAGCCCGTAGACCCAATCATCGTCCACTAAAATTTTAAAATTACTCCAAACTTTCCTTGAGGGTATAATTATCCCGCCACTGAATCCATGTGTTGCTTTGTCACTCTCCTTTGGTCAAACCCTCCTCTTTAAGCAACTATTCAACCTCCGCTTCTTACACTTGGCTTTCTAGAAATTTAACCACCACCTGACACTCCCTACATGTCCTTCCTCATCCTTTGCTACTAGTTGTTTCCTTAATTCAATCTCTATCTTTGTAACATTTGAACCAGCAGGTCGTCACTAACTTTAAACTTTTTCGAAGATCATCTTTTCTCGAGTCGTCAACATTAGAAACATAGATTAAATCCTAAACCACCGCACACTGCAATTTCTGATAGTCGTCTCCAATATTATTTCACAATATCCTACCCCAAGGGCGAATCATAGAAGATCGTAACACTGCCGAACTTAACACATCCAATCGTGGACGACGATACCACGTCACAGATGAAAATTCCACCATACTTAAAAACACTAAGTCTCGTTACTCCATCAATCAAACTTTGTACATTCATCGGCCAATTGCTTTTCTCCACCGGAAATGAAATACCAAATCTCAGAATCACGAACTGAGTAGGCCTACTTTCAAGTCATTCACTGCCCCAGCACATAGGCAAGTATCCTACCATCTTGTCAATACTGCACGACAACCATTCATGAGCATCATAGCAACATGTGCATAGCCTCAAAGCTCTCAGAAGTGCAGCTACCGAGCTGAAATGACAGAATATCCTTCCGTAAGGCGACGACAATAGCCTATTCAACTATGCAAGGAGTATCATCTTGCACCACATCTGTAGTACCACTACGATTCTTCAATTCTCGATTTATAATAAATGCTTCATGTCGCATAAGATTGAGTAGGAAGAAAACAAGGGCATAAGCTCCAAAGGAATCAAATCGCACGACGAGAAATCAAGAAGGGAAGTGCTCCTAACTGCCTTGTATCCTCTCTAAGATAAGTACAGACGTCCCCGTACTGATCTGCAAGACTCTACTAGACTCGCTCATGACTCGTGAGACCTAAGGGAACCTAGTGCTCTGATTCCATATTGTCACGACCCAAAATCCACTAAGGGGTCATGATGGCACCAGACACTACTGTCAGGCAAGCCAACCATAAATACTTAATTAAATTATCATTTAAATTATTGTAAAAACTATAATTTTCCTTCAATTTGGCTAGTAAAAGATAATCTTTACAAAATAAATAAAAGAATGCTTAGAAGTTAATACAGATTACCCCATAATCAACCCAGAACCTAGTGTCACAAGTGCATGAGCAATTTCTAAAAAATAATATAGTACAATGTCTATCCGGAATACAATTGGACAGGAAGTAAATATAATACATTGAAAGAGACTATGCTGGATGTGGATCACCTCGGGAGATGCAGCTCACCTAAGTCTCTGTATCATCCATGTTGCTACGTCCATTAGGCCGCTAGAGGTACATGTACATGTGCAACAATGAATGCACAACAAGTGTAGTATGAGTACAAAAACAAGGTGTACTCAGTAAGTATCCCATCTAATCTCGAAGAAGTAGAGACGAGAGGTCGACTTCAACACTTACTAGTGGTCTAACAATAATGTATCAATAATATAGTAAGACAAGGATTTTCATAATAATGGTTGTAACACAATAGTGTGAGGCTAGTAAACAATGCTTTCTTTTACAAGAAAATTCCCAAATTCATTTTCATCATTTTATACATTTATCTCAGGCCAAGGAGAACAATTATCAATTCGAGGAAATATAAGGCAAGAAATACAAAGATGCGTAAATCATGGCGAGGACGTACGACCCGTTCCAACAATATTTAAATTGTGTACTGCCAGAGGGTCGAATGGCGCAAACAATAGATGCATCTATTACCCCGCTCGCGAATCATACGTGCGATGCGATCAAATATAAATAATAGAGTTACCCCGCTCGCGAATCATACATGCAACGCAAGTACTCATAGATACACGCATTCAAACAGTCAATTAAGAAATCATCAGGAAACATTTATCCAAGAAAATCCAATTCTCTTTTAAAAATTTAAGAAAATGAAGTTTAACCCTTTTTAGAAATTCTTTTACTAATTCGATATGATTTAAGCAATTTAAGTTGTCAATAAGATTACAAATGGTTTAGGTATAGCATGCTTTTGGGTCCTAGACTGGACGGACTTAAGCACAATAGTTGCTACGCACGGACTCTCGTCACCTCATGCGTACGTAGCCCCTATAAATAGAAGCACGTAACCATTTATTTCACCTATGAGGACAATTCCCTCATACAAGGTTAGAAAGGAGACTTACCTCGCTCCGAAGTTCCAAAACCGGCTTCCAAGCCCTTCCGATGACTCAAATCGATGCCTCAATGCTCCAAAACTAACCAAATAATTGGCAAACCAATGAAAATATACCCTAATACTCATAACAATTCGATTTATATGAAATACCCACTCCACTCAAATAGTTGACAAAATTGCCCTCAGGCCCACGTGCCCGGATTTTGAAAATTTTCAAAGATAAACTTTACCCATAACCTCACAAACTCAAATATATTATTTTCTCCCAATTCCATGCCCAAAATCGTGGTAAAAATTCCAAAATATCAATTTCTAGGTTTTCCTCAAAATTCCATATTTCTACTAATTTCCATACTTAATACATATAATGTCCATCTATTTGACTTATAAGGAGTGGGAACTACTTACCTTGCCATTGATGATGAAAAACCCCTCTTGAAACCCTCCAAAAATTGTCCAAGCCATGAGAAAGATTAAAGAAAATGGCCCAATCCCGACTTTAAACCAACTCACTGCCCCCAGCCTTTCTGCACCTGCGACCACTTGACCGCTTCTGCGATTCCGCGTGTGTGGCCCCACTACCGCATATGCGGTCCTTCACCAGGCCCCTTTCTTCCGCTTCTGTGCTTCTTCTTCCACAGGTGTGGTCCCGCTTCTGCGACAACATGACCACATCTGCGGTCCCAGCCTTCTCCCTTCTCAACCGCATCTGTGCTCCTTTGGCCTCTTCTGCGGCTCCGCACCTACGGCCAAGACCTCGCAGGTGCGGTTACACCAGATGAGCGCAAGCTTCAGCTCTTCCTCCCAACTCCAATTCGATCTGTTAACCACCCGGAATCAACCCAAGGCCCCAGGATCCCGTCCAATCATACCAACCAGTCCTATAATATAAAGCATACCTGTTCGAGGACTCAAATCACATCAAACAATACTAAAACCATGAATCGCACTCCAATTCAAGCTTAATGAACTTTGGGATTTCAAACTTCTAGATTCGATGCAGAAACCTACAAAATCACATCCGATAGACCTCAAATTTTGCACACAAGTTATATTTGACATTACGGACCTACTCCAACATTCGGAATCGGAATCCGACCCCGATATCAAGAAGTCCACCTCCGGTCACACTCCTCAAAAACCTTCAAATTTCTATCTTTAGTCAAATGACTCCAAATGACCCACGGACCTCCGAATTCACTTCCGATCACGCTCCCAACACCAGAATCACCCTACGGAGCTATTCCCAAACTCGAAATCCCAAACGGACATCGATAACACTAAAACGCACTTTAACCCAAACTTATGAAATTTTTCCATAAATTCTAACTTCCAAAATAGGTGCCGAAACGTTCCCGGGTCTTCCAAAACCCAATCTGGACATACGACCAATTCTGAATAATCATACGAATCTGGTGGAACCTTCGAATCCTGATTCCGAGGTCGTTTACTCAAAAATCCGATCATTGCCAATTCTTCCAACTTAAAGCTTCCGAAATGAGAATTCTCTTTCAAAATCAACTCCAAACTTTCCGGAATTCAATTCCAACCACGTGTACAAGTCATAATTCTTAAAGTGAAGCTGCTCATGGCCTCAAACTGCTGAACAATACGCTAGAGCTCTAAACGACCGTTCAGGTCGTTACAGAAGACATGTTCCAAACAATTAAAAAAGGGAAAACTTTTGTAAATCTAGACGAATTAACAATCATTATATACCAAAAAATCTTAAATTCAAATAATTTCTTAGGAACTACAATTATTTTTTAAATCAAGAAACCCACTTATCTTTAGCTTAATTTATCATTATTGAAAATAGTTCTAAAATCATCAATTATCTTATTGAAATTACTGATAATTTCTGAGTTATAATTGATTTCTTTTTAACATTTGAATAAATAATTTAAAATTTTGAAATATAATGGTATAATATAAAATATTATTATTAATAATAAAATATTCTGATCTATTTTAAATATCGTAACAGAGTAATTTCATATATGAAAACGTAAAACATTGTTAAAAAGTGGATCACCTCTCCAAGAACCCCATACTTTCTCTTTGTTTGATATTTTTAATTCTCTCCTTTATAAATTTCGTTTATTATTTTTATATAATTTATGTGTAAGATTTATATTAGGTAAATTTTCAATGTTATAACCTGTTTGTTAATATAGTTTAAGTTTAATTACTTCAAGACTTTTGCTCACGTGTGAGAGTACTTGCCGTTTGGATCCATACATCAAAAAAATATGTTACCAAAAATTTCACACTTTAGATTTATGTTTTTCTTTATAGTTCTATAGATTAAAATACTAATTGATTTCGAAATCCTAAATATTAAGACTTCCTATATTAGTTCAAATAAGGAAATAATTTAATATGCAATATTTTAGTTGACTTTAAAGATCAAAATATTAAGAAAATAACTAAATGACTAATTTGTCCAATATAAACTATATTTTAAAAGGGTAAAAAAGGCGAACGATATTTCGCTAAGGGCCTTCGTTCTTTTAATATAATATAGATATAGATATGCTTTGCCTTGTCTAAATATAATATGCGAAGAAACCTTCCATCAAAAGGCATATATTAATTGGGTAGCATAGTTCCGTTTGTTATGGCTTAAAATAGGTAATACACAATTGGAAGGAGTCTTATTAAAAGATGAGTGGAGAGTGAAAGGGGAGTGGAGAGAAAGTAGGAAAATGATATAACTAAATCCCCTAATTTAAGACACTAATAATAGATTGTATATAATTTATAAGTAATTTTTGGTCGTGATGGTTCCTATCACAGTACAAGGCAAGCCAACCGAATATTTACCACAAAGAAATCTTTTATAAAAATCATTTTCTAGTATCGAATAATTCTCAAATTCGTCATATGAAATAGATGAGTAAAACAGAACATGCGGAAAAACCAGTACAAAATACTAACACAGCCCAACAAATCCGGTGTCACTAGTCAAGAGTCTCTAGATACAACTCAAACTGACTGAATAATACATCATAAGTCTGAAATAACAAAACACTAAGATAAGAAGGAGGAAAGCAGGGTTACGAACATCGTGCAACTACCTTGCAGTCTCCGGTAAAGCTTTGAGAGTGCTGGAACCTCTCACTCTGATGCTCGGGCACCTGGATCTGCACACAAGGTGCACGGACTAACATGAGTACGCCAACTCTCATCAAACAATACTCACACCCAACACTCCGGCTCAATAATATCTCATAACAATAATAATCATAATAATCGTTGCAACGTGCACCCCAATCCATAGTTTATAGTCGACTACGCTCACTGAGGGTGTGCAGATTCCGGAGGGGCTCCTACAGCCAAAGCGTCATATCGCTACGATGCACAGCCCGATCCAATATATATCACTGCGGCGTGTAGCCCGATCCATATGTATATCCCTGCGGCATGCAACCCGATCCATATATATAATATCGCTGCGGCATGCAACCCGATCTATAATAGATATATAATCCTCACCATTAGGTCCTAAATCTCTCTCAGTCATTAACCTCACGGCCACTCGGGCATATCAGTAAAAATCAGGGAACTCAGCCCAAACAATTTTCATATATAAGAAATAGAGTGATGAAACCGGTTTTAAATAAATAACAGGTAAAACATGACTGAGTATATGCTTCCAAATCAAATAGAGTGAGGAAAGTAGTTAAAATACCCTAAAGGTCTAAGCAGGTTGGCAAAAGGCCCCAAACACGGCGTATAACCCAACATATAGTATCAATATCTAAAACAAGAAATATCATAAGATTTTAAATCAAAATACGCAGCTTAATAGTCTCTACGTGTCACGACCCTAAAATGGATCCGGTCGTGATGGCGCCTATCGTGAAACTAGGTCATCCGACATAATTCCCGAATTAACAATTATTCTATAAAAGTCATTTCTAATCCTTTAATTAACCAATATCTCATAATGTAAGTCTAAATGAACAGTGCATAATAAATACACAAGCCCGACATCGGGGTGTCACAAGTCACGAGCATCTACTAAGGTCTGAATACAACGAAGAGTCTGAAAATATACTAAAAATAATCTAAGGAAGACAAGAGGGAGAAGAGCAGGGCTGCGAACGTCGATCAACTATCTTGCTAACTCTGATGACATTGCCACTAAGCAATCAACACCCGCTACCGGGTTCAAAAATACCTGAATCTCCACACAAAGTGCAGGGAGTAACGTGAGTACGCCAATTCAATAGGTAATAAAAGTAAATGAAAACTGAGCAGTAAGAAAACACGTAAACCAGTCATAAAGCTACTGCAAATGCAATACATTTCCAAAACAGTACAAAAATCATTTACTTCTTAAATCATGCTCAGTTTCAATAAAACCTTTTAAAACAACTTTCAATAGTTTCAAACGAGTGATAAAAGTGAGTAAAAATAGTGAAAAACATAGTTGGCCCCTCGGGCAAAACATGTACCATACACTGCCCCTCAGGCAAAATATCAACAGAACTAGCCCCTCGGGCTACCTCACAATCACTCGTAATCAGCCCCTCGGGCATAATATGAATCAAGATCCGCCCCTCGGGCAAAACATGAATCAATTATAGCCCCTCAGGCAACAACAAGAATGAACAACAGCCCCTTGGGTAATATCACATCTCACACTGGGTACCCGCGCTTACTAGGAGTGTGCAGACTCCGAAGGGTCTCCTACAGCCCAAATGCTATAACATGCCATCTCATGGCATAATCAAATAGGCCCTCGGCCTCATAACAAGCCACCTCGTGGCATAACAAATCAAGCCCCCGGCCTCATAATCATGAATCAGTAACAACCTGCTGCGACGCGCAGCCCAATCCCATAGTATCCTCACAACACAGGCCATCGGCCTCACTCAGTCAGAAATCTCTCAAGCCACTCGGGCAGCAATAAAACATGATGCTCAGCCCAAAATATCATTTAAAATATCAAAACGGAGTAAATATGGTTGAGTTATAAAAACAGTAGAATACAGCATGATTGAGTACATATATGAAGTCAAAACTGTGAGGAATAGCAGCAAAAAGCCCATAAAGGTCCAAAACAGTTGGCACAAGGCCCAAATATGGCATTCAGCCCAAAACATGGTAATAATGTCCAAAACATAATGATATCAAACAAGTTTTAATCAAATACACGACTTAACAATCGTATGGGACGGACCATATCACAATCCCCAAAGGTGTCTGGCCCCACGCTCGTCATCTAGCATGCGCGACATCTCAAAGTAGCACAACGATGTGAAATATGGGGTTTCATACCATCAGGACAACATTTACAATCATTACTTACCTCAATCCGGTACAAACTCTAGCTCGCGATGCTTTGCCTCTCGATACAGTCTCCGAATGCTCCAAATCTAACCAAAAAAGATTCATACCATCAAAATATGCTAAGGGAACAAAGCCCACTCGAAAATAACCAATTTACACCAAGAATCCCGAAATTGGCCAAATCGGACCCCCGGGTCCACATCTCGGAATCCGATAAAAATTACATCAATAGAATGTTTATCCTCCCATGAGTCCATACTTACCAAGAACATGAAAATCGGACCTCAAATGGCCCCTCAAATCCCTAATTACACTCTCCAATTTCAAGCCCTAATTCCCCAATTTTAGGCTTTAAATCCCACTAATTTCATGTTTTAAACAAGTAAGAATCAACATAAGATCGAGTACTGAGTTCAAAAATCTTACCCCCAAGAGTTTCCCTTCGATTCCCTCTTCAATCTTTCTCAAAAAGCTCCAAAATCGATCAACAATGGAGGAAATAGACCAAAAATTGTGAAAACCACTTTTAAACATTCTGCCCAGGCAATTTTCCTTAATCGCGATCGCGGAAACATCCTCGCGATCGCGAAGAACAATTTTTGCTGCCTCAATATTTTACTCTACGCAATCGTGTTACCCTACACGCGAACGCGATGCAGTTGTTCCCTTGGGCTATGCGATTGCGATTGACCCCACGCGGATGTGAAGGTTAACACCAGATTCCTCTTCCACCTTATTTCATCTACGTGAACGCAACCTGGCCCACGCGTTCGCGTTAGCGTTGCACAACTTGACTGACCTACGCGATTGCGTCCCTTTCTCTACGAACTCGAAGAGTTAACCCAGCTGGCCTCCCATTTGCCTTACGCGATCGCGAACCTCCTCCCGCAATCGCGATAAAGAACATACCAGTTGCAGAACACCAGCAAACCAGCAACTCCTTAAGTCCAAAAATGACCCGTTGAGCATCGGAAACTCACCTAAGGCCCTCAGGACCTCAACTAAACATGCCAACATATCCCATAACATCATTCAAACTTGTTCCAACCTTTGGGATGCTTAGAGCAACATCAAAACATCAAATCATCCACAGATTTAAGCCTAGGAACTCCAAAAACTTCCGAATTCTGATTTCGATCAAAACGTCTATCAAACCTCGCCCGATTGACCTGAAATTTTACACACACGTCAAAAATGACACAACGGACCTACTCAAATTTCTAAAATTCCATTCCGACCCTGATATCAAAATTTCCACTGCCGATCAGAAAATGCCAAATTTTCAATTTTGCCAATTAAGGCCTAAATCTATGACGGAACTCCAAAATACATTTCGGACGCTCTCACAAGTCCAAAATCACCTAACAACGCTAACCAAATCATAAAAATCCAAATCCGCGATCGAATACTAAAAAGTCAAAACTTGGTCAAACCTTTAAAATTTAAAGCTTCAAATTGAGAACTGTTCTTCCAAATCCATTTCAATTACCCTGAAAACCAAAACCGATGATTTACATCAGTCGTAATATATCATACGGGGCTAGTCATGCCCGAGAACTAGCGAGCTATGTGCAAATGCTCAAAATGACCGGCCGGGTCGTTATATCTTCCCCCACTTAAACATATATTCGTCCTCGAACGTGCCTAAAGTTGTTCCGAAAACCATCAAATCACTGTGTAACCTTACCATGCACATACCCGGGGGTGATCCCATGTTACCCTATCTCATATAGATCCGATAACACAATGTAACTGAAATTTCTAATCCAACCTAGCCCATAAACCTTAGAACCACAGTTTCACTTCTGAAATCATCTACAATATCAGAATCTCACATCTATACTCTGAATAAGACCGAACAAGCTGTAACAAACCATACCTGCAGCCTCAGATGCATTTACATGATGTACCACATAGCTCAAACTCTCATAGCGATAACTCCCGATCACAACAATTGTTCAGAACAACCAGATATCGATAATAAACCTCTTATCAAATAAAGCCTCATTCCAACACTTCTGTATACTGCCAATAATAAATAAACATGTATAAAGTCATAACCATTCCTCAGATCAACCATTCGTGAAGCCATTTCTCCTTTGGCAAGGACCATAGCAAATTTTTGAGCTGAACATCGATATTATCCTTCCAACACACAGAAACCGAATCCGTTTGTATTCATTCTAGATACCAACGATCTTATCTAATCCAACACAACTACTCTGGTGACATGACATATCAATACAAATCTAAAGCCACAACTCGTGCAATCTGTACACCAATAAGCAACAATCCAAACGTACTCAAATCCTGAAAAATGACTCTAATGAGATAGCTATACCGCAAGTTCAATAGTACCACCACAACACAATGCTGAGAACCCATCACACAACATAGAACCAGAACACACGAAACTAGCAAGAAATCATCATCCTGCGCAATTTGCTCAAAATTGACACTATGCTCAAAATCGACAATCGACAATGCTCAATAACCACCAGAACCAGAACACACGAACACAGTATGCTCAAAATCGACAATCCTACGCAATTTGATGTCTAGAACCAAAGTAAATCATCATAACCACCGCAAAGCCATTGATATAATATTACACAAACCCAGAAGGACACAACCGATACGCCATCCACCGAACAATACCCAATACTCTTCCCGCTCGAATTCCACCGAGAGACCCCAATAAAATCGCACCACATGTGCCAATAACCAACAAATCCCAACACCTCTCAACACGGAAAGGTAACTCATAGATATCCCTAGATCTCTAATAAGCTCAATAACAATCGAATCAACACATCCCTCAATAATACAACTCGGAGTCAACCAAGCCGACTCGAGTTAGAACACACATCATATTGGCCTACTAATGAACCCCTTATAAAGGAGTTCCTGAAGCTGCTCCTTCAACTCCTTTAACCCCATCGGTGCCAAACAATACGATGCCCGGCACCAAATCAATATCGAAATCAACAACCCTATCCTGTGATATGTCGATAGTAGGAAACACATCCGGAAAATCCCTCACCATCGGAACTAAATCAATGGTAGGAGTCTCTACACTGACATCCATCAAAAAGGCCAAATAAGAAAGACAACCCTTCCCAGCCAGTCGTTGGGTCTTCAAAAAAATGAAACCACCCTACTAGGAACATAATCTGTCAAACCTTGCCACTCAATCTGTGTCATTCCCAGCATAGCCAACGTCGTTGTCCTAGCTCAACAGCCTAGAATAACATGACACGAAGACAACCATTCCATACCCAATATCATACCAAAATCTAGCATACTAAGCAACAAGGATCCACTCGGGTATCCAAACCTCCAATAGTTACCACACAAGACTGATATACGCGGTCCACAACCACGACCTAACCTGTTTATGCGAACTCCCAGTCTCCAAATCCATACAGCACGTGAATCACCATATCTGATCCCAACTCCACCGTCCTAATATACAACACACCTCTAATACCCAATCATCCCACGAGAGGTACTCCTATAATTATTCTGTGCCTCTAAGTAAACTCGAATATCAGCAGTCGATCCAACAAGAGAGTGCCGCAATTCTAGTTAAGTATCCTCAACTCAAACACATCGCCCTTTCTAAAATGTATACCCTCATCAAGCCACACCAATCGGTGATCTCATTTATCTAGTCATCTGAACTATCCATGCTACCTAAGAATTTATGACCTTCCTTTCAAAACTGAATCGTGACCTTACACATGCAAATCTCAATCCTACACAACATACCGCATACACCATACCATCGTAGGATAAACATGAGAACTACACATCCATTTTGAGCCACAAGTAACTACGTACTCAACTAGCCAAAAACTTTCCATTGATCCAATCTAGAAGAAAATCACCACGCATCCCATGCTCCTCATGCGCGTAGAAAATATACATCTCTAACCGTGGTAGAAACCATCAAGAACTCTCCAAATTCCTTTTGCACAAAACTAAATCGTCAAGACTAAAGCCTTCTAACTCAACCAAGCTACAGGCCACTAAAACAAAAAAGCATTACCACGAAATACCTATAGAAACTCATTACCTCGTAAGCACCCAAAGAACTAGTCATATCCTTACAATGCCGATCGGGCCTACTACCAACCTATCCTATCTATCCAAGTTCCTTCTGATTTACCTTCAACTTGATACTTCTTCAAGCTATAACATCTCAATCCTTGACCCAAACTCGCCACACGAGACCTAAGCATAAAGCCACACCATCTAAGGCTCATAAGTCGTTGAATACTCTCTTAAATATCCCCAGAAGTACCACATTCCAAATACTTACCATTAAGAGACTTCCTACGAATCTAAATCCATTATCTTTACCTCCTTGATACTGATATGTAGAATCTATAATGATATAGATATACCACGAGTATTGACACCCTCTAATGCAAACCTTAGTTTCTAGCCAAATATACAACCTAAAAATCTCCAATTATTACATGTAAAATCTTGAACCCATTAGAACCATTCTCGAGAGTCATCCACTCTACACAAATTGCAATTAAACCGATCGAATGGACCGGAAGACCTGTGCTCCATAAGCACTCCGACGTCGTAGAATGTAACCTCACCTTAATGAAACCAAGAAACTTTCTGTTTTATGAAACTTACATCCTTTACCAATAACAACTCAAGCCATTCCGTGATTCTCATACACCCATAAAGCATAACATAACATTTATTAAAATTTCCTTTACTCGAGCCATCCTCAGTCTCAACCTTCATAAGCCATAACTTATTCACCAGTATGCCTCAAACATGAACCTACATAGCACATAACCGTACAATCAACTAAACAACAGCAGACTCCCCATTTGGCTCAAATCCATAGATCAAAACACACAATAACTCATAATGCATATATTCTATTACTGACATAATACCATAGTGAGATTAAACTCAATCCTTCATTAGCTCGTGCAACGCAGACCATCTAGTACTTCAAGTCTTCTGCAAATCTCGCATTCACCCTCATAACAGTCAATCTCACTCTCTTAAGCGACCCCAAATTCAAATTGCAACACATATATTTCACTAGTAAAAGAGATCTTCCCACAAACATCATAAGGATTGTACGCGGGAAAATCAGAGGACTTGATTTTCGCTGTCAAGACATTTCGGAAGAACGCCTCAAGATCCCGAGAATAGGAGGCCACGACCGAGTTCCCGACCTTGGGGCTCGTCAAGGCTCGACTCAGAGAAAATGGAGATCGAAGCTAGGATAGAGGGGGAAGCTCCCAAGGCACACAACTAAGTCTGACAGGGCCGGCCTATCCAGAGCCTATGCTGAGGCATCGTGTCAAGCCATCCCATCTTCGTACTTTGTAATTAATGCCCCTGTGCTTGTAGTCGAGTTCCCCTCCTATATAAAGGGGACTCACGCTACCTTGTAACGGGATGATGTTGCTCCATTTCTCCATAAGTGCAATAATATCTTTCTCTCTTTTCTTTCTAAACTTGTTCGTTCTCACTATCCGAGTTCACCTTGATATTCATCGCTTTCTTACTTGTTGTTCATCATATAACTTCGTAATGTCCATAAAGAGCCTTGTTTAATTATATGCTCAACTATTATCCCATCCCCTACTACCCCCGATAGTTCGATCTCGACCCCGAGGTCCCCTTTCGGCCCGGCCTATACCCGGGCAGAAGGCCTTTCGGTTCGATTACTACCTTGTTTCAACTCGCATTTAATCTTTAAACTTCATATTATTAGCATCAACTGCTCTAACAACTAGCTCGGGAATAGATAACGCAGTTTTAGAATCCCATTTACAAATTTAATTGTTGTTATCATCTTCACGGTAAATAGTTTGGCGCCCACCGTAGGGCTAAAAATAATAGTGAATATTTTCTTGCTAGTTTCATTGCACAAACGCACATTATCTTTCACACTTTTTCTTGTCCAAGATCCTTTTATTTCAGGTCAAAATGTCTGGCTCGGTAAACGGAGTCGAGAATGACCGCCTCGAGAATCACGGAGAAAATGGCGTGGTTGTCCCGGCCGCCGGAGCACCACTACAGAATCCCGATAACATGCTCGGACCAATTCTAGCGGACACGGACTCACAATATGCACAACAAGTCAATAAAAATTCCCACACCAACAGGATCATGCAACACAGCGACTAACAGGATGCTCAAAAAACCCCAGCCCGGGAAGAACAGGAAGTTAGTCTTTATGTTATTTTTGAAATGTTGTAGGCACAGCAGCTGGCCATTGCTCAGTTGTAAAGCCATCCAAGAACTCCCAGCACATCGGCACCATAGACAGCTCCCCCCGCCAAGCAAGTACACAAAAGATCAAGCAATATTGGGTCAGTGGCTGACCCCGCCATAGTGAAGATGCTCGAAGACCTCACCAAAGATATCGAATCAGGTGAGAAGATGATTGCAGCCAATGATAAAAGGGTCGAGACCTACAACTTTAGGATGGATCAGATCCCGGGAGCACCCTCGGTCCTAAAGGGTTTGGATTTGAAGAAGTTCATACAGAGGCCATTCCCCGAGAAAGCGCCCCAAAGCCCATTCCTAAAAAGTTCAGAATGCCGAAACTCCCTAAGTACAACGCTACTACCAACCCCAACGAATACGTTACTGCCTATACATGTGCAGTAAAAGGTAACGATATAAAGAATGACGAGATCGAGTCCGTATTGCTGAAGAAATTCGAAGAATCGCTTTCGAAGGAGGCCATGATGTGGTATCATAACTTGGCTCCCAACTCTATATATTCATTCGCCATGTTAGCGGACTTCTTCATAAGAGCGCACACTAGAGCCATCAAGGTAGCAACAAGGTAGTCTGACGTGTTCAAGATTAAGTAAAGGGAGAAGAAATGCTGCAAGAATTCGTGTCTCGCTTCTATATGGAATAGATGGAGATGCCGCCAGTCTTCGACGACTGGGCAGTACATGTCTTCACCCAAGGCCTGAATGAACGATGTTCGGTGGCCTCGAAGCAGCTGAAGCAGAACCTGATCGAATATCCGGTCGTGACCTGGTCAGACATCCACAACCGGTACCAATCAAACATTAGGGCTAAGGATGACCAGTTGGGAGCCTCTACGGGCCGGTATACCCAAGAAGGCTCCTACAAAAGAAACTAATGCCAAACAGATGAAGGTACCATCCATGCGCCACGAATGGGAGGAATGCCACAAGATGCAACCTACCTCGCAACGGTAGGGAAATAATTTGAGGGCATTGTCCTCGAGGAACCTTCAGTGGAATAAAATCTGACAAGGCACAACTGGCAGAGGAACCCCGCTCAGCGGAGTACGATTTCAACATTACTATACCATATATCATGATCACCATAAGCGAAACCAGGGATGTTGAACGGCTCAGGCCTATTCATCCAAGACCCTTTAAAAGGAACCACAACCCGGAACAGGGACCGCAGGGCGCGCGCGGCCACGGTGTCAAAAATGGCCACCAGCTCGGAGCGACTACAGTCGTGCTACTCAATAAAAATCACCGTCGAGTACCATCGAACGGTCAGGCTCAAGTCCATCCCCAAGGGAGGAGGGAAACCGAGGAGGATGAAGCGAACAAACCACGACGTATTACCACGACAGCGAAGGAGCGACGACACCCTCCGGGGACTTATAAAATGGGAAGTAAAAATGTTCGCCGTCAGGAAAAAATGGGTCTAGGGAAATATTTCGGAGGATGCCCTTACACCAAGGGAAAAGGGCACCGAGACTCCACCCCGGCATCACACTGGCGCATTGGTAACCCTCTCCCTCATTTGATATATTTTGAATAAAACATGTGTTCATGAATTCAGGTGGTTCGCTCACATGAAACAACGATGTCGGACCAAAGTCAGTGGGGCAGTCCGAACTAACAGACCAAATCTCCCCCACATCCCGAATCCCCAGCGAATTCCAAATGACAAATCGCCACAAAGACCATTCTCTTGATATAGCCCGTCTAAGTTCGGGCCGGGACATCGAGCTCTACACCATCGGAAGAGGCGCAAAGCATGGGTGTCTTATTTAGACGACCACTGGCATACCACCCGGAGCCAAAAACACGAAACCCATCACAAAGGGCATGACTAAAATAAGTCGACAGAAAGCAATATGAGACAAGAGGAAATTCTTTTCCATCTGGTGCGTCACCGATATCAATGCCCCCACCCTCGGAGGGATTAAAGGGTAAGCAAACCACATCTTTAACCAAACCTGACAAGACACAGCGGGGGGCTGTATCAAGAATCATTCCTCGAAAAAGTAGGAACATACCTCAAAACGTCACCTATGCATCCCGCGGTGAGGAAGAACTGCTTTACTCCCTTGTTATTTTTTCACTAACCTATATGCAGACAACTGTCTAGGATATTCAAAGGTTCTAACCCTACATGGAGATCCCTAGGCTCTAAAAAAGGCCCCATCGCGCTTTTTCCCGTCAATCGGACTTTCGCCCCGAAGAGGGCCTAGTCAGCAGGATTATTAGCATAGCAGCGTACCCCCAGAAGAGAATCCAATAAGATCGCTGGCCTTCTCCTAGAGTCCAACAACGAGGGGTGATCTTCTTTTAATGGCACCGTCCCCTCAAGAGGACCGGTAAATGGCAAACTAAGTCTCGATAGGGAATTATTTACCGGATCGAATGGTCCGAGAAGCCCCTGCACGAGCCGAGCTCACGACAATGAAACAATGTATGTCTACACCAAGAAATAAAAGGATATCTTTTCAACATCTTATTCTCCAAACAAGGAAATCTCAAGTATACCCCCGACAGGGGCCCCTCCACCAAATGCATCCCGAAGTACTCGGAGACTTAACGTCAATAATTTGGCACTCGCACGACCCCAGGGTCGGAACTCTGGGCTCATAATGCCCCTACAAGGCAACACCTAGCTCACGAAAAGCATTCTTCACGCTTAAACATATTCGATGACTCGGAGACTCTCATTAATCGCCATGCGCTGGAAACCCCAAAACTGTAAGACCTCTAGCGGGCAGACTCGGCGTAACCAGATCTATTCTACATTATAAAAAAAACTATAAGACCTCAACAGGCATGACAAACTGTAAGACCTCAACAGGCATGAAAACCCCGAAGTTCAGGCTATACATTGCATTTGTAAGAGTCCCGAAAGGGCATACCCTCGATTTAGACGCCTGAACTATTACTCGGGATCAAAATGGCTTCGGTCAAACACATATGACTACGGTCAAAACGGCTGATACAGACAAACTAACGTGACTTGGGGATGCCCGACTGTCGCTAAACAAAATCACAGTCCACTACTTCGAATATACTTTGGAAAGAACCGGTTAAAATAGGCTTCCCTCAATAGGCAAAAACGAGCTTCGACCATGTCGGCTCCAAATCCCAAAGGCTTCGACCTACTTAGCCTATGAGCTATGAACCTTCCGAGGTGTTCGAAACATCACCGATAAAGACTTAAAATTGAGGTTCTTCTAGAACCGACGATAGGTCAGGCAAAACTATTTCAAAAGACCTTAACGAGCGAAAACCAAAGCCTACAAAAAAAGTCCCCGGGAAAAAATAGCGTAAGAGCCATTGTCCCCAGCTAAGCAACCCTCTGGGCCACATATTAAAAGGGCTTTACGACCAAACAACGTAAGAGCCATTGTCGCCAGCTTGAAAATTGACAACTTAAGGGTCAATTAAAGCTCGAGTCGCAAAGTGACTCAGAGACTGGACCCGAAATAGTTAAACTGCAACATGCCTAAGGGAACGGCATGAATGCCACTGCCAACCAGCCGAGTGAGCCTCCGGGCTGCGTGCCTGTAAGGTCGCTTTGACCCGAAGCAAAAAAGTCCATCGCTATCTGCCCATGTAGGCAGGAAAAGAACCTGAGGGTCAATTGAACCTCGAGTCGCAACGTGACTCGGAGACTTGACCCGAAATGGTTAAACTACAATATGCCTAAGGGCACAACATAAATGTCACTATCGCCAGCCGAGTGAGCCTCCGGGCCACCCACCCGTAAGGGCACTTCGATCTGAAGCACAAAAGGACATCGCCGTCTGCCCATGCAGGCCGAATAAAACTTGAGGGTCAATTTGAACCTCGAATCGCGACGCAACTCTGAGACTGAACCCAAAATAGTCAAAACGGCAAATGTCCAAGGAAAAGAAATGAGAACAATTACTACCTGCCCGCACGGGCAAAGATGATTTAAGGGCAGGAAAGCTCGAGTCAAAGCCTGATTCGGAGACTAAGCCTCAATAGCAGGGCAAATCATGGATGCCCCAATACCCGCGCGCATCAAGGATCACACTTAAGATCTCCCGGGCCTGTTCGATCAGTTCTGGACCTACAAGGATCCCGCTAAACACTGAAACTAGCCTGCCTAGTCAAAAGCAATAACAAAAAAATGATACGAAAGAAATAAAGCTTCAAGTTTCCTCTTATGCGGAAGAAATAAAGAAGGGCGCACTCTCCATCTACAGGCATGCTCTACATCTCTCAAATACAAAACAACAAAATGTTGAAATCTACACTCCGCTCCAAAGAGCTACAGCTTGCCAGGTTCGCTCTTCGCCTCGTCAGCAAGAAGTGACTGCGCGTCATGCTCGTCCGCCCTTGCTCGAGCAAATTCCTCTGAGAGAACAAAGCCCCTCGCACCGCTCTCCTCGAGTACTTCTCTTAGGGATCTACAACGAACATATTCCTCGAATCACCATCTCCTGATCAGCCTTGGTTCGGCTTAGTGCCGCTTCAGCCAAGGAATCAATTATCTTAGCCCTGATCTTCGAGAGGTCAGATTCGAGTTTCCCAATCATATCTGCTTGAACTTTGGCATTATCACGAGCCAAGCGGAGTTGGACTTCGAAGAAAGAGATCTTGGCCGAGCTGCCTGTCTCCTTTAAAGCTTGAGCTTGCACCTGAGCCCTTAGTTCACCACATGCAGTTCTGACGCGGTCGATGTCGCCCTTGAGGTACTCCAAAGCCTCCGTCTTTTTGCGCAGCTAATATTACAAAAAGGGGGTTAACCTTGAGGGACAAAGAGAGCAAATCATGAGCTGCAAAAGGTTACCTGCTCCATCAAATAGCTCTGGTAATTCGAGCTCTAGTACGCCTCATATTGCCAATGCAGCAACTCGACCTCCTTCTCCTCTCTAAGGAGCCTAAGGGACTCGCCCTTGCCCTGAATTTTCTGAAGCATGGCCCCTTGACAGAGCAACTCAAGCATAAGCCTATCGCAGGCCTACACAAGGAAAGCTCAATAGGGGAGAAAGACGCGAAATACAAGAAAACTGCTCCTCAACTCACCACGAAGTGAAGCCGACAGACTTCCTCGAAGTCAGAATATACTCTTGTTGATCTTGCCTCTTAAGCCCTAGAATAATCGACCTCGGGCAAAGCATATTCACTCGGAGGAACCACTGCCTGGAAATCAGATACTCCGGGAACAGCAGACTCAGACTATGCCATCTCCTCGAAAACACGGGCCAGTTAAGCACCACTAAAAGCTCCATCACATCGCGGGTAACGATCCCTCTTATCGCCATCGTCCCTCGGCTCGGAAACTGACGACTCCTTCCCCTCTTCGGAAGAGCACTATCTCATCCCAAGGAACCGCTCAATATCTGCAAGTGACAAATCCGGTACAAATGAAAGGGGAAAATGTTACCTCAAATACATGAAGGCCAAGGCAAAGGAAGCATGCGCACATACCTTGGTATTTTGCTCCCCATCTGATACGAAGCACATCTTGCCACCGATGCTCATCGCATGTCGAATGAGTCACCAGCCTCTGGACCCAGCCGGGCAGGTGAAAGACTTCGCCCGGCGTCCATGAAGTTGCTGCAACAAGGGAAAAAGACACTATTATTCAACTAATTTCCCCTATGGGCAAAATCTGAAAAAGCACCAGACGCTCCACTCACGTGTATAATTCCACCCTTCGGGAAATGGAAAAAGCTCCACGGGGATAATGTCGACCGTCCAAACTTAGATAAACCAACCGATCCACTCTCGATCCCCGTCCTCTTCATCGTCAACTACAAAAAGCATGGACGAACGACACCTCAGGGTTAGCAGGCCCTGGTGATGAAAGGGCCGGTATAGCCTGACGAGATGGTTAAGCGTGAATTCAATCCCGGCCTTCTCCACAAAGAACCTCATCATTAGCACCCTTTGCCAAAACGATGGATGTATTTGCGTCAAAGTAACCCAATACTTCAAGCAAAAATCAAGCACAACCCTATCAAGGGGGCCAAACACGAAAGAATATAGGTATATGCTCAAGAATCCATCAGTAGAGTCCATGATACTCTCATTCGGGGGAAGCACCTGCAGCGCAATCCCCTCGCTCCATCCAAAGTATTTTCTTACCATCTTCAGATGTTCCCCTCTTATCAAAGACATCGTCTTTAGAGCGAACTCCCGCGGTTCTTGAGCACCGGGAACAACACTCCCCACTCCCTGCCAGGTCGGCCCCGAAGTGGTTGCCATAACTATGGTAAAACTAACAGATCAGAGCAAGGGCGTGCACCAACACTTCGAGAAGCCTTCGTCGCCATCATTCGACGCGGGGCAGTACCCGATCTCATGATTCCCTTTCTAATAAAGAGGATTAAACATAAGAAGCTCCGATCACGAAAGCTCCACGAAGGTCTGAGGCAGCGCCTGAGTACGGGCAACTCCTCAGCAGAAGTCTATCCTAGACGTTCTAAAAGGGTCTATCTACATCAAGATCAAAAGGGATCCCTAGGTACCCATAGTTAACCTTCATTCGGGATAACATCCTCGAATGCCCCGAAATTCAGCGTATTATCTCCGGCAGCGAAGGTCCCCGGCAGCCCGGGCCTATCAAATCAATCCAGGATTGGTCCAAGGCACAACGATAGGTTCGAAAGAGAGCCATGTCGATCGGCAGAGGATCAGAAAGAACGCTCACGCCCAAGTTAAATGTTAGGGGTCAATAATAAAAGAAGAGATTCAAAAAGCCTCGAAGGGCACCGAAGCATGCAATAACAAAGTAAAGGTCGAAAGTAGAAGTCAATGGAGTATATTCATATTCATGAAGATCCACGTGTCATAGACCTAGAGGGGTTATTACATACAATTACAAAAGCCTACAGAGGATCTATACGCATAAAAGAAGAGACAAAGGCACATATACACAAAGTAAAAGCACAAAGACCGGTCCGCCTTAGAATGTCCGCGACAGGTGCCTCCAGACGCACTTCCTCGAATGTTTCATCCCAACCTTCCACACTGATATCCCCAAGGAACAAGGTGAGTGACAGGGAGGGATGAAAAAATGCCATAGCTTTCCGAAGCTCGAGGACCCTCTTTAGCCAGGGGAACCTCAAAGAGACAGCGAACCAAAAAGCCCTCGGACCCGCTTGCACGGCTACTTAGGATCCACTTCTTGGAATGTCTAGCCGTGCAAGCCCCCAACTTGGAGCGGAGTACCACGTCGAGCCGGGGAATGAAGGTGAGTAGCAATGTATAATTTGAGCCCCCTTTTGAGCAGCGGTGCATAATCCGAATGACTGTCTACATGAGAAGGAAACTGACTCCCCGTCCATCATCACCTCGGGCCAACAGTAGTAGCAAAAGCCAACATATCGATGACAATAACAATAGCGGGAAAGCACGATTATGCTCGACAAAGGGAAGTCCCGGCAAAGGGCCACAATACGATCTGAGGGAGCTCCTCCAAACGGCCTTGAGGCCATGAGCCCCAAACATGATGTTCAAGGATAGAAAAAGATGATAAGAAGGAATAGGCAAGCAAGCCAACGAAGGCACTGGGATAGGAAAAACAACGCCAAAACACCCCCATTTATAAGGGATTACGACACGGTCGTCGAGACTTTGGAAGATTGAATAACAGACGCAATTAATGCTTCCTTGGAAAACCGAATCAACGGCGGTACCTTCACCTTGGAGAGTGGGAATCGGGAGTGCATTGAATGAAGTCGAAAATACACGAGCTCGCGGATGCCCGATTATCATAAAACTCACGCCAGGAGTCGCCTCATCGGTATGACGTCGTCGTAAGAATCTCGAGGAGTCAAGTGTCAGAATCATTTCCGATCATTTCGTTATGGGAAACGAGGAGACTATCTGTACATAGCAAAATCAGAGGACTTGATTTCTTGCTGTCAAGCAATTTCGGAAGAACACCTCGAGACCCCGAGGATGGGAGGCTACGACCGAGTTCCCGACCTCGGGGCTCGTCGACGCCCGACTCAGAAAAAACGGAGATCGAAGCCAGGACAGAGGGGGAAGCTCCCAAGGCACACGGCTAAGTCTGACAGGGCCGGCCTATCTAGAGCCTATGCTGAGGTATCGTGTCAAGCCATCCTATATCTGTACTTTGTAATTAATGCCCATGTGCTTGTAGCCAAGTTTTCCTCCTATATAAAGAGGACTCACGCTACCTTGTAATGGGCTGGTGCTGCTTCATTTCTCCACAAGCGCAATAATCTCTCTCTCTCTCTCTCTCTCTCTCTCTCTCTCTCTCTCTCTCTCTTTTCTTTCTAAACTTGTTCGTTCTCACTGGCCCGAGGCCATCCTAATATCTATCGCTCTCTTACTTGTTCTCCATCATATAGCTTAGTATTTGCCGTAAGGAGCCTGATTTAATTATATCCTCAACTGTTATCCCATCCCCGACTATCCCCGATAGCTCGACCTCGACCCCAAGGTCCCCCATCGACTCGGCCTAGATCCGGACAGAAGGCCCTTCGGTTCGATTACTACCTTGTTTCAACTCGCATTTAATCTTTAAACTTCACATTATTAGCATCAACTTCTCTAACAACTAGCTCGGGAATAGATCACGTATTTTTAGAATCCCATTTACAAATTTAATTGTTTTTACTATTTTCACGGTAAACAAGGATCACACAAACTTCAGAACACTCCGCAGGGGATAACCCACCTGTTTCGCCTCAAGCTAACATCTCTTTATACCCTTCCACAGTCACAAACATTACGCAGTCACTTAATCTTCCTTAGTCTGAACTCATATCAAAACGTGAAATCTATTTCACTTCCCAACTTGGCAACATGAAAAGATCATTCGACACACCCAAAACTCGAGGCTATACATCAAATCACGATGGAAATCAAGAACCAAATAGTTCTTGATACCCCCAAGAAGACCCTTCACGTCTCATTCAATTCATATGAACACATCTCGCAGTCACATCACACTCATCACGTAACTATCAAGCCATCACTCCTCTAATAGGGACACTATTGGACATGCAAATCCAAAAGCATATGCTCACACAATCAACGCCTTAGTGCTCAACCTATAGGCAAAACCCGACCTCAAGTCCTCCAGACTGGCCCAATATCAACACACAGAAATCACATCTCGCCCCTCGATCAGGGAATCACAAGTCGTCGATGCACAACTAATACCGAGTGCTCATGCATGCATATGAACGTGTGGAAGGAATTCAGAGAGTTACATTTAAAGCTGAATCAAGGACTTACGATAAGAATTCAAGAATATGAAGTTTTTTCTAAAGGTTATGCAACCTCTCGAGGATAAGTACAGACGTATCCGTACCGATCCGCGAGACTTTACTAAGCCTGTTCATGACTCGTGAGACCTATATAATCTAGGCTCTAATACCAACTTGTTACGACCCTAAAATGGACTCGGTCGTGATGACGCCTATCGTGAAACTAGGTCAGCCGACACAATTCCTGAATTAACCATTATTCAATAAAAGTCATTTTTAAGCCTTTAATTTACCAATATCTCATAATGTAAGTCTAAATGAACAGTGCGGAATAAATACACAAGCCCGACATCGGGATGTCACAAGTCACGAGCATCTACTAAGGTCTGAATACAACAAAGAGTCTGAAAATATACTAAAAACAATCTAAGGAAGACAAGAGGGAGAAGGGCAGGGTTGCGAACGTTGAGAAGCTACCTTATTAGCTTCGATGACTCTGCCACTGAGCAATCAACACCCGTTACCGGGTTAAGAAATACCTGAATCTGCACACAAAGTGCAGGGATTAATGTGAGTACGCCAACTTAGTACTTAATAAAAGTAAATGAAAGTTGAGCAGTAACAAAATACGTAAACCACGTCATAACGCTACAGCAAATGCAATACATTTCCAAAACAGTACAGAAATCATTTACTTCATAAATAAAGCTCAGTTTTAGTAAAACCTTTTAAAACAACTTTCAATAGTTTCAAACGAGTGATAAACAGTGAGTAAAAATGGTAAAAAAAACATAGTTGGTCCCTCGGGTAAAACATGTATCATACACCGCTCCTCGGGCAAAATATCAACAGAACCAGCCCCTCGGGCTAGCTCACAATCACTCGTAATCAGCCCCTTAGGCATAACATGAATCAAGAACCGCCGCTCAGGCAAAACATAGATCAAGGACAGCCTCTCGGGCAACAACATGAAACAACAACAACCCATCGGGCAATATCACATCTCACACTGGATACACGCTGTCACGCCCAAACTTGGGAGGCGTGGCTGGCGCTCGGTGTCATGCTGGCCCGAGTGAACCACACTGTAACTCATTCATTCCTTATGTAACTACCATGAACCAACAAGGCCACAACTCGTAATGTACAACTTTAAGTGGGCAACACTGTATTAATAAACTATCTTTCTTAAAACATGAATACATATGGGCCGTCAAGGCCTCCCTGACATACTGCACAAAATGAACCTCTGTCTACAAAGCCTATAAGATTATTTGACATCAAATGGGACAGGGTACCGGCCTACCCATAAGTCTATAGCAAAACTTTGACACGTTGACTCTTAGACTCGGCTGCACTCCGAATGAGGTGGAGTCTTACAGATCCTTCGCTGAATGCCAATCTCATCAACTATGAGGGCTCATCAAACTGATTATCTATACCTACAGGCATGAATACAGTGTCCCAACAACAGGACGTCAGTACAAATAATATACTGAGTATGTAAGGCAGAACTGAAACATAACAATAAGTCAACAATAATTAAAGACACGGAAGACACATGGAGTAAAGGACTCAACTTGTAAGTCTGGATAGCTTGCAAATCATGAAATACTTGTAGTGTCATGCATATGCGTATGAATGTCATGTCGTGCATAGGTGCATGTGTTCATAACATCATCAAGCCTCTAAAGGGCATCCCATCATATCATCTCAGCCACTGTGAGCAAAATCATCAACGTATACCAGCTGATCAAGTGGTGGTGCGTATATAACGCCGTAACCCTTTCCCATATCCCATATACATATATATACATAAATACGCGTATATAACGCCGACTGTACATGTAAATGAATATAATGCATGAGAAGTACGTTAATAAAATCTCTCGGAATGTCATAAGACCATTATACCTTTGATTAATATCACAAAGTAAACTTTTTTAATTTATGTATTTTCTGAGACCCATAAACCGATAATAGAATAATATGACACATGAGAATCAAGAATATAAGCCTCTCTAATATTTCTATGAATAGAGTCCTGTATGAAAATTATGTATTTGCACGTTTCATTTGTATCGTATGAATGCTAAAAGAAAGAAAGGATAGTCTTATTATACTTGACAAGACAAATCAATGATTCAATATTTGCGCCAAAGGAACTGACGACACTCTTGCTAGAAATTTCAACTTTTAAGCTGCTCACGAAAGCATTTTACAACCTCCCAAACCATCCACGGACAAGTCAACATGCTGAAAGTTCTTATTTACTTCTCACTTAACATGAACTTTTTACTATTGAAAATTTAACTTTTTAAAGACAGGATGTATTTCAGCACTCTTCCCAAAATCAAAGAGAACTAGCCTGCATCTGACTTGGGATTTGCCGCTTGTAGAAATCTGAGGTATTTGAAATACTTAGCACATATCCTGGTAAGGCATGCACATGTATAGAGTACTTATTCAAATCCTGCCCTTCAAAGAACCTCTCCCACAATGGTATCAACGGTAAATTACCTCTAGTCAATAACATAAGATCCATTTTAGGCACTCTCTTAAATGGAAACTCTTTCTTATAAGGCTCTAATGAAGCCCTCCAAACCAATTCATCATCAGACATTCCATGAATCAAAATCTTTGGCCTAAGTCCAAGTTATGAGTCACACTCTTGCATGGGAGGGCTGCCACGTAAGGTGGGGTGCGAAATTTAAATCTTTATCCACTTATTATGTGGTTAGGTAATGTCTTGATACCCGATAATTAATCAATTACTGCATAATTAAAAATTATTTCAAATTTTTTAAAATTCTACTTATTTTTAATACACTTTATACATCTTACTATCGCGATCATGTGGTATCATACAAAATAAATACATACATTATTATTTCATTAAAACATCCATATACAAATATATATTTTCTCAACTTATAATTTTTTCTAATCTCATATGTGGAGGTAAAAAAAAATTGAAATATCACAAGTTTCCTTTCAAGAATAAAAGAAACAATTTAATACAATCTTATAAGAAGTGAAATCTGTGTTTCCGTACTTTCCTTTATTATGTCTTTCCTTTAAACTTCTTCGTCACATTTTGATTTATTAGATTTTACTTTTTATTAGTCTTGAAATTTTGACTATATATTTTGGTTTTTTTTTTCTTTTAAGGTTTTACTTGTATTATCTCAATCATTAAAGAAGTTTACATGAATATTATAAATGGATTTAACGATAATTACGGATGTTAAATGATACTATATAAATGGATATAGGATTAGAAACTTTGAATATTGAAGGGCGGTGTGTTCACAGTTTCTTAACTGAAAGCTGTCAAATCCCACTTGTGAAAATTATTATAATTGGGGGGAAATTGATACTACAATTAACAATTAAGTATGTGGCTTTAGTTAATCCAATTTACTTAACGCAGTTATATCGTCAATTGAATGCACTTAATTAATTGAATTTGTTTAGCGAGCCATCTAACTGCCCCATGATATATGTGCTATTCAATTATTCAAAGAGAGGATATCTGGATTAAAAAATAACAATCGTGATGTAACTAAACTGGTTTAACCGATAGGAAATGCAGTTGATATGTATATTGTCTTTCAAGCTAGGGATTTTTCTTTAGGTTGGGTATAATGTCAATAAACGTCTGTATCTGAGCTTGACAGATAGGGCCCTGGATCAGCCATGTATTTATCTTGGTCGTAATTTAATTTAAAACATATTCGAAAGTAGTAATATTAATAATTATATAAAATCATACTTTTTAAACTTTTTTATAAAAACATTCCACTCAAAATACCACATCAAACGTATATAACGGTATCAATATTATTAAATTTACAGGGTCTTACAATAACAAGGTTGTAAACCCTCTATAACCTCCTAATAGACATAATCCTTTCGTACTCATGTGGATTTACTACAACACATCCTAATGCTAAGGTACGGGAAGTAACACCCGCGCTCACTAGGGGTGTGCAGACTCCGGAGGGGCTCCTATAGCCCAAGCGCTATAACAAGTCATCTCGTGGCATAATCAAACAGGCCCTCGGCCTCATAACAAGCCATCTCGTGGCATAATCAAACAGGCCCTCGGCCTCATAACAAGCCACCTCGTGGCATAACAAATCAGGCCCCCAGCCTCATAATCATGAATCAGTAACAACATGCTGCGGCGCGCAGCCCAATCCCATAGTATGCTCACTCAGTCAGAAATCTCTCAAGCCACTCGGGCAGCAATAAAACATGATGCTCAGCCCAAAATATCATTTAAAATATCAAAATGGAGTAAATATGGCTTTGTTATAAAAACAGTAGAATACAACATGACTGAGTACAAATATGAAGTCAAAACAGAGAGGAATAGTAGTACAAAGTCCATAAAGGTCCAAAACAGTTGGCATGAGGCCCAAATATGGCGTTCAGCCCAAAACATGGTAATGATTTCCAAAACACAATGATATCAAACAAGTTTTAATGAAATACACGACTTAACAGTCATACGAAACGGACCAAGTCACATTCCCCAACGGTGTACGGCCTTACACTTGTCATCTAGCGTGCGCGACACCTCAAAGTAGCACAACGATGTGAAATTCGGGGTTTCATACTCTCAGGACAACATTTACAATCATTACTTACTTCAATCCGGTCCAAACTCTAGCCCAGCGATGCCTTTGTCTCTCGACTCGGCCTCTGAATGCTCCAAATCTAACCAAAAACAGATTCATACCATCAAAATATGCTAATGGAACAAAGCCCACTCGAAAATAACCAATTTACACCAAGAATCCTGAAATTGGTCAAACCCGACCCCGGGTCCATGTCTCAGAATCCAATAAAAATCACATCAATAGAATCCTTATTCTCCCACGAGTTCATACATACCAAGAACATCAAAATCGGACCTCAAATGACCCCTCAAATCCCCAATTATACTCTCCAATTTCAAGCCCTAATTCCCCAATTTTAGGCTTTAAATCCCACTAATTTCAAATTTAAACAAGTAAGAATCAACATAAGATCTAGTGTTGAGTTCCAAAATCTTACCCCCAAGTGTTTCCCTTCGATTCCCTTTTCAATCCTTCTCAAAATGCTCCAAAATCGCTCAACAATGGAGGAAATAGACCGAAAATAGCGAAAATCGCTTTTAAACATGCTGCCCAGGCAATTTTCCTTAATTACGATCGCGGAAACATCCTCACGATCGCGAAGAACAATTTTTGCTGCCTCAATATTTTACTCTGCGCGATCGCGTTACCCCACACACGAACGCGATGCAGTGGTTCCCTTGAGCTACGCGATCGCAATTGACCCTACGGGAACGTGAAGGGTAACACCAGATTCCTCTGCCGCCTTATTTCTTCTACGCAAACGCGGCCTGGCCCACGCGTTCGCGTTCGCATTGCACAACTTGACTGACCTACGCGATCACGTCCCTTTCTGTACTAACGCGAAGAGTTAACCCAACTGGACTCCCATTTGCCTTACGTGATCGCGAACCTCCTCCCGCGATCGCGATAAAGAACATACTAGTTTCAGAACACCAACAAACCAACAACTCCTTAAGTCCAAAAATGACCCGTTGAGCATCCGAAACTCACCCGAGGCCCTCGGGACCTCAACCAAACATGCCAACATATCCCATAACATCATTCAAACTTGTTCCAACCTTCGGGACGCTTAAAGCAACATCAAAACATCAAAGCATCCACGGATTCAAGCCTAGAAACTCCAAAAACTTCCGAATTCCGATTTCGATCAAAACTTCTATCAAACCTCGCCTGAATGACCTAAAATTTTGCACACGCGTCAAAAATGACACAACGGACATACTCAATTTTCCGAAATTCCATTCCTACCCCGATATCAAAATTTCAACTGCCGACCGAAAAATACAAAATTTCCAATTTTGCCAATTCAAGCCTAAATCTACCACGGACCTCCAAAATACATTTACGGACGCTCTCCCAAGTTCAAAATCACCTAACGGAGCTAATAAAACTATATAAATCCAAATCCGAGATCGAATACTAAAAAGTCAAAACTTGGTCAATGTGATGACCCAAAAGGTCATCACTTGTTTTAAAACGAAACCTCTGTGTTCTAAGGCCTTGAAAACCTCATTTAGAGTCACCTCGACTTGCATGCGCAGTTCGAGCATGTAGCCGGAAAGCTTAAATATGATAATCTGTGAAAAAGGATAAGTTTTGATTATAGAATGAGCTAATTTGACTTCGGTCAATATTTTGTGTAAACGGACCCGGACCCATGATCTGATGGTCCCGGACGTAGTAAAATATGGGACTTGGGCGTATGCCCGTAATCAAATTCTGAGGTCCCGAACCCGAGAAATAAATTTTCAAAGAAAATTATTTTCTGAAATTGTTTAGAGAAATTTGAAATGAAATTTGATTAGAACATGATAGTATCGGGCCCATATTTTGGTTCTAGTGCCGGTACAGGTCTTATACATGGTTTAAGTCATTTCTATAAAGTTTGGTTGAAAACGCACGTCGTTTGACGTGATTCGGACCTAAATTGCTAAATTTGATACTTGATGAAGTTTGAGAAAAAGTTCTTGATTTTGAGGTTTGATCCATTGTTATTGAGGTTATTTCGGCGATTTGATCGCACGAATAAGTTCGTATGATGTTGTTGAGTTAGTATGTGTGCTTGGTTTGGGGTTCCGAGGGCTCGGGGTGAGTTTCGGGATGTTTTAGGCTTAAAACCAAAAAAAATTGCAGGTCTCTGAACGCCACCAGTGCGGTTCGCAGTCAACCTTGTGCGGTGCGCGGTGAAGGCTATGCGGTAGCGGTTGGCTTTGTACGGTCCGCACAGGGCACTGCAGTGCGGTCCGCGGTCTGTTGCGTGCGGAGCGCGGTGGAGACATATGCGGCCGCAGTCCAGTTTGTGCGGTCCGCACAAGATATTGGACCACAGCACATCAGGAAGGCCTGTGCGGCCGCGGTCCATTTTGTGCGGTCCGCACAGAGAAGTCTATGAGGGGTATAAATAGACGGGATTTTCAGTCATTTTTCATTTTTTAAAACCCCAAAAACATAAGAGGCGATTTTATGTAAGGCCCCGGAATTTTTTTTGAAACAATATAGGATTTCGGGGTGCCAAGTAGACTAATTATAATACAATATGTGATATTAACATGGTGGACATCAATTGGATTTGGTAAATAAGTGTACAAGTCTTATGGTAAGTAATTTGGGGTCTAAAGAAGGGCCTACGTCTAAGTCAAATTGGAAAACTTCGTAATAGGCTAAGATTCCAAATGAGCTTGCACTAGTTTAGACTTTGAACGAGCATATCTAGATATATATAAGGTATTATGTGATTAATAACCTATTAAATGAAAGGTCTTTGAGTCTAGTTTCCAACGTTTCAAACCGTTTGTCATTCGGACACTCCTACCAGAAGTTATGACCAAATTACCAAAGCAGCGCAGAACTTTACACTGCCGCGGCGCCCCATGCGGCGCCCGGCGCGCCGTGCCTGTAGGATTTCCAGAATGGTCCGAAATTTCAATTCCAGACATATTTTGAATAGACGCACCGCACCCCGCGGCGCTCCACGCGTCGCGGCTGTACAAAAATGGGTTTTTAAGACCCGAACTCCATTTCATTTAAATCGTTTGGGGTTTGTTTTTTTGGGATATTCGGGTGCTTTTAGAGAGAGGGAAGAGAAATTCTAGAGAGAGGAAGAAACTCAAGTGTCTTGTTCATCAAAAATCTTGTCGAATCCTTGAAATCCAACAAGAAATCCCTCAAGATCTTCATCTAAGAGATTGGGATTGCTAGAATTTCCGGATCATCATAGTAACTTAAGGAAAACTTAAACAAGGTATGTATGGATAAAACCCCTCTTCTTAGAAATTGAGCTCCCACGGTGTCCCCGCATATGTTGTAAGTCCGGAATTTTATTTATGTAGTATTCATTATTTCAAAGGATTTGTTGTTGCAAGAATATATGTGAAAGATGTACCTCAATGTGTTCACTATGCTATTTTTGGTAAATTGGGGATATGTGAAGAATGTGAAGTATATGCTAAATTGCCTAGATTTCAAGTCAAGTTTAAATTGAGATTGTTATACCAAACTATGTGAAACCCTCTATGGGTAGAGATGTTTGAAATAAATCAAATGAATTTGGGAAATAGAGTATGGCCAATGTGCCGAGAACTTGAATTATAATTGTGCCTAGTGATGCCTATGACATGAGGAAATATGAAACAGATTATGAAATGAGCCTTGACTCTACTTTCCCTAAATGACTTCAATAATAAAATGCCCTAAAGGCTTTGTACACAATTTATGCTCCTAAGTGGTTGTTCGAGATAATGTTTTTGTCTGAAAGGATATCCAATGTGATCCAGGTTGTTACATACTTTGATGTTGAAATTGTATATTGTCGTGATTAGAAGAGAGTAATTCAAGAATAATTGGAGTAATTTCTTGTTTATGCCTTTGATGTGTGTTTCTATTGTGGTTTGGTGTGTCTCCTCCTTTTTGGAAGAATCCCTTTGTGTTTAAAGTTCCATTGCTAACGAACTTGAGGTGTATGATTTCTGAAATATTGTATATGCCCATGATTCATGATTTCTCTTATGTGTAATTGACATCTTGGAGTGAATGGCTTCTTGTTGAAATTGATATTGATGTGAAATGTGGGGGAAAATATCTCGAATTATGAAATGTGGCCTTGTGCCAAGCATGATGTGATAATTGTGGCTCCAAGTGCCGATGAACTAATATATGTGAAACAAAAATTGAAGTGAGATGATTAAGGGAAAAGGGTAACGTCTTGGTAAGACGGCTTAGCCGATCGGGCCGTGATCGGACGCCATGCTACACACATGGTGGTATTGCACAAATATTGAAATCGGAAAGTGAAAATAAAATTATGATTGAGGTAACGTCTTGGTAAGATGGCTTAGCCGATCGGGCCGTGATTGGACGCCATGATATATACACATGGTGGTAATGTATTGATGATTGAAACTCGAAAGTGTGAATGAAATAATGGTAATGTCTCTAGGAGACGGCTTAGACGATCGGGCCTTGATCGGACTCCGCTCAAAGAAGCAGTGACAAAGTGGATAATGATGCACAGTGTAGGATGCTCCAATCTAAAATTTCAGAAACTATGTGAAAATCATGTGAACCTCCTTATATCGTTGACATGGTGCTTATTTGAAACTTTGTTTTCTTTATGATTTCCTCTTTATTCTTGTATGAAAGTTCTTTCTAACTAGATGGTGTTTAGTAATACATACTAGTGCTATTTGGCGGCACTAACGTCCCTTTTGCCGGGGGCGTTATATCTTTAAATGGATGTAGGTAGTTCCATAGCAGGCAGTGTTGGTCGCAGCTAGTGATGCATCTTCCTTTCAGCTGATTTGGTGAGCCCCACTTCACTTCGGGGTCCTGTACCGTTGTTTATCATGTACTTTGTATTTAGAGATATAGCCGGAGCTTTGTTTCCGGCATTTTCATATTATTCTTCATTTGTATTTAGAGGCTCTGTAGATAGTTGTGGGTGGTGTTTGGTATTGGAAATTAAATTAGAAATATTGGTATTTGGAAAATATGTTTTCCTTCATATCTATACAAAATTTCACATTTTGGATACTATGGTTGAAATGGCTAATGAAAACAAAATGGAAGTTGTTAATGAAATATTTATAAAGTATGATTAATGGAGTCCATCTCCTTCTTATTCATAAATTAGTTTGGGTATAATGAAACCTAACAGGCTTGCTCAGTCGGGTTTATTCGGTTGAGCGACGGTCGCGCTCCTCCGTTTTGGGGCGTGACAAACTTGGTATCAGAGCCTAAGGTTTTAAAGTGTCATAGGATGACTCGGAGTCATGTCTAGTAGAGTCCTTCTTATCGGTGTGCAGTCGACCACATCTATAAGTTGGAGGCTTTTTTGACAATTAGGAATTTCACCCTTCTTTAATACTCCAGATCGTGCAGTAGTGCTCAAGATAGGGAGTTAATTTCCATTCTATGTCTTAATCTCAAGATGAGAAATTCATGATTTTGGAAGAAGTAAGGAGGGAATGATACCACCATTGAATCTGAGGGAGATTGCCCAAGAGTTTGTTAGAAGAATGTATCTAGTCGTGGAGGGATTGGTAGAACTTGTTGCTAAGGTGAGTACCCTTGTTCCTATTAATGTCTCTGCACCACCAGATCATGTAGTATATTAGTATGTTACTTACGTACGTTAGGGATGCGGAGTCTAGGGGTATCGATTAAGCTATTGCCCTATCAACCTAAAGTCATTAAGTGAGTCAAATTAAAATTTCTACTCGTAGTATATGTACATCCACATTGAAGAATTCTTATAAACATGGTCTTAACAAGGTGTTGAATAACAAAACATTTAATGTATCGACTCTTTGAATGAGACGCATTATTCGTGAATCCACTCTATTACAAATCCTCTTATTTACATTCTTGTAGAATTAAGTTCTATAATTGTGTCCTTGAATGGAGTTATGACTCTAGGATAAATACTTCCCACTTGCTTTTCCTAAATTCTTAACAAGGGACTATACATGATGAATTTCTTACAGAATATTTTATTTAAATGGACAACATCTGCCCACTTGTGCCTATGCATGCACTGTCGTAAAGTTTTGTCACGACCCAAACTGAAGGGCCATGACTAGCACCTGACCACACTTGCCGAGCACCAACGTACATTTCATCTAACCTTAATTATTATCTTTTAAGGATGACGAGATCAATATAAATGGTAGACCTAGATCATGGACAACCAACAATAAAATATGACGGCATGAACATATATAGCAGGGGATGACCAAACAATCAAGAAACTACGTATAAGGTATGAGCTACCACGCTACTATGAAAGACTATACAACAAAAACTAGCCGACAAGGCATACCAAACTATACATGAGCCGACACCTGTCTATGAGCCTCTAAAAGAACATAAGTATTGCAACATAGCCGGAACAGGGCCCCGACATACCCATAATGTCTATAACAAAAATTGCATACCAAGACCAAGGCAAGTCCGGAGAAGGGATCTCGCCAATCACCGCTGAACTGGACAGTCTACTGTGGTGGGGGAGCTGCACCTGCCTGTCTATCAGGACCTGCAGCACGACATGCAGCGTCCACAAATAAAAGAAAGTCAGTACGAATAAAGTACTGAGTATGTAAGGCAAGGAACCATAAATACGATTAGTAATGTAAGCAAAGATAGAGAATATACAACCTGTAACATCTTAGTACCTCTGAGGGCTACTTACATGAAATGCATGATACATATGTATAAATACATAAACCTTTAAAGCATTCGCCTCTGTGGGCATCATCATCATCATATCGTACCCGGCCATAATAGGCTCGGTAGAATCGTACCCGGCCACGTGGAGCTCGGTAAAACCCAACTGATCAGTGGTTGCACAATAGGTGCCGTACCCGGCCAACTATAGCGTGGCTCGGTAGAGTAAAATAGATACATATATATAATGCATGCTCGACTCATGGAATCACATTCTAAACCTTTCGGAGTGACGTAAGGTCGGTATCCTCTATACACGTTATTAGGACTAACTCTTCACTATGAACCTTATAAGATTTAGGAAGTACGAACAACATTGATAACATAAGAATAAGAGAAGTAACATTAACATCAATCGTTCCATAAGAGGGAAAACAATGTAAGTACTGCTAGCTTCTAAGAGTAGAGTATCTTGGAAGCTCGTTCATTACATTATGTACAATCGGAGTCGTGCAAAAGAAGGAAAGGGATAGCCTCACATACCTTGTATATACTGCCCCAATCTCAAGCTATGCAATTGTCAAAACTCCTTAGTCTACAATAAGAGAAACGATACTATCGTTATAGTTTAAGAGTTATAACTATTATGTATCGACCACAACCTATTTTACGATGAAACGGACAGCACCTCCCCTATATATATGACCTCACACCATTCAAAACAGTCACCAAATAGCCCAAACAACATCAATAATAAACATATTGAGCCTCCCAAAATAGTCCACACATAGCCTAATCACTCCATACATACGACGACCACCGTAGTCGTGTCAAACAACCTGGAAATGTTACGAATAACTATCAGCCCATAACCCTACATATATATGGTGTTTCTCCACACCCTTCCTCCTCCAAAACTCCATAAGATAGTAGTAAAATACGCAGCCCAACAACAACGCAAAACAATCCACAAAACAATAACATTACTACCAAGCCTTTCGATATATATCTCACAAGTTCTAGCTTCAATGGCTTAGCCGCAACTTGGATAATCTTAAATACATATAGAGTAAGAGGTTCCTTACCTTTATAAAGAAAGAACAACTCCAATTTGACCTTAAATTTCCATGAAATATCCCTCCAATGCTGCCACAACAACAAAAATAAGAAACTAGCGATCAATTAGTGTTTTTCGGCACTAGAATCACTTTAGAAGGCTTGAAATCACCTAGGATTGATATTAAGAACATGAGGGAGTATTTACAGAACATAAACCCTTTAAAACAACCTCCCACACGAGCTGAAACGACAAAAAAATGAGCAACAACAAGAAGAACAAGAGACTTACTAGCGCCACGGAATTCCAGACACTTGATTTGTGTTGTTTGCCCTTTTTTGGGTCTTGAATCTTGAGAGAACCTTGATAGGATGTTCCTAGGTTCTAAGGTCTGAAAATAGTGAAAATAAATGACTTAAAACGGGTTGGAGGCATCCTATATAGGTCCAAATATCTTAAACCGACTTAGTGGGCCCCATAGAGAGGTGCTTGGCGCAGTCTCGCGAAAATGCGAATATCTCTCTACTCTGAGATCGTATCGATGAACGGTTTAATGAGTTGGAAACTAGACTCATAGATATTTAATTTGGTTGGTAGATCACATCGTAATTCCTTATAAATTATGAGAAAAGATTAGAAACATTTAACCTAATGTTTAAGTAAAATTATGAACCTAAGTTGCGACAACTTTTGTCGACTTTTGTTTCATAACTCGTTTGACTTCAAGACTTATGATACGGATATTATATGATTAAAATACCTTAATAAATGACCTCTTGAGTGTATTAAGCACCGCTAGATTACCTGAAAATACGAGTTACAACATCCTTGATTCGTTTAACTTCTAATACTGGTTAATCACCCTTATACACTCTTGTATCACTTAAGACCAATAGGATTGACTTCTTATCATCTCAAAGATAATTCCTTCTTGGATTTATGTTAACTAATATATGGCATGAACTAACACATGTGGATATGGGTTGTAACAAGTTTACTTATGTGGTGTCGAATTCTATGTAAAGCATCCCAATGTGGGGATCCTTCTCGAGTCACTCTTTTAATCACTTGTGTATATGGCTTCTATGGTCTGAACAGTCACTCTACTCTCTTTCGAGTATCATCACGAAACCTTCTCACTGTCAAGTAACATGAGAGAATGCATCATCACCTATCATATGAGTGCATGTCAATCGAAATGGTCACCGTGTGCATAAAGTCTCTCTGAAAATTGAGATCCTCACATATCCATCATAGGAAGATCATGTGTCGCCATCGTGGTATAACTTTCGTGTCCACTTGGGACATCCCGTAGCAAGTAGCTCACTTGGTTCCTAGTATTGTGGTCGCCCATGATGTAGTCTCGTATTGCAGTTTGGAAGTTAGTACAGCAGAAGCACGTCCATCTCATAAAAAATGATTATTTTCTCTTTATACCTCCACAACATGTTAATTGTATTCCTTAATTAGTGAATTCATTGTTCTAGTTTCCCAACACTTGTTCAATAACCACGAAAGAACAAGACCTTCTATGTGTCACTATGACACTTCCTCTCTCAAGTCAAAATCCATGGAGAATTCATCATGAACATCTGCAAACCTTCCATGATTATTTTGCACTCTCTCATTGAGTTTGGTTGTCTTTACACACTCGACTTCTATAATCATTGACTATGTCATTGTCATATGCGGGGAGTTTTGCTACCCTTGGCATTCCACCTTCTTGGCTGGGTAGGAGTGTTAATTGTCTTTCTCCCCGGAGCATCATGTTAACCATTAGAAACCCTCTAACCAATACATGATTTCATCCCAATATGAAGATGTCCTAGCTATGTGGTTTCACCCGTGAAAGGTTGAGATTAAATGCCTTCAGATTTTTGCACATATCCTGAGCATATTTATTTAGAAGACAAGTTATTGTATCTTTACTTCTCTCTTATAGGATCAATTATCAGGAAGGGCTAAGCTGTTTGAAATATGATAATCTCATAAGTGCTCAACTTCTTTTCATCCTCATGGGCTTGTGGCATAAATTCCTTGTGTCAGTTAACGATAGGAGTGTAATTCAACTTCATGTTTTTTTTGAAACCCATATCGCATTAAAGGTACCAGAATATTCTCATTCTTGATAACTGGATTTTCCTTACACTCTAGGAGACGACTGCGTCACGTACTTGAATATTCCTCCTTAATGATTCCTATTGCCAAAGTACTAGTTACCCATATGCCTCATTTGTTTATTAATTAATGTCGTCACAATGATTAACTTTGTCAGCATTGTTAGTTGTAATTTCATGTCCCTTAGCATATAACCTCAGGAAGTACTATACTCAGCACCTTAATGGATTGCTGAATAATTCCAACCCGATCGTAAACTCCGTTGCTCCTCATTGTATTAAATCCATTGGGTATTGAAGGTTTAAACATGTTAAAGAGGAAGCATCCCCATGCGATCACATATATTCGATAGGTAATTTTATGGTCAGTTTATGATAGCACATCTTAGAGTAATTGTTGAAGGTCATCAAAGGTTAGCGTGGGTGTTCGTATAGAGATTTAGAATTTAGGAGGGTGAACAGGTTATTTTCAATATTTTCCCCTAAAGATGTTATGTAAGTTGATAATGAAGGTTGTATAAGTGTATTTCACATTAGGCCACACTAAGAGTATGAAGTTTCCCCATAGTTGTTCCCCATATATTTTGTGTTTTCACGTGCCTACGTCTAAGAAGGCAGTTGGATATCCTTTATGTATCATTTCGGAGGAAATTATTGAAGGTGAAGTTAATGAATGGTTAGCGTATGTGAGGTATCTAGCTTTCATCCTTGTTAGGTAAGTTTGGGGGTGGAGGTTGCTTCCGTAAATGTGTTCTAGCGAAGTCTGTAGGTATAAGAGGCCACATTGAAGGGCGAGAGTGTTATGGAAATAAGGTATTTTTTCTTGATTGTATATCAATAAGCTTTGACTCGAAAGATACCTTATAGGTGTTATGATCTAAAAATGTGCAGTCCATGTTCATGTGTCATTATGATAATGTAGTTCTTGTGATGCTGAGAATTAGTGATATGGGTATATACATTGTGGTGCTTTGTCGAGTTATAGATGAGTTTTTAGGATGGTTTTGGGTGATTCTCTGACAGGTGGATAGGCCTAGTTACAAAGGAGATCCTGCCGAAATTTCTAAAATTTTTGGGAGTTAGTCAAAATTTAGCGACTTGAGGTAGGATAGAAAAGAGATATGTTATGTTAGGTATTTGGGTAAGGCTCTATCTCTCATTCTAGGAAGAATGATTCTAAGCGGGGGATAATGTAAGGTCCCGTAAAAAATTTCGAAACAATATAGGATTTTGGGGTGCCAGGTAGACTAATTATAATACATTATGTGATATTAACATGGTGGACATCAATTGGATTTGGTAACTAAGTGTACAAGTCTTATGGTAAGTAATTTGGGGTCCAAGGAAGGGCCTACGTCTAAGTCAAATTGGAAAGCTTCGTAATAGGCTAAGATTCCAAATGAGCTTGCACTAGTCTAGACTTTGAACGAGCATATCTAGATATATATAAGGTATTATGTGATTAATAACCTATTAAGTGAAAGGTCTTTGAGTCTAGTTTCCAACGCTTCAAACCGTTCGTTATTCGGACACTCCTACCAGACGTTATGACCATATTACCAAAGCAACGCAGAATTTTACACTATCGCGGCGCCCCATGCGGCGCCCGGCGCGCCGTGCCTGTAGGAATTCCAGAATGGTCCGAAATTTCAATTCCAGACATATTTTGAACAGACGCCCCGCACCCTGTGGCGCCCCACGCGTCGCGGCTGTACAAAAATGGGTTTTTAAGACCCGAACTCCATTTCACTCGTTTGGGGTTTGTTTTTTTGGATATTCGAGTGCTTTTAGAGAGAGGGAAGAGAAATTCTAGAGAGAAGAAGAAGCTCAAGGGCCTTGTTCATCAAAAACCTTGTCAAGTCCTTGAAATCCAACAAGAAATCGCTCAAGATCTTCATCTAAGAGATTGGGATTGCTAGAATTTTCGGAACGTCATAGTAACTTATGGAAAGCTTAAAAAAGGTATGTATGGATAAAACCCCTCTTCTTAGAAATTGAGCTCCCATGGTGTCCCCCCATATGTTGTAAGCCCGGAATTTGATTTATGTAGTATTCATTATTTCAAAGGATTTGTTGTTGCAAGAATATATGTAAAAGATGTACCTCAATGTGTTCAATATGCTATTCTTGGTAAATTGGGGATTGTGAAGAATGTGAAGTATATGCTAAATTGCCTAGATTTCATGTTAAGTTTAAATTGAGATTGTTATACCAAACTATGTAAAATCCTCTATGGGTAGAGGTGTTTGAAATAAATCAAATGAATTTGGGAAATAGAGTATGGCCAACGTGCCGAGAACTTGAATTATAATTGTGCCTAGTGATGCCTATGATATGAGGAAATATGAAACAGATTATGAAATGAGCCTTGACTCTACTTTCCGTAAATGACTTCAATAATAAAATGCCCTAAAGGCTTTGTACACAATTTATGCCCCTAAGTGGCTGTTCGAGATAATGTTTTTGTCTTATAAGTACATCCAATGTGATCCAGGTTGTTACATACTTCGATGTTGAAATTGTATATTGTCGTGATTGGAAAAGAGTAATTCAAGAATAATTGGTGTAATTTCTTGTTTACGCCTTTGATGTGTGTTTCTATTGTGGTTTGGTGTGTCTCCTCCTTTTTGGAAGAACCCCTTTGTGTTTAAAGTTCCATTACTAACGAACTTGAGGTGTATGATTTCTGAAATATTGTATATGCCCATAATTCATGATTCCTCCTACGTGTACTTGACATCTTGGAGTAAATGACTTGTTGTTGAAATTGATATTGATGTGAAATGTGGGGAAAAATAGATCGAATTATGAAATGTGGCCTAGTGCCAAGCATGATATGATAATTATGGCTCCAAGTGCTGATGAACTAATATATGTGAAACAAAAATTGAAGTGAGATGATTAATTGAAAAGGGTAACGTCTTGGTAAAACGGCTTAGCCGATTGGGCCATGATCGGACGCCATGCTACACACATGGTGGTATTGTACTGATATTGAAATCGGAAAGTGAAAATAAAATTATGATTGAGGTAACGTCTTGGTAAGATGGTTTAGCCGATCAGGCCGTGATCGGACGCCATGATATATACACATGGTGGTAATGTATTGATGATTGAAACTAGAAAGTGTGAATGAAATAATGGTAACGTCTCTGGGAGACGGCTTAGTTGATCGGGCCGTGATCGGACTCCGCTCAAAGAAGCGGTGGCTAAGTGGATAATGATGCACAGTGTGGGATGCTCCAATCCAAAATTTCAGAAACTATGTGAAAATTATGTGATCCTCCTTATATTGTTGACATGGTGCTTATTGGAAACTTTGTTTTCTTGTAGTGATTTCCTCTTTATTCTTGTATGAAAGTTCTTTCTACCTAGATGGTGTTTAGTTATACATACTAGTGCTATTCGACGACACTAACGTCCCTTTTGCCGGGGGCGCTATATCTTTAAATAGATGTAGGTGGTTCCATAGCAGGTAGTGTTGGTCGCAGCTAGTGACGCATCTTCCTTTCAGCTGATTTGGTGAGCCGCATTTCATTTCGGGCTCCTGTACCGTTGTTTATCATGTACTTTGTATTTAGAGCTATAGCCGGAGCCTTGTTTCCGGCATTTATATATTTTTCTTCAGTTGTATTTAGAAGCTCCGTAGACAGTTGTGGGTGGTGTTTGGTATTGGGAATTAAATTAGAAATATTGGTATTTGGCAAATATGTTTTCCTTCATATCTATAAAAAATTTAACATTTTTGATATTATGGTTGAAATGGCTAATGAAAACAAAATGGAAATTGTTAATGAAATATTTATAAAGTATGATTAATGGAGTCCATCTCCTTCTTATTCATAAATTAGTTTGGGTAGAATGAAACCTAACAGGCTTGCTTAGTCGGGTTTACTCGGTTGAGCACCGGTCGAGTGCTCCTCGGTTTTGTGGCATGACAAAGTTGGTATCAGAGCCTATGGTTTTAAAGTGTCCTACGATGTCTCTGAGCCGTGTCTAGTATAGTCCTTCTTATCAGTGTGGAGTCGACCACATCTATAAGTTGGAGGCTATTCGGACATTTAGGAATTTCACCCTTCTTTAATACTCCAGATCGTGCAGTAGAGCTCAAGATAGGGAGCTAATTTCCATTCTATATCTTAATCTCAAGATGAGAAATTCATGATTTTTGAAGCAGTAAGGAGTGAATGATACCACCATTGAATCTGAGGGAGATTGCCCAAGAGTTTATTAGAAGAATGTATCGTGGAGTCACCAAAATCATCATCTCTTAAGATTTCCTTCTACCGATTTCTTCTTTTATTGTTGGAGAGACATGGGTAGCCGTTGGACTGAGTATGGATGTTCTTTCTACTGCGTAGCTGTTGCCGAATATTGCGTTGTTCCTAAATCTGGTACAAGCTCGTGGGCTGATTTTGGGTATGCCAAAAATTATTCTTTTATATACATTCTATAATGATTTATCTGGTTATTTTTAATGTTTGGTTCGATTCTTCTCCAAAAGTTACAACAGGTCTAGCTAGGGCTTGAACTCCAGAAATATTTAGGGATTCCTCAATAAACTTTGTCCAGTGAAGTAAATTTTTTCTCATTATTGACAACGAGGTAGTGATTTCATTCCAAGATATTTTTTATGACGTTATATTGTGATTACAAAGTTTTATTTTTTGATTGTTAAATTTTAAATTTTTTGTTTATTTGCTTGTTTTATTCTTTTTCGCTCTTTACTGTCAATGTATAAATTCCATATGAGTTGTTACATATTATCATACCTAACGTCTTAATAAATCCAAATGTAATGATAAGGATACTGTTTCATGAATTTGAATTTTAAATGTCAATATCACATTATGACATAATAATTTTGATAGGGTTTCAAGCGGATATTTGTTTACTTTTTACGGTGTTAAATGTAATGGGTACTAGTAAAGCGACAAGATAAAAGAATATTATATAATTTATGTAGTGAAATAAGGGTGTTAGTAATTAAATTAGTAATTTTGAACTTCAAAACTTGTACCAAGAATGAGATTATTTTCCAGGGGCTATAAAAACATGTAGCACAATATCTAAAATTGATCCTGTTCATTTAATTGTTTATATCTCTAAGTAGTTAAGTAGACAACAGAATTAGAGGGTCCCTTATTGAGTTATGATTTCTTTTGATTTTTCTTCGTAAAAATAATATACTATATTATATTTTGTTTTAATTGTGAGGGTTATGTTTGATCAGTTGATTAAAATATTCTTTGTGTTTGGCCACGATATTCACTTTGAGTTAACTTGTACCTATTTTCTCATCTTAGATTTAACATTTGCATTATCCCGGGATTTTTATAATCTTCTATCCATAGAAATGTATAATATTCATGTGAAGGAAATCTCGTTGGTGCTAAGTTATGTAGAAATTCTTAGTTTCACCATTTTTTCCTTCGATCATGTATGTATGTATTTGGTGTATCTCTAGTTATATTTCTTAGCTGCTAATGAAATCATGATCTTGGTTGCTAATATATTTTTCGATATCAATTGCTACATTTCAGGATTATCTATTGTTATCCTTCATCTTGTTTGACTCTTTTAACTTCTTGGGGAATATTAGGAGCAAACATATGAGTATGTAGTTAAATTAGGCTGAGCAACTGTACCTTTTTCCCCTAAAATAATATCATTAAAGTGTAGAATACTGTTATTTGTCATGACTTGAGTGATATCAAAATTTGTGAATAAGTTATATACCTCATTTATCATAAATTACTAAATTAGTAGTTAGGTAGTGTAGTATTTGAGCAGTGGTAGAAAAGAAATCCTTTTCTCTGTTTGAGCTTCTATGTCATTGTTCAGAATATCTTGATTTCATTTATATAATTCTCTATGTAAGGAAATTACTTCCTTGAAGGATATGAATATGCTGCTTTAAAAGATAGTAAATATGTGGCTAATTCTTGGTAAGTTAAATGTGTTCTTGCTGGAGAAATGGATAATTAGGACATTGCAGGTACTTATATGTTATTCTGATGTGGTGTTAATATCTGCAGGTACAAGGTGAAGGACCAAGTATATTCAAATAGCAAGAAGTTGAACACAAAGTGCAAAAAATTTTAACCTTAATGTAGATACGAAGAATACCATCAACAATAATTTTTTTCGACTAATAGAGTCCATATGAAGATGCTACACTAGCAGAAATTGCTCCCTCAGAGGTTGTACAGAGTTTAACAACTGCGTCCAGAGGTACTAAGCTGAAATATTAGGGTAGAGTTTGAAAATTAATGCAATTAAAGGCTAGCAGCTTGGTAGTGTTTAACTTTAGCTTGTTTCAGCTGTGCACAGTTTTAGACATTGTTGTAGAGATTCAATCTCCATTTAGTTCAACGGCTTGACGTACTCAGTTTTAACATAAGTTTAAATTGATACCAAGTGAAGTTTTCAAGGCATAGTGGATGCAAAAATAAAGATTTGTTGAATATAAAATCAAGACAGTTTCATGGTAGAAAAAAAAAGACTTGGCTGAAGGAGATCAAACCACAACAACAGAACCAGCCTCTTATACCAGATATTTTTCCTGCAGACAAAAGCTAATACACAATTTGTCCAATTCTTTTTCCTTATTGCTACAAAATTGAGTTATTCATTTACAGTTAGTTGTCGGTTGATCTAATTTTTGCCTTCAAACTGATTTTTTCAACTTATATTAGTTGAATTACTCACTTTGGAGTGTATTAGATAGACTGGTATAGCGTGAATATTTAGATGGTTATACTATGTAAAGTCTAAATTCAGAAATATGTAGGAGGTAAGGTATATGTCCCCTTCCTTGTATTTGACATGTTAATAAAATCTATATGTCTGTATGATTAATCTTAATATGCATATATGAAAGCTTGATGTTATTGATAATTTTGTCTGTATTAAACTAATTATTTTTGTTTCAAATTGTATAATATTCTGGTAATAAATTGGATATTAGAGAATTAGCAAATAGACTTTTAGTCCTTTAAGATATTTAAGGGCAATAATTTTTGGTCAATAAATATATTTAGACGCCAGATGAGTCTTTGTCTAAGGCCAGAAATATGGTCCCTAAACGTGTTTTAGAGACCAGAATAGTGCTAGTCGGTAAAACTAATTAACGACCAGTCACTAAGTCGTCCTTATTGCCTTTTAGCGACGGAGTCTATAACGACCGGTGGTGACCAGATTTTACTGGTCCCTACTGATCTTTTGAGACCAGAATTGGTATTTTTAGGACCATTTTTCTCATCTCTAAAGGCCAGTTTTCTTGTAGTGATCTCCTCTTTATTCTTGTATGAAAGTTCTTCCTAACTAGATGGTGTTTAGTTATACATACTAGTGCTATTCGACGGCACTAACGTCCCTTTTGCCGGGGGCGCTATATCTTTAAATAGATGTAGGTGGTTCCATAGCAGGCAGTGTTGGTCGCCGCTAGTGACGCATCTTCCTTTCAGCTGATTTGGTGAGACCCACTTCATTTAGGGGTCCTGTACCGTTGTTTATCATGTACTTTGTATTTAGAGCTATAGCCGGAGCCTTGTTTCCGGCATTTATATATTATTCTTCAGTTGTATTTAGAGGCTCCATAGCCAGTTGTGGGTGGTATTTGGTATTGGGAATTAAATTAGAAATATTGGTATTTGGCAAATATGTTTTCCTTCATATCTATAAAAAATTTAACATTTTGGATACTATGGTTGAAATGGCTAATGAAAACAAAATGAAAGTCGTTAATGGAATATTTATAAAGTATGATTAATGGAGTCCATCTCCTTCTTATTCATAAATTAGTTTGGGTAGAATGAAACCTAACAGGCTTGCACAGTCGGGTTTACTCGGTTGAGCGTCGGTCAGGTGCTCCTCGGTTTTGGGGCGTGACAAAGTTGGTATCAGAGCCTAAGGTTTTAAAGTATCCTAGGATGTCACGGAGCCGTGTCTAGTAGAGTCCTTCTTATCGGTGTGGAGTCGACCACATCTATAAGTTGGAGGCTATTCGGACATTTAGGAATTTCACCCTTCTTTAATACTCTAGATCGTGTAGTAGAGCTCAAGATAGGGAGTTAATTTCCATTCTATGTCTTAATCTCAATATGAGAAATTCATGATTTTTGAAGCAGTAAAGAGTGAATGATACCACCATTGAATCTGAGGGAGATTGCCCAAGAGTTTATTAGAAGAATGTATCGTGGAGTCACCAAAATCATCATCTCTTAAGATTTCCTTCTACCGATTTCTTCTTCTATTGTTGAAGAGACATGGGTAGCCGTTGGACTGAGTATGGATGTTCTTCCTACTGCATAGCTGTTGCCGAATATTGCGTTGTTCCTAAATCTGGCACAAGCTTGTGGGCTGATTTTGGGTATGTCAAAAATTATTCTTTTATATACGAATTATAATGATTTATCTGGTTATTTTTTAATGTTTGGTTCGATTCTTCTCCAAAAGTTACAACAGGTCTAGCTAGGGCTTGAACTCCAGAAATATTTTGGGATTCCTCAATAAACTTTGTCCAGTGAAGTAAATTTTTTCTCATTATTGACAACGAGATAGTGATTTCATTCCCAGATATTTTTTATGACGTTATAGTGTGATTACAAAGTTTTATTTTTTGTTTGTTAAATTTTAATTTTTTTGGTTATTTCCTTGTTTTATTCTTTTTCGCTCTTTACTGTCAATGTATAAATTCCATATGAGTTGTTACATATTATCAAACCTAACGTCTTAGTGAATCCAAATGTAATGATAAGGATACTGTTTCATGAATTTGAATTTTAAATGTCAATATCAATTTATGATATAATAATTTTGAAAGGGTCTCAAGCGGATATTTGTTTACTTTTTACGGTGTTAAATGTGATGGGTACTAGTAAAGCGACAAGATAAAAGAATATTATATAATTTATGTAGTGAAATAAGGGTGTTAGTAATTAAATTAGTAATTTTGAACTTCAAAACTTGTACCAAGAATGAGATTATTTTCCAGGGGCTATAAAAAGATGTAGCACAGTATATAAAATTGATCATGTACAATTAATTGTTTATATCTCTAAGTAGTTGAGTAGACAGCAGAATTAGAGGGTCCCTTATTGAGTTATGATTTCTTTTGATTTTTCTTCGTAAAAATAATATACTATATTATATTTTGTTCTAATTGTGAGGGTTATGTTTGATCAGTTGGTTAAAATATTCTTTGTGTTTGACCACGATATTCCCTTTGAGTTAACTTGTACCTATTTTCTCATCTTAGATTTAACATTTGCGTTATCTCGGGATTATTATCATCTTCTATCGATAGAAATGTATAATATTCTTGTGAAGGAAATCTCGTTGGTGCTAAGTTATGTAGAAATTCTTAGTTTCACTATTTTTTCCTTGGATCATGTAAGTATGTATTTGGTGTATCTCTAGTTATATTTCTTAGCTGCTAATGAAATCATGATCTTGGTTGCTAATATATTTTTCGATATCAATTGCTACATTTCAGGATTAGCTATTGTTATCCTTCATCTTGTTTGACTCTTTTGACTTCTTGGGGAATATTAGGAGCGAACATATGAGTATGTAGTTAAATTAGGCTGAGCAACTGTACCTTTTCCCCCCAAAATAATATCATTAAAGTGTAGAATACTGTTATTTGTCATGACTTGAGTGATATTAAAGTTTGTGAATAAGTTATATACCTCATTTATCATAAATTACTAAATTAGTAGTTAGGTAGTGTAGTATTTGAGCAGTAGTAGAAAAGAAATCCTTTTCTCTGTTTGAGCTGCTATGTCATTGTTCAGAATATCTTGATTTCATTTATATGATTCTCTATGTAAGGAAATTACTTCCTTGAATGATATGAACATGCTGCTTTAAAAGATAGTAAATATGTGGCTAATTCTTGGTAAGTTAAATGTGTTCTTGCTGGAGAAATGGATAATTTGGACATTGCAGGTACTTATATGTTATTCTAATATGGTGTTAATATCTGCAGGTACAAGGTGAAGGACCAAGTATATTCAAATAGCAAGAAGTTGAACACAAAGTGCAAAATATTTTAACCTTAATGAAGATACGAAGAATACCATCAACAATAATTTTTTTCGACTAATAGAGTCCATATGAAGATGCTACACTAGCAGAAATTGCTCCATTAGAGGTTGTACAGAGTTTAACAACTGCGCCCAGAGGTACTAAGCTAAAATATTAGGGTAGAGTTTGAATATTAATGCAATTGAAGTCTAGCAGCTTGATAGTGTTTAACTTTAGCTTGTTTCAGCTGTGCACAGTTTTAGACATTGCTTAGAGATTCAATCTCCATTTAGTTCAACGGCTTGACGTACTCAGTTTTAACAAAAGTTGAGATTGATACCAAGTGAAGTTTTCAGGGCATAATGGATGCAAAAATAAAGATTTGTTGAATATAAAATCAAGACAGTTTCATGGTAGAAAAAAAAAAGACTTGGCTGAAGGGGATCAAACCACAACAACAGAACCGGCCTCTTATACCAGATATTTTTCTTGCAGACAAAAGCTAATACACAATTTGTCCAATTCTTTTTCCTTATTGCTACAGAACTGAGTTATTCATTTACAGTTAGTTGTCGATTGATCTAATTTTTGCCTTCAAACTGATTTTTTCAACTTATATTAGTTGAATTACTCACTTTGGAGTGTATTAGACATACTGGTATAGCGAGAATATTTAGATGGTTATACTATATATAGTCTAAATTCAGAAATATGTAGGAGGTAAGGTATATGTCCCCCTCCTTGTATTTGACATGTTAATAAAATCTTTAGGTCTGTATGATTATTCTTAATATGCATATATGAAAACTTGATGTTACTGATAATTTTGTCTGTATTAAACTAATTATTTTTGTTTCAAATATAAATTGGATATTAGAGAATTAGCAAATAGACTTTTAGTCCTTAAAGATCTTTAAGGACCATAATTTTTGGTCACTAAATATATTTAGGCGCCAGATGAGTCTTTGTCTAAGGACCAGAAATATGGTCCCTAAACGTGTTTTAATGACCTTAATAGTGCTAGTCGGAAAAACTCATTAACGGCCAGCCACTACAGTCGTCTTTATTGCCTTTTAGCGACGGAGTCTATAGCGACCGGTGGTGACCAGATTTTACTGGTCCTTACTAATCTTTTGAGACCAGAATTGAACTTTTTAGGACCATTTTTCTCGTCTCTAAAGGCCAGTTTTCTTGTAGTGATTTCCTCTTTATTCTTGTATGAAATTTCTTTCTAACTAGATGTGTTTAGTTATACATACTAGTGCTATTCTACGGCGCTAACGTCCCTTTTTCCGGGGGCGCTATATCTTTAAATAGATGTAGGTGGTTCCATAGCAGGCAGTGTTGGTCGCGGCTAGTGACGCATCTTCCTTTTAGCTGATTTGGTGAGCCCCAATACATTTCGGGGTCTTGTACCGTTGTTTATCATGTACTTTATATTTAGAGCTATAGCCGGAGCCTTGTTTCAGGCATTTACATATTGTTCTTCAGTTGTATTTAGAGGCTCCGTAGACAGTTGTGGGTGGTGTTTGGTATTGGGAATTAAATTAGAAATATTGGTATTTGGCAAATATGTTTTCCTTCATATCTAAAAAACATTTAACATTTTGGATACTACGGTTGAAATGGCTAATGAAAACAAAATGGAAGTTGTTAATGAAATATTTATAAAGTATGATTAATGGAGTCCATATCCTCCTTATTCATAAATTAGTTTGGGTAGAATGAAACCTAACAGGGTAGCTAAGTCGGGTTTACTCGGTTGAGCGTCGGTCGCGCTCCTCGGTTTTGGGGCATGACATTTTTCAAACAACCTTTCTTCTCCAAATCAATTGTAAGTCATTTTTAACTAGTTTTCTTCAATCATTAATATCTTTTAACATGATTTCAACTTCAAAGCAATGATTTTCATGGGGAAAATTGGGTGTTTTGGGTAGAACCTAGGTTTTTCAAAAATTGGGGATTTGGACCTCGATTTGAGGTCGGATTTAAAAAAATATCATATATTTGGGTTCGTGGGGGAATGAGTAATCGGGTTTTGGTTCGAACCTCAAGTTTTGACCATGTGGGCCCTGGGGCGATTTTTGACTTTTTGGGTAAAACTTTGGAAAACTCATTTTCATGCATTGGGGTTGATTCATTTAGCATTTATTGATGTAATTAAGTAAGTTGTGACAAGATACGAGCGAATTGGCGGTGGAATCAAGGGGTAAAGCTATAATTGAAGCTTGAGTTGTGTTCGATGCATCGAGGTAAGTGTTTGGTCCAACCTTAACTTGAGGGATTAGGAGTTGTGTCTTATTTGCTATTTGTTTCTTGTTGAGTATGATGTATAGACATGGTGACGAGTATCTATGCGTTGGTGTCAAGCATGACCGTGAGTCTTATCTTGTGATTTTCATGATCTCGTTGTGTTATTCATGCCTTAGTGAAGACCTCTATTTGTTGTGGAAAGAGTTGTGACCTATGAACATTGAGGAGCGTTGGCGCAAATTGTATAACGAATTGTGAAAGTGCAAGTGATAATCGAAACTCTAAAGCATTGGCTCGAGTTATGAAGTGAATTGTGAAGTAAAAGTGATAAAGAGAAGAGATCATTATGTTATCCTTTTCCGGGCTATTGTAGAGTTGAGGTTTCCTTGCATTGTGTTCTTAATTGATACTACGGATGTTTAGGTTGATGATTCTTCATGGTAGGTGTTGTAACAAGTTTAGTTATAGCTGAGGTAGTTAGATGTTGAAACTAGTTGAGTTATAGTTGAGATAGTTAGGTGTTGGAACAAGATTTCTTATGGTTGTTTCTCCCTTGCCGGGACATATATACTTGTACTATGGAGTTCCCTTGCTGGGATAGTATAGTATATTGTTGATGTCTTGCCGAGATGGTTAATTATGAATATTGTTGACTGTATATTGGATAGGGTTGTATGCCGCAACATTTATATATGTGGATCGGGTTGCACGCCGCAACAGATATTATATTGGATCGAGTTGCACGCCGCAACAGTTATACATATGGATCGGGTTACACGCTGCAACTGATATTATATTGGATCGGGTTGCACGCCGCAACAGTTATATATGTGGATCTGGTTGCACGCCGCAACAGATATTATATTAGACGGGTTGCACGCCGCAATAGTTATATACGTGGATCAGGTTGCATGCCGCAACAGTGTTAAATGATAAGGGATCGGGTTGCACGTCGCAACAGTATTGTTATGGTTTTGATTGTAGACATTGAGTGTTTCTCCATACTTTATTAAGTTTCTGATAGAATTGATATGCTTCCCCGAAGCATGTTTCTCCATTCCTTTAAAACTGTTATTTCCTGTTTATATTTCTGCTGTATATTATATAACTGCACAGGTTTATCTGGAGTTTGGTCCTAGCCTCGTCACTACCTCGCCGGGGTTAGGCCAGACACTTACCAGCACATGGGTCGGTTGTGCTGATACTACACTATACACTCTGTGTAAATATCGGAGCGGCACTTGATAAGCAGCAGTAGCTCGAGAGCCAGCCTTCAGTCCACCAAGATACCGAGGTAGCCTTGCAGGCATCCGCAGGCCCGACGTCTCCTCTATCTTATTATATATTTTGTTATCTCAAGTATTCAAGACAAACAATGTTATATTTCTTTCAAACAGTTGTATTTAGTACTCTTAGTAGTCCGTGGATGTTGTGACACCAGGTTCTGGGTAGTGACAGGTATTGACTTTTGAAACATTCTAGTTTTATATTTATTTAAGATTTCCTCTTAAATCTCATATTCCGCTGTTATTTAACTGTTTATTTCCTTGTTAATCTAATTGGTAAGAAGTTTTAAAATAAAGGAGTTAATGATTTCTAAGTTCATGGCTTGCCTAGCTTCTACGAGTAGGCGCCATCACGACTCCCGAGGGTGGGAAATCTGGGTCGTGACAAGTTGGTATCAGAGCTCTAGGTTACATAGTTCTCACAATTTATGGACAAGCTCAGTAGAGTTTGTGGGATCGGTATGGAGACGTCTGTATTTATCCCCCAGAGGATACAGAGTTAGGAAAATCTCACATTTGTTCTTTCTTGTTGTGCGGTTTTGTTTCTCAATGCTAATTGAACTTCTACTCTATTCTTTCATAGATGGCGAGAACACACACTTCCTCATCTACCGCTCAGCAGCCCGAGCCCCTAGCAGTAGCTCCCACGAAGGGCAAAGGGCGAGGCCAAGGCCGCGCCAGAGGAGAGGTAGGGGTAGAGCTCAACCCCGAGCAGCAGCCCCAGTAGCGGAGCCTCAGGTTGTCTTTGACGATGAGGTTCCGGCTCCAGCAGCTCCGGTGGGCCCAGCTCAGGTCCTAGATGGGTTTATTGCTACCCCAGACCTTCAGGATGCTCTCTTCCAATTAGTGGACCTCATGGAGAGTGTCACCCGAGCGGGCTTACTTCCTGTAGCACCAGCCGTCTCTCAGGATGGAGGAGGGGCCTAGACTCCTGCTACTCGCACTCCGGAGCAGGTAGCTCCTCAGATTCAGACTCCAGTGGTTCAGCCAATTGGAGCAGTTCAGTCGGGTATGGTAGCCTAGACCGATGATGGAGCGACTATGTCTGCCGATGCTTTGTGGAGGCCGGATAGGTTCACCAAGCTCTTCACTTCCACTTTCAGCGGTGCATCTACTGAGGATCCCCAGGATTATCTAGACAACTGCCACGAGGTTCTCAGGAATATGGGTAGTATTGAGACCAATGGGGTCGATTTGCTACATTTTGCTTGTTTGGATCTGCCAAGACTTGGTGGAGGAATTATTGCTTAGCTAGACCAGTCGGATCACCAGCCTTGACTTGGGAGCAGTTCACACAGCTATTTCTGGTGAAGTTTCTCCCTATTACTCAGCGAGAGGCTTATCGGAGGCAGCTTGAGCACCTTCAGCAGGGTTTCATGACGGTTACCTAGTTTGAGACTAGGTTCATCGACGTAGCTCTCCATGCTCTTGTCATACTTCCTATGGAGATAGAGGGTGAGGAGGTTTATTGATGGTATTATTCAGCCAATTCGCCTTCAGATGGTTAGGGAGGCTAGGAGTGAGATCACCTTTCAGGAGGCGGCCAATGTGGCCCGTAAAGTGGAGATGGTCCTGTCATAGGAAGGTGGTCATGGGTCGGATACGAGGCCCCGTCATTCAGGTAGATTCAGTGGTGTCTTGTCTTGAGGCAGGGATTCACATGGTAGAGGCCATCCTTCTAGGCCCTTTTAGTCAGCTCTTCAGGTCTCTCACAGCGCTTCAGGTAGTCGTGGTCTACAAATGCAGTATCCCGATGAATAGTCCTACAGTGCACCACCAGCTCCTATTAGTGCACCGCCGCTCCAGAGTGTTCGGGGTGGTCATTCGGGTTGCCAGGTTAGTCTCAGTTTCCTCAGCCATAGCACTTAGGTAGATGTTTTGAGTGTGGTGAGTATGGTCATATCAGGAGGACTTGTTCGAGGTTGGTGGGTACTCAGTCGCAGTAACAAGGTTCCCGTACTATGGTCCAGGCACCAGGTGTTCCACAGACCATCCAGCCAGCTAGAGGTGGGGGTAGAGGTGCTAGAGGTGGAGGTAGAGGATTTAGAGGTGGAGCTCAGGCCACTAGAGGTGGAGGCCAGCCAGCTGTAGACCGTCCTAGAGATGGAGCCCAGGGTGGTGGGGCCCAGCCCCGATGTTATGGTCTTCCATCCAGGCCCGAGGTTGAGGCTTCAGATGTGGTTATCACATGTACTATTCTGGTTTGTAATAGAGATTCTTCAGTGTTATTTGATCTAGGGTCTACATACTCGTATGTGTCATCTTATTTTGCATTGTATCTGATTATGCCTAGTGATTGAGTGAGTGCTCCTATTTATGTGTCTACACCGGTGGGTGATTCTATTGTAGTAGATCGAGTCCATCGTTCTTGTATTGTGGTAATTGGGGGTCTTGAGACTCGTGTGGATTTGTTGTTTCTAGATATGGTCAATTTTGATGTTATATTGGGAATGGACTGGTTATCACCTTACCACACTATCTTGGACTGTCATGCCAAGACTGTGGCCTTAGCTTTACCGGGTATGCCTCGTTTAGAGTGCAGAGGGACTCCTGGTCATTCTACCCTTAGTGTTATCTCTTATGTGAAGGCTCGGCGCATGGTCGAGAAGGGGTGTTTGGCCTATTTGGCGGATGTTCATGAATCTAGTACTGAGGTTCCCTCTATTGATTCTATGTCAGTTGTTTGTGAGTTTCCTGAGGTATTCCCTTCAGACTTGCCGGGTATGCCACCCGATAAGGATATTGATTTTTGCATTGATTTGGCTCTGGGAACTCGGCCCATTTCTATCCCGCTGTATTGTATGGCCCCGCCTGAGTTGAAAAAGATGAAGGAACAGTTGCAAGACTTGCTTGAGAAGGGTTTCATTAGGCCCAGTGTTTCGCCTTGGGGTGCGCCAGTGTTGTTTGTTAAGAAGAAGGATGGGTCGATGAGAATGTGTATTGATTACCGGCAGTGTTACAATCAAGAATAAGTATCCATTGTGGAAGATTGATGATTTGTTTGATCAGCTTTAGGGTGCCATGGTATTTTCGAAGATTGACTTGAGATCTAGCTACCATCAGTTGAGGATTAGAGCATCTGATATCCCTAAGATAGCTTTCCGCACTCGGTACGAGCATTATGAGTTCTTGGTCATGTCATTCGGGTTGACAAATGCTCCCGCATATTTTATGGATTTGATGAACCGAGTGTTCAGGCCTTATTTGAACTTGTTCGTGATAGTATTCATTAATGATATTTTGGTATATTCCCGCAGCCAGGAGGAGCACGAGCAACATCTTAGAGTGGTTCTTCAGACCTTGAGGGATAGTCAGTTATATGCTAAATTCTCGAAGTGTGACTTCTGGTTGAGTTTAGTTGCATTCCTGGGTCATGTTGTGTCCGCAGAGGGTATTCAGGTTGATCCGAAGAAAATTGAGGTAGTCAAGAACTGGCCTAGACCAGCGTCAGCTACAGAGATTTGGAGTTTCTTGGGATTGGTAGGCTACTATCGTCGGTTCGTGGAGGGGTTTTCATCTATTGCAACTCCGATGACTAGGTCGACCCATAAGGGTGCCCAGTTCAGATGGTCGGACGAGTGTAAGTCGATCTTTCAGAAGCTCAAGACAGCTCTGACTACAGTACTGGTGTTGGTATTGCCCACAGGATCAGGGACTTATACAATTTTTGATGCTTCCCATATTGGGCTTGGTGCAGTATTGATGCAGGATGGCAAGGTCATTGCCTATGCTTCGCGGTAGTTGAAGATTCATGAGAAGATCTATCCAGTTCATGATTTAGAGTTGGCAGCCATAGTTCACGCATTGAAGATTTGGAGGCATTATCTGTATGGTGTGGCATGTGAGGTGTTCACGGATCACAAGAGTCTTCAGTATTTATTCAAGCAAAAGGAGTTGAATTTGAGGTAGAAGAGGTGGTTGGAGTTGTTGAAAGACTTATGATATTGCTATCTTATATCACCCGGGAAAGCCCAATGTGGTGGTCGATGCCTTGAGTAGGAAGTCAGCCAGTATGGGCAGCTTTGCTTATATTCCGATCAGTGAGAGGCCGCTTGCTTTGGATGTTCAGGCCTTGGCCAACTGGTTCATGAGGTTAGATATTTCTAAGCCTAGTCGGGTATTAGCTTGCACAATCGCTTGTTCTTCTTTATTGGAGCGTATCCGTGATCGGTAGTATGATGAACCCCATTTGTGCATCCTTAGAGACACGGTGCAGTGCGGAGGTTCCAAGCAGGTTACCCTAGATGATGACGGAGTTTTGAGATTGCAAGGTCGAGTGTGTGTGCCAAATGTGGATGGACTTCGGGAGTTGATTTTAGAGGAGGCCCATAGCTCCCGATACTCTATTCATCCGGGCACCGCAAAGATGTATCAGGATTTGCGGCAGCATTATTGGTGGCGTAGAATGAGGAAGGATATCGTAGCATATGTGGCTTGTTGTTTGAATTGTCAGTAGGTCAAGTACGAGCATTAGAGGCCTGGTGGTTTATTTTAAAGGATTGAGCTTCTCGAGTGGAAGTGGGAGCGGATCACTATGGACTTCATTACTGGACTCCCGCATACTCGGAAGAAGTTCGACGCAGTATGGGTCATTGTTGATAGGCCGACCAAGTCAGCGCATTTCATTCCTGTGGCAGTCTCATATTCATCCAAGAGATTAGCTAAGATCTATATCCGGGAGATTGTTCGTCTTCATGGTGTGCCAGTATCTATCATTTCGGACCGAGGTACGTATTTTACCTCGCGTTTCTGGAGGGTAGTTCAGCGAGAGTTGGGCACCTAGGTTGAGTTGAGTACAGCATTTCATCCTGAGATGGATGGGCAGTCCGAGCGAAATATTCAGATGTTGGAGGATATGCTCCGAGCTTGTGTCATTGACTTTGGAGGCTCGTGGGATTAGTTTTTGCCTTTAGCAGAGTTTGCCTACAACAACAGTTACCAGTCGAGTATCCATATGGCTCCTTATAAGGCATTATATGGTAGGCGGTGTCGATCTGCGGTTGGATGGTTTGAGCCAGGAGAGGCTCGATTGTTGTTTACGGATCTGGTTCAGGATGCCTTGGACAAGGTCAGGATTATTCAGGATAGGCTTCGTACAGCTCAGTCCAGGAAAAAGAGTTGTACCGACCGCAAGGTTCGAGATTTGGCATTCAGGTGAGCGGGTATTGCTTTGAGTGTCGCCTATGAAGGGCGTGATGAGATTTGGGAAGAAGGTCAAGCTTAGCCCTAAGTTCATTGGCCCGTTTGAGATTCTTGATCGAGTGTGAGAGGTGGCTTATAGACTCGCATTGTCGCCGAGCTTATCAGTCGTGCATCCCGTGTTTCATGTGTCTATGCTTCGAAAATATCACGGCGATCCATCTCACGTGTTAGATTTCAGCACTGTCCAGTTGGACAAGGACTTGTCTTATGAGGAGGAGCCGGTAGCTATTCTAGACCAGCAGGTTCATCAGTTGAGGTCGAAGAATTTTCCTTCTGTTCGTGTTCAATGGAGAGGTCAGCCTCCTGAAGCATTAACCTGGGAGTCCGAGTCCGATATGCGGAGCCGTTATCCCCATCCTTTCCTCAACTCAGGTACTTCCTTCTTCTGTCCGTTCGAGGACAAACGGTTGTTTTAGAGGTGGAGAATGTGATGACCTTTACTTGTTTTAAAACGAAACCTCCGTGTTCTGAGGCCTTGAAAACCTCATTTAGAGTCACCTCGAGTTGCATTCGCAGTCCGGGCGCATAGCCGGAAAGCTTAAATATGATAATCTGTGAAAAATGATAAGTTTTGATTATAGAATGAGCTAAGTTGGCTTCGGTCAACATTTTGGGTAAACATACCCAGACCCGTGATCTGACGGTCCCGGAAATCGAATTCCGATGTCCCGAGCCCGAGAAATGAATTTTCAAAGAAAATTGTTTTCTGAAATTGTTTAAAGAAATTTAAAATGAAATTTGATTAGAACATGATAGTATCGGGCACGTATTTTGGTTACATCGCCCGGTACATGTCTTATACATGGTTTAAGTCATTTCTGTAAAGTTTGGTTGAAAACGGTCATCGTTTGACGTGATTTGGACCTAAATTGCGAAATTTGATACTTGATGAAGTTTGAGAAATAGTTCTTGAATTTGAGGTTTGATCCATTGTTATCGAGGTTATTCTGCGATTTGATCGCACGGATAAGTTCGTATGATGATGTTGAGTTAGTACGTGTGCTTGGTTTGGGGTTCCGAGGGCTCGGGTGAGTTTCAGGATGTTTTAGGTTTAAAACCAAAAAAAAATTGCAAGTCTCTGAACCCCACCAGTGCGATCCACGGTCGACCTTGTGCGGTGCACGGTGAAGGCTGTACGACCGCGGTTAGCTTTGTGCGGTCCGTACAAGGCACTGCAGTGCGGTCTGCGGTCGGTTGCGTGCGAAGCGCGGTGGAGACCTGTGCAGCCGCGGTCCATTTCATGCGGTCCGCATAAGGTACTGGACCGCAACACTTCAGGAAGGCTTGTGCGGCTGCAGTTCATTTTGTGCAGTTCGCATAGGGGGGTCTGAGAGGGGTATAAATAGATGGGATTTTCAGTCATTTTTCATTTTTCAAAACCCCAAAAACATAAGAGGTGATTTTTCAAATAACCTTTCTTTTCTAAATCAATTGTAAGTCGTTTTTAACAAGGTTTCTTCAATCATTAAGATCTTTTAACATGATTTCAACTTCAAATCAATGATTTTCATTGGAGAAATTGGGTGTTTTGAGTAGAACCTAGGTTTTTCAAAAATTGGGTATTTGGACCTCGATTTGAGGTCTGATTTCAAAACAAATCATATATTTGGGTTCGTGGGGGAATGGGTAATAGGTTTTTGGTTCGAACCTCAGGTTTTGACCATGTGGGCCCGGGGGCGATTTTTGACATTTTGGTTAAAACTTTGGAAAACTCATTTTCATGCATTGGGGTTGACTCATTTATTGTTTATTGATGTAATTAAGTAATTTGTGACTAGATACGAGCGAATTGGCGGTGGAATCAAGGGGTAAAGCTATAATTGAACCTTGAGTAGTGTTCGAAGAATCGAGGTAAGTGTTTGGTCTAACCTTAGCTTGAGGGATTAGGCGTTCTGTCTTATTTGCTATTTGTTTCTTATTGAGTACGACGTATAGGCATGGTGACGAGTATCTATGTATTGGTGTCAAGCATGACCGTGAGTCTTATCTTGTGATTTTCATGATCTCGTTGCGTTATTCATGCCTTGGAGAAGACTTTTATTTGTTGTATAAAGTTGTGGAAAGAGTTGTGACCTATGAACATTGAGGAGCATTGGCTCCAATTGTATAACGAAATGTGAAAGTGTAAGTGATAATCGAAACTCTAGAGCATTGGCTCGAGTTGTGAAGTGAATTGTGAAGTAAAAGTAAGAAAGAGAAGAGATCATTATGTTACCCCTTGCAGGGCTATTGTAGAGTTAAGGTTTCCTTGCATGTGTTCTTAATTGATACTACGGGCGTTTAGGTTGATGATTCTTCGTGTTAGGTATTGTAACAAGTTTAGTTATAGCTGAGGTAGTTATGTTGAAACTAGTTCAGTTATAGTTGAGATAGTTAGGTGTTGAAACAAGTTTGGTTATAGCTGTTTCTCCCTTGTCGGGACGTATATACTTGTACTGTGGAGTTCCCTTGCCGGGATATTGTAGTTTATTGTTGATCCCTTGTCAGGACGGTTAATTATGATTATTGTTGACTGTATATTGGATCGGGTTGCACGCCGCAACAGTTATATATGTAGATCGGGTTGCACGCCACAACAGAATTTATATTGGATCGGGTTGCACACCGCAATAGTTATATATATGGATCGGGTTGCACGCCACAACATATATTATATTGGATCGGGTTGCACGCCAAAACAGTTTTATACGTGGATCGGGTTGCACGCCACAACAAATATTATATTGGATCGGGTTGAACGCCGCAACAGTTATATACGTGGATTGGGTTGCACGCCGCAACACCGCAACAGTTATATACGTGGATCGGGTTGCACGCCGCAATAGTGTTTAATGATAAGGGATCGGGTTGCGCGCCACAACAGTATTGTAATGGCATTGATTGTAGACATCGAGTGTTTCTCCATACTTTATTAAGTTTCTGATATAATTGATATGTTTCCCCGAAGCATGTTTCCCCCTCCCTTTAAAACTGTTATTTCCTGTTTATGTTTCTGTTGTATATTATATAACTGCACAGGTTTATCTGGAGTCTGGTCCTAGCCTCGTCACTACCTCGTCGGGGTTTGGCCAGACATTTACCAGCACATGGGGTCAGTTGTGCTGATATTACACTCTGCACTTTGTGCAGATATCGGAGCGACACTTGATCAGTAGCAGTAGCTCGGGAGCTAGCCTTCAGTCCACCGAGACACCGAGGTAGCCTTGCAGGCGTCCGTAGGTCCGGCGTCTCCTCTATCTTATTATATATTCTGTTATATCAAGTATTCAAGACAAACAGTGTTATATTTCTTTCAAATGGTTGTATTTAGTACTCTTAGTAGTCCGTGGATGTTGTGACACCAGGTTCTGGGTAGAGGCAGGTATTGACTTTCGAAACATTCTGGTTTTATATTTATTTAAGACTTCTGCTTAAATCTCATATTTTGTTGTTATTTAACTGTTTATTTCCTTGTTAATCTAATTGGTAAGAAGTTTTAAAATAAAAGAGTTAATGATTTCTAAGTTCATGGCTTGCCTAGCTTCTATGAGTAGGCGCCATCACGACTCCCGAGGGTTGGAAATCTGGGTCATGACAGTCAAACCTTTCAAATTTAAAGCTTTAAGCTGAGAACTGTTCTTCAAAATCCATTCCGATTATCCTGAAAACCAAAACCGACTATTTACATCAATCATAATACATCACACGGGGCTAGTCATGCCCGAGATTTTGCGAGCTACGTGAAAATTCTCAAAATGACCGGTCGGGTCGTTACATTGTGGGACGGATCAAGTAATAATCCCTATCGGTGCACGTCCACACGCTCGTCACCTAGCATGTGCGTCACCTCATTTATCAAAACAATACGAAATACCGGGGTTTCATACCCTCAGGTCCAGATTTACAATGGTTACTTACCTCAAACTGGATGAAATACTACTCTGCGATGCCCTTGCCTCTCGGCTTGGCCTCAACTCGCGTCGAATCTATCCAAAATCAGAGTCATGACGTCAAAATATGCTAAGGGAACGAAGCCCATGCGAAAATAATTAAATTACCACACAAACCCGACCCTCGGGCCCACATCTTGGAATCCAATAAAAATTACATCAATAAACTTCTTATCCTCCCACGAGTTCATACATACTAAATCCGACCACAAATGACCCCTCAAATCCCTAGATTAAGGTCTCCAATTTTCAAGCCCTCAACCCCTAATTTTGCTACTAATTTTCCATAGATTTCAAGCTTAATCAGTCGAAAACCATCATAGAAACAAGTTTAGGGTCCAAAAATCTTACCTCCACGAAACCGTCTTGAATTCTCTCATCAAATTGCTCTCTCAAGCTCAAACCCTCATGAAAATGGTGAAAAACCACTAAAAATCGTGAAGGGTCAAATTTATATGTTCCGCCCCAACTTTGCGGTCCAAATTCTCGCACCTGCGGTCCCAAGTGCGCATCTGCGGGATTCACTTAACCGCCCACGACCGCACCTGCGATCAAGATTCCGCACCTGCGCTATCGCAGGTGTGCTCAAACACCCGCATCTGCGATTCCAACTCCTCTTGCCCATATCCACATTTACGACCCTTAATGTGCTTCTGCGGGCCCACACCTATGGTCCTCAAGCCGTAGCTGCGGTTATGACAGGAGCTTCAGCACTTCAGCTGCAGCTTTCTAACTCCAAAACTCCCGCCAACCATCCGAAATCACCCCAAGGCCCTCGAATTCCGCTTTTGATCAAAACATCTATCAAACCTTGCTCGAATGACCTAATATTTTGTACACACGTCACAAATGACTCAACGGACCTACTCCCTCTTCCAAAATTCCATTCTGACTCCTATATCAAAATCTCCGCTATCAACCAAAAAATGCCAAAAATCCATTTTCGCCAATTGAAGCTTAAATCTACTCCGGACCTCCTAAATACATTCTGGTCACGCTCCTAAGTCCCAAATCACCCCCCGAAGCTATCCGGATCATAAAAACCAAATTCTGAGATCGTTTGCTCACAAGTCAACTCCGGTTGACTTTTCCAACTAAAGGACCAACTTAAGAGACTAAGTGTCTCAAACCTCACCAAAGCCATTCCTAACTCGAACCAACCAACTTGATACCATTCAATACGACTGAACAAGGCATAAAAAAGCAGAAATAGGGAAAATGGAGCGGTAACTCATGAAACGATCGGTTGGGTCGTTACATCCTCCCCCTCTTAAACAAGCGTTCGTCCTCGAATGAGTCAAGAAACATAACTGAAGCCTCAAATAGGTGAGGATATTTGCTCTGGATCTCCCACTCGGTCTCCTAGGTAGCCTCCTCCACGGGCCGGCCTCTCCACTGCACCTTCACTGAAGCTATATCTTTTGATCTCAACTTTTTAACCTGACACTCCAAAATGGTTGTTCTCCACATCATAGGTCAAATCACCCTCTAACTCAATCGTGCTGAAATCTAGAACATGAGACGGATCTCCAATATACTTTCGGAGAATAGAAACATGAAATACCAGATGCACACTCGACAAACTAGGTGGCAAAGCAAGCTCATAAGCCACCTTCCCAATCCTCCCAAGCACATCAAAGGGCCCAATGAACTGAGGACTCAACTTCCCCTTCTTTTAGAATCTCATAACACCCTTCATGGGTGAAACCTTTAGTAGCACCTTCTCACAAACATATAAGATACATCACGAACCTTCCTGTCAGCATAACTCTTTTGTCTCGACTGCGCTGTACGAAGCCTCTCCTGAATCACCTTCACCTTGTCCAAAGCATCCTATACTAAGTTTGTACCCAAAAGTCTAGCCTCGCCGTGCTCAAACAAACCAACTGGAGATCTACACCGCCTCCCATATAAAGCCTCGTATAGAGCCATCTGAACATTCGACTGATAACTATTATTATATGCAAACTCTGCGGGCGGTAGAAACGGATCCCACGAACCACCGAAGTCAATCACACAAGCGCGCAACATGTCCTCCAATAACTGAATGGTATGCTCGGACTGCCCGTTCATCTGAGGGTAAAAAGGTGTGCTCAACTCAACCTGAGTACCCAACTCTCGCTGCACGGCCTCCAAAACTATGAAGTAAACTAAGTACCTCTATCTAAAATGATAGAAACTAGAACCCCATGCAGGCGAACAACCTCTCGGATATAAATCTCAGCTAACCGTTATGAGAAATAGGTAGTATAAATAGGAATGAAGTGCGTGGACTTGGTCAGCCGATCCACAATCACCCAACTAACATCGAACCTCTTCAAAGTCCGTGGGAGCCCAACTACAAAGTCCATGGTGATCCGCTCCGACTTCCACTCTGGAATAACCATCTACTAAAGTAAGCCACCCGACCTCTGATGCTCATATTTCATCTGCTAAAAATTGAGACACCGAGCTACAAATCCTACAATATCCTTCTTCATCCTTCTCCGCCAATAATGTTGTCTCATATCCTAACACATCTTTATGGCACCCGGATGAATGGAATACCGTGATCTATGGGCCTCCTCTAAGATAAACTCCTGAAGCACATCTACATTGGGCACACAAATCCGGCCCTGCATCTTCAACACTCCATCATCTTCAATAGTCACATCTCTGGCATCGTCGTGTTGAACTCTGTCCTTAAGGACAAGCAAATGAGGATCATCATACTGATGCTCTCTGATGCGATCAAATAAATAAGATTGAGAAATCACACAAGCCAATACTCGACTAGGCTCTGAAATATCCAACCTCACGAACCGATTGGCCAAGGCCTGAACATCAATTGCAAGAGGTCTCTCCCCAACAGAAATATATGCCAAACTTCCCATACTCACTGCCCTCCTAATTAAAGCATTGGCCACTACATTGGCCTTCCCCGGATGGTACAACATAGTAATATCATAATCATTTAGCATCTCCAACCATCTCTGATGCCTCAAATTGAGATCCTTCTGTTTATGATTAAACAAGCACTGGAGTCTACGATGATCAGTAAACACCTCACAAGACACACCATACAAATAATGCCTCCAAATCTTCGACGCGTGAACAATGGCAGCCAACTCTAGATCATTAATGGGTTAGTTCTTTTCATGGGGCTTCAACTGACGAGAAGCATAAGCCATAACTCTACCTTCCTACATTAACACACACCCAATGCCCACTCTCGAACGATCATAATACATTGTATATAAACCTAAAGCTGATCGCAAAACCAATACTGGTGTTGTGGTCAAGGCAGTCTTGAGCTTCTGAAAGCTCACCTCACACTCATCCGAACACCTGAATAAAGCACCCTTCTGAGTCAATTTGGTCAATGGCGATGCAATAGATTAAAATCCCTAAATGAATCAACGGTAATAAACCGCCAAACCAAGAAAACTATGAATCTTTCTGGCTGAAGATGGTCTAGGCCAACTCTGAACCGTCTTTATCTTCTTCGGATCAACCTAAATACCCTCACTGGACACAACGTTCCCCAAGAAAGCCATTGAACTGAGGTAAAACTCACACTTGTAGAACTTTACATAAAGCTTCTCCTCCCTCAATCTCTATAACACAACTCTCAGATGCACCGCGTGCTCCTCTTGACTACGCGAAGACACCAGAATATCATCAATGAAAACTATGACAAACGAATCGAGATACGGTCGGAACACGATGTTCATCAAATGCATGAACACTGCTGGGGCATTGGTCAGCCCAATAGACATCACAAGGAACTCATAATGACCATAACTAGTCCTGAAAGCTGTCTTAAGAATATCCGAGTACCTGATCTTCGACTGGTGATACCTTGAATGGAGATCAATCTTGGAGAACACTCTCGCTCCCTGAAGCTGGTCGAATAAATCATGAATGTGAGGCAACGAATACTTGTTCTTAATTGTAAACTTGTTCAACTGCCTGTAATCAATGTACATCCTTATTGTGCCATCCGTTTTCTTCACAAATAGAAAAGCCGCACCCCACGGCAACACACTAGGCCGAATAAACCCCTTATCAAGGAGTTCCTGAAGCTGCTCCTTCAATTCTTTCAACTCCTTTGGTGCCATACGATACAGTGGAATGGAAATGGGCTGAGTGCCCAGCACCAAATCAATATCAAAATAAATATCCCTGTCTGATGGCATGCTCGACAGGTCTGCAGGAAACACATTGGGAAAATCCCTCACAATAGGAATAGAATCAATACTAGGAGTCTTTGCACTGACATCCCTCACAAAGGCTAAGTATGAAATACAACCCTTCCCAACCATCAGCTGGGCCTTCAGAAATGAAATCACCCTACTGGGGACAAAATCAGTCGAACCTTGCCACTCAATCCGGGGCACACCAAGCATAGCCAACATCACTGTCTTAGCATGATAGTCCAATATAGCCCAACACGTAGATAACCAATCCATGCCCAATATCACATCAAAGTCCACCATACAAAGCAACAATAGATCCACTCGGGTCTCTAGACCCCCAATAGTCACCACACACAACTGGTATATACGCTCCACAACTATAGTATCACCCACCGAAGTAGATACACGAATAGATGAAATAAGAGACTCACAAGGCATATCCAGATAACGAGTGAAATATGATGACACATATGAAATAGTGGAACCAGGATCAAATAATACAGAGGCATCTCTATGACAGACTAAGACAATACCTGTAATCATAGTATCTGAAGCAACAACATCTGGTCTGGCTAGGAGTGCATAGAAATGGGCCTGATTGCCACCTGATCAACCTCCCTCACTAGGGCGACCCCTCGCTGTCTGACCCCCACCCCTAGCTTCCTAAGCGGGTGGTGAAGTAATTGGAGCTGAAGTCGAGGGCTGACCCCTTTATTGAGATGGACCCTCAAGAAGACGAGGACACTGCCTCCTCTTATGCCCAAACTCTCCACACTCATAAAAACTCGCTGGTGCGGGGAACAGGGACTGAAGGTAACCCCTGGCACCGGAATGACCAGTAGAAGGAATTGGCATGGAAGAACCCCTGAACCGATGGAGCACGAGACGAACTTTGGGCTGGTAGGGCATTGATTGATGAATGGCCCTAATGTGAGCTGTGAGAACCATGGCCTAGCGATGCCCATGATGAACTAGGTGAGCTGACTGAGCATGCCTGAATGGATGGCCTATGCCGTGCTAAAACTGACCTCTCGAAGGAGCAACACCAAAACTACTAGATCCCCGAGGTCTCTTGGCCTCTCTCTCTTCTCGCTCCTGGCGATGAACTGACTCAATCTCGCGAGTGATATCAACAACCTCCTCAAAGGTAGCACCTGACACCCTCTCCCTAGTCATACGAATCCGAAGTTGATATGTGAGGCCACCAACGAACCTCCTGATCCTCTCTCTTTCCGTAGGAACCAACCAAACAACATGATGAGATAACTCTGAGAACCTCATCTCATACTGCATCACAGTCATATCTCTCTGACGCAACTGCTCGAACTGCCTGCGTAGCTCCTCTTTGCGAGACTGTGACACATACTTCTCCAAAAAGAAAATAGAGAACTACTGCCAGGTAAGGGGCGCTGCATCCACAGGCCTACACCTCTCATAAGCCTCCCACCAAGTAAAGGCAGCTCCAGAAATCTAAAAAGTAATAAATGCGACCCACCGGTCTCCAGAATACCCGCTAAGCAAAGAATGCTCTATCACTTGTCTAAGAAACCCTGGGCATCCTTGCCCTCTGTACCACTAAAAGTCGGAGGCTGAAGTGTACCAAACCTCTCCAATCGATGCTGCTTGTTGTCAGGCATAACTGGCACCACATAATCCTGTGTTGGTGCAACTGGCTGGGTTTGAGGTACCCCCGATATCCAAAGTCCCTGAACAACCTACTCAGGTGTGCGAGCAATGGGAGTCTAAGTGCCTCCCCCGTACTGAGAAGTAGCTACGACCATAGTAACTAAGACTGCCTGAGCCAAACCAAAGTACAAACTGATAGAATCTGAGCCAAGGCCTCCTGAAGACCCGGAATTACAATGGGCACAGCTGGTGCCTGAGTTGGTGCTGCTGGAGCATCCACAACTGAGACCTGATCCTGAACTGGGGTGGTTGGTGGATCTGCAGGTGCTGCATTAGCTGTTGTATGGGCTACACCCCTACCACGACCTCGACCTTAACCTTTAGTGGCCCCAACTTGTGGTACTGGTGGTGGTCCGTCCTGACCGGTAGCACGTGTCCTCACCATCAGTGAGAGAATAGAATAACAAAAGTTTAGTAATAGAATCAACAGATTTGCACGACATGAATTTCAAGAATGTGAAGCTTTTCCTAAAGGTTCTGCACCCACCCGATGATAAGTACAGATGTCTCAATACCAATCCGTGAGACTCTACTAAATCGGCTCATGACTCACGAGAGCTATGTAACCTAGGCTATGATACCAATTTGTCACGACCCCAAATACATTGGTCGTGATGGCGCCTACCATAGTAATAGGCAAGCCAACCAAACATTTACCACAACGAAATCTTTTATAAAAATCATTTTCTAATATCGAATAAGTCTCAAATTCGTCATGTGAAATAGATGAATAAAATAGAATATGCGCAGAGCCAGTACAAAATACCAACACAACCCAACAAATCCGGTGTCACTAGTCAAGAGCCTCTAGATACAACTAAAACTGACTGAATAATATATCATAAGTCTAAAATAACATAACACTAAGATATCAAGGAGGAAAGCAGGGCTGCGAATGTCGTGCAACTACCTTGCAGTCTCCAGTAAAGCTCTAAGAGGGATGGAAGCTCTAAATCTGATGCTCGGGCACCTGGATCTGCACACAAGGTGCAGGGAGTAATGTGAGTACACCAACTCAGTAAATAACTGAAGTAAATAAGGTCTGGGTGCAGTGAAGAGCAGTTAAAATCACATAATAAGTCTCAACAGAAATATCAAGTCAAATTCTACAATTTAAAAGACTGTCATCTCGTAAAACTTCAGTTTCGATTACAAATCATTTGAAAACATTTTTCAATAGAGGCTCAGTATAAAATAAGAGTGAAAGCAACAAAAGTCATAAACAAGCACCTCAAGCAAGGTATCACTCACAAATATAGCCTCTCAAGCAAGCCTCTCAGTCACTCATGACTCAGCTCTTGTCAAACAGTACTCACACTCAGCACTCCAGCTCAATAATATCTCATAACAATAATAATCATAATAATTGTTGGGGTGTGCAGCCCGATCCATAGTTTATAGTCAACTACGCTCACTGAGGGTGTGCAAACTCCGGAGGGACTCCTACTGCCTAAGCGTCATATTGCTACGGCGTGCAGCTCGATCCATATGTATATCGTTGTGGCGTGCAGCATGATCCATATATATATATCGTTGCGGCGTGCAGCCCGTTTCATAATAGATATATAATCCTCACCATTAGGTCCTAAACCTCTCCTAGTCATTAACCTCACGGCCACTCGGGCATATTAGTAAAAATCAGGGAACTTAGCCCAAATAGTTTTCATATATAAGAAATAGAGAGATGAAACCGGTTTTAAATAAATAATAGGTAAAACATGACTGAGGATATGCTTTCAAATCAAACAGAGTGAGGAAAGTAGTAAAAATACCCCTAAGGGTCTAAGAAGGTCGGCACAAGGGCCCAAACACGGCGTACAACCCAACACATAGTATTAATCTCTAAAACACGGAATATCATAAGATTTTAAATCAAAATACGTGGCTTAATAGTCGTTACGGGACGGACCAAGTCACAATCCCTAACGTTGCACGCCCAAACGCTCGTCACCTAGCATGTGCGTCACCTCATTTATCAAAATAATACGAAATACTAGGGTTTCATACCCTCAGTTCCAGATTTACAATGGTTACTTACCTCAAACCGGATGAAATACTACTCCGCGATGCCCTTGCCTCTAGACTCGGCCTCAACTAGCGTCAAATCTATCCAAAATCAGAATCATGACGTTAAAATATGCTAAGGAAATGAAACCCATGCGAAAATAATCAAATTTCCACAGAAATCCTGAAATTGGCCAAACCCGACTCCTAGGCCCATATCTCGGAATCTAATAAAAATTACATCGATAAACTCCTTATACTCCCACGAGTTCATACATACCAAAAATACCAAAATCCGACCACAAATGACCCCTCAAATCCCTAGACTAATGTCTCCAATTTCCAAGTCCTAAACCCCCAATTTTGCTACCAATTTTCCATAGATTTCAAGCTTAATCAGTCAAAAAACATCATAGAAACAAATTTAGGGTCCAAAAATCTTACCTCCATGAAACCCTCTTGAGTTCTCTCTTCAAATTGCTCTCTCAAGGTCAAACCCGCATGAAAATGGAGAAAAACCACTCAAAAATCGCAAAGGGTCAAATTTATATGTTCTGCCTAGCTAAACCGCTTCTGCGGTCCAAAATTTTGCACCTAAGAACCTGCACTTACGGTCCCAGGTGCGTATTTGTGGGATTCACTTAATCTCCCACGACCGCAACTGCGATCAAGATCCCGCACCTACACTACCGCAGGTGCACTCAAACACCCGCATCTGCGGTTCAAGCTACTCTTGCCCATTTCTGCATCCCTAAACCTCATTGCACTTCTGCGGGCCTGCACCTGCGGTCCCCAAGCAGCAGGTGCGGTAATGACAGGAGCTTCAGCACTTCAGCTGCAAATTTCCAACTCCAAAACTCCCGCCAACCATCCGAAATCACCCCAAGGCCCCCGGGACCTCAACCAAAACTACGAACAAGCCATATACCACCATCCAAACTTATACCAATCTTGGAAACACCAAAAACAACATCAAAACAACAAATCAACCACGGATTTAAGCCTAATAACTCCATAAATATTCGAATTCCGCTTTCGATCAAAAAGACTATTAAACCTCATCTGAATGACCTTAAATTTTGCACACACGTCACAAATGACTCAACGGACCTACTCCCACTTTCGGAATTCCATTCCGACCCTTATATCAAAATCTCCGCTATCAACCAGAAAATGCCAAAAATCCATTTTCGCCAATTCTAGCCTAAATCTACTCCGGACATCCAAAACACATTCTGGTCATGCTCCTAAGTCCCAAATCACCTCCCGAAGCTATCAGAATCATAAAAACCAAATTCCAAGATTGTTTTCTCAGAAATCAACTATCGGTTAACTTTTCTAACTAAAGGACCAACTTAAGAGACTAAGTGTCTCAAACCTCACCAAAGCCATTCCGAACTCAAACCAACCAACTCGATGCCATTCAATATGACTGAACAAGACATAAATAAGCAAAAATAGGAAAAACGGAGCGGTAACTCATGAAACGACAGGCCAGGTCGTTACAATATATTTTGTAGCTATACCGTGTTTAGGTGGGGTAAATTTAAAACATAGTATAATGTGGTTTCAAATAGTTTATAGAAATGAAAATATTCTGTATAATTATACCAATTTATAAGATCATAACAATTAAGATCAAGAGGAAACAACTATATTCAATTCTTGTTCAGAATAAATTAGAACATTGTGTAAGTCTAAATTACCATGAACTCAAAAGTTCACATGCTTGAATAATCAAACATTTCTCAACGAAGTTAACAATTTATAAACAAATCTATATACTATTAAAAGGAGAGGACAAAACCTTTTCCTTAAGCCAAGTGGCAGTCTAAAAAAGTCACATGGCATAATTAGTTACTAATTAGTTAGTTAGTTAATAATTAATTATTGGTTATTATTTTTGAATTTAAATATATATAGAAAACAAAAATAGTGAAAAAATAAAAAACAGCATATATATATATATATTGGTTACTTTATTTGAATGAATAAATATAGATATCTTATAATTAACTATAATAAAAACGAAAATATAACTATATAAAAAATAACTACCCATTCAAATTTGGTGGGAGTAGTTTCAAGTTGTCGATTTTAAATCTATATATTATTAAAAGGAGAGGACAAAACCTTTGTGACGCCCGGCCAGTCGTCTTGAGAATTTAAGCTCTGATCCCCTATTAACTGCTTCCCCCATGTTTATTTCTGCTATTTTGATTTGCTGGAATGTTCAGTTTTGAGTTTCGGAGAGTTTTGGGATACTTAGTCCCTAATTGAGAGCTTAAGTGTTGGAAAATTGACCGTAGTCAGAATAGTATGAAGACAGCCTCGGAATGAAATTCTGATCGTTCTGTTGCCTCCGTGGGGTGATTTCGGTGTTAGGAGCGTGTTCGGATTGTGTTTGGGAGGTCCGTAGCTAATTTAGGCTTAAAATGCCGAAAGTTGAATTTTTGAAGTTTCCGGTTCGATAGTGAAATTTTTATCCGAGGGTCGGAATGGAATTTCGGAAGTTGAAGTAGCTCCGTAGTGTTGAATAAGATGTGTGTACAAAATTTCAGGTCATTCGGACGAGGTTTGATAGACCTTTGATCGAAAGCGTATTTTTAGAGTTTTGGAATTTTTAAGGCTTGAATCCGTGGTTGATTCATCGTTTCGATATTTTTTTAGGTGTTTTAAAAATTGGTATAAGTTTGGATAGTGGTATTAGACTTGTTGGTGCCTTTGGTTGAGGTCCCGGGGGCCTCGGGATGATTTTGGATAGTTGACGAAAGGATTTTTGAAGTTAAGAGGTTGCAGTTTTAGCTGGTATCTGTCATAACCGCACCTGCGGTTTGGGTTCCGCAGGAGCGGCGGAAGGATCGCTGAAGCAGAAAAGGGAGAAGCCAGCAGGGACAGCAGAAGCGGGAGCTTCACCGCAGAAGCAGCCCTGCATCTGCGAAGGGGTAACCGCAGGTGCGGAAGCTGGGCTTTAAGTGATTGTCGCAGATGCGACCATTAGACCGCAAAAGCGGGACCGCATGGCCGAAGATGCGGAAATCACTGGGCATAAACATATAAATACTTGCCTTCACGAAATTTAGCTATTTTTCACCGTATTTCAAACGGGAAGAAGCTTGAGAAGCACTTTTCAAGAGGGATTTGCAGAGCAGTTCATTAGGGTAAGATCTTTGGTCCATAAACTCGTTATTGAAAAATCAGCGGTAATTTGTGGGTTAGGGCTTGACTAAGTAGAGGCCTTTGAGTGATGATTTGAGGGGCCAATTGAGGTCAGATTTTGGTACTTTTGGTATGAATGAACTCGTGAGAGTGTGCGGATTTTGGAAATGTAAATGTTACCGGATTCCGAGACGTGGGCCGAGGGATGTTTTGGTCATTTTATCTAATTTCGCGTATTAGCTTAGAATTTAATTGAAGAATAAGTTACTTGAAGTGTTATTTATATTATGAAATTGAATTGAATAGATTTGGGCCATTTGGAGTCGAGTACTCGTGGCAAAAGCGTGGTTTCGGATTGATTTGAGCTGCTTTGAGGTAAGTGGCTTGTCTAACCTTGTGTGGGGGACCTTCCTCTTAGGATTTGGTATTATTGCTAATTGAAATGCCTTGTACGTGAGGTAACGAGTGCGTACTTGTGCTAATTGTTGAAAATCTAGTTTTTCATTAAGTAATTACTAGTATGTTTTCTTTCCTGTTTTTATTACTTGTACTATTAAGCCTGTTGTTAGCTTAGGAAAGCATGTCTAAGTGATTTATTTGCTTTATTTGCTTAAACTGCTTACCTAAATTTTGTGCAGCATGCTAGGCTAGACTTACTTGTTTGCCTTAATATGGAATTTGACATTTTTGAGTATTTTCTTGTTGCTGCTGTGTATTTACATTAGGACTACGGATGTGGGATTCTGGTAGCTCCCCCTTGTCTATTTACATTTGGGACTACGGATGTGGGATTCTTGTAGATCCCCCTGCACAGTTATATGGAACTACAGGATTGCACCCGGTAGATTCCCCCAGTACTAGGTATTTATATTTGGGACTACGAAACGGGATTCTGGTAGATCCCTGCACACTATGAGTTAGACTACGGGATGGTATCCTAGGATACCTATTGGATATGTATATTTGGGGCTATAGGACGGTATCCTGGGAGATCCCTGATAGTTATGATTTGGTGTTGAGCTGTATTTCCTTCTGTGCTTACTTTGCCTTTATATAGTTGTTGTTGTCCTTTATATCCTGTATTACTTTTACTGTTGTACTTATTTATACTGCTCTGTTCTACACTGTCGAAATTTCTATATTATTTAATCTCAGTAGGGCCCTGACCTTCCTTGTCACTACCCGACCTAGGTTAGGCTTGACACTTACTGAGTATCGCTGTGGTGTACTCATGCCCTTTCTGCGCATGTATTTCATCTGTAGATCCAGGTATTTCGACCCAGTCCTATCTCCCTTGAGGCGAGGCGATTGCCCCAGAGACTTCGAGGTATATTTGCCGCGTCCGCAGGCCGAGGAGTCCCTTTGTATTCTCGCTTTTAAGTATTAACCCTTCTGTATTTCTTTTCCTTGGTAGATATTTTGGAGTTAGACACTGTTAGATATTCAAAGGCTTGTGGTTTTATGAGATTCCGAGTTTTGGGAAAGTGTATTAGTTTTTGAGAAGTTGTATTGTATATGACGAGAGGCATTTTAAATACTATTTTATTCGGTTATTTTGGCTTTAATTATTTCTTCCGCAAATTTTTGTTATTTTCTGCATTTGTTAGGCTTACCTAGTTGTAGAGACTAGGTGACATCACGACAGTTCACGGAGGGTGAATTAGGATCGTGACAAGTTAGTATCAAAGCTTTAGGTTCATAGCAGTCATGGATCACAAGCCGGTTTTTTAGAGTCTCACTGATCGGTACGGAAATGTCTGTACTTATCTACGAGAGGCTATGTAACTGTTAGGAAAATTCCATTTCCTTTGATTTCCTTGTCGTGAGAGATTTTGACAATACAATTTTGAACTTCTACCCTCTATTCTTTCACAGATAGTGAGGACACGTGCTACCCGAGATGATCAGGCACCCTTACCCCCTACTACAGTCGTTAGAGGCCAGGGCCGGGTAGAGGCCGAGGATGCGCACATGGTGCAGCCAGAGCACTTCTATGAGCTGCCGCCGAGGTACTACCATCAGCTCTACCCGGAGTCCAGGCACCTAATATGCCTACTGCTACTACTACTCCAACTTTTTAGGAGACTCTAGTACAGTTCATAAGCATGTACACCACTTTGGCTAAGGTAGGGTTGCTTTCCCTTGTTGTTGCTACGTCTCAGGCCGACGAAGGAGAACAGACTCCCATCGCCCGCACTCCTGAGCAGCGAGTGCATGTTGAGCAGATCCTTGAGATTATTCCCGTACAGCCTACAGTCTGAGATCAGCCTGAGGACAGGGCAGCAGCTTCCGAGGTTGAGCAACTGAGGCTTGAGAGGTTCAAGAAGTACAAGTCTCCTGTATTTAGTGGTCTAGCATCGGATGATGCTCTGGGATTTCTAGATGAGTGTTACCGCATTCTCTGTACCATGGGTATATGTCACGCCCCAACCTCGGGAGGCGCGACCGGCGCTCAATCGAGTGAACCCGACTGAGCCAGCCTTACCATACACTTCCTACCCACCTCGATATGAATAAAGAAACTATACTTTTGTTTATCCATTTAGACGGGGAAAGACAGCACATTCTACATTGATAGTTCATTTTAAACACCACATTAAACCGTAGATGAGTTATTTTCCAAGTTCCCTATAGAGTTACAATTTATAGGCAACATAAGTTTAGAGTTACAATTTATAGGCAACTTAAGTTTAGAATTACAACATAGTTCGTAGACCCATCCAACCCCCGTACATAACCCACACATATGTCTACAGAGCCTCTAGGATACAAAAGATGAGTTTGAAAATGCCGGCAACAAGGCCCCGGCTATACCTCAAAAGTTAAAGTCCACAATACAAAGATATACAATATAGCCCCTTGAAGGAGATAAGGGCTCACCAAGTTCTTGAGAAGAGGGATGCTTCGCTACACACGACCGGCACTATCCGCTATGGAGCCACCTACATTCATTTAAAAAAATGTAGCGCCCTTGGCAAAAGGGACGTTAGTACCATGGAATAGTACTAGTATGTATAACTAAACACCATCAAATTAGAAAGAACTTTCATACACAAATAAGGAAATCACAGGTATCACTCCAAAACTTTAAACGATCACAACATTATCAACATGAAAGAATTACACAACCTTCACATCATGTTTCCATATCCTTTAGTTAGGCATTTCATACTGTTCCACATTGTTCACATTACCATCGCTATCTTGAGCGGAGTCCGATCTCGACCCGACCGGCTAGGCCGTCTCCCAGAGACGTTACCAATATTCTATTCACACTTTCCAGTTTCATTCATCAATGCATAACCGCCATGTGTATATGTCATGGAGTCCGATCATGGCCCGATCGGCTAGGCCGCCTTGCCGAGGCGTTACCATTTTGCATTATTCATCTCACTCCAATCTTTGGTTACACATGTATTAGTTTACCGGCACTTGGGGCCACAATTTTCACATTCCACCATTTTGCATTTCACTTGGGGCCAAGATCAAATAAGGTTGTAGGCGTAGATAAGACTTCATGTAAATGGCACAACAACGCACTTCAATTTTAATCTAAGGTCTAAGCATTTTGACACATGATTCATAGTCCTTGCACCTTTTCAAATTATCAAGAATACCACGTTGATCATTTTGAGACACAGTTTTCACGCATATAAGGTTGCAACACCAAGTCAAGTGAAATAGCAATCAATACAACAATTCAATTTAATCTTACCGTACTCACACAACCAACGATGAAGCTCAATTTCTAAAAGATGGGGTTTTAGCCATACATACCTCAATAAAGCTTTCCTTATTCCTTACAAAATTCCTGAACTTTTAGCACTTCGATCTATTGTGTAAGAATTACAAATTAAACCTAGAATTAGAGACGAGATTGAGATTCTAGCTTGTTTTGAGCATACTATCAAACACTAAAGGTGCATTGTGATCGTAGGCCCTTTTGAGAGAAATTTCTGTCATTTTATACCCCAATTGCTTTCTTTTTAGTTCACTACCTCCCAATATTCTACGATGTGGTATGCATGCAAGAAATTCATTCTTATACCTATGAATTACTTTACTAGTGATCCCTTAATGCTAAGCATAGGAATAAGAGCTGGGGTAATGAAGTCTTACCTCTTGGGATGAAGATTTAGGTGCCCTCACTTGATTATCTTCAAAGATTTTGCAAGGTTTCATGAAGTAATTTGATGGGAAGCACTTCCCTCTCTAAAACCCCCTCTCTCTCTCTCTCTAAAAGCATCAGGAAATATGCTTAGAATGAGCTATAACACCGAATATATCGATAAGGGGTCGGGTTTAAAATTTAGAAAATTGGAGCCCCGAGTCAGGTCTGCGATCGCAAAGTGGAAATGCGACCCGCAGAATGGACCGCAAAAGTGCTCCCAAAATCTGAACATTCTGTCTGGGTATGCGGCAGAAATGCGGTCCGCATACCCGTTCTGCGGTCGCATAATGCACTGCAGAACTGCTCCTTATAAAATTCCAAGGAAATTACGTGACGACTATGCAGTCCGCATATTGGTTATGCGATCACATAATGGACCGCATATTTAACCTCAAATTTGACTAACACACTGACTCACTTTGCGGTGATTATGCTCCCTATGCGGTCTGCATACCTGATATGTGATCGCATTCTCAACCGCAAAATCGCACTTCTCTGGAAAATATTATTTCTTGACTTTTTAATGCACTGTTCAATGAATCCTAACACATGCTACTAACTTGGCACCACGAGATTCAGGGTTCTAAGTAGGAAATTCATGGGGCCTTACATCCTCCCCCACTTAAGATCATTCGTCCTCGAATGAAGATCAAGGTTCACTTATTAACAGTCTTAGTGCAATCTTCGTTCTTTATAACCTGAAACATGTTGCCAATCCCCAAATTTAGCTAACTCCCTATATTTCCGAATATATCGCCAAAGTCTCCTTTGTATTTAGGCATATCCACCTGTCAAAGAGCCCCAGAAACATATCCTAACAGCGAGTACACATTCCATGGACATAAGACATGACATAACTCGTACAATACTAACCATGGCCGCATTGGAAACATGTATATATATAAACAAAACACGACAGTTTTACATAGATCAAATCAGAAGATAAGAGTTCATAGTAGCTAAGTGCATAAAAGCTATTGTATGACTATTCGAACAAATGTGGGTACTTCGTTTTCATCTCATCCTCGGCTTCCCAATTGGCTTCCTCAACTTGCTGGTTTTTCCATAATACTTTCACGGATGCAATTTCCTTATTCCTCAATTTCCGAATTGCCTATCAAGAATGGTAACTGGAACTTCTTCATATGAAAGCTCTACATTAACCTCAATAGTCTCAACTGGCACAATAGAGGACGGATCTCCCACTACCTTTCTCAACATGGACACATGAAAGACCGGGTGTACCATTGACATCTCGGGTGGCAGCTCGAGCTTGTATGCCACCTGACCAATCCTCTGAATAATTCTGTACGGTCCGACATACCTCAGACTCAATTTTCCCTTCTTTCCGAACTACATGATGCCCTTCATAGGGAAACCTTTAGAAACACCCAATCATCTTCTTTGAACTCTAAATCTCTGCGACGCACATCCGAATAGGATATTTGGTGACTCTGAGAAGTTTTCAATCTCTCCTTAATAATCTTGACTTTCTCCATGGCCTAATGCACGTGGTCCGGCCCGATCAATTTCGCTTCTCTAACCTCGAACCACCCAATAGGAGACCTACATCTCCTACCATACAGGGCTTCGAATGGTGCCATCTGGATACTAGCATGGAAGCTGTTGTTGTAAGCAAATTCTATGAGTGGCAAATGGTCATCCCAACTACCCTTGAAATCAAGAGTACAACGTGCAACATGTCTTCAAGCATCTAAATAGTCCGCTATGCTTGACCATTGGTTTGTGGATGAAAAGTTGTGCTAAGATTTACCTGCGTACCCAAACCTTGATGAAACTTCTTCCAAAAGTTGGCTGTGAACTGAGCCCCTCGATCTGAAATGATTGAGACTTGAGTGCCATGTAACTTGACTATTTCTTTGATATACAATTGAGCATACCGTTCTGCTGTGTTGGTAGATTTGACAAGAAGGAAGTGCACTGATTTCTTGAGTTGATCCATGATCACCCAAATTGACTCGAACTTGCACGGAGTGCGTGGTAACCCTACCACAAAATCTATGTTGATCATCTCCCATTTCCACATTGGAATTTCTATGCTTTGAGCCAATACACTAGGCCTTTGGTGTTCGGCCTTTACTTGCTGACAATTCAGACATTTTGACACAAAGTCCGCCACATCTTTCTTCATGTTATTCCACCAATAAATTTCCTTGAGATTATGATATATTTTCGTGGAACCTCTGGACTTAGTTTTCAGATCTGTTCCTGAGAGAGTATATTCCTCAGAGCCTTAGGGACGTGTGGCACATAGAATTTGAGCATTTGCACCAGGGTACTATGACTGTCTCAGAGTATGCAGTCTGTAACACTAGTTTGGCTAGGCATGCACCAGCCTTTGTTTCTACAGTTCGCGAGAGGGTTCGCCGGTTTATTGAGGGCCTTATTTCCAACATCAGGTCTAGCATGGCTCGTGAGATGGATATTTCTTATCATCAGGTGGTGAGCATTTCTAGGAGGATTGAGGGTATGCATGTTAAGGAGAGATAGGAGAAGGAGGCCAAGAGGTCTTGAGAGTCGGGCTATTATTCTGGTGCCCGTTCCCCAGCTGCATGTCGTCATGGTAGGGCTTATATGAGTCGCCCTATTCATTCAGCTCTTCCAACAACCAGTGGTATTCTAGCTCCTCCTAAGCCTCAGGAGCTTTATTATGCACCTATGGCTTCTAGCGCACCCTTTGTGCGGGGTGCTTTCAGAGGTCAGCCCAGCAGACCTGGCCCAAGCCAGTCCCAGCCGTCGCGCCCTCCCAGAGCTTGTTTTGAGTATGGTGACACATGCCATATAGTGAGGGATTTCCCCAACGTGGGAGGGGTGCACCTCCATAGACTTCTCAGCAACAGTGTGCATCGCAAAGTTCTCAGTCTATGGTTATAGTTCCAGTTACTACCCCACCTACTCATCCAACTACAGGTAGAGGTCGGGGAGGTATAGGTTGCCCAAGAGGGGGAGGCCAGGCCAGATACTATGCCCTTCCTGCTTGTACCGAGGTTTTTGCCTTTGATTCTGTCATCACAAGTATTATACTGGTTTGTCACAGAGATACATCGGTTCTATTCGATCCAGGCTCCACTTACTCTTATGTGTCTTCTTATTTTGATCTGCATTTGGGTGTACCTCGGGATTCTTTGAGTTTTCCTATTTATTTTCTACTTCTGTGGGAGATTCTCTTGTTATAGCCATATTTATCAGTCGTGTTTGGTTACTCTTAGTGGTTTTGAGACCAAAGCTGATTTATTGTTGCTCAGCATGGTAGATTTTGATATTATCTTGGGCATGGACTGGTTGTCGCCCCATTATGATATTCTTGATTGTCACGCCAAAATCGTGACGCTAACTATGCCAGGTGTGTCGTGGGTTGAGTGGAGGGCTACTTTAGATCACACTCCCAGAAGAGTTATTTCTTTTCTTAAAGCTTAGCGTATGGTTGTAAAGGGGTGTGACGCGTATTTAGCCTATGTAAGAGATGTCAGTTCCAGTAGTACGGGATTTTCCCGATGTGTTTCCAACTGATCTTCCAGGCATGCTGCCTGATAGAGATAGTGATTTTGGCATTGATCTGTTGCTAGGCACTCAGCCCATTTCTATTCCTCCATATCGTATGGCTCCTCCTAGTTGAAGGAGTTGAAGGATCAGTTACAATAATTGCTTGATAAGAGTTTTATTCGGCCCAGTATATCACCTTGGGGTGCTCCTGTCTTGTTTGTGAAGAAAAAGGATGGTTCTATGCATATGTGTATTGATTATCTCTAGTTGAACAAGGTTACAGTGAAGAACCGTTATCCTTTGCCTCGTATTGATGATCTGTTTAACCAGCTTCAGGGTGCATGGGTGTTCTCTAAGATTGACTTGCGCTCAGGTTACCATCAGTTGAAGATTCGGGAGCTAGATATCCTGAAGACTGCTTTCAGGACTCGCTATATTCATTACGAGTTCCTTATTATGTCATTTGGGCTAACCAATGCCCCAGCAACCTTTATGCATCTGATGCATAGTGTGTTCCGATCGTATCTTGACTTGTTCGACATCGTCTTTATCGATGATATTCTGGTGTAATCTCGGAGTCGGGAAGATCATGAGCAGCACCTGAGGACTGTGCTTCAGACACTGAGAGTGAAGAAATAATATGCTAAGTTCTCGAAACGTGAGTTTTGGTTGGATTCCATGGCATTCCTAGGCCATGTGATATCGAGTGAGGGTATTTAGGTTGATCCAAAGAAAATTAAGGCAGTGCAGAGTTAGCCTAGACCATCCTCAGCTATAGAGATCCGTAGTTTCCTTGGCTTGGTGGGTTACTACCATCGTTTTGTGGAGGGGTTTTCATCGATTGCAGCCCCTATGACTAGATTGAACAAGAAGGGTGCTCCGTTCCAGTGGACGAAGGAGTGTGAGGTGAACTTTCAGAAGCTCAAGACTGCTTTGACTACAACCCCAATTTTGACACTGCCTACAGGTTCGGGGTCTTATACGGTTTATTGTGATGCTTCGAGGATTGGACTCGGAGTGGTGTAAATGCAGGACGGTAGGGTGATTGCCTACGCGTCCAAACAGTTGAAGGTACATGAGAAGAATTATCTGGTCCACGACCTTGAGTTAGATGCCATTGTTCACGCCCTGAAGATCTGGCATCATTATTTGTATGGTATTACCTGTAAGATTTATACTGATCATCGGAGCTTGCAGCACATGTTCAAGAAAAATGATCTAAATTTGCGCCATAGGAGGTGGTTAGAGTGGCTGAAGGACTATGATATCACTATTTTGTATCACCCGGGCAAGGCCAATGTGGTGGATGATGCTCTGAGTCGTCGGGCAGAGAGTTTGGGGAGTTTGGCTTATTTACCAGCATTGGAGAGGCATATGGCGATGGATATTCAGGCCTTAGCCAGCCAGTTTGTGAGATTGGATCTTTCGGAGCCCAGTCGGGTTCTAGCTTGCGTGGTTTCTTGGTCTTCCTTATTTGATCGTATCAGTGAGCGTCAGTATGATGACCCTCATTTGCTTGTCCTCAAGGACAAGGTCCAGCGTCGTGATGCTAGAGATGTGACTATTGGTGATGATGGTGTATTGAGGATGTAGGGTCATATTTGTGTACCCAATGTTGATGGGTTTCGGGAGTTGATTCTGGAGGAGGACCATAAATCGCGGTATTTCATTCATCTAGGTGCCGCGAAGATGTATCAGGATTTGAGGCAGCACTACTGGTGGAGACGGATGAAGAAAGATATAGTTGGATTTGTAGCTCGGTACCTTAACTGTCAGCAGATGAAGTATGAGCACCAGAGACCGGGTGGGTCGCTTCAGCAGATAGAGATTCCGGAGTGGAAGTGGGAGCGGATCACCATGGACTTTGTAGTTGGGCTCCCACGGACGTTGAGGAAGTTTGATGCTATTTCGGTGATTCTGGATCGGCTAACCAAGTCCGCTCACTTTATTCCTATGTGTACTACTTATTCTTCGGAGCAGTTGGCAGAGATCTATATTTGGGAGATTGTTCGTCTGCATGGTATTCCAGTTTCTATCATTTCAGATAGAGGTACTCAGTTCACATCACAATTCTGGAAGGCCGTTCAGCATGAGTTAGGTACCCGGGTGAAGTTGAGTATAACATTTCACCCTCAGACGGAGGGATAGTCCGAGCGCACTATTCAAATTTTTGAGGATATGCACCGTGTGTGTGTGATTGAGTTTGGTGGGTCTTGGGATCAGTTCTTGCCATTGGCAGAGTTTTCCTACAACAATAGCTATCAGTCCAACATTTAGATGGCACCGTACGAGGCTTTATATGGTAGGTGGTGTAGATCCCTAGTGGATTGGTTTGAGCTTGGTGAGACCAGATTATTGGGCACAGACTTAGTTCAGGATGCTTTGGAGAAGGTTAGGGTAATTCAGGATAGACTCCGTACATCCCAGTCAAGATAGAAGAGCTACGCGGATCGGAAGGTTCGTGATGTTTCTTATATGGTTGGAGAGCGGGTTCTGTTTCGGGTTTCGCCTATGAAGGGCATCATGAGATTTGGGAAGAAGGGGAAGTTTAGTCCGAGGTTTATTAGTCCGAGACATCATGAGATATTGTGTTGGGGAGGTTGCTTACGATCTGGCCTTACCACCCAGCTTGGTAGGAGTTCATCCGGTATTTCATGTTTCGATGCTCCGGAGGAATCACGGCAATCCGTCGCATGTGTTAGATTTCAGTTCAGTCCAGTTGGACAAGGATCTATCCTATGTTGAGGATCCATTGGCAATATTGGACAGGTAGGTTAGAAAGCTGAGGTCAAACAACATTGCATAAGTAAAGGTTTAGTGGGAGGTCAACAGGTCGAGGAGGCGACCTGGGAGACCGAGCAGGATATGCGCAGTCATTACCCTTATCTTTTACTACTTCAGGTATGTCTCTATGCTCGTTTGAGGACGAATAAATGTTTAAGTGTAGGATGATGTGATGACCCGACCGGTCGTCTTGAGAATTTACGCCTCGATACCCTATTAACTATTTCCCCCGTGGTTAGTTCTGCTATTTTGATTTGTTGGGATGTTCGATTTTGAGTTTCGGAGAGTTTTGGGACACTTAGTCACTAATTGAGAGCTTAAGTGTTGGAAAGTTTACTGTAGTCGGAACAGTGTAAAGACGGCCTTAGAATGGAATTCTGTTGGTTTCGTTGGCTCCGTAGGGTGATTTCGGGGTTAGGAGCGTGTTCGGATTATATTTTAGAGGTCCGTAGCTAATTTAGGCTTAAAATGCCGAAAGTTGAATTTTTGAAGTTTCCGGATCGATAGTGAGATTTTGATCTGAAGCTGGGAATGGATTTCCAAAAGTTGGAGTAGCTCTGTAGTGTTGAATGTGATGAGTGTGCAAAATTTCAGGTCATTCGGACGAGGTTTGATAGACTTTTGATCGAAAGCGTATTTTTAGAGTTTTGGAATTTTTAAGGCTTGAATCCGTGGTTAATTCGTCGTTTCGATGTTGTTTTAGGTTTTTTAAGGATTGGTATAAGTTTGGACAGTGGTATTAGACTTGTTGGTGCCTTTGGTTGAGGTCCTGGAGGCCTCAGGATGATTTCGGATGGTTGACGGAAGGATTTTGGAGTTTTGGAGTTGCAGCTTCAGCTGGTTTTCTATCATAACCGCACCTGCGAGAGTGGGACCGCAGGTGCAGAGCCGCAGAAGCGGCGAAAGGGTCACCGAAGTGGAAAAGGGAGAAGCTAGCAGGGACCGTAGAAGAGGGAGCTTCACCGCAAAAGCGGCCCCGCATCTGCGGAAGGGTAACCGCAGGTGCGGAAGTTGGCTTTAAGTGATTGTCGCAGATGCGACCATTGGTCCACAAAAGCGGGACCGCAGCCGCAGATGCGGAAATCGCGGGGCAGAAACATAAAAATGCTTGCCTTCAAGAAATTTAGCTATTTTTCACCATAGTTCAAATGGGAAGAAGTTTGGGAAGCACTTTTCAAGAGGGATTTGCAAAGGAGTTCATTGGGGTAAGGTCTCTGGTCCCTAAACTCGCTGTTGGAATAATTTTTATCAGTTTAAACATGAAAAAAATTAAGGAAAATCAGTGGTAATTTGTGGGTTAGGGCTTGACTAAGTAGAAGCCTTTGAGTGATGATTTGAGGGGCCAATTGAGGTCCGATTTTGGTACTTTTGGTATGACTGAACTCATGATAGTGTGAGAATTCTGGAAATCTAAATTTTACCAGATTCCGAGACGTGGGACCGAGGGGCATTTTGGTCATTTTACCAAACTAAGTATTATCACCCGTGCGAATGCGCGGACACTAACCATGTAATATATTTGAGTTATTTGGATTATATGTAAATAATCTTAAAACTTAAACTTTCTCTATTAAATATAGATAATCATTGGATATTAATTAAGAAACACTACATCAAAATGATTAACCATTTCTCAAATTTCCTAGATATAATTCTATTTTTATTTTTTGATATCATTCTCACGGGTATCATTGGATCTAAAAATTAGCCGGGAAGCAAAATAATAACTCATTTTTATAACAAAAAAGTCAAAGTTTGAGACTATGAAGGATTCGTTGGATACGATTTGACTCTTTTTGTCACGACCCGGATATTCCAACCTCGGGGGTCGTGATGGCGCCTACTAATGAGAGATAGGCAAGCCAAACCTCAACTACTTGTTATGCTTCCATATTGCTTCTGTTTAACAAACACATGGCGGTAACATGATAACAACAGAACTTTAAATAATTAGCGGAAGTCAACAATTAAATATCTTAAGTCTACGTCTATTACAACTTTTAAAACCTCAAATACCCAAAATCTGGTGTCACAGTGTCACAGACTATCTAAGATTACTACATACATGGTCTGAAGAAATAACAGTATATTGTTTCTGATGTAAGGAAACTGAAACAGGAAATAGAGATAGAGAGAGACGTCAAGGCTTGCGGACGCCTGCAGGTCTACCTTGGGTCTCCGGGTGAACTGAAGGAAGCACTCCAACTACTGTCTGAAAGCTGCTCCTGGATCTACTCACAGTGCAAGTGTAGTATCAGCATAACCGACCCCATGTGCTGGTAAGTGTCTAGTCTAACCTTGATGAAGTAGTGATAAGGCTAGGACCATACTACCAAATAAACCTGTGCAGTTCGTATATATATACAGCAGAAGAGAAATACAGAAAGAACCAGTCAATGTGGGAGGGGGAAACATGTTGTGGGGTAGATAATAGTTCCGAATAGCAAGACATCAAGTAAGGAAAGAAACAACATAACTAGAATATCAACAAGGAAGCAGAAATCAATAATTGCACGGCATAACCCTTCGTGCTCTTACTCTCAGCCTCACCAAAACAGTTATATAATAAAAATGTATACGGCATCACCCTTCATGCTTTTACTCTCGCCATTCACCAAAACAATCATATAATCAAAATGTGCGCGGCATCACCCTTCGTGCTTTGACTCTCTTTCGTCACCATAAAATCAATAGATTCGGCATGGAATGGTACGTCGTGCGGCACGACATCACCCTTCGTGCTTTAACACTCTTCCTCACCCAAAAACCAATCACAAGTAAAGGGACAAGGGAATAAACAAAATAGTAATAGAGATCCCGACAAGGGAACAACAATTAAACAATTAAATCCCGTCAAGGGAACAACAATTAAACAATTAAATCTCGGCAAGGGAACAACAAATAAATCAACAATAGCTCGGCAAGGGTGACAACATAATAATCTCTTCCCTTTCTTAATTTTACTTCACAATTCACTTCATAACTCGAGCCAATGCTCTAAAGGTTCTGTTATCACTTATACTTTCACAATTCATTTCACAACTCGAGCCAATGCTCTAAAAGTTCAATTGCCACTTATACTTTCACAATTTCTCCACAACTTGAGCCAATGCTCCTCAATGTTCATAGGTCACAATTCTTTCCACAAACTTTATACAATAATTAGAAATCTTTACCAAGGCATGAATAATACAACAAAATCATGAAAATCACAATATAAGACTCACGGTCATGCTTCATACCAACGTATAGATACTCGTCACCATGCCTATACGTCGTACTCGACAAGAAGCAAATAGGAAATAGGACAGAACTCCTAATCCCTCAAGCTAATGTTATACCAAACACTTACCTCGATGCCACGAACACAACTCAAGGTTCAATTATAGCTTTACCCTTTGATTCCACCGCCAATTCGCTCATATCTAGTCACAATTTACTTAATTACATCAATAAATGTTAAATGAACCAATTTTGAATGCATGAAAATTAGTTTTCCAAAGTTTTACCCAAAAAGTCAAAATCTCCCCCGGGTCCACGTGCTCAAAACCCGAGGTTCGAAGCAAAACCGGATTACCCATTCCCCCACGGGCTCAAATATGTAATTTGTTTTAAAATCGGACCTCAAATCGAGGTCCAACTCACCAATTTTTTAAAAACCTAGGTTCTACCCAAAACACCCAATTTCCCCCATGAAAATAATTGATTTGAAGTTGAAATCATGTTAAAAGGTGTCAATGATTGAAGAAAACTAGTTAAAAATGACTAACAATTGATTTGACGAAAGGTTGCTTGAAAAATCGTCTCTTATGTTTTTTGGGGTTTCTGAAAAGTGCAAAATAACTGAAAATCTAATCTATTTATACCCCTCTCAGACCCCCTGTGCGGACCGCACAAAATGGACTACGGCAGCACAGGTCTTCCTGAGGTACTGCGGTCCAATTCCTAGTGCGGACTGCACGAAATGAACTGCGGGCGCACAGGAGCCCACCGCGGACCGCAAGAAATCGAGCGTGCCCGCGAAGGCTTGGCCTTGCTCACTACGGGCCGCAAAAATCCCTTTGCGTTCGCGGAGCCCCCACCGCAGCCGTGAACCATCCACCGCTTACCGCAAAACCTAGCTTCAGAGACCTGCAACTTCTGGTTTTAAGTCTAAAACATCCCGAACCTACCCGAAACTCACCCGAGCCCTCGGAACTCTAAACCAAGTGTGCATACTAACACATACACATCCCACGGACTTATTCGTGTAATCAAATCATCAAAATAACATCATGAACATCAAATTAAATCTCGAGATCAATGAAATTTCCTCAAAACTTCTTTAAACATAAATTTTGCAATTTAAGTCCGAATCACGTCATATGACATCCGTTTATCACCAAATTCTACAAAAATGTCTTAAATCATATATAAGACCTGTACCGGGCACCGGAACCAAAATACGGGCCCGATACCATTACGTTCTAATCAAATTTCATTTCAAATCTTTTTAAACAAATTCCAAAAAACAATTTCCTTTTAAAATTTATTTGTCGGGCTTGGCACCTCGGAATTCGATTCCGGGCATACGTCCAAGTCCCATATTTTCCTACGGACCCTCCGGGACCGTCAAATCACGGGTCCGGATCTGTTTACCCAAAATGTTGATCAAAGTCAAATTAGCTCATTTTATAATCAAAACTTATCATTTTTCACAAATTATCATATTTAAGCTTTCCAGCTACGCGCTCGGACTATGCACGCAAATCGAGATGACTCTAAATGAGGTTTTCAAGGCCTTAGAACACGAAAGTTTTGTTTTAAAACAACACATTCTCCACCTCTAAAACAATCGTTCGTTTTCGAACGAACAGAAGAATGAAGTACCTGAGTCGGGGAAAAGATGGGGATAACGGCTCCGCATATCGAACTCGGACTCCCAGGTCGATGCTTCAAGAGGCTGACCTCTCCACTAAACATGAACAGAAGGAAAACTCTTCGACCGCAACTGACGAACCTGCCAATCTAGAATAGCTACCAGCTCCTCCTCATAAGACAAGTCCTTGTCCAACTGGACAGTGTGGAAATCTAACATGTGGGATGGATCGCCGTGATATTTCTGGAGCATGGACACATGAAATGCTGGATGCATGGCTGATAAGCTCGGCGGCAATTCAAGTCTATATGCCACCTCTCCCACTCGATCAAGAATCTCAAACGGACCGATGAACCTAGGGATAAGCTTGCCCTTCTTCCCAATCTCATCACGCCCTTCATAGGCGACACTCGGAGCAATACCCGCTCTCCAACCATAAAAGCCACATCTTGAAACTTGCGGTCTGCATAACTCTTTTGCCTGGACTGAGTTGTACGAAGCCTATCCTAAATAATCCTAACCTTGTCCAAAGCTTCCTGAACTAGATCTGTACCCAACAATCGAGCCTCTCCCGGCTCAAATCATCCAACTGGAGATCGACACTGCCTACCAAATAAAGCCTCATAAGGAGCCATCTGGATACTCGACTGGTAACTATGGTTGTAGGCAAACTCTGCTAGAGGCAAAAACTTATCCCACGAGCCTCCAAAGTCAATGACACAAACTCATAGCATATCCTCCAAAATCTAAATAGTCCGCTCGGACTGCCCGTCCATCTGAGGATGGAATGGTGTACTCAACTCAAGATGGGTGCCCAACTCTCGCTGAACTAACTCTAGAAATGCGAGGTAAACTGCGTACCTCGGTCCGAAATAATAGATACAGGCACACCACGAAGACGAACAATCTCCCGGATATAGATCTCAGCTAACCTCTCGGATGAATAGGAAACCGCCACAGGAATGAAATGCGCTGACTTGGTTAACCTATCAATAATGACCCATATTGCGTTGAGCTTCCTCCGAGTCTGCGGAAGTCCAACAACGAAATCCATAGTGATCCGCTCCCACTGCCACTCAGGAAGCTCAATCCTCTGAAATAAACCACCAGGCCTCTGATGCTCGTACGTAACTTGCTGACAATTCAAACACCGAGCTACATATGCAACAATATCCTTCTTCATTCTACACCTGCTTGGCACCTCCGTGCTGCACCGTGTCTCTAAGGACACACAAATGGGGATCATCATACTACCGATCACGGATACGCTCCAATAAAGAAGAACGAGCGACCATGCAGGCGAATACACGACTAGTCTCAGAAATATCCAACCTCACAAACTGATTGGCCAAACCTGAACGTCCAAAGCAAGTGGTCTCTCACCGACCAGAATATAAGCAAGACTACCCATACCGACTGACTTCCTACTCAACGTATCGGCCATCACATTGGCCTTTCCCAGATGATACAAGATAGTGATATCATAATCTTTCAACAACTCCAACCACCTCGTCTGTCTCAAATTCAACTCCTTTTGCTTGCACAAATACTGAAGACTCTTGTGATCCGTGAACACCTTACAAGCCACGCCATACAGATAATGCCTCCAAATCTTCAATGCGTGAACAATGGATGCCAACTCTAAGTCATGAATCGGATAGTTCTTCTTATGAATCTTCAACTACCGCGAAGCATAGGCAATGACCTTGCCATCCTGCATCAACACTACACCAAGCCCAATACGAGGTGCATCATAATAAACTGTATAAGGCCCTGAACCTGTGGGCAAAACCAACACCGGTGTCGTAGTCAGAGCTGTCTTGAGCTTCTGAAAGCTCGCCTCACACTCGTCTGACCATCTGAACTTGGCACCCTTCTAGGTCAACCTGGTCATCCGGGCTGCGATAGATGCGAACCCCTCCACGAACTGACGGTGGTAGCCTGCCAATCCCAAGAAACTCCGAATCTCTATAGTTGATGCTGGTCTAGGCCAGTTCTTGACTGCCTCAATCTTCTTCGGATCAACCTAAATACCCTCTACTAATACAACATGACCTAGAAATGCAACCAAACTCAACCAGAACTCACACTTCGAGAAATTAGCATATAACTGACTATCCTTCAAGGTCTGAAGAACCACTCTAAGATGCTGCTCGTGCTCCTCCCGGCTGCGGGAATATATCAAAATATCATCAATGAAGACTATCACGAACGAGTCCAAATAAGGCCTGAACACTCGGTTCATCAAATCCATAAAGGTTGTTGGGGCATTGGTCAACACAAATGACATGACCTAGAACTCATAATGCCTGTACCGAGTGCGGAAAGCTGTCTTAGGGACATCGGATGCCCTAATCCTCAACTGATGGTAGCCAGATCTCAAATCAATCTTTGAAAACACCTTGGCACCCTGAAGCTGATCAAACAAATCATCGATCCTCGGCAATGGATACTTATTCTTGATTGTAACCTTGTTCAACTGCCGGTAATCAATACACATTCTCATTGGTCTATCCTTCTTCTTAACAATCAACACTGACGCACCCCAAGGTGAAACATTGAGTCTAATGAAACCCTTCTCAAGCAAGTCTTGCAACTATTCCTTTAACTCTTTCAACTCCGGCGTGGCCATATGATATGGCGGGATAGAAATGGGCTGAGTGCTTGGAGACAAATCAATGCAAAAGTCAATATCCCTGTCGGGTGGAATACCCGGCAGGTCTGAAGGGAAAACATCAGGAAACTATCGAACAACGGGCATAGAATCAATAGAAGGGACCTCAGCACTAGAATCATGAACATATGCCAAATAGGCCAAACACCCCTTCTCGACCATGCGCCAAGCCTTCACATACGAGATAACACGACGGGTAGAATGACCAAGAGTCCATCTCCACTATAAACGGGGCAAATTCGGTAAAGCTAAGGTCACAGTCTTGGCATGACAGTCCAAGATAGCGTGGTAAGGTGATAACCATTCCATCCCCAATATAACATCGAAATCGACCATGTCTAGAAGCAACAAAGCCACACGAGTCTCAAGACCCCCAATCACCACGTTACAAGAACGATGGACTCGATCTACCACAATAGAATCACCCACCGATGTAGTCACATAAACAGGAATACTCAATGAATCACTAGGCATGACCAGATACGGTGCAAAATAAGATGACACATACGAGTGGGTAGACCCTAGATCAAATAACACTGAAGCATCTCTATCACAAACCAGAATAGTACCTATAATGACTATATCTGAAGCCTCAGCATCGGGCCTGGATGGAAGGGCATAACATCGGGGCTGGGCCCCACCACCCTGAACTACCTCTCTGGGACGGCCTACTGCTAGCTGGCCTCCACCTCTGGCGACCTGAGCTCCACCTCTAGGACCTCTACCTCCACCTCTAGCACCTCTATCCCAACCTCTAGCTGGCTGGGCGGGCTATGGAACACCTGGTGCCTGTACCATAGCACGAGAACCCTGATGTTGAGAGCTACTCGGTGCTCGAGGGCAAAACCTAGCGATGTGACCCGGATCACCACAAGTGTAACAAGCCCTCGGCTGCTGAGACTGCTGGCCCTGTCGACCTGAATGACCACCTCAAAAACTCTGAAGCGGCGGTGCACTGATAGGAGCAGGTGGTGCACTGTAGAACTGTTGATCGGGATACTACATCTAGGGACCATGACCACCTAAAGTACCGTGAGAAACCTGGAGCGCTGACTGAAACGGCCTAGGAGGATGGCCTCTACCATGCGAATCTCGACTTCCGGATGAGGTACAACTGAATCGGCCTGAATGATGGGGCCAATTGTCCGACCCATGACCGCCTCCCTATGATAGAACCATCTCAACTCTACGGGCCACATTGGCAGCCTCCTGAAAAGTAATCTCACTCCCAGCCTCTCTAGCCATCTGAAGACGAATCGGCTGAATAAAATCGTCAATAAACCTCCTCACTCTTTCTCTGTCGGTGGGGAGTATGATGAGAGCATTGCGAGCTAAGTCGATGAACCTGGTCTCATACTGGGTAACAGTCATAGAACCCTTCTAGAGGCGCTCAAACTGCCTCCGATAGGCCTCTCTCTGAGTAACGGGGAGAAACTTCTCCAGGAATAACACTGTAAACTGCTCCCAAGTCAAGGTTAGCGATCCGGCTGGTCTCGCTAAGCAATAATCCCTCCACCAAGTCATGGCGGATCCAGACAAGAGAAATGTAGCAAAATCGACCCTATTGGTTTCAACAATGCCCATGTTCCTAAGAACCTCGTGGCAGTTGTCTAGATAATCTTGGGGATCCTCAGTAGATGCACTGTTGAAAGCAGAAGTAAAGAGCTTGGTGAACCTATCCAGTCTCCACAAAGCATCAGTGGACATAGGCGCTCCATCACCGGTCTGAGCTACCACACCCGGCTATACTGCTCCAACTGGCTGAACCGCTAGAGTCTGAATCTGAGGAGCTAGCTGCTCCAGAGTGCGAGTAGCAGGAGTCTGGGGCCCTCCTTCAGCCTGAGAGATGGTTGGTGCTACAAGAAGCAAGCCTGCCCGGGTGACACTCTCCATGAATCCCACTAATCGGACCAGAGCATCTTGAAGAACTGGGGTAACAATAAACCCCTCTAAGACCTGAGTTGGGCCCACCGGAACTGCTGGAGCCGGAACTTTCTCATCAAAATCAACCTGAGGCTCCATCACTAGGGCTGTTGCTCGGGGCTGAGATCTGCCCCTACCTTGGCCTCGGCCTCTAGCACGGCCTCGGCCTCGCCCTCTGCCCCTCGTGAGAACTACTGTTGGGGGCTCGGGCTACTGAGCGGAGGATGAGGAAGCGCGTGTTCTCGCCATCTGCGAAAGAACAGAGTAGAGGTTCAATTAGCATTGAGGAACAAAACCGCACGACGAGAAAGAACAAATGTGAAGTTTTTCCTAACTCGGTAGCCTCTGGGGGATAAATATAGATGTCTCTGTACCGATCCCTCAGACTCTACTAAACTTGTCTATGAACTGTGAGACCTATGTAACCTAGAGCTGTGATACCAACTTGTCACGACTCGGATTTCCCAACCTCGGGGGTCGTGATGGTGCCTACTAATGAGATCTAAGCAAACCAAACCTTAACTACTTGTTACACTTCTATATTGCTTCTTTTTAACAAACACAAGGCGATAACATGATAACAACGGAACTTTAAAAAATTAGCGGAAGTCAACAATTAAATATATTAAGTCTACGTCTATTACAACTTTTAAAACCTCAAACACCCAAAACCTGGTGTCACAATGTCACAGACTATCTAAGATTACTACATACAAGGTCTGAAGAAATAACAGTACAATGTTTCTGAAGTAAGGAAAATGAAACAAGAAATAGAGATAGAGTGAGATTCCAGGGCTTGTGGACGCCTGCAGGTCTACCTTGGGTCTCTGGGTGGAATGAAGGAAGCACTCCAACTATTGTTCGAAAGCTGCTCCTAGATCTGCACACAGTGCAGAGTGTAGTATCAGTACAACCGACTCCATGTGCTGGTAAGTGTCTAGCCTAACCTCAGCGAAGTAGTGACGAGGCTAGGACCAGACCACCAAATAAACCTGTGCAGTTCGTATATATATACAGCGGAAAAGAAATACAGAAATAACCAGTCAATGTGGGAGGGGGAAACATGTTGTGGGGGAGATAATAGTTCTGAATAGCAAGGCATCAAGTAATGAAAGAAACAACATAACTAGAATATCAACAAGGAAGTAGAAATCAACAATTGCATGGCATCACCCTTCGTGCTCTTACTCTCAGCCTCACCAAAACAGTAATATAATGAAAATGTGCACGGCATCACCCTTCGTGCTTTTACTCTCGTCCTTACCAAAATAATCATATAATCAAATGTGCACAGCATCACCCTTCGTGCTTTTACTCTCTTTCCTCACCATAAAATCAATAGATTCGGCACGGAATGGTACGTCGTGCAGCACGGCATCACCCTTCGTGTTTTATACTCTTTCCTCATAATAAAAAACAATGCACGGCATCACCCTTCGTGCTTTAACACTCTTCCTCACCCAAACAACAATCACAAGCAAAGGGGCAAGGGTATAAACAAAATAGTTATAGAGATCCCGGCAAGGGAACAACAATTAAACAATTAAATCCCGGTAAAGGAACAACAATTAAACAATTAAATCCCGGTAAGGGAACAACAAATAAATCAACAATTTCCCGGCAAGGGTGACAACATAATGATCTCTTCTCTTTCTCAATTTTACTTCACAATTCACTTCACAACTCGTGCCAATGCTCTAGAGGTTCGGTTATCACATATACTTTCACAATTCATTTCACAACTCGAGCAAATGCTCTAAAAGTTCATAGGTCACAATTCTTTCCACAAATTTTATACAACAATTAGAAATCTTCACCAAGGCATGAATAATACAACGAAATCATGAAAATCACAATATAAGACTCACGGTCATGCTTGACACCAATGTATAGATACTCGTCACTATGCCTATACGTCGTACTCGACAAGAAGCAAATAGCAAATAGGACACAACTCCTAATTCCTCAAGCTAAGGTTAGACCAAACACTTACCTCGATGCCACAAACACAACTCAAGGTTCAATTATAGCTTTACCCCTTGATTCCACCGCCAATTCGCTCGTATCCAGTCACAATTTACTTAATTACATCAATAAACGCTAAATGAATTAACTTTGAACGCATGAAAATTAGTTTTTCAAAGTTTTACCCAAAAAGACAAAATTGCCCCCGGACCCATGTGGTCAAAACCCGAGTGTCGAGCCAAAACTCAATTACCCATTCCCCCACGAGCTCAAATATGTAATTTGTTTTGAAATCGGACCTCAAATCGAGGTCCAAATCCCCAATTTTTGAAAAACCTAGGTTCTACCCAAAACACTCAATTTTCCCCATGAAAATAATTGATTGAAGTTGAAATCATGTTAAAAGATGTTAATGATTGAAGAAAACTTGTTAAAAACGACTTATAATTGCTTTGGAGAAGAAAAGTTGTTTGAAAAATCGCCTTTTATGTTTTTTGGGGTTTTTGAAAAGTGCAAAATAACTGAAAATCTAGTCTATTTACACCCCTCTCAGACCCCCTGTGCAGACCGCACAAAATGGACTGTGGCCGCACAGGTCTTCCTGAGGTATTGTGGTCCAGTGCCCAGTGCGGACCGCACGAAATGGACTACGGCCGCACCGGAGCCCACCGCGGACCGAAAGAAATCGAGCGCGGCCACGAAGGCTTGTCCTTGCTCACTGCGGGCGGGCCGCACAAATCCCACCGCGGTCGGCCGCGAAGCTTCCACCGCGGACCGCAAAACCTGGCTTTAGAGACCTGCAACTTCTGATTGTAAGTCTAAAACATCCCGAACCTACTCGAAACTCAGCCGAGCCCTCGGAACTCTAAACCAAGTGTGCATACTAACTCAAGAACATCCCACGGACTTATTCGTGTAATCAAATCATCAAAATAACATCATGAACATCAAATTAAATCTCGAGATTAATGAAATTTTCTCAAAACTTCTTTAAACATAAATTTTGCAATTTAAGTCCGAATCACGTCATATGACATTCGTTTATCACCAAATTCCACAGAAATGTCTTAAATCATATATAAGACTTGTACCGGGCACCGAAACCAAAATACAGGCCCGATACCATTACATTCTAATCAAATTTCATTTCAAATTTCTTTAAACAAATTCTAGAAAATAATTTCTTTTAAAAATTCATTTCTCGAGCATGGGACCTCGGAATTCGATTCCGGGCATAAGCCCAAGTCCCATATTTTCCTACGGACCCTCCGAGATCATCAAATCACGGTTCGGGTCCGTTTACACAAAATATTGACCGAAGTCAAATTAGCTCATTTTATAATTAAAACTTATCATTTTTCACAGATTATCATATTTAAACTTTCCGACTACGCGTCCGGACTTCGCACGCAAATCGAGATGACTCTAAATAAGGTTTTCAAGGTCTCAGACCATGATAGTTTCGTTTAAAACAAATGGTGACTTTTTAGGTCATCACACTTTTACTACTACTTGAACTCTTATGTTGTGTGTTAATATCTTTCAAAACTTATTTCTATTTTAAAATTTTAGTTTCTAAAACATTATTTTTAAATAATAATTTATTTTATAATAACGTAAGTGAAAATATTATCCTTAATTCAAAACTAATTTTAGTCAGCTATCTAAGAATTTAAAAATTGTTTAGCCAGTAATATTTTTTCCAGTGTGACTCCATTTTGATATTTGACATTAACCATATTAAATATCCGAGTTTTTTGATTGATATGTAAATAACCTTAAAATTTAAACCTTCTAAATAATCGTTAGATATCAGTTACGAAACAGTGCATGAAAAAGACTAACATTTTCTCAAATCTCGTAGTGATAATTTATTTTTGCACCATTCTCATTGGTGTCATTGGAATCTAAAAATAGCCAAAAAGTGAAATAGTACTTGTATTTATGTAAAAGTACAAAGGTTGACACAATATGAACGATTCTTTGGTTATAATATGACTCTTTTACTACGACTTGAACTCTTATTTGGTATGTTGTTATTTTTCAAAAAGTATTTCTATTTTGACATTCTTTAGCCGGTAAAATTTTATTTCAATATGATGTTATTTTGAGTTTATCGGTATCTATAGCCACATATTTTGAATTTGGAATACCCTATATACAGAGGTAGATCTAGGATTTATACTTTATGGATTCAATTTTTAAGTTTTTAACATTGAACTCATTATATTTTTAGAGTTATGAGTTCATATCTACTATTTTTATAATTTTAAGAATGTTTTACATATAATTTTTTGTTCAGCATGAAAAGTTATGGGTTCAATTAAACCTGTTGTCAACACTCTACATCTGCCTCTGGCTATATATATACAAATTTTTTGTTCTTTGAATTACTAAATATAAAATTAGTTGATTGTTATTGTATAACATTGCATATATTATTTTGAAATTGCCAAGTAGTTTTTTCTCGACACCATACTTGGCTTAACCTCAATGCAAACTACTCAAATTGCATTTATATTCAAATTCAGTATATCATATCAGTTTATTAGTAATAGTATTTTTTTTTAAAACGGCACACAATTTAAATTAAAAAAAAATTCTAAGATATCCTTGTCTTATAGTCTATGTATTTGAGTTGAAAAAAATATTTAAAATCGATGATATCAACTTTCAAATTTTTTATAATTAACATAGATGAAACAAAAGAAAATTCGTTGTCATCTCTTATTTCTGGTTTTTAGATTTTTCAAACATCTTTTCTATATTTATTTTCTTTTATCTTTATTTTTATGTCTTTCTTTTTTTTTAACAAAAAATTAATTTATTTCTTTATAAAAAGATGAGTTTAAATATAAATTGTCTACACAAGAACTTTATTTATATTTTTAGTGTTTAGTTGAAATTCTTCCATATTTTTCATATATATATATATATATATATATATATATATATATATATATATATATATATATATATATATATATATATGTGTGTGTGTGTGTGTGTGTGTGTGTGTGTGTGTGTGTGTGTGTGTGCGCCATCACGACTCCCGAGAGTGAAAAATCCGGGTCGTGACAATGACTAACATAGTCAATTATAAAATAAAGTTACCATATACTATTTGCATTTATTAGCTTACCACTTGGCTTAACTACAATGCAATTATATATGATAACTTTCTTGCTTTAATATATGTATAGAATATTATTTTAAAGAACTATAATTATAGGGTTTTAAGTGTGAAAGAGTTCTAGATAACCATAGACATATATCCTATATGTTATATTTATTTTAAAAGAAATTCGATTTATTCAAATCTAGCTATATTATTTTAAAGAACTATAATTATAGGGTTTTAAGTGTGAAAGAGTTCTATTTTTTTTTGATAATAAGGATATTTATATTATAAAAGCATAAAGATTGTTCTTAGTACATAAGATCTGTGAATGCAGCTTGTCACGACTTGGTATCTCAATATTTGTGACATTCTGGTTGCCTAGGAGTATTAGACTATTACAAGCCGTAATGTCTAGTGACTTCTTGGAAAGGTAAACAACATTCATATCTTTAGCAAGTTGAGAGTTAACAAAATGAGGTGGTGTTGGATGTAGTTTTACTGACTTCTTGCATGGTTGCCAAAAGGTGTCTTTGTTTGCATCTGTTGCCAAAAGATGAGCTACTTGGCTTCCTTCCTGGAAGTTATGTCGTAGGGACAAGTCCTTTCGCTGAAGCATCAATAACTTGCAAGCATGAATAATATTAGTCATAACAAAATGATCATTGTTAAGTGCATAGATAGAATCAATGGAGTCTGTTTCGATTTCTGGTGGAAATAGGTTGTAATGGGTTGCTATTTTCATGCATTCATGGATTGCCTGAAGTTCTGCATGCAGAGGTGACATAGCCTTATCCATTTTCTGATAACCTAATATCCATCTTCCTTTGTTGTTGCGGAACACTCCCCCAATACCAGATTTATTACCTTCGTATTTAAAAGCACCATCCGTGTTTAGTTTGTACCAGTCGTGTTGTGGGGAATACCATTTTATGTTAATGCTGGGTTTATCCACAGTTGTTGTGCCAGTGGAGTTGAAAAAGAGGAATTCATAGGCTAGGTTAGAGATGTCTATCATACGGGGGGAGTAGTGGGTGTTATTGATATTTTTGTTGTTTCTATTGATCCAGATCCCCCATAGAAGGAAAGGTAGGAGATTGTTCCAAGGAATTTTCAGGGGAATTGGGTTTATGTCTCTCAGCTTGGTTAGTCAGTATTTGTCCGGATCAGTGTTCATATTTGTGATATTGAACTGTCTCCATATCGCTGAGACTATGAGACATATGAGGAAAATATGAGTGATGGTTTCTTCTTGGTTTTTGCAACTAGGGCAATTGGGGTTTATATTTGTTCCAATGTGATGGAGATATGAACGGCAAGGAATCTTATTGTGAAGGATTTGCCAAAAGAAGTATCTTATTTTGTTAGGGCAAGGTAGTTTCCATATCCACACAAAGTCTTGGTTACTAATGTCCCCTTGGATTAGTAAGTTGTAGCAAGATTTTGTGTTGAATATCCCGTTTGGGCTGAGACTCCAAAGGGGTTTATCTTTGATTTGGAGGGGTAAGGGGATAGAATTGATTTTGTCCATGATAGAGGAAGGGATAGTAAAAGAAGTTTCCTGAAAATTCCATCTTCCTTTGTGGTATAATTTCTTAATAGGAAGGTTAGCTTCATTTTTGTTTAGAGGGCCCTCAATGCTAGCTCTAAGAGTTGAGAGTTGAGGGATCCATTGGGTCTCCCATCTATTAAGATTAGAGCTTTTGCCCGGAAGCCATTGAATTTCTTGGTTACAAATTTCCCAGCCAGTAACAGTACTTTTCCAAATGAAGGAGATGTGTTTGATATTCGTTTTGCAGTATTTGCGAATTAAGAGATTTGACCAGGGTGATAAGGTATTGTTAATGAGTCTCTAAGAGAGACTACCTAGTAAAATTATTCTTTGAAAGGGCATCTTTCATTCCTAGACCTTCTAGAGTTTTGGGCTTGGTAATAGTATTCCAATTAATAAGGTGAAGTTTTTTCTGATTTGATGTTGTGCCCCAAACAAAATTCCTTTGAATTTGATCAATAAGTTTAAGGGTGTTTTTTTGGGAGCAAAGTATATTGCATAGCATGGTTTGGGATAGAGTTGAGAGTAGCAAGGGCTAAGGTAGTCCTACCAGCTATGTTTAGAAAATTGGTTTTTCAATTTGAAAGTTTGGCCCGCATTTTCTCAATGATGAATTGGTAGTCTTTTGCTTTGGGAGCATTGTTAAGAATTGAAAACCCTAATTAGTGGCCAAACTTATTGGCTATATTGATGTTAAAACCTGATGCAATTTCTTTGGTAACTTGAATAGAACAGTTTTGGGAGAACAAAATCTTTGATTTCCCTCTATTGATCTTTTGACCAGACATATTGTAGAAAACATTAAGGCATTCTTTGATGATTTGTAGGTTTCTTTTATCAACTTTTGCCATGAGGGTAATATCATCTGCAAAAAACAAGTGAGATATGCTAGTGTTATGGTTGATTAGTCTAATGGGGTCCCAAAGATTTATGTCAACTTGGTGACAGATTAGTCGGGATAGCATTTCCATGCACAAAATGAATATAAAGAGAGATAGGGGCAGCCTTGTCTGATACCCCTACTTGGTGCAAAGAATGGGGTTGTAGTGCCATTTACTAAAATGGCAATGTTGCTAGTGTTGATGCAATTCATAATAAGATTTTGTATGTTAGTAGGGAATTGGAAGTAAGAAAAGGTTAAGTAGATGAAAGACCATTCCAATCTATCGAAGGCTTTTTCCAGATCTAATTTTAGAATCATGTAGCCTTTTTTCCCTTTCATTTTTTTAAAATGGAACATCATTTTTGGATTATGATGGCATTATAAGAAGACCTTCTCCCTTTTAAGAAGCTAGTTTAGAAAGGACTTATAATTTGGCTGGGGAAAGGTTGAATTCTATTGGCAATGATTTTGGTAATGATTTTATAAATAGTATTGCAAAGTCCTATGGGCCTAAAGTTTTTCAGATTATTGGCATTTGGGACTTTGGGGATTAGACAAATGTAGGTGTTGTTGATATCATTAGGTAGAGATTGAGTATTAAAAACTTGGGTACATATATAACTGATTTGCCTACAATGCTCCAATATTTCTGGTAAAAAAAGGGATGTATGACATCTGGACCCGGGGATTTAAACGGTTTGAAGGAAAAGACTGCCTTGTAGACTTCTCCCTTTGCAAGATGATTGTCCAGGGTAGAGAGATCAAGGTTGTTAAAAGTTTTTGGATTGTTTTTAATAAGAGACAAATTGGAGGCAGAATGATCAGTTTGGGAGGCATTCTCAAAGTAGTTTAGTGTGTGGTCTAGGATTTTGTTAGGTTCATTGATCCAATTACCAAATTCGTCTTTGAAATAAATGATTTCATTTTTCCTAGCTCTATTGGTTGCACTAATATGGAAGAATTTTGTATTCGCGTCACCTTCTTGAATCCAGGACATTCTGGCTCTAATTCTCCAGTATTCATCTTCTAATTTAAGAATCTCTCTATACTCTTGTTGAAGATTAGATTCTAAATTCTGTAAATAAAAATTGGAGTTATAGTTATTAGAGCATTGAATGTCGTTTAGTCTAGCAATAATCCTAGATTTTTTAAGGCGAATATCTCCAAAATGCTTCCTACTCCACTGTATGATATTACCTCTAATGTTTTGGGAGCTATGAATATAGTTGGAGTAACTCCAACTATTTCTAACTAAATTTACGAAATCCGGATGATGGCACCAAAATGTCTCTAATCGGAAAGGTTTTTTAAAGGTGTTACATTTTATAGGGTTGCAAGTGATCAATAAGGGGTTATGATCCGAGTGGATTCTAGGGAGATGGGTAATGTAAGCATCAGGGAAAGATCCAATCCACTCCTTATTGGCAAACACCCTATCTTACCTTTCTAGAATGAGGCCTTTGTTTTTTTTTCTTTTATTCGACCACGTAAATTTAGGACCTTTGAAACCTAGGTCAATAAGATTACAGTGGTTCATAAAATCCCACAGGACCTTTGCTCTATTTTGATTAATTTTTCTACCATCTAATTTCTCATCGGAGAATATGACATCATTGAAATCACCCCTATTAACCAAGGGCCACTAATTTTACTATGCATGTCTAATAAATTGTTCCACATAGTGTTCCTAATTTTACTATCATTACTAGCATAAATAGAAGTAAAATACCAAGTTTTGTTAAGGGAGAATACCTCAATTGTGGCACTAATTTCATGGCTTCTACGCACAAAGCTATGGATCATAACCTTGGTATGATCCCACAAGATAACCATACCTCCCGACTGACCATCTGTTGGAATCTCTATCATATCTGGGAATCCAAAAGGATTGAGGAGAGAAAGGTGGTTGTCCATCTTGGTTTCCAAAAGTCTAACCATACTAGGGTGATGTGTTTCAATTAGATCCTTGAAGCTTAACCTAAAACTGTCATTGTTACCTCCTCTTATGTTCCAAATTATGAATGTGGTTGATCTATTCATGTTTAAGAGCGGGTTGTTCAGGTCTCCATTTTCCCTCATTCTCCTTGGGAATATTGGATTCCTCCTCTGAAAAGGAACGAGAATCATTGTGTGTTTTCCTACGGTAGGGTCTGCTGGTGGTCTTATGTCCATTGTGCACTTGTACAGTGCCAATGGGCAGTAAAGAATTTGCTTCTGCTCTTGCCTCTCCATAAATAGAAAGATTTTTAGCTCTCTTGGTTTGAATCCTCGACCACGTTTTGAGGGATAAAGTTTACTGGATCGATTTCTTCCTCTACTGCCTGCTCCATTTGGTTTTGATTTTGATGAGGGTGAGGGGTTTGTATGGCTTGGACAACTGGTACATCCGGAGGTGGTAGTGGGTTTGCATGTGCAGTCCAAGGTGTGAACACCGGATTCATGGTGGATAGGAATTCCGAGGTGAAGAAGGGTAGATCCACAGCTGGAATTGGGTTCTGAATTTGGACAAAGTTTGGAGGCATGTTCCAGTCCCCCCTCATTGCATGAATTTGGTTGGTGGTGAGAGATGGGGCTATGGGGTTTAGGATGTTGTTCAACCATATTTGGTTGATGTAATTATTCATCGCCATGCGAACTCCTTCGGATATCAATTGAGCAATGTAGTGAGAATTTTGGATCACTATCACAGTTTCCCTCCCTTCTAGTGTGATGTTGAAGGAGAGTGCATGGCCTAGAAGCCCCATTTCCACCCAGGATAATGGTTGATGGTTCTGAGGAAGAGGAGGTTGGATCAGTATCCTCCTTGGCTGATTGTTTTGGTTCTGATTCTGGTGGTTTTGAGGAGGATTGGTTCCATGTTTGAGTTGAGTGTTATTCTTTGGAGTTGGATGAGATGATGGCGTCTTCTTGCTGCGATTGGGATTCTGGGCATTTTTGATAGAATTTGGACAATTTAATGGGGACAGAGGAACAATTGAATTGGAAGAGTTAATGTTTCCTAGGATCTTAATGATTGATTTGTTTTCTTGCATGCAAACTGTCTGGTTTGGCATGTATTTAATTGAGATTTTCTGGTTCATGAGCGGATTAGGATGGGGTGTCTTTTTGTGGGGAATATCAATGGCCATTTGTTCATTGGCTTGGTTATCGCTTGACAGATGTTTACTGTCAGATTCTGCATGCAAGGGAGAGGAGTTGGTTGGGTTAATGTTGCATGTTAGAGGGGTGTTAGGGGTAGGATTAATAGTATCTTCATTAGTGGGGGTCTGCTGTAAGGTAGGGTGGTATTATGGGTATTATTAGGGTTTGATTGGGTGAGAGGTATGGTGGGTGTAGCTGGTAGGGGGAAGTTTGGGTGTGTGGGGTGAAAAGTGGGCCTATTGTTTTATCTAATATTTTATTGGTAATATCCTTGTTAGGGAGATTAGTGTTTTGATTATTTTTAACGGATTTTTTATTGTGGATTGTGAGAATATTATCGTAATTAATATTGGTAACGTTTGTATTAAGGTTGTTACTCACGTCATTAGAGTGATTATCATCTGGGTTGGTTTGTTCCAGCACATAAAAACTACTAGAGTTTTTGCTAGGGTTTGGGAGAGGGGTTATTTTACCGTTGTTGGAAGATTGTAATTCGTGAGATTTAGTTTTGTAACAAAACTTTTGAGAGGATAGAAATTTACCTGACTTGGCTTCAAAATATTTATGCTAATACCTAGTTCTTGAACAATCTCTGGCAATTTTGAGACATTTCTTCGGAGATCTCTTCGTTTACTTCTTTTGAAAGGGACAGTTTTCCATAGTCCTTCCAACTTGGTTTGCCTGGATTAGATTGTGTCTAGATCCTTGATGAGTGGTTCTTGCCTTTGAATGGTCTTGGGTTGATTGCACTGAGTTGTTAAATGGCCTAGGTGACCACATGTTGTACATAGTAATTTGTCACCTTCATAGTGGATATGTTGTTTGTGAGATCCTATAAGGAGGAACGGGGTGACAGGTTTGTTTAGAGGGAGTTCCACATAGAGACGAGCATATCTCCCTCGGAGGGCTGCCGACGTACAAGAATCAATTTTCAGGAGTCTTCCTATTGAGCTTCCTACTTTTTGTAGTATTTCCTTGTCGTAAAATTTAGTGGGAAGTTGGGGAAGTCGAATCCAGAGATGTTATACTCGTGGGAGGGAATTGATGGTTCGCTTGGGATCTCTGTGCCATAGTGGAAATCCATTGGGACTTGTTGTGGAGGTGATGAATCATAGGTTAGATCTATATTAAGGCTCATCTCTTTGTTAAGGAGTTTATCCTTAAAAGAAATAGGTTCCTTTGCCATGGATTTGGCTTCCGAGGGGCTGGTGATTGGGTTGATATCCGGTGATTTGGGGGGAATTGTTAAGGAGTTTGGTGTTGGTGGCATTTAGACACATTGGTGGTGTTTCAAAGTCTTGGCTAGAGAGAAAAAAAATTTAAAGCATCAAGTACATGTGAAAGAGTTCTATAGTTATATGGAATAGTTTTTTTCACAGTCGCATTAGTATTTAAATAATCAGAAAAGACAACAAAAGTTCCTACCATTATTGCATATGATCATTAACCGAATTAAGTATGATAACTTGACCAAAAAAAAAATTCTTTTTTATTTTAATTCAAATTTAAAAACTTTATCTATAAATTCAAAACTTTAGCTTGTCACTCGGGCCAGCTTATATCTTATTTACTATCTTTCTATTTAAATTAAAGAAATATTATCTTTCAATTTAAATTAAATACTATAATAAATATTGTCCAAAATTGCTAAGTGGCTTTATATTAGCTTGCCACTTGGCTTAACCACAATGCAAACTTTCTTGCTTTAATATATATATATATATATATATATATATATATATATATATATATATATATATATATATAGAGAGAGAGAGAGAGAGAGAGAGAGAGAGAGAGAGAGAGAGAGAGAGAGAGAGAGAGAGAGAGAGAGAGAGAGAGTTCTATATAGTTATATGGAATAGTTTTCTTTTCACATTCGCATTAGTATTTAAATAATCAGAAAAGATAACAAAAGTTCCTACTATTATTGCATATGATCATTAACCGAATTAAGTATGATAACTTGACCAAAAAAAAGATAAATTCCTTTTTTTATTTTAATTAAAATTTAAAAACTTTATCTATAAATTCAAAAATATTCTTTAATTTAAATTCAATTATTCAGTTATATATATATATGACTAACATAGTCAAATATAAAATAAAGTTACCATATACTATTTGCATTTATTAGCTTGCCACTTGGCTTAACCACAATGCAATTATATATGGTAACGTTCTTGCTTTAATATATATATAGATTTGAAAACTTTATCTATGAATTATATATGTTTTGGTCATTTTACATAATTGCGCGTATTAGCTTAGAATTTAATTGTAGAATCATTTACTTGAAGTGTTATTTACATTATGAAATTGAATTGAATAGATTTGGGCCATTTAGAGTCGAGTACTCGTGGCAAAGACGTTGTGTTGGGATTGATTTTTGAGCCGGTTCGAGGTAAGTGTCTTGCCTAAACTTGTGTGGGGGACCTTCCCCTTAGGATTTGGTATTATTGCTAATTGAAATGCCTTGTACGTGAGGTGACGAGTGAGTACTTGTGCTAATTGTTGAAAATTCGGTTTTTCATTAAGTAATTTCTAGTATGTTTTCTTTCCTGTTTTTATTACTTGCACTATTAAGCATGTTGTTAGCTTAGGAAAGCATGTCTAAGTGATTTATTTTCTTTATTTGCTCAAACTGCTTACCTGAATTCTGTGCAGCATGCTGGGCTTGACTTACTTGTTTGCCTTAATATGGAATTTGACATTTCTGAGTATTTTCCTGTTGTTGCTGTGTATTTATATTGGGACTACGGATGAGGGATTCTGGTAGCTCCCCCTTGTCTGTTTACATTTGGGACTACGGATGTGGGATTCCGGTAGATCCCCCTGCACAGTTATATGGAACTACGGGATTACACCCGGTAGATTCTCCCAGTACTAGGTATTTACATTTGGGACTTTGACAATCCGGTCAGTCGTCTCATGAGTTACCGCTCCGTTTTTCCCCATTTCAGCTTCTTTATGCTTCGTATCCGTGTTTTATGTGATCGGGTTGATTAGTTTGAGTTCGGAGAGGATTTTGGTAAGAAATGAGACACTTAGTCTCTTTTAAGAAGGCTTAAGTTAAAAAAGTCAACCAGATGTTGACTTATGTGTTAGAGTGCTCGGATGTGAGTTCCGATGGTTTGGTTATCTTCGGGAGGTGATTTGTGACTTAGGAGCGCGATCGGAATGGGTTTTGGAGTTGTAGAGAAGATTTAGGCTTGAATTGGCGAAATTGATATTTGGTAATTTCCGGTTGATAGGCGAGATTTTGATATAGGGGTCAGAATAGAATTCCGAGAGTTTCAGTAGCTTCGTTGTGTCATTTGGGATGTGTGTGCAAAATTTCAGGTCATTCGGACGTGATTTGATAGGCTTTTTGATCGAAAGCATAATTTAAGAGTTCTTAGGCTTGAATCCTATGTTAAATTGATGATTTGATGTTGCTGTAAGTGTTTTGAAGTATTGAACAAGTTTGAACGATGTCATGGGATGTGTTGGTACAATTAGTTTGAAATTTTGAGGGGCCCGGGTAGGTTCCGAGATGTTTTAGGCCAAAAATCATAGTTGCAGTAGGTCCGGGAGGGTTGCAGGCCCCAGAACTCACCCACGCGATCCGCACAAAAATAAGTGTGGCCGCGGTGAGTGCAGTGCGGACCGCACAGAAGCGGGCGCGGCCGCGGTAGGCGTCGCACGCACCGCACAAAAGTGGGCGCGGCCTCGGTGAAGAAATGTTCCGCTGGTCCAACTTCGGAAGCTCATTTATTTTGTTCTCCAAGGATTTTGAGGTGATTTAAAACCAAACGTTGTAGCCCTTAGTGTCTAGTTTCCAGAAAGGTAAAGATATTGCAATTCAGACATCTGTAGCAAAAGTTATGGCCAAAATACTAAAGCCTGTCATTGGATAGGAAGGCCTGTGTGGCCGCGGTTGTGTTTGCGCGGACCGCACTGGCTTGCGCGGACCGCGGTCGTTTTGGTGCGGCCCGCAGTATCTGAAATCTTAGGGGGTACCTATAAATATGAGGTTTTGGATTTTATTTAATATTTTGACCTAGAGAGCTCGGATTTTGGCGATTTTTTGAAGGTTTTTCAAGAAATTCATTGGGGTAAGTGATTTTAACTCAGATTTGGCTAGAGTACATGAATCTATCACTGAATTCATCATTTAATTCGTGATTTGGGATGGATTTTGGGAAGAAAATTGTGAAACCTTTCAAAAATGTAAAATGATGATTTGAGGGACCAAATGGTATCGGAATTGGATAATTTTGGTATGGTTAGACTCGTGAGAGTATAAGGATTCTAGTTTTGTGAATTTGGTCAAATTTCGAGACGTGGTCCCAGAGTTCGGGTTTTGGTAATTTCGGGAATAGTGCCCTTTGTTGATTGTTTTCGCTTGGGCTTTGTTCCCTTAGCATATTGTGACGTATTCGTTCTGATTTTGGATAGATTCGACGCACCTGGAGGCTGATTTGAGGGGCAAAGGCGTCGCGAGCTAGAGATTTTGCCGGTTCGAGGTGAGTAATGAATATAAATGATGTCCTGAGGGTTTGAATCCCTGGATTTGCACATCGTAGTGCTATATTGAGGTGAGACACGCGCTTGATGATGAGCGTGGGTCGTTTACTATTGGGGATTGTGACTTGGTCCATCTCGAGTGATGCTTCTACTACGTATTTGATTAAAGCTTATTTGTTATCATCATTATTTGGACTGATTGTCATATTTGGGCTTCTTGCCAATTCTTTGAACCCTCCGGGAGTTTATTTACTATTTCCTCACTGTTTGACTTACTACTTGAACTCAGTCGTACCGTTTTCTACTGTCTTACAACTCAGCCACTTTTACTCGATTTTTGAACTAAAATATATATTAAATGATGTTTTGGGCTGAGAACTACTATTTTACTATTGCCCGAGGGGCTTATATGATTTTTGGACTGAGTACGGCCAAGGGCCAGATGTGAGGATACTATGGGATCGGGCTGCGCGCCGCAGCAGTGTTATACTGATATTGATATGAGGCTGGGGGCCTAGATTTGATGCCATGATATGGCTTGATATTGCGCTTGGACCGCAAGGGGCCCCTCCCGGAGTCTGCACACCACCAGTGAGCGTCGTCGACGATAAATAAATGGAGCGGGTTGCACGCCGTAGCGGGTACTATAGGGTACCGTTCTATGTGTTGATTTTTCTTTATATGTCTTTCACTTAACTGCTTATTTGTTGTAGTATTTCTACATTTCGCTTCCATTGGTTTATTACTCTCTTATTACTTGTTTTTAAACTGCCGTAGTATAGATTACTCTGTGTTTTACGTGATTTCTTATTCTCAGTCATTATTTATGCTTATTACTTACTGGGTCGGAGTACTCACATTACTCCCTACACCTTGCATGCAGATCCAGGTGCATCTGAGGCTGAGTGAGGATTATTTCAGTTGAGCAGCGCATATCCGGGAGCATCGAGATAGCTGCATGGCGTCCGCAGCCCTGATCTTTCCCTTCTATCCTTGTTATTAATTAGTATTCCCTAGATGGACATGTATTAGGTTGTTAAACTTGTACTAGAGGCTCGAGACTTGTGACACCAGATCTGTATGGGCTATGTATTGGTATTATAATCTGAATTTCCGCATATTTAACTCGTTGTCTTAAACTCTTATTGGAGTAATTTAGCAATTTAACTGTGTTAGCTGATAATGATATTTATAAGAAAACAGAAAGGGTTGTTAATCGGTCAGGCTTGCCTAGCAGTGTGTTGGGCGCCATCACGACCGGGGTTGGGGTCGTGACAAGTTGGTATTAGAGCCAGGTTACATAGGTCTCGCAAGTCATGAGAAGGTTTAGTAGAGTCTCGCGGATCGATACAGAGACGTCTGTATTTATCCTCGAGAGGTTGCAAAACCTTTAGGAAAAAACTTCACATTCTTGAAATTCTTGTCGTGCGACTTTGTTGATCCGAGAACTAAACTTTTGTATTCCATTCTCTCACAGATGGTGAGGACGCGAGCAACCGGACGAGGTGGATGACCACCAGTGCCACCAATTGAGACCACTAGAGGCTGTGGGCGTGGTCGTGGCAGTGGCAAAGCAGCGAGGGAAGCACCTGCAGATCCACCAGCTGCCCCGGCTCCGGATCAGGCTCCAGCTATGGATGCTCCAGCAGCACTAGTTCAGGCACCAGCTGTGCCTATCGTGGTTTCAAGTCTTCAGGAGGCTTTGGCACAGATCTTATCGGTTTGCACTGGCCTGGCTCAGGCAGTTTCAGCCACTACAGTAGTAGCTACTTCATAGGCTGGGGGAGGCAATCAGACCCCCGTTGCTCGCACACCTGAGCAGGTAGTGCAGGGACTACAGACGCCGGGGGCACCTCCAGCTCAGCCGGTTGTACCAGTTCAGGAGTTCGTAGTATCAGCTATGCCGGACGATGAGCAGCGTCGTCGTGAGAGGTTTGGTAGGCTCCAGCCTCCATCGTTTAGTGGTGCTGAGGGCGAGGATACCCAGGGTTTTCTTGACAAGTGCCAGTGGATGCTCCGTACAGCAGGAATTCTTGAGTCTAGTGGTGTGGCATTTACCACCTTTCAGTTTTCGGGGGCTGCCTTTACTTGGTGGGAGGATTTTGAGAGGCGTAGGCCGGTTGGTGCAGCACCCCTTTCTTGGCAGCAGTTCTCCGCTCTCTTCTTAGAGAAGTATGTACCGCAGTCCCGCAGAGAGGAGCTGCGTAGGCAGATTAAGTGGTTGACGCAGGGGGGTATGACCATGACCCAGTATAAAATGAGGTTTTCTGAGTTGGCTCGTCAGGCCATTTGGATGATTCCGACAGATCGTGAGAGGATCAGGAGATTTGTGGATGGCCTTAACTACCATCTCTATATTCTGATGACTAGAGAGAGAGTATTGGGTGCTACGTTCGGGGAGGTGGTTGATATCGCTCGTGAGATTGAGACGGTTCGCCGTCAGGAGCGAGAGGAAAGGGAGGCCAAGAGGCCTCGAGGATCGGGTAGTTATACTGGTGCTCCTTTGAGAGGCCAGTTCCAGCATGGTAGAGGTCATTCTTTCAGGCCTGCTCATTTGGCCCGTCCAGAGTATCGTGGGGCATCTTCCGGCCGTGGTCATCATGGGTCTCAGCAGGGCCAGCCTTCACTCAGCGCCCTTCCAGCTTAGAGTTCATCTCATACCCCATCAGCTCAGGGTTCTTCTGCGCCGAGTGCATCAGCTAGTCACTCCGGTGCGAGGGGTTCCCTTCAGTCCCTATATCCAGCATCGGGTAGTTGTTATGAGTGTGAAGAGTTTGGACATATGAGGAGGCAGTGCCCTCGACTTCGTGATGGTCAGCCTCAGTAGAAGGGTCAGCCCTCGACTTATGCTCCAGTTACTTTACCACCCGCCCAGCCATCTAGGGGTGGAGGTCAGGCAGCCAGGGGTCGCCCTAGAGGGGGAGGTCGATCAGGGGGCGGTCAGGCCTGTTTCTATTCACTCCCAGGCAGACCCGACGCCATTGCTTCGGATGTTGTCATTACAGGTATTATTTCAGTTTGCCACAGAAATGCCTTTGCATTATTTGATTCCGGTTCCACCTTTTCTTATGTGTCATCATAATTTGCTCATTATTTGGGTATGCCCCGTGAGTTTCTTGCTTTACCTGTTCATGTATCTACCTTGGTGGGCGATACTGTTGTTGTAGACCGTGTGTACCGGTCATGTGTGGTGACTATTGGGGGTCTGGAGACCCGAGTAGATCTATTGCTATTGAGCATTGTGGATTTTGATGTCATTTTGGGCATGGATTGGCTATCCCTGTGTCATGCTATTCTAGACTGTCATGCTAAGATAGTCCCTTTGGCTATGCCGGATGTACCGCGGATCGAGTGGCGTGGCATGACTGATTATGTTCCTAGTAGAGTGATCTCTTTCTTGAAGGCCCAGTGTATGGTTGGAAAGGGTTATTTGTCATATCTAGCGTTCGTGAGAGATGTTGGATCTGAGACTCCTAGCATTGATTCTGTTCCAATTGTGAGGGATTTTCCCGATATTTTTCCTGCAGACCTGCCGGGCATGCCACCGGACAGAGATATTGATTTTGGTATTGACCTGGTGCCGGGCACTCAGCCCATTTCTATTACGCCGTATCGGATGGCGCCAGCAGAATTGAAAGAATTGAAGGAGCAGCTTCAAGAACTCCTAGATAAGGGGTTCATTCGGCCTAGTGTGTCACCATGTGGTGCACCGGTTCTGTTAGTAAAGAAGAAGGATGGCACAATGAGAATGTGCATTGATTACAGGCAATTGAACAAAGTAACAATTAAGAACAAGTATCCTTTGCCTCGCATTGATGATTTATTTGACCAGCTTCAAGGAGCGAGGGTGTTCTCTAAGATTGATCTCCGTTCGGGCTATCATCAGTTGAATATCAGGGATTTGAATATTCTTAAGACTGCTTTTAGGACCAGATATGGTCATTATGAGTTCCTTGTGATGTCTTTAGGGCTAACCAATGCCCCAGCAGCGTTCATGCATTTCATGAACAGCGTGTTCCGGGCTTATCTCGATTCATTCATCATAGTCTTCATTGATGATATTCTGGTGTATTCGCATAGTTAGGAGGAGCACGCAGAGCATTTGAGAGTTGTGTTGCAGAGATTGAGAGAGGAGAAGCTTTATGCAAAATTCTCCAAGTGTGAGTTTTGGCTTAGTTCAGTGGCTTTCTTGGGGCACGTGGTGTCCAGCGAGGGTATTCAGTTTGATCCAAAGAAGATAGAGGCGGTTCAGAGTTGGCCTAGACCATCCTTAGCCTCAGAGATTCGTAGCTTTCTCGGTTTGGCAGGCTATTATTGCCGGTTTGTTCAGGGATTTTCATCTATCGCAGCGCCCTTGACCAAGTTGACTCAGAAGGGTGTTTCATTTTTATGGTCGGACGAGTGTGAGGAGAGCTTTCGGAAGCTCAACACGGCGTTGACCACAACTCCAGTATTGGTTCTGCTATCAGCTTTAGGTTCATATACCGTGTATTGTGATGCTTCGAGAGTTAGGATTGGTTGTGTACTGATGCAAGAGGGTAGAGTCATTGTCTATGTTTCTCGTCAGTTGAAGCCCTATGAGAAAAACTACCCCGTTCATGATTTGGAGTTGGCTGCGATAGTTCATGCATTGAGGATTTGGAGGCACTACTTGTATGGCATATCCTGTGAGGTATTCACTGATCACCGCAGTCTTCAGCATTTGTTCAAGTAAAAGGATCTTAATTTGAGGCAGCGAAGATGGTTAGAGTTGCATAAGGATTATGATATTACCATATTGTATCACTTGGGGAAGGCCAATGTGGTGGCCGATTCTTTGAGCCGAAAGGCAGTGAGTATGGGGAGTTTGGCATATATTCCAGTTGGGGAGAGACCCCTTGCAGTTGATGTTCACGCCTTAGCCAATCGGTTTGTGAGACTATATATTTCGGAGCCTAGTCGGGTGTTGGCTTGTGTGGTTTCTCGGTCTTCCTTATATAATCGCATCAGAAAGCGCCAGTATGATGATCCACATTTGCTTGTCCTTAAGGACAGAGTTCAGCATGATGATGCCAGAGATGTGACCATCGATGATGATGGTGTGTTGAGGATGCAGGGCCGGATTTGTGTGCCCCATGTGGATGGGCTTAGAGCGTTGATTCTGGAAGAGGCCCATAGCTCGCGGTATTCTATCCATCCGGGTGCCGCGAAGATGTATCAGGATTTGAGGCAGCACTATTGGTGGAGAAGATTGAAGAAAGATATAGTGGGATTTGTAGCTCGGTGTCTCAATTGTCAGCAGGTGAAATATGAGCATCAGAGACCGGGTGGCTTAATTCAGCAGATGGTTATTCCCGAAAGGAAGTGGGAGAAGATTACTCTGGACTTTGTTGTTGGACTTCCACGGACTTTGAAGAGGTTTGATGCTATTTGGGTGATTGTGGATCGGCTGACCAAGTCTGCGCACTTCATTCCTGTGTGTACTACCTATTCTTCAAAGCGGTTGGCAGGGATTTATATCCGGGAGATTGTTCGGTTGCTTGGTATTCCGGTTTCCATCATCTCAGATAGAGGTACTCAGTTTACTTTGCAGTTTTGGAGAGCCGTGCAGAGGGAGTTGGGTACTCAGGTGGAGTTGAGCACAGCGTTTCATCCTCAGATGAACGGACAGTCCGAGCGTACTATTCAGATATTGGAGGACATGTTGCGTGCTTGTGTTATTGATTTTGGAGGTTCATGGGATGAGTTTTTGCCACTTGCAGAGTTTGCTCACAACAACAGCTACCAGTCGAGTATTCAGATGGCTCTGTGTGAGGCTTTGTATGGGAGGCGGTGTAGATCTTTCATTGGTTGGTTCGAGCCCGGCGAGGCTAGGCTATTGGGGACAGATTTGGTTCAAGACGCCTTAGAGAAGGTAAAGGTGATTCAGGAGAGGCTTCGTACAGCACAGTCGCGTCAGAAGAGCTATGCGGACTGGAAGGTTCGAGATGTATCCTACATGATTGGTGAGACGGTCTTGCTGAAGGTTTCGCCCATGAAGGGTGTTATGAGATTTGGGAAGAAAGGAAAGTTGACTCCGCGATTTATTGGGCCGTTTGAGGTGCTTCAGAGGATTGGGGAGGTGGCTTATGAGCTTGCTTTGCCACCCAGCTTGTCTAGCGTGCATCCGGTATTTCATGTTTCTATGCTCCGGAAGTATATTGGGGATCCGTCTCATGTTTTGGACTTCAGTACGATTCAGTTGGACGATGATTTGACCTATGATGTGGAGCTAGTGGCTATTTTAAGTCGTCAAGTTCGGAAGTTGAGGTAGGAGAGGTCGGCCCGTGGAGAAGGCTACCTGGGAGACCGAGCGGGATATGCGGAGCAGATATCCTCACCTATTCGAGGCTTTAGGTATGTTTCTTGACTCGTTCGAGGACGAACGTTTGTTTAAGTTGGGGAGGATGTGACGACCCGGCCAGTCGTCTTATGAGTTACCGCTCTGTTTTCCCCCATTTCAGCTTCTTTATACTTCGTATCCGTGTTTTATGTGATCGGGTTGATTAGTTTGAGTTCGGAGAGGATTTTGGTAAGAAATGAGACACTTAGTCTCTTTTAAGAAGGCTTAAGTTGGAAAAGTCAACCGGATGTTTACTTATATGTTAGAGGGCTCGGATGTGAGTTTTGATGGTTCGATTAGCTTCGGGAGGTGATTTTTGACTTAGGAGCGCGATCGGAATGGGTTTTGGAGTTGTAGAGAAGATTTAGGCTTGAATTGGCGAAATTGACATTTGGCAATTTCCGGTTGATAGGCGAGATTTTGATATAGGGGTCGGAATGGAATTCCGAGAGTTTCAATAGCTTCATTGTGTCATTTGGGATGTGTGTGCAAAATTTCAGGTCATTCGGACGTGATTTGATAGACTTTTTGATCGAAAGCATAATTTAAGAGTTCTTGGAGTTCTTAGGCTTGAATCCTATGTTAAATTGAGGATTTGATGTTGTTTTAAGTATTCCGAAGTGTTGAACAAGTTTGAACGATGTCATGGGATGTGTTGGTACAATTAGTTTGAAGTTTCGGGGGTCCCGGGTAGGTTCCGGGATGTTTTATGCCAAAAATCATAGTTGCAGCAGGTCCAGGAGGGTTAGGCCTCAGAACTCACCCATGCAGTCCGCACAAAAATAAGTGCGCCTGCGGTGAGTGCAGTGCGGACCGCACAGAAGCGGGCGCGGCCGCGGTAGGCATCACGCGAACCGCACAAAAGTGGGCGCGGCAGCGGTGAAGAAACGTTCTGCTGGTCCTACTTCGGAAAATCATATCTTTTGTTCTACAAAGAATATTGAGGTGATTCAAAAACTAAAGTTATAGTCCTTAGTGTCTAATTTCCAGAAAGGTACAGATATTGCAATTTGGACATCTGTAGCAAAAGTTATGGCCAAAATACTAAAGCCTGTCACTGCAGAGGAAGGCCTGTGCGGCCGCGGTTGTGTTTGCGTGGACCGCACTGGCTTGCGCGGACCGCGGTCGTTTTGGTGAGGCCCGCCGTAGCTGAAATCTGAGGGGGTACCTATAAATATGAGGTTTTGGGTTTTATATAATATTTTGACCTAGAGAGCTCGGATTTTAGCGATTTTTCGAAGGTTTTTCAAGAAATTCATCGGGGTAAGTGATTTTAACTCAGATTTGGCTAGAGTAAATGAATCTATCACTGAATTCATCATTTAATTCATGATTTGGGATGGAATTTGGGAAGAAAATTGTGAAACCTTTCAAAAATGTAAAACGATGATTTGAGGGACCAAATGGTATCGGAATTGGATAATTTTGGTATGGTTAGACTCGTGAGAGTATAAGGATTCTAGTTTTGTGAATTTGGTCAAATTTCGATACGTGGGCCCGGGGCTCGGGTTTTGGTAATTTCGGGAATAGTGCCCTTTGTTGATTGTTTTCGCTTGGGCTTTGTTCCCTTAGCATATTGTGACGTATTCGTTCTAATTTTGGATAGATTCGACGCACGTGGAGGCTGATTTGAGGGGCAAAGGCATCGCGAGCTAGAGATTTCGCCGGTTCGAGGTGAGTAATGAATGTAAATGATGTCCTGAGTGTTTGAAACCCCGGATTTGCACATTGTAGTGCTATATTGAGGTGAGACACGCGCTTGATGATGAGCGCGTGTCGTTTACTATTGGAGATTGTGACTTGGTCCGTCCCGAGTGAAGCTTCTACTGCGTATTTGATTAAAGCTTATTTGTTATCATCATTATTTGGACTGATTGTCATATTTGGGCTTCTTGCCAATTCTTTGAACCCTCCGGGGAGTTTATTTACTATTTCCTCACTGTTTGACTTACTACTTGAACTCAGTCGTACCGTTTTCTACTGTCTTACAACTCAGCCACTTTTACTCGATTTTTGAAACTAAAAGATATATTAAATGATGTTTTGGGCTGAGAACTACTATTTTACTATTGCTCGAGGGGCTTATATGATTTCTGGACTGAGTACGGCCAAGGGCCAGATGTGAGGATACTATGGGATCGGGCTGCGCGCCGCAACAGTGTTATACTGATATTGATATGAGGCCGAGGGCCTATATTTGATGCCATGAGATGGCTTGATATTGCGCTTGGACCGCAAAGGGCCCCTCCTGGAGTCTGCACACCCCCAGTGAGCGTCATCGACGATAAATAAATGGAGCGGGCTGCACGCCGCAGCGGGTACTATAGGGTACCGTTCTATGTGTTGATTTTTCTTTATATGTCTACCACTTAACTGCTTATTTGTTGTAGTATTTCTACATTTCGCTTCCATTGGTTTATTACTCTCATATTACTTATTTTTAAATTGTCGCAGTATAGATTACTCTGTGTTTTCCGTGATTTCTTATTCTCAGTCATTATTTATACTTATTACTCACTCGGTCGGAGTACTCACATTACTCCTTGCACCTTGCGTGCAGATCCAGGTGCATCTGAGGCTAAGTGAGGATTATTTCAGTTGAGCAGCGCATATCCGAGAGCATCGAGGTAGCTGCATGGCGTCCGCAGCCCTGATCTCCCCCTTCTATCCTTGTTATTAATTAGTATTCCCTAGATGGACATGTATTAGGTTGTTAAACTTGTACTAGAGGCTCGAGACTTGTGACACCAGATCTGTATGGGCTATGTAGTGGTATTATCATCTGAATTTCCGCATATTTAACTCGTTGTCTTAAACTCATATTGGAGTAATTTAGCAATTTAACTGTGTTAGCAGGTAATAATTTTTATAAGAAAATAGAAAGGGTTGTTAGTCGGTCAGGCTTGCCTAGCAGTGTGTTGGGCGTCATCACGACCGGGGTTGGGGTCGTGATAGGGACTACGAAACGGGATTCCGGTAGATCCCTGCGTACTATGAGTTGGGCTACAGGATGGTATCCCAGAAGACCTATTGGATATGTATATTTGGGGCTACAGAACGGTATCCTGGGAGATCCCCGATTGTTATGATTTGGTGCTGAGCTGTATTTCCTTCTATACTTACTTTGCCTCTGTATAGTTGTTGTTGTCATTTATATCCTATGTTACTTTTACTACTATACATATTTATACTGCTCTGTTCTACACTGTCGAACTTTCTATTTTATTTAACCTTAGTAGGGCCCTGACCTTCCTCGTCACTACCCAACCGAGGTTAGGCTTGGCACTTAATGAGTACCGCCTGTGGTGTACTCATGCCCTTTCTGCGCATGTTTTTCATGTGCAGATCCAGGTACTTCGACCCAGTCATATCACCCTTGAGGCGAGGCGACTGCCCCAGAGACTTCGAGGTATATCTACCGCTTCTGCAGGCCGAGGAGTCCCTTTCTATTCTTGCTTTTAAGTATTAGCACTTTTGTATTTCTTTTCCTTGGTAGATATTCTGGAGTTAGATACTGTTAGATATTCAAAGGCTTGTGGATTCATGAGATTCCGGGTTTTGTGAAAGTGTATTAGTTTTTGAGAAGTTGTATTGTATAGGCCAAGCGGCATTTTAAATACTGTTTCATTCGGTTATTTTGGCTTTTAATTATTTCTTCCGCAAGTTTCATTATTTTCCGCATTTGTTAGGCTTACCTAGTCGTAGAGACTAGGTACCATCACGACAGTTCACGGAGGGCGAATTAGGGTCATGACAGCCTTCTCCTTAAGCCAAGTGGCAGCCTAAAAAAAGTCAGATGGCATAATTAGTTACTAATTTGTTATTGGTTATTACTTTTGAATTTAAATATATATATAAAAAAACAAAAACAATAAAAAAAATGAAATACTATATATATATATATATATATATATATATATTGGTTACTTTATTTGAATTAATAAATATAGATATCTTATAATTAACTATAATTAAAAAATGAAAATATAAATAATTGGTAGTTATTTTTAATTAATAATTAGTTATTGGTTATTATTTTTGAATTTAAATATATATATAAAAAACGAAAATAAAACAAATACAAAACAAAACTACCATATATATATATATATATATATATATATATATATATATATATATATATATATATATATATTAATTGGTTACTTTATTTGAATTAATAAATATAGATATCAAATAATTAACTATAATAAAAGGCAAAAATATAAATATATATAAAAAAATAACTACCCATTAAAATTGGGTTGGAGTAGTTTGAAGTTGTCGTTTTTAAATTATTTTAAAATAAAAAAGCAAAAAATAAAAATAAAAATCAAATTAGCTATAATAAAAAAATGAAAAAAAAAGAGAAGAAAAGCTACCCATTCAAATCGGGGAATAGTTTCAAGTTGGAGTTTTAAAATTATTTTAATATAAAAAATGAAATTAAAAAATAATAATAAACTACCAATTCAAGTGGCAGCTTTAGAAAAAAGCCACATGGCATAAGTAGTTATAATTAGTTATTTAGTCAATAATTAGTTATTGGTTATTGATTTTAAATTTAAATATCTATAAACTAATAAAATAAAATATTTTATAAATTAAAACGAAATAAAAAATAATTGTCCATTCAAATTGGAGAGTAGTTTCAAGTTGGAGTTTTTAAATTATTTTATAATAAAAAACAAAAATTGAAACAAACAAAAAAAATTCCAATTCAAATTTCTTTGTTTTTATTTTTTTCAAAAACTATTATTGAGAATAATAGAATAAAATTAAAAATTAAAAATATATATATCTTCTATTATATTATGAAAATGAAGTAGTATACAAAAATTTAAATAAAGTAATATGCTAATAAAAGTTTCTATTAACAATGAATTAATACTAAATATTGGATAATATAATAAAGAAAAATACAAAAAAAAGAAGTTATTTGTTGTCTATCTATATATTATTCAAAGGAGAGCAAAAAACTTTGTTCTTAAGCCAAGTTGCAGCCTATAAAAAAGTCACATCGTATAAGTAGTTAATAATTAGCTATTAATTATGAATTTAAATATCTATAAATAATAAAATAAAATATTTTACTATAAAAAAATTAAACAAAGTAATTTGCTAATAAAAATTTCTATTAACAATGTAAAAATACTAAATATTTTTTAATCGAATAAATAAAAAAATAGAAAAGAGGTTATTCAATACTATATAAGTCCATTTAATCTAATAAATATTTTTTATTGTATATATCATATTGACAAATAAGATAACAATTGAAATTTATTAAAGCAATACGATCTAATATATTTAAACAAGCCCGATCACAATTTAATTTAATTAATAATGACCGCGCATCGTACGGGTACGACTAGTACTACTAAGGAGACATTGTAATGAACTCGTCAATCCCGCACGGTCTAATTTGAATATCCATGGATTTATCGAACGACAATGACACGTCACAGCACTGACGACGTGACGCCCTAACCTGAAACGTGTTAGAAATTATTTTAAGAAATCAAAAACTTCCTTAATTTAGAAAAACCAAAATACAAATAGGATTTGGGTAAACATATGAACTAGTCAAATACACATTTCTTAGTTTAGTATCCTCTTGTTACACGAGTTACGCGTATACTCAATCTCCATAAATATAAAATTTTAAAAAATCACATACTATTATATTAAAAGTTATATTTGAGTTATATATAAATTAAAAATTAAAGTGTAAATTCTTAAAAATAATAATTGTTGATCCTATTTTAAGTAACTCAATAACACTAGTTAAGAAAAGAAATAATATTCCATGGAGGTCTTCATCATCTCAGTAGATATATTCAACTTAAAAGTGCTGACACGGATAAATTTTAAATAATCTTTAGGTACATCTCCAATTTTTATAAACGTTTATTTTTAGGAGGTTTAATTGTTAGAATTTTACCGTCTCTTCTAGAGACTTGTAGTGTGGCCTACGTATAAGGTAATAACTTATTTACCTTGTTTCACAACGGAAATAATATATCAGATAATATTCTGTAGTTATGCATATATGATAATTTCTTTGATGGAAAGAAACTATCATATATTAGGAGTCTCTAGGGAAATTATAATTTAACATGAAGTCTATAGGGCTAAAATATTTGTCTAAGAGTCCCTAGCCTACCTATAAATACGCCTGTAACTCCATGAGTCTGGCTTCCAACGACAGACACAAGTTAGAAGACTCTCTAGGTTTCTGCTAAAGGTATTCCCTACAATATTTGAACAACAATAGCCGAAGGTACGTCCCTTGTATAATTTTCGCTACATTAGCTCTGTGTATGTGTGTACATTTTTACATGTGGTATCAGAGTCGGCCTTTTAGCAGTGTTGTTTAGTATCTGTTGATGATGATTATGAATATTGTTCACCATCAAGTGCCGTCATGTTTCTATAACATGGATTTCTCTAGTTTACAGAGAAACTTTAGTTTTTGGATTCCCAGTGTGTCATCGCTGATTTCATAATGTGACCTTTACATATATATGTACATGAAAAACATGCGTAGAAAGGACATGAGTACACCATAGCTGTACTCAGTAAATGTCAAACCTAACCTCGATCGGGTAGTGATGAGGAAAGTCAGGGTCCTACTGAGATTAAATGAAATATAAGGTAACAGTATAAAATGAGACAATATTTTGTGTTTATGCGAATATAAAATGATTTTATGAAATCATGTTGTTTGCGTTTCTGGTTTAAGACCTTACGCACGTTTCGGTTTGAACATATTTTAACTCAATTGGTAGCGAGAAGCTTTGTTTGTCTTATTTAATAAAGTTGGGTTAAAACTTTAGTTTAAAAATATTTTGAAGGCAATCCATGAGAAGCCGTTACATGTATTCACATTATGAAGTTACTGTTGGCCTCGTGAAAATGGGCTTTTCATTAAAGATTCTGCTTTTGACTCTGAGCAGTTTTTATTGGTCAAAGCATCCTCTTGATTTGATTGTTGTGGGAGCCTATTATTTATGCGAATATGTGACAAATTTTTGGGTTAAGAAATATATGGTATGACTAATTGGAAGTCTCATATTTGATAAGAATTGAATGATGAGATCTGCTTTGGTTAGCAAGATTTAGTTGATTCCTGAACTATTTTGATTTAATATCTTAATTATGAGAATTAGCCTAGGGTAATATGGAGTTAAACTTCTATTCAGTGTGCCTATTTTGAAATTAATAAACATGTGGTTGAGTTGATTATTGAAAGAAATCATTTTGAGATGTTATACATAAGTTTTCTTTTATGTGATGTATTTAGGAGAAGCCACGCCATCTTGAGTACTTGATATAAAAGAAATCGAGTTATTTAATCACATAAAGTTTAGTGGTTAAAAGTTATAATGACATCTATTTAGTCCAATTATCTTATTAAAATGGTAACTCGGCCCTACATGGAGGTAACCATTTTGGTGAGATTAATTAGAGTGAGATAGTAAACCTTTAAGTGAAATTATCTTATGCCCACAAGTACGAATTAATTTATGTATATTTTTGTTTGCTAGTCTAATAAAGTAAAGTAAATTCTATGCATAGGTTGCAACCTCTGCCCACAGGAGGGTCTAGAATTTACTTAGAATCAGTATTTTACGCGATTCACCTTTGATGGATTGTACATCATAGCTTATGTATGCTTATCCTTGTTTTGCAGTCTTTACCGCTTTTCATGCTGCTATTTTTAATGAGAATGCTTGAATTCCAATTCTTTCTGGTGACAGTTACGCGGAATGGAAGGAGAAAGTCTTTCTCACTTTAGGGTGCTCAGATTTGGACCTGGCACTCCGTGTGGATGAACCACCTATTCCCACGAAATCAAGTCGCCAGCGGCTAAGGCTGATTATGAGCGGTGGGAGCGATGTAATCGCTTAAGTTTAATGCTCATAAAAGCCCACATAAGCCAAAACATTAGGGGTTTTATCCCTAAGCGATAAGGTCAAAGCTTACATGAAGGCAATTGATGAAAAATTCGTAAGCTCTAACAAGGCATTGGCCAGCACCCTTATGAAGAGGCTGTCAAGTATGACTTTAGACAGAAATCGTATAGTGCACGAGCACATTATGGAGATGAATGACATTGCTGGTAAACTCAAGTCCCTTGAGGTTGATATGTCTGAACCATTTCTTGTGCATTTCATTCTCAATTCACTTCCTACGAAATATGGTTTGTTTAAGATTTCTTATAACACATACAAGGATAAATGGTCAACCAATAAACTCTTGACCATGTGTGTTCAAGAAGAAGAGAGGTTGAAGCATTAGACACCTGGAAGTGTTAATATGGTGACTCATGGTAAGAGAATGCAAAAAAAAAGCAAACGTGTTCGTATGAAGAAGGAAAACACCTTTGACAAAGATGCATGTCGTTTCTGTAAAAAAGAAGGGACACTGGAAGAAAGATTGCCCGAAAGACAATGCGTGAGAAGAAAGGTAATTTTACCTTTGTATGTTATGAATCAAAGTTTACTGAAGCTTCTGATAATACATGGTGAATTGATTCTGGTGCTACAATTTACATTGCCAAAATCATGCAGAGCTTTCTAACTCAGAGGAAGCCGATAGGAAGTGAACAATATGTCTATTCTATCAATAGGACACGTTCACGTGTGGAAGGCGTAGGGACTTACAAGCTCATGATGAAAGATGGTTTTCACTTAGATTTAGAAAATACTTTTTATATTCTAGAATATTTTAGAAATTTAATTTCTCTTTCAAGACTATCTATTAGTGGATATGATTTAAATTTTCATTATCCTTCTGTAAAACTTTTGAAAGATAATAAAGTTAATGGTATTGGAAATTTGAATGGAAATTTATATAAACTTGAGCTAGATCCCACATTTGAATGCAATATTTTAACTTTGCATGACAAAGAAATTGACATTAAGCGATGTATTATCAATGAGAACTCATCGAAGTCTTTGGCATGAGAGATTGGAATACATCTCTATTGAAAGAGTCAAAAGGTCTGTTAATGATGGAGTTCTAAAAGCACTTAATTTTTCTGACTTTGGGACTTGTGTGGACTGCATAAAGGGTAAGCAGACCAATAAATCAACTAAAGGTGCCAAAAGGAGTTCTCAATTGCTTGAGATCATACATACAGACATCTGTGGACCTTTTCCTACTCCTTGCTTGAATGGTGAGAGATATTTTATCTCATTTATTGATGATTATTCAAGATATATGTATCTTTATTTTCTGTTTAACAAATCAGAAGCACGTGATGCTTTTAAGTTTATAAAACAGAAGTAGAGAAACAAACTGGTGCTTAGATCAAAATTGTAAGATCTGATAGTGTGACGACCCAAAGGGCCATCACCTATTTTTAATTGCATTCTGTGCTTCCGAGACATTGAAAACCTTATTTAGAGTCGCCTCAATTTGCGTGCGCAGTCCGAGCGCGTAGCCAGAAAGCTTATGTATAAAATTCTGTGAAAATGATGAAATTTGAGTTTAAAATGAATAAATTTAACTTCGGCCAACATTTTGGGTAAACAGACCCAGACCCGTGATTTGACTGTGCCGGAGGGTCCGTAGGAAAATATGGGACTTGGGCGTATGCCCAGAATCGAATTCCGAGGTCACAAGTCTGAGAAACGAATTTTTAAGTAAAATCAGTTTTTGAAAATGTTTAAGGAATTTTGAAATAAAATCTAATTAGAAAGCAATGGTATCGGGCCCATATTTTGGTTTCGGTGCCCGGTATAGGTCTTATATATGGTTTAAGTCATTTCTGTAAAATTTGGTTGAAAACGGAGTTCGTTTGACGTGATTCGGACCTAAATTGCTAAAGTTGATGTTTTATGAAGTTTGAGAAAAATCCTTTGATTTTGATGTTTGATTTATTGTTTTGAGGTTATTTTGGCAATTTGATCGCACGGATAAGTTCGTATGAAGTTGTTGAGTTAGTACGTGTGTTTGGTTAGGAGCCTCGAGGGCTCAGGTGTGATTCGGATGTGTTTCAGAGGGTTTCGGACTTAGAAAATGTTGTAGGTTTCTCAGCTTTTGGGTTTCTGGTACTTCTTCTTCGCGTTCACGGGAGTACCCACGCTAACGCGATGGGTTAATTGTTGCTGAAGGAATTTCCTTCTATGCGAACGCGTAGCTTAGGTCGCGAACGCGAGGCTTTGGGGGGGATAACCCTTCGCGAACGTGGTCCTGGCCACGCGAACGCGAAGGCCAAATGGGCCTGGGTAGGGGGTGGGGTAGTTGTCTTACGCGAACGCGAACCCTTGGATACGAACGCGAGGACTCGAGGAGATTACTCTCTGCGAATGCGAGCCCGTATACGCGAACGCGAAGGCTCACCTAGCCTAACCATCGCGAAGGGTCAGTCGTGAACGCGAAGGGCATTTTCGCCCAGTGATTTTAAGAAGGCCAAAAACAGAACACTTTTGGGATTTTATAAAAATTTCACAAATCTCTTCTTCTCCAAAGCTCTTAGGCGATTTTTTGAAGCTTCTCTACACCATAATCTCTTAGGTATGTAATCTTTAACTTGTTTTCTTCATTTTCCATCAACACCCACTAGATTTTTAGGCCTAAAACATGTGATTACGGGTAGAAATTAGGGATTTGGGTAGAGTTAGGGCTTTTTGATTATTTGTAATTTAGACCTCGTTTTGGGGTCAGATTTGAAAATAAATTTTATAGTCGGGCTCGTGGGCGAATGGGTGATCGGGTTTTGGTCCGAACCTCGTGTTTTGACCAAGCCGGCCCGGGGTCGATTTTTGATATTTTGGAAAGAATGATTGGAAAGTTATAATTGAGCATTGGAATTGGATTGTTTAGCACTTATTGATGATATTGAGTCAATTGTGTATAGATTCGATTGGGTTGGAGCCGAATTTGAGAGGAAAAGCGGTGTTCGAGGCTTGAGTTGGCCGTGAAAGTTCGAGGTAAGTGTTCGGTCTAACCTCAGTTTGAGGGATTAGGAGTTGAGTCCTATTTGCTACTTTCTTCTTGTTGAGTGCGACATATATGCATGGTGGAGTATCTATACGTTGCTGTCGAGCATGACCGTGAGTCTTAAATTTGAACGTTGTTGTGCTCTTAGATGGCATTTCGGATGCTTTAACTAATGATCTCCTATATTGAGTAAAGATTGATTTCATCCTCGTAGATCTTAGTTATGATTGAGTATTGTCATTAATTGAGCTGAGTACAAAAGGAGTTAGGATTTGGTTATAGCTGATTCTCCCTTGCCGGGAAGTTATTATATTATTTTTGTTCCCTTGCTGGGATTTCTTGTAATTTTGTGATGACCTGTAAATAGGAGCGGGTGGTACGCCTACCACAAGATATAAAGAAATGGGAACGGATGGTACGCCTACCACAAGATATAATGAAATGGGAGCGGGTGGTACACCTACCACAAGATATAATAAAATGGGAGCAGGTGGTACGCCTACCACAAGATATGATGAAATGGGAGTGGGTGGTACGCCTACCACAAGATCGATGAAAGGGGAGAGGGTAGTACACATACCACGAGATATAATAAAATGGGAGCGGGTGGTACGCCTACCACGAGATATAATGAAATAGGAGCTGGTGGTACGCCTACCACAAGATATAATGAAATGGGAGCGGGTGGTACGCCTACCACAAGATATGAGAAATGGGATCGGGTTGCACGTCTGCAACAAGATGAAACTAAAAGTGAAAGTTGCATTATTTCTTTCTATCTATGTTAGAAGTTAAATTGTAGTTTCCTTATTATTCTTTGATATTCTGTTTTATCTACTACCGCCAAAGCATGTTCCCCTTCCCCAGCTTTGATTGCTTATTACCTGTTTACTTTTTCCGCCATATATTATATAACTGCACAGGTTTATCTGGAGTCTGGTCCTAGACTTGTCACTACCTCGTCGGGGTTAGGTCAGACACTTACTAGCACATGGGGTCGGTTGTGCTGATGCTACGCTCTGCACTTATGTGCATATACCAGAGCAGCGTTTTAGCAACAACATTAGCTCAGGAGCCAACCTTCAGTCCACCTAGACACCGAGGTAGCCTTGTAGGCATCCGTAGGCCCAGAGTCTACTCTATCCTATTTTATATTCTGTTATCTCATGTATTCGAGACAGACAGTGTTATCTTTCTTTCAAACTGATGTATGTAGTATTCTTAGTAGTCTGTGGATGATGTGACACCAGGTTCTGGGTAGAGACATGTATTGGTTTCTAGATATTTGGGTTTCAAATTTATTTAAGACTTCTGCTAAATTTTATTTTCCGCTGTCATTTAAATGCTTAATCATTGATAATTTAACTGGCAAAACATGTATAAAAACGAATGAGTTAGTGGTTTCTAAGTTCATGGATTGCCTAACTTCTACGAGTAGGCGCCATCAAGACTCCCGAGGGTGGAAATTCCGGGTCGTGATAGATAGGGGTGAAGAATATTATGGTAGGTACACAGATAAGGGACAAGTTAAGGGTCCATTTGCTGAGTTCCTTGAAAGTGAAGGTATAATTGCCCATTATACCATGCCAGGAATACCACAACAAAATCGTGTGTCAGAAAGAAGGAATCAGACATTAATGGACATGGCAAGAAGCATGATTAGCAGATCAAGTTTACCTTTATCCTTATGAAGTGAAGCCTTAAAAACCACTGTGTATATTTTAAATAAGGTTCCATCCAAGGCTGTCTCCAAGATACCTTTAGAGTTATGGAAAAGATAGAAGCCTAGTTTAAACCATTTACATGTTTGGGGATGTCCAACTAAAGTGAGGGTTTATAACCCATAATTAAAGAAATTGGATGAAAGAACAATAAATGGTTATTTTATAGGCTATGCAGTTAACTCTAAGGGATTTAGGTTTTATTGTTCTTCTCATTCTTCTAAAATTATTGAGGCTAGAAATGCTAAATTTCTTGAGGAACATGAAGAAAGTGAGAGTGGTTTGACTCAAAGGGAGGAATTGGAATAAATAAGGGAACCACTTGTGGTACCTTTATACATTGGGAACTTGAATGTTGCTCAGAAATATTCTCATGAATTATTTGAACAACAAGTTCAAGAGCTACCACCACCTGACAAGCCACATGAAAATCAACCCGCTTTATATGAACCCACTACATAAGTGTCTGAACCAATGGGAGTGAGAAAATCCTCAAGAGTTCGAAAATCAGCAATTTCTAGCGACTATGTTATATATCTCCAAGAGTCTGATTATGATATTGGACTAAAAATATAACGACCCGACTAGTAGTTTTGAGCATTTGCACTTTGCTCGGTAGTTTACGGGCGTGATTAGCTCCGTATGAAGTATTTTGACTTATGTGAATCATCGATTTTGCTTTTCAGGTTATTCGGGGCTGACTTGGAAGAATGATTCTCAACTAGGGAACTTTAAATTTGAAAGAGTTGACCGAGTTTGGAATTTTTGATATTAGGGTCGGATTTTAGTTCCAGAAGTTGGAGAAGACCCGTAATGTCAAATGTGACTTGTGTGCAAAATTTGAGGGCAATCGAACTTGATTTGATAGGCTTCGGCATCGGTTGTAGAAGTTTGAAGTTTGAAGTTTATCGATTTTTGGATTGAGGTGTGATTCGTCGTTTTGATGTTGTTATGTATGTTTTGAGGCATCGAGTAAGTCTGTGTTATGTTATGGGACTTGTTGGTGTATTTAGACGTAGTCCCGAGGAGCTCGGATGAGTTTGAGATATGTTTGGTTAGTGTTGAGCTCGTGTTTTTATGTTTTGACGTTGTTTCTTCAAGCACAAATGGTACTACATTAAGCAAATAAGCTCCAATTTCTGTTTTTATTGAAGCATTAGATCTGTATCGTAATTACTGAGTCATAGCAAAAAGAATCGTCGAATTTAGATATTGTATGAGAAGTTTATGGTCATTTTACTAAGAACTGGGTTGGCAGATTTTTCAGATTAATTATGAAATTGTCACTGACTTCGTGTTTAAAAATCTTCTCTATTTCCAAATATTGAAATCAACATATCTCCTTCAATATAAGGTCAAATAGAGTGATTCAAGAGCCTAACGTGACTACAATTTCCCAAGAAATCCATTGGAGGCATCAAAAGAGAGTTTTGAGATCATTTGGCATAAAAAACAAGGCAGAACAGTGTTAAAACGAGGGTTTTGTTCATTTAATATATTTTTAGTTGGGGAGCTCGGAATTGGGCAATTTTTAGGCGATTTTCACCATATGAATTGGGGTAAGTGTTCTCTACTTGGTTTAGTTATACTCCATGAATCTATCTTCGATTTTAGCTTTTGGTTGATGAATTTTAAAGATGAAATTGGGAGTTTTGGCCTAAAGTTTCATAATATGAATTTTTGAGTTTTGAATATCGATTGGAGTCCGAATTGAGTGAAACTAGTATGGTTGGAGTCCTAATTGAATGAGTTATCGGATTTTATGAGTTTTGCCGGGTTCCGAGGCGTGGGCCCATGTGTGATTTTTGGATGTATTTGGGATTTTATTTAGGTTTCGATTTTTATCATTTGGAATTGTTTTCTTGGGATTTATTTGATTTGAGTTGCTTTTGGCTAGTTTTGAGCCTTTCGGAGGTCACTATGCATGTGATGGCAATTTTGAAGCATCACTTGGCTTGCTCGGTATTGTAATTGGCTTGTTCGAGGTAAGTGTCTTGCCTAACTTTGTTGAGGGAATTTTTTCTCCTATTTGACATTGTTTGCTACATACAAAAGTGATATATATATGAGGTGACGAGCGTATATGTATGTGACAGGGTTAATCATGCTCGAGGGTAGATTATGTTATATTTGTGTTTGTAGAACTTCGTGACCTTCCTGCTTCATGCCTTACTTGACTCTTAAATGTTAAGAACATAATATTAGATGATAGAAATAAAGACTTAGCTTATTATAACTTGATCAAACTTGACGAAAATTCTGAGAATTCATTGATGTGTCTAATTCGGTCATCTCTATGCGAAATCACTATTACATTACTATGACCGATATTCTTAAAATACTAGACTCTATACTTGTGTAATGGATCATTTGTGAGATTTGTAGAAGTATTTGAATAATACGGTTCTTAAAGGTTGTTGAATCATTGTTGACTTGGAAAGTTGCGATTTGGAATTTGTTTGGAATATTCGTTAAAATACTCTCCTCGATGTAATTTATACTTCCCGACTTGTAATTTTATTGTTATTCATATTCTTGGTAAGGAAGAGAGTAAAGCACGAAGGGTGATGACGTGCCATTTTATATATATTATTATGTGAGGAAGAGTGTAAATCACGAAGGGTGATGTCGTACCATTTTATATATATTATCATGTGAGGAAGAGTGTAAAACATAAAGGGTGATGCCGTGCCACATTATTGAGAGTAAAATAACGAAGGGTGATGTCGTGCCATATCATTTGAGAGTAAAAGCAAAAAGGGTGATGTCATGCCATTTCATTTACATTGTTATGCTTGTATGTTATCGTGAGGTCATGGCACGATGGGTGTTTTCGTGCAGGCGAGGATGAGGGACATGCATTATGTTTGATATTAGTCTTCTGTGTATACATTCATGCCTTTACCTTGAACTGATATTGTTATAATTATCTAGTGTGACATATTGCTATTGTCCTGTTATTGATCTTTATCTCAACTGTTGTTGTGTTGCTCATACCTTTTACTCGCTTAACTGGTAAATACCATGTCTATTTCCTGCTTTTATAATTATGCTCATGTCGTATCTATTCTGTTGCACTTTAGTATAAGCCTTCTAACATGCTAGCCATTTATGCTCTTATTTGTCAACTTGTAAAAATTATGTGTTTCCTTCTTATTTGTTATATTTGTACTTAGGCCTCCTATATGCTAGTTAATTGAAGTTGATATTCCTTATTTTCCAATTGTTGTTATTATTCGCGTGCTTTCCGCTTAGTTTTTTACTCTTCCCACATGTGTATCCTTGTCCGTTATTGTTACATGTGTATATCCTACATTGTAATACCTGTTATCGATATTTTTGTCATCTGGTTGGTTTTATTACTCGTACATTTGGGAGGATGAGTTGAATGCATGAAGGGTGTTGCCGTGCTAATTGAATTGTCACAAAAATCATTTTATATATGGTGAGTCAGAGATAGAAGCACGAAGGGTGTTACCGTGCCGTTTGACTTGATAACTTGGATATACTTCTCATACTAGGAAAGATTGTAAATCTTTTACTATGATTCCTTTTAGTAAATGTTGAGTGTCTCGCAGAGTTATAGATGCTACTTTTATCTTTTATGCTTTGAACTGCTTTTACTGTTAATCTAATATACATGTTACAATAATAAGAATCTTATAACTAAAAGCCTAGTCACTACTTCGACGAGGTTAGAAAAAATACTTACTAGTACATGGGGTCGGTTGTACTAATACTACACTTCTGTACGATGTGTACAGATTTCTGGAGCGGAGATGCTGGTGATATCGGGTGCTGATTCAGAAGATGTTCGTGCATTCTGGGTGTACCTGCCTCTTGTCCTTGGTTGTTTAGATTTTACTATTCTATTTATGTATCATTCAAATAGAACATATATTTATTCGTACCAGCTTTGTAAATTCCAAGTCTTAGAAGCTCATGATTCATACTACCAGGTCTTAGGTAATTTGTAAATGTTCAGTTATCTATTATTTATTTTTTAATATACTCTGTTGAGTTATAGTATCTGTTAGTTGGCTTACCTAGCGGGTTAAGTTAGGTTCTATCACGACCAGGGATTTTTGGGTCATGACAATGTGGTATCAAAGCACTAGGTTCGCAGGTTCTACGAGTCACGAGCTAGTGTCTAGTAGAGTCCTACATATCAGTATGATGACGCCCATACCTATCTTAAGGAGACTACAGGGCATTTAGGAAAAAATTTCCTTTCTTCTTTCCTCATCGTGCAGCCTTGTTTCAGCTTGAAACCTACGACTTTGACTCCTTCCGATCACTCATATGTGATGTTGTGCGCTCAATATTCACTATGTGCCGATGATCGGTGATGCTGTCGATGGATTACGATGGGCTATGGATGCTTGATTATCATCGCAATGTGCTATCCAACCTCAAAAGTAGATGCAGTGTTAATTTTTATAGCCGTTAATTTGTGGTATGAGGCGGTTTCATATGACTGGTTGGAAAGCATAGATTTGGGAAGATTGGTTGGTGGCCAGGCTATTGTGATTAAGGTGGGTTCAAGGCAAGGTGTCGATTTGAGTAAAAATTGGTGGGTCATCTCCTGCATATTGAGTTTGGATCGTGTGTCTCATATGAGGTTTCCATTCGGTGGAGTGCATATGTCATCATTCTAGAGCATTTGGGGAGTTGTTTGATTGTTGCAATGTTTGGAGAGTGTTTGGCAAAGTCTTAGGGGTGTTGTATAACCGGAATTTCATGAGATTTGAAGTATTCAGCTAAATAGTCGTGCAGTATTGGGGTATGCTATGAAGATATGGTACTTTGGGTTGCCGATGAGGTGTTCTATGGCTTCGAGCTAAGTGGTAGAGTCCGCTAATGATGATCAGATTGTAGGATCATGGGATTTTGGAACAAGGGATTGTTTGGTTATTTCTTACAATGGTCATATGCTGGTGAAACACGGGTTGCTCGACGCATATTAGCTGTGTATTGAAGATCAGAGTAAGATGAGTGGTTATCGAGAAGGTTCTAGCGAGTTCTAGGTCTTATGTAGCCTTTAAGGACTTTTGAATTTGTCTACGGGTGGGCTTGAATACGGTAGCGAATGGTAATCAGATCTGTGGTATTTCCTTGTCAAGGAAGGCCTACATGTCAATGTTGGAGTGATACAAGAAATGGCTTCTGGTTCCTAGGAAGTTCCCTCAAGGCGGTCATATCGGATTGAGTTACTTTCGGGTTGGCAGTCTGCGTGACTCGATTGAGTTAGAGGCAATTGGTTCTGATTACTCGATTATGTGTTACTGAGTTTCAGAGAATTTATCATGGTTATGACCACAGTCAGAGTTGATTTTTTCTACAAGTATATAAGCTATATTGTTTGTGGTGGTGTTCTCCTAGATTGAGTTAAATGAAAGATTCTCGGGTGATGAGGTGTTCACTTTGCTTATGGTTCAGAGTTGACTATGAGACTTTTGTAGTGTTGCCAGTTAGCATGTTAGAGGCGAGGCGGCGTGTGGGGTTGAAAGGTTGCATGTACAAGGATGCAAATAGTTTTGGAGGGAAGGATATGAGTTCTTGATGAAACGGTCGATTTTGGGTGTTTAAGGTCTTGCTGGCACTATATGTTCCCACCAGAGGGGAGTTCACCTGTTGGAAGGTACATTGTGTTTTGACTTATGAGTATTTTCTTTCTCAAGGTAATGGAGTATGAATTATGTGTCAGCTATTTGAGTAGCGGTGTTGAGATTGGGTATGAAAATTCTGGTATTCATGAGGCTCAGAGACTGAATATTCTTGTTGGCAGATTATTCCTTGATTGCGAGTTGAGAAGAAATGTAAAGGATTGGATGATTGACGGTAGGTGTTATGGAAAGGTTGCTATAGACTTTTTGGAAGGTTTATTACATGTTTGAGGAAGATCGGAATTTGGTTTGGGGATTATTTTGAGCCTAATGAGAATGTGTATTCTGCATCGGATCAGACCTGTTTGTCTTGCACAGTTGTTGCCATGTGTATATCATTAGGTGGAATGAATGTCATTCACACCTTGGTTATGTTATATGTTTCTCTCTTATACTATGGCTGGTTGTGAGGGTTACATGATACTTCGCACGCATATTGTGAATCAGTTTAGACTTCATGGCACTATGGGCAAAGTGGCCTTTGTGATGTTGATTTTCTTATTTCATCATAGTTGTTCTTGTCCTTCTCAGTATTGTTTGTTCCTAATAATTTTTCCCATATTTATATTTTTGTGCACTCTATTGTGCTTGATGTTGACTCACGTGTGATTAGTGAGCTCGAGTATTATGGCTCGATGGATACCTTATACGGATTTATATGATGGGATCGGGTTGCATGCCGCAACGGTACAATGATGAAATGTGGCTCCTTATTTTTATTCTGTGTATTTTTCTTTCACCTTGTTGAGAATAGTTCATAGTAAAATGCTAAAATTTCCCTGCCTGCTTAACTTGCTTAGTAGTTTTCTTACTGCTATCTGTCATGTCTGAATTATTACTTGTTACTGTACGGAACAGGGTTGTGTGTGGCTCTATATGATTATTGTTGATTCTTGTTAGTGGAGCTTCTTGTATTGGCTGAGATGAGGTTTCTATACCTGAGATTTGCACTATTGTATTGGGATGAGGAAGGTATGGAAGAATAACACTATATGTTATTGAGGATTTGGACAATTGCCTTGGTCGGGAGAGTGAGTTTCTTGGCTTATTGATCAGATGAATGGTTAAGTGATTATGTGTGTTTCTTTCATCATCAATAGGGTATAAAGGTTTTGAATGAGGTTCTAACCGATAGGAGGTTTGCTACCGGCACCGAATTTGTTCTTGGGTAGTAATAGTGGTCATCAGTTCACACTGTGAGTGCCGAAGTGATGGGGGTATATCATGTGAATACATCTTGGGTTCTAAGGTTTAAGGAGCAAGGTTGAAGTAAGGATCTCTAGTTATGTTGTGTTGGCGGACTTACTTGGATCAGGGTGACATGGAATCACCCCCAGGTTTATGCTTAGTAGGTTACACCGTGATTTGATAGCTTTTGAACGACTCCTGGCACGTTCGAGGACAAACATATGTTTAAGTGGTGGAGGATGTAATGACCTGACTGGTCGTTTTGAGCATTTGTACTTCGCTCGGTAGTTTATCGGCGTGAGTAGCTCCATATGATGTATTTTCACTTATGTGAATCGTCAGTTTTGGTTTTAAGATTATTCGGGACTGACTCGGAAGAATGATTCTTAACTAGGGAACTTTAAATTTGAAAGAGTTGATCGTGTTTGTACTTTTTGATATTAGGGTGGAATTTCAGTTCTGGAAGTTGGAGCAGGCCCGTAATGTCAAATGTGACTTGTGTGCAAAATTTGAGGGCCATCCGACGTGATTTGATAGGTTTCGGCATCGTTTGTGGAAGTTTGAAGTTTCAAGTTCATCCGATGTGAGGTGTGATTCGTCGTTTTGATGTTGTTATGTGTGTTTTGAGACCTCGAGTAAGTCAGTATTATGTTATAGGAGTTGTTGGTATGTTTGGACGTGGTCCCGGGGGGCTCGGGTGAGTTTCGGATATGTTTGGGTTGTGTTGCGCTCGTTTTTTTAAGTTTCAACGTTGTTTCTTCAAGCATAATTGTACTACATTAAGCAAATAAGCTCCAATTTCTATTTTATTGAAGCACTAGATCTGTATCATAATTCCGGAGTCATAGCAAAAAGAATCGTCAAATTTGGATATCGTATGAGGAGTTTATGGTCATTTTACTAAGAATTGTTCTGCCAAATTTTTAAATTAATTACGAGATTGCCACTGACTTCGTATTTAAAAATCTGTTCTTTTTCAAAATATTGAAACCAACATATCTCCTTCAATATAAGGTCAAATAGAGTGATTCAAGAGCGTAACTTGACTATAATTTCACAAGAAATCTATTGGAGGCATCAAAAAAGAGTTTCGAGATCATTTGACATAAGAAACGTGGCAGAACAGTGTTAAAATGAGAGTTTTGTTCATTTAACACATTTTGAGTTGGGGAGCTCAGAATTGGACAACTTTTAGGCGATTTTCACCATATGAATTGGGGTAAGTATTCTCTACTTGGTTTTAGTTATACTCCATGAATCTCTCTTCGATTTTAGCTTTTGGTTGATTAATTTTAAAGAGGAAATTGGGGGGTTTGGCCTAAAGTTTCATAATATGAATTTTTGAGGTTTGAAAATCGTTTTGGAGTCAGAATTGAGTGAAACTAGTATGGTTGGTCTCGTAATTGAATGGGTTGTCAGATTTTATGAGTTTTGTCGGGTTTCGAGGCGTGGGACCGAGTGTGATTTTTGGCCGGATTTGGGATTTGATTTAGGATTCGATTTTTATCATTTGGAATTATTTTCTTAGGCTTTATTTGATGTGTTTGAGTTGCTTTTGGCTAGTTTTGAGCCGTTCGAAGGTCACTATGCGCGTGATGGCATTTTTGGAGCATCGCTTGGCTTGCTTGGTATTGTAATTGGCTTGTTTGAGGTAAGTGTCTTGCCTTAGTTTGTTGAGAGAATTTTTCCTCCTATTTGACATTATTTGCTACATGCGGAGGTGATACATATATGAGGTGACGAGCGTATGCGTATGTGTCGGGGTTAATCATGCTCGGGGCTAGATTATGTTACATTTGTGTTTGTACAACTTTGTGACCTTCCTACTTCATGCCTTACTTGACTCTCAAATGCTAAGAACATAATATTAGATGATAGAAATCAATACATAGCTTATTATAACTTGATCAAACTTGACGAAAATTCTGAGAATACATTGATGTGTCTAATTCTGTCATCTCTATGCGAAATCACTATTACATTACTGTGACGACCCGTTCAATCGTCTCATGAGTTACCACTCTGCTTCCCCCATTTCTTCTTCTTATTGCTTTGTCTATCGGTTCTATATGTGATCGGGTTAGTTGGCTCGGGTTCGGAAAGGATTTGGTAAGGTTTGAGACATTTAGTCTCTTTTGAGAAAGCTTAAGTTGGAAAAATCAACCGGATGCTGACTTATGTGTTAGATGGCTCGGGTGTGAGTTCCAATGGTTCGGATAGCTTCGGGAGGTGATTTGGGACTTAGGAGCGTGATCAGAATGAGTTTTGGAGGTCCTGAGTAGATTTAGGCTTGAATTGGCGAAATTGGATTTTTGGCGATTTCCAGTTGAGAGGTAATATTTTGATATAGGGGTCGGAATGGAATTCTGAGAGTTGCAGTAGTTCCGTTATGTCAATTGGGATGTGTGTGCAAAATTTTAGGTCATTCAGACATGTTTTGTTTGGGTTTTTTTATCAAAAGCATAATTTAGAAGAATTTGGAATTCTTAGGCTTGAATCCGATGCGAATTGGGTGTTTTGATGTTGTTTTGAGCGTTTCGAAGGTTTGAACAAGTTTGATTGAGGTTATGGGATATGTTGGCATGTTTGGTTGACGTTCTGGGGGCTTCGGGTGAGTTTCGGGTGGTCAATCGGACCATTTCATGTTTTTGAAAAATGCAGAAAACTGCTGCTCAGTGTTACAAACAAATGACCTTCACGTTCGCGAGAGGGGAGCCGCGACCGCGAAGGGTTAGCTGGTGAAGGCTGGAATTTTAGCCTTCACGTTCGCGAGGAAGGCTCCGCATTCGTGAAGGTGCTGGTTGATTGGTCATCGCGTTCGCATGAAGGGGACCGCGTTCGAGTAGAGGAATTGGGCTACTGAGCTTCAGGATGTTTTATTCATCGCGACCGCGAGAGAGGTAACGCGATCGCGAAGGGGTAGTCTGTGGAAGCATCACGTTCGTGAGTGGTAGGACGCAATCATGAAGAAGGATTTTTGGTTAAAGCTGGATTGTGCTTCGCGAACGCGAGACGTTGACCGCGTTCGCGAAGAAGGAAATGAGGCCTAGGCAGAATGTTTAAATAGTTGTCTTGTCCGCGATTTTGGGGTTTATTTTCACTATTTTTGGGTGTTTTTGCAGCTTTTTGAAGAGGATTGAAGAGGGATTCAAGGGGAATCACTTGGAGGTAAGATTCATGGACTTAAAACTCGATTCTAATGTGAAATCTACCTAATTAATCATGGAAATTAAGCCTAAAACTGAAGAACTAGGGCTTGAAATTGGAGACCTAGAAATTTGGAATTTGAGAGGTTGTTTGTGGTTAGATTTTGATACTTTTGGTATGAATGGACTCGTGGGAGGATAAGGATTCCGTTGATGTAATTTTTATCGAGTTTCGAGACATGGGCCCCGGGTCGGGTTTCGCCAATTTCGAGATATTTGGTATTATTTGATTATTTTCGCTTGGGCTTCGTTCCCTTAGCATATTTTGATGTCGTGATTCTGATTTTGGATAGATTCGACACGAGTGGAGACCGATTCGAGGGGAAAAGGCATCACGGAGTAGTATTTTCACCGGTTTGAGGTAAGTAACCATTGTAAATCTAGAACTGAGGGTACAAACCCACGGGATTCGAATTGTTTTGATAAATGCGGTGACTCACATGCTAGGTGGTATGTGGGCGTGCATCGATAGGTATTGTGACTTGGTCCGTCCCGTAGCGACTATTAAGCTGCGTATTTGAATTGAAATCTTATGATATCCTGTATTTTAGACATTTACACTGTATTATGGGCTATATGACATGTTTGGGGCCTTGTGCCGACCTGTTGAGACCCTTAGGGGCATTTCTACTATTTTTCCTCACTCTATTTGTTTGAAAAGCATATCCTCAGTCATGTTTTACCTGCTTATTGTTTAAAACTGGTTTTATCACTGTACTTCTTAAAATGTGAGAACTGTTCGGACTGAGTTCCCTGATTTCTACTGTTATGCCCGAGAGGCTGTGAGGTTAATGATTGAGAGAGGTTGAGACCTAATGGTGAGGATATTTATATATGTATGTATTATGGATCAGGCTGCACACCGCAGCGATACTTATATGGATCGGGTTGCACGCTACAGTGATATATATATTCGATCGGGCTATGCGCCGCAGCGATATGACGCTTGGGCTATAAGAGCCCATCCGGAGTCTGTACACCCCCAGTGAGCGTAGTCGACTATAAATTGCGGATTGGGCTGCATGCCGCAGCGATTACTATGATTATTATTATTATGAGATATTAATGAGCCTGAGCGCTGAGAGTGAGTACTGAGTGACAAGAGTTGAGTCATGAGTGACTGAGAGGCTGCCCAAGAGGCCATATTCTAAGTGATACCTTGCCCGAGGGGCCCAATTATGATATTTTCACTGATTTCACTCTTCTTTTAAAATAAGCCTCTGTTGAAAAATTACCAAGTATATGATTTCAAGTATTCCAATTGAAACTAATGATTTTATGATGAAACTGGTTTTAAATTGTGGAGTTTGATTTGTTATTCTACTGTGTATTCCTTTATATGATTTTTAACTGTTTCGCTGCTTTCAGACCTTATTTAATTTAAATACTTACTGAGTTGACGTACTCACATTACTCCCTCCATCTTGTGTGAAGATCCAGGTGCCCGAGCAACAGAGTGAGGGTCCTCAGCTTATCCAGAGTTTGTGGGAGATTGCAAGATTGCTGCATGGCGTCCGTAGCCCTACTTTCCTCCTTCCTATCTTATTCTTTTCTGCATTATTAGACTTATGATGTATTAGACAGACGGTTGTATATTTAGAGGCTCTAGACTCATGACACCATATTTTTGGGTTGTGTTGTCTTATGTTTTATTGATTTTCGCACATTTAGTTGTTTTAATCACATTTTATGAAAATTGGTAGTTCAACCCGTATGAGTAAAGATGGTTTTATAAAAGAAAAAGGGTTGCGATCGATGTTTGGGTTGCTTGCCTAGTAATGTGATAGGCGCCATCATGATCAGGTATTTGGGGTCGTGACAATTACTACGGACGATATTCTTGAAATACTAGACTCTATATTTGTGTAATGGATCATTTGTGAGATTTGTGGAAGTATTTGAATAATACGGTTCTTAAAGGTTATTGAATCATTGTTGACTTAGAAAGTTGTGATCTGGAATTTGTTTTGAATATCCATTAAAACATTCTCCTCGATGTTATTTATACTTCTCGACTTGTAATTTTGTTGATATTCATACGCTTGGTAAGAAAGAGTGTAAAGCACGAAGGGCGATGACGTGTTATTTTATATATATTATCATGTGAGGAAGAGTGTAACGCACGAAGGGTGATGTCGTGCCATTTTATATATATTATCATGTGAGGAAGAGTAAAGTACGAAGGGTGATGCCGTGCCATTTTATATACATTATTATGTGAGGAAGAGTGTAAAAGCACGAAGGGTGATGTCGTGCTATATCATTTAAGAGTAAAAGCACGAAGGGTGATGTCGTGCCTTATCATTTGAGAGTAGAAGCACGAAGGGTGATGCCGTGCCATATCATTTGAGAGTAAAAGCACGAAAGGTGATGTCGTGCCATATCATTTAAGAGTAAAAGCACGAAGGGTGATGCCGTGCCATATCATTTGAGAGTAAAAGCACTAAGGGTGATGTCGTGCCATATCATTTGAGAGTAAAAGCACGAAGGGTGATGTCATGCCGTTTCATTTATATTGTTATGCTTGTATGTTATAGTGAGGTCATGGCACGATGGGTGTTTCCATGCAGCCGATGATGAGGGACATGCATTATGTTTGATATTAGTATTCTGCGTATACGTTTATGTCTTTACCTTGAACTGATATTGTTATAATTATAGATCTGAGGTGACCTATTGCTATTGTCCCATTGTTGATCTCTATCTCAATTATTGATATGTTGCTCATACCTTTTACTCGCTTAACTTGTACATACCATGTCTATTTTCTGCTTTTATAATTATGCTCATGTCGTATCTATTCTGTTGTACTTTAGTATAAGCCTTCCAGCATGCTAGCCATTTATGTTCTTATTTGTCAACTTTTAAGGATTATGTGTTTTCTTCTTATTTGTTATATTTGTACTTAGGCCTCCAATACGCTAGTTAATTGAAGTTGATATTCTTTGTTTTCCAATTGTTGTTATTATTCACGTGCTTTCCGCTTAGTCTTTTACTCTGCCCACATGTGTATCCTTGTCCGTTGTTGTTACTTGCGTATTTCCTACATTGTAATTCATGTTATTGATATTTTTGTCATCTGGTTGGTTTTGTTACTCGTACATTTGGGAGGATGAGTTAAACGCACGAAGGGTGTTGTCGTGCTAATTGAATTGTTACAAAAATCATTTTATATATAGTGAGGCATAGATAAAAGTACGAAGGGTATTACCGTGCCGTTTGACTTGATAACTTGGATATAGTTCTCATACCAGGAAAAACTATAAATCTTCTACTCCGATCCCTTTTAGTAAATGTTGACTATCTCGCAAAGTTATATATGGTACTTTTATCTTTTATGCTTTGAACTGCTTTTACTGTTAATCTAATGTACATATTACAACAATAAGCATCTTTTAACTGAAAGCCTCGTCACTACTTCAACGAGGTTAGACAAAATACTTACCAGTACATGTGGTCGGTTGTACTGATACTACACTTCTGTACGATGTGTACAGATTTCTGGAGCGGAGCTACTGGTGATGTCGGGTGCTAATTCGGAAGATGTTCGGACATTCCGGTATAGCTGCCTCTTGTCCTTGGCAGTTTAGATTTTACTATTATGTTTATGTATCATTCAAATAGAACGTATATTTATTCGTACCAGCTTTGTAAATTCCAAGTCTTAGAAGCTCATGAGTCGTACTACCAGGGCTTAGGTAAATTGTAATGCTCAGTTATCTATTCTTTATTTTTTTTGTAAACTCTATTGAGTTATATTGTCTGTTAGTTGGCTTACCTAGCGGGTTGAGTTAGGTTCCATCATGACCAGGGATTTTTGGGTCATGACAAAAAAAAAGATCCTTGCTCGTTTTCACAAGCCATGAGTGGAGAAAACTCCACACTTTGGTATGATGCCAAAGAGTTGGAATCTATGGCTAAAAATAAAGTCTAGGATCTCGTCGAATTACCAAAGGGATCCTCTACCATAGGTTCCAAGTGGGTCTTTAAAACTAAAAGAGACTCATCGGTAATACTGAATGATATAAAGCCAGACTTGTAGCTAAGGGTTTTACTCAAAGGGAAGGTATTGATTACCATGAAACCTTCTCTCCAGTATCATAGAAGGATTCATTGAGAATAATCATGGAATTAGTAGCTCATTTTGATTTAGAGTTACATCAAATGGATGTAAAAATATCTTTTCTGAATAGAGATCTTGAAGAGGAGGTATACATGTGTCAGCCTGAAGGATTTTGTGATAAGGACAAATGTCACATGTGTTTGCAAGTTGAATAAATTCATTTATGGGCTAAAGCAGGCTTCCCGCCAATGGTATATTAAATTTCATAATGTTGTTTCTTCATTTGGATTTATGGAAAACATCATTGATCAGTGTATATACCATAAGATAAGTGGGAGCAAATATATTTTTCTAGTCCTATATGTGGATGACATGTTGCTTGCAAGTAGTGATTTGGGATTGTTGCACGAGACTAACAGTTCCTTATTTAGAATTTTGAGATGAAGGATATGGGTGAAACCTCTTATGTCATTGACATAGAGATTCACAGAGATAGATCCCAAAGATTACTTGGACTGTCTCAAAATACCTACATCGAAAGAATTCTGGAAAGCTTCGGGATGAAAGACTGTTCACCTATAGTGTGATGACCCAAAAGGTCATCACTTGTTTTTAAATTGAATTCTACATTCCGAGGCCTTATAAACCTCTTTTAGCATCACCTCAATTTTCGTGGGCAGTACGGGCGCGTAACTTGAGAGCTTATATGTGAAAATCTATGAAAAATGATAAATTTTGACAATAAAATGAAGTAATTTGACTTCGGTCAACATGTTGGGTAAACGGACCCATACCCATGATATGACGGTCCCGGAGGGTCCGTATGAAAATATGGGACTTGGGCGTATGCCCGGAATCGAATTCCGATGTCCCAAGCCCGAGAAGTGAATTTTTAAAGAAAATTATTTTCTAGAAATTTCTATGGGTTTTAGAAATGAAATGCATTTGGAATTTGATAGTATCAGATCCGTATTATTGTTCCGGATCCCGGTACAGGACTTATATGTGAAATAAGATGAGTCTGTGAAATTTGGTAAGAAACGGAAGTTGTTTGAGGTGATTCGGACTCGTAGTTGTGAAAATTCCTACTTTGAAAATTTTGAAGATTTTCTTAGATTTCTATGTTAAATTCGTTGTTTAAGAGGTTAATTTGGCGATTTGATCACACAGATAAGTTTATATGATGTTTTTGAGATAGTGTACATGTTTGGTTTGGAGCCCCGAGGGCTCGGGTGAGTTTCGGATGGGTTTCAGAAGGTTTTGAACTTGGAAAAGAGTGTAGGTTTTCAGTTTTCTGGTGTGCTGGTATGTTCTTCTTGGTGTTCGCGGAAGGACTCTCATGAACGCGAAGGGTTAGTCATGATGAAGCTCCTTCTACGCGAACGAGAGACACAGGATGCGAACGCGAAGCCTTAGGGGTGTTTCCCTTCGCGAACGTGGACCTGCTATCGCGAACGTGAAGGCTTTTGGGCTTGGGGAGGGGGAAGGGAATTTTGTGCTACGTGAACGCAAAGGCTCGAGGAGTCAAAGATCCACGAAAGCGAGCCTAATGTCGCGAACACGAAGGTCACTTAGGCCCAACTCTTCGCGAATGCGACAGGCCTATCGCGAACACGATGAAGGCCTATCCAGTGATTTTAAAACAGAAGCCAAATCGGGATTTAATCAAAATTTCATAACTTTTTCTTCCAAACTCCAAATTGGGTGATTTTTGAAAGAGGATTTCACCACCAATGCATTGGTATGTAATCTTAGAATCATTTTCTTCAATTTTTATTAACACCCATTAGATTTCTAGGCTTAAAATCATGTTTTTAAGGGTAGAAAATTAGGGATTTGGGTAGAGTTAGGGCTTTTGTATAATTGTGATTTAGACCTCGTTTTGGGTTTGAATTTTGGAACTAATTATATATTCAGGCTCGTGAGTGAATGGGTGATCGAATTTTGGTCCGAACCTCGTGTTTTGACCAAGCGGGCCCGGAGTGAATTTTGACTTTTTGGAAAAAATGATGGGAAAGCTATAATTAAGCTTTGTAATTGGATTGTTTAGCGTTTATTGATATTATTAAGTCGATTATGTCTAGATACAATTGATTTGGAGCCGAATTCAAAAGGAAAAGTGGTGTTTGAGGCTTGAGTTGGCCGTGGAAGTTCGAGATAAGTGTTCGGTCTAACCTTAGCTTGAGGGATTAAGAGTTGTGTCCTATTTGCTATTTGATTATTGTTGAGTACGACGTATAGGAATGGTGGTGAGTATCTATACATTGGTGTCGAGCATGACCGTGAGTCTTAAATTGCAATTTATTTTATCTTCTTAAATAGTACTACGGATGCTTTAATTGATGATTCTCAACATTGAGCAAGGATTATGTTTGTTTTCATGGAAATTACTTATGATTGAGTATTGGTGTTAGCTGAGGTGAGAAGAAGTTGGGCTAAGATTAGTTATAGTTGTTTCTCCCTTGCCGGGATGTATTTATTTTTACTGTCGAATCCTTTGTCAGGATAATGTAGCTTATTGTTGATCCCTTTTCGGGACTCTTGGTATGGTTGTTGCTAAAGGTATATAAATGTTATGTTAGATCGGGTTGCACGACGCAACAATACTATATATGGAACGGGTTGCACGCCGCAACAATGTTATGTTGGATCGGGTTGCACTCCGCAACAATACTACGTATGGTACGGGTTGCACGCCGCAACAATGTTATGTTGGATCGGGTTGCACGCCACAACAATGTTATATTTGATCGGGTTGCACGCCGCAACAGTGTTAAATGATAGGGATCGGATTGCGCGCCGCAATAGTGTTATTATGGTTTTGTTGTAAATCTCTAATTGTTCCCTCATATTTCTCTTAATTTTCTGCTGGATTCGATATTTCCCCCGTAGCATGTACCCCTCCCATGTTAATTGTTTATTCCTGTTTATTTTTTGCTGTATATTATATAATACTGCACAGGTTTATCTGGAGTCTAGTCCTAGCCTCGTCACTACCTCGCTGAGGTTAGGCCATGCACTTACCAGCACACGGGATCGGTTATGCTAATGCTACACTCTGCACTATGTGCAGATTCCGGAGTAGCTTTTGGATAGTAGCACTTGGGGAGCCTGCCTTCAGTCCAGCCAGAGATCCCAAGGTAATCCTGCAAGCGTCCGCAGGCCCGACGTTCTCTTTTACATTATTATGTACTCTGTTTTCATTATATTTCAAGACAAATTGTATTTCTTTCAGATATTTGTTGTAGTAATCTTAGTCCGTCAGTGATATTGTGACACCGGATTTCGGGTAGAGATGTGTGTTGTCATTATCGTACTGGTCTTGGTTATTATATTAGATTAAGTCTTCCGCTTGATTTCATTTATCGTTAATATCTAAATGTTGGATACCTGTTAATTCAGATTGTTAAAAAGGGTTAAAAATGAAAGAGTTAGAAATTTTCTATGTTTAGTGGCTTGCCTAGCTTCTACGAGTAGGTGCCATCACGACTCCCAATGTTGGGAAATCCGGGTCGTGACAAGGTTGTATCAGAGCACTAGGTTACCTAGGTCTCACAAATTCTCTTTGAAGCAATGTACACAAAATGCATTGAAAAAGGAGAAAATAAAAGACATTCCCTATGCTTCGCTTATTGGGTGCTTTATGTATGCACATGTCTGTACTAGACCTGATATTGCTTTTGCGATAGGAATGCTTGGCATATATCAAAGTAACCCTGGTCTTGACCATTGGAAAACTGGTAAAAGGGTCTTGAGATATTTGCAAGGAACCAAGGATTTTAAGCTCACATACAAATACTCTAACTCATTGGAGGTGAGTGGATATTCAGACTCTGATTTGGGTGGATGCAAAGACACTGGTAAATCCACTTCAGGATACATTTTCCTTCTTGTTGGAGGTGCTGTGTCTTGGAGAAGTGTCAAGCAGACCATTATTGCAACCTCCACAGTGGAAGCTGAATTTATAGCATGCTATGAAACTATATCACATGCATTATGGTTGAAAGACTTTATTTTCGGCCTCAGGATTGTCGATTCCATTTCAAGGCCATCAAGAACCTTCTGTGACAATTCAGTTACAGTATTCTTTTCTAAGAATAATAAAAGTGACAGCCGAAGAGAGCACATCGACATAAAGTACTTGATGGTCAGAGACAATGTGAAGAAGCAAGATGTGAGTTTTGAGCATATTAGTACTACTTTGATGATTGCTGATCCTATGACTAAAGGATTGCCGGCTAATATTTCCAAGGATCATGTAACCCATATGGGTCTTAGTAGCTCAATCTAGCCTTGTTTTGTTCTCTAACAGTTTGTCTAGATATTATGTTCATTTCGATATACATGATAATGCACACTTTGGTTTTTCATGTATTATTTTGTGACCATTGGATCAACAAAGTTGGATTCTTAATGACTTATATTAAGTTCATAAAGTTGTTGACACTTTATTAGAACATATTGTACAAAGCAATACATAGAAGGAATTGTTTGTTTAAGAGCATCACCACCATGATTCATATAATGATATGTTTTAGTTAAAGTGGTTGTCGCATAACTTTTAGTTGAGTGATACAGTCTATGTCCATATTATATATCTCTCATAAAGGATTATTATCTGATTTTAATATGTGGGCCAAGTGGGAGAATGTTAGAAATTACCGTCTCTTCTAGAGACTTCTAGTGTGACCCACATATAAGGTAATAAATTATTTACCTTGTCTCCCAAAGGAAATAATATATCAGATAATATTCTGTAGTTATACATATATGGTAATTTTTTTGATGGAAAAAAATTACCATATATTAGGAGTCCATCGGGCAATTATAATTTAAAGAGAAGTCCCTAGGGCTAAAATATTTGCCTAAGAGTCCCTAACCTACCTATAAATACGTCTGTGACTACATCAGTTTGGCATCCAACGATAGGCACAGGCTAGAAGGCTCTCTAGGTTTCTGCTGAAGGTATTCCCTACAACGCTTGAGCAACAATGGCTGAAGGTACATTCTTTCTATAATTTCTGTTGCGTTAGCTCTGTGTATGTGTTTAAATTTTTACATTGATTTCTTGTACAGCAAATCCTTTTTTTAGTTCTGATAAACAATTTTTGGCTTTGTCCAAAATCAATCCCTTTCTGTTGCGTTTTCACCGCTCTTCCTTCTCCCTTTTATCTGCTATCTTATTACCAATAATTTACCAAATATATTGACCGTTTATTATCAAAGCGATACTTTTATCTAAATACTCAACTACTGTAAACGTGTTTATAAATGAATTCACCACTTGCAGATTTTAACCAATTCCAGTCACTTAAGCCTAATTGACTCTAATTGACAGAAATTAACTACATTATTCACTATCAAAGTGATTCAAAATGGTGGGGAACATATTAGTAAAAAGAAATAAAAAGAAGATGCAATTTACGTAGATTAGTACCTGTCTAGTATCTGCATCCAACTTGCGAGAGAAGACTCTTATCTCTTCCAAATTCTTGATTTTATTGCCATCTTTTGCACAAGTTTTCCCAACTCTATACCTCGCATAATTGGTCCAAACATTATTTCCATAAGAATCCACACTTTTTAAGAAGGCGACCATTTTCTTGCATGGATCATTAGACTCAACCCTTGTCCTAAACATAAAACGTGGTCGTTTCTTGTCTTTATCCCATGGTTCAAATGTCCTTAGCACTGTAATAAGATCAGGAAGCTTAATGTTACCCTCATAAACTTGTATAGCATAACCCCAAGCCACTGAAATAGATAGTGAATTGTTTCGGTCGTAGCAAATAGTTTGTTGTGATATTCTTGTAGGATCAGCATTAGCAGCTTTGAATAAATGTTTCAGAGCTTGAATTTTTGTCATGTTGGGGAAAATTGATTGCATTCTTTCTACATGATGAAGAGATATTAATGGTGATAATGGATGCGATGAAAGTAATCCAAATAGATTTCCCCATAAATCATCCTGCCCAAAAAAAAAAGGATGATTATATTAGAAATAATGTTAATTAGTGGATTATAAAGCAAAATAGATGTAGGTTTTGGTCTCACTACCGTAAATGCGTATAATTAGCTAATAACTAAATCTACAATGACAACAACCCATTGTAATTTTACAAGAAGTGAGGTTTGGAAAGGGTATATAGTGTATACACGGCCTCACTCCTACCTTCCTAAGGTAAAGATCCGATGGACCCCGGCTACAACAAAGTACAGTCATAACAGTTTTAGAAAGAAATACAATAGTACAAAAAACCATGAAAAAAGCAGTATCAACAGCTAAATAATAAGATAACAAAAGCAAAAAAAAATAACATACAATAATAGAAATTTAAGGGTAAGAAAATAAGAGAATACTACTTAAGCTACTAGTGTGGTAAAGAGGAATGCTCGTCTGGCTACTGGCATTCTATTCTAGTTCTCACCCTCCACATCTTCATATCAAGGGTCATGTAATCGATCACTAATCTGGACATCTTAGCCTTTTCTTTTGATTAATGAAGAAAACAATTCTTAAAGTCGTGCGAGTCAATACATGTATTTTTCCAATTTCATCTCCTCCCCTAGATCAAATCATTATTAATTAAAGGAGAGGTGGCTTAAGTCAAATCTTGAAGCATGTCCATATTAATATCGACTTTGTCTAAACATTTAACGCATTTAACTATTTGTCATCTTTCATATGAATATTGACGAAGAAACAATAATAACAACTCAATTCTAAATTAGTTGGGATTAGTTATATGAATCACTCACACTTACGTTCCGCTCTATTCACGAGATACTGTTAATGAAACAAGATGTACCGAATTTCACTATCACTATCTCTTTAACTTTTAAAGACTTTGAAATAACAGGGTTATATAAATAGAGACGGAGCCAGAAATTGAGCTTATGAGTTTCATATCTATCTTAATTATTTTGTTATTGAATTCTACTGTAATAATTTGCACATATCAAATGAATTAGAACCAAAATTATTGGGACGTTCTACCAATCCGCTTCATATACTCTAGTTCCGCTTCTAAGCGCAAAGTTGATAACTAATAACAGTAACTACAAGAGAGTGACAACAGTAAAGTTTTACTTACTTGGTGAAAACCAGGTTCATGTGTTAAACTTACGCCAAGCTCCGCCAAGCAAGAGAAAATTCTAGCATCACTACCATAGAGATTTGGGTACCGCATCAAACAAGAATCCAAAACACCAGCTAAAGCCTTAGCCAAAGGTCGACTTATCGCATATCCGCCACCACCAAATGCCATATCAAAAGAAAAATAAGCATTTTGAACATAGCTCTCTGAATTAGACCCTATATAATACCATTCATTATGATCATATTTTTCTAGTGTCTTCAACAAATTTTCGACGAAAAACACTGTATCGTCATCTCCAAAAATGTACCATCGCACGTTAGGATCGTTACGTGCGACCACTTGTTTTATCATGCACGTTAGACCAAGGGCATAACGTGCCCCTGTACGATGGGTATATGGGAAACGAGAGGTGTTTTCATAAATTAGAATTGGTGGAAGATAGATATTTTTCGGAGAATTATCCGATGGCGGGTGGTCTAAAAATACATAAGCTTTGGTAAAATTAGGTTTGTACCATAGACGGACGAGTTGTTTGCGTTTGGAAAAGGTTTTAGAGGAAGAAGCAATTGAGAAAACGAGGTGGTTAACGGTGGTCGGAGAGTTTTTGTTGGTGGCGGCTGTAATGGCGGAGGAGAATGAGGTTAATTTTTGGAAAATGGAGGTAGAACGATGGTAATTTAGAGAAAGAAAAAAGAATGAGAAAAAGGTGAGTATTAAGCAAATGTCTTTGAAGCAAAATGGGGTTTTGGAAAACATTTTTATTTGATTGGAGAGGTTTAGTGAATCAAAATGTCTTTGTTCAAGTTAAAATGTATTTTTGAATCATTATAGTGGAGACCTGGTGAATCTTAGACTGAATTATGTGAGAATAAATGAAAGCTTTTGAAAATTAAAACTAATATTTACTCTATTAGTATACTTTACTAAGAAAAACAGATAGTCAACCTAAAAAGAGATGTTATTCTTGTTTTATATGGATGCATTTTAAATGCAATCCATGGCTACATGCTATACAACAGTAAGTGCTATTAACCTCATGTATAAAGAAGAATAATTAAAGATCAAAATGTCTACACTGCCATAACTTTCAAAATTCAATGTAATGTTCTGTGCCTAGCTCAGTTTAATTACTTCACATTTTACGCTGTAAAGATATAAAGCAGACGCGCAAAGTTACTATTTTGTTTAATACATAAAAATTAGTCGATCAAACTTACATGAACAAACGAAAAACTTTATTTTTCAGTTCAAAAACAAACAATAAAAAAGTCACATAAAATTGATCATAAATTATACTATATGCATTATTCTGCATTCGAATTAAAATGAGAAGAAAAAAAATAAGGAAATTCAACAAATTTTGGAAGGAAATGGAATTTTTTTTTGCTAAGAATGCGTTTATATTAAAACATAACTAGTGCATTACAAGGTTTGGAACTGAACATAGAGTTACAGTTCCTATTGCATCATTAGCTAGTAGCGGTAAAGCAAAAGCAGGTGGATCTTCAAAAAGGATAACATTAGTAGTTCAGAAATTTTTGGTTGTCTTCCCATACTTGGCTAGTGCATCGGCTACAGTATTGCCTTCCCTAAATGTGTGGTGTAGCTGAATCACCTGGAGATCCTGGAGCATCGACCTGCATTCAAAAATGACCTGTGAGTGTTTTAGTGGGAGGGTATTTAGGATGTGAATGAGTACTTGAGAGTCCGTTTCCACTTGTAATAGTCGTAAATTGCAATGTTGTGCTAGTTGGAGCCCATGGTATAGGGCAAGTAGTTCAACTTGAAGAATATCGGTGTGTTTGAGTGTCTTAGTGAACCCATATACCCAAGCACCAGAAGCATTACGAAAAACTCCATCAGCTCCCCCATGTGATTATGTTTATCAAAAGCCCCATCAATATTTAACTTATAGAAGCCTTGGGGTGGGGGTTATCATTTTATTGTAGTAACAGTAGTTATCTTTTGTTTTGGATTCACTGAAGAAGTGAGGTAATAATATTGGGCCGTCTGGTTGTATACATTAAGGGGATTAACATTAGTAGATGTGTTATTGAAGATATTATTATTATGACTGGTCTAAATATGCCAAAAAAGTAATGGGAACTAGAATATAAGAAGGAATAGTATTAGTAGTAGTGGGGGTGGCCAGGCAGATGTGTTTGATCCAATTGAGAGTGATTTGTGGTGGCAGTGTGAGGTTTAGGCAATTCCATATGTCATATACGGTGGTGCAGTTGAAAAATATATGAAGAATATCTTCAGGCGCTTGTTTGCAGACTGGACAGGTGGTATCATTGGTAAGATTTCGATTAAAAAGAAATGTAAGTGTTTGTAATTTATGACGTAGCATGAGCCAAAAAAGTGCTTAGTTTTGTTGGTAGGATGTATTTTCCATATCCAATTTATGGGGTTTGAAGGGTGTTGTGTAGGTGGAGGAGGAGTTAGGGAGGCAAAGCAGTGGAGGTGGAGAAATTCCTGGTGGGTGAGGGGTGCCAAAAGTATTGGTCACTACGTGTGGCTATTGGGTTTAGTGGAATATGATGAATTAGTGAGAGTAGATGGTGTGGTAGTGGAAAGGATAATGTTTGGAGATTCCACAAGCCATTTGGAAGAATTGAGCTTAGTGGAAGGTTGTCCTCATTGTAATTGAGAGGACCATGTATGAGATGGCGTAAGGTTTGGTGAGTAGATAACCAATAGTCAGACTATAGTTGAATGTGGGTACCAGTGGCGATATTCCAACCTAGACCTTGTTTGAAGTAGGGGTAAGTTTTGGTCATGCTTTTCCAGATGTAGGAAACAGACGTTATTTTAGGATGAGGAAAGTGAAGGTGAGGTTGAGTGAGATAAGATTGGTATTTAGAATGTAGGGTAGTCACCCATGGAGAGGTAGTATTTTGGTAATAGCGCCAAAGGAGGGTCATTATTAAAGAGAGGTTTTTGGGATATAATTTTTGGATTCCTAACCCCCATAAGCTTTAGGAGTAGTAATTTTGTCACAATTAATAAGGTGAATCTTTCGTTTTGCAGGAGAAGAGCCCCATAGAAAGTTTCTTTGAATTCGTTCTAAATTGTTATTGTTTTGATTGGGAGAATATTTATTTGCATGGCATACATGAGGATGATATTTAGAACATATTTGATTAGGGCTGTTCTGCCAGCAAAGGAGAGAAAGTTTTATTTCCATCCTGTTAGTTTCCTAGTCAATTGATCTATTAGATATTGATAATCAGTAGAAGTTTGTGTTGTGTTGGTGATAGGCAGGGCTAGATATTTCCCAAAGGTAGTGGTGGGCTTGATATTTAATAGTGTGGAAAGTAGGTTTTGTGTATGAGTAGGAACATTGTTAGAAAAAAAGAGTTTTGATTTTGCAAAGTTAATATGTTGCCCTTAAAGAAGGTGGAATTGGTTGAAGATATTGTTGATTGTATGAACATTTTTTTCAGTTGCTTTGGCAAATAAGATTAGATCGCCGACAAACAGTAGATATGAAAGGGGTGAAGATTTTTGTGATAATTTAATAGGGGACCATTGTAAGCAATCAACAACATTATCAATCAACCGGGAGAGTGATTCCATGCAAATGATAAAAAGATATGGGTTTAAGGGATCTCCCTGCCTGATGCCCCTCGTTGGTTGGGAGAAAGTGGTACTTTTGCCATTACCTAGGATTGATATGGTAGAGGTTGAGACACATGACATTATTAGTTTGATTAAAGTAGGTGAAAAATTTAGTTGATGTAGTGAAAAGCGAATAAAGAACCATTCTAACCGATCAAAGGCTTAATTAAGGTCTATTTTTATTATCATGTTGTCAATTTTTCCTTTTTGTTTTTTGAAGGAGCTGTTGATACTCAATTTTTCCCTATATATTTTTAATATGCATAAATACTTTCAAAATAGCATATATATGCATATATAAGCATGCATAAGATTTTTATAATTTTTCTATAATTTTAAAGATTTTAAATTAATTTATTTCCTTCCCTTTTACTCATAAAATCCCCGATAATTATCCATCAAATTATTGTTGGGGTGATGTAGTCATTTAAATTCTATATTTATGCCAAAATATAATTAAAATATTTTTAGTGCATTTTTATAATTGCATTTTATATTTTAAAAGCTAAATTGCATATAATTGGAATATTAGCATTATTAATGTATAATTATATTTATATGCATGAAATTGATCTTCTATATTTTTAAACTGTTAAATATCTATTTTGAATTATTTTAGTATACAAAATTATTTTCCAAAAATTATCTATTATTTATTATAAATTATATAGGGATAAATTGGCTATTTAACACGTAGTCAGATTTGCATTTCAATTTTAGCCCAAATACCCAACCCTAGCCCAATTCCTAATCAGATTACCTGACCTAGGCCCTAAGTACCCCTACCCGACCTAAAACCTATTAAATCCTGGCCGTTGATCTAAGAGATCAACGACCCTCATCCGTTCTTATCTTTTTTAACTCTAAACGACCCCCAATCCTAAATCATTTTCCAAATCCGCCGCCTATGTATTCTCTTATCTCCTCTCCTCTCTCAGCAACTCAACCAAACCCTAGCCCTTCAAACTGTCGACCTCTCTTCTCCGTGATCTCCCATCAACTCCTAAGCCTCCAATGACTTCTCTAATGCTATGCTTGCCTCCTCTAAGACTTTCAAGGGCCCAGGGCCACACCGACTTGCACCTAGGGTTCGTCACTTGTCTGTTCTTGGCTACTCCAGTGTGATTTCGAGCAAAATCGCATTGTATTTATTACGATCCTTGGGATTCTAGACAGGTTCTTTCATCTCTATTTGGGTTTCTTCTGAAACCCTAATTTCTGACTACATCTCCTAGATCTGTACAAATTTAACATGATTTGAGTTTGTTTCTTTGATGTTTTACAATATCCTTGGAACTCTTTACAAGAACCATGTGATTTCAAGTGTTTTCATCTTCTTCTAAAATTAGGGTTTTCAGAACTTCTTCTAAAACTTTGTTTAAACTGATTCTTTATGTTTAAACTTCTATGTCTTGCATATTTTGACTAATTCTATGATTTTACTACCTTTTCAACTCGCCTATGTTGAAATCCCTAATTTTCTAGATTTCTTCATTTGGTTCTATGTATTAGCATGACTACTCGTTTCTTGTTTGAGTTTCTGTGACTATCTTGCTTTGAATATGTTCTTACTGGGTTTTTATCCTAACTTATATCACCTCTATGTGTTTGTGTTCATCTTGACTGGTCAATACTTGCATCATTGCTTGCTATGTTTGGTTACTCCTATCTCACTCTTTTTATATGCTAAAACTCTCTCTTTGATTGACTCTGAACTCCTTGTTTCTGGGTTTGATTTTAAAAACTTCCCTTTAGACCTTCGATTTTCCTGTTTAAACTTGGGAACCCATGTTACTCCCCTTAAAACAGTAATTTCGAATCCCTTATTCCATGATTTACTCTATGCTGATTTTCGATTATTTTCATATTCTGCAACTTTATTTTATTTTCTTACCTTATTTGGTTAACCGAGTATTTTACTGATTCTTCATTAGCTGTTTCCTTAATTGAACCCCTATGTACTTACCCCTATTTGTCTATTTTGTACCTTATGCTCCACTTGATTTCATTCCTTAATCATTTCTGCCTATTACCGTTGGTTGATTACCCTTAATTAAAGGAGTACTTACATTGATTTGATTCTGATTTGTATTTGGTTCCATAATTACTATGCTACTATGATTCTTACCTTATTTTTATCTAATTTCGAACTACTATATATACACACTCTCCCATTAACACAAACACATGAACACATTGGTTCAAAAACTTTCTGTCACACAAAAACTCTCTTCTGCTCTATTTTCTCTGGTTACTTGCTATTGTTCTAAGTCAGCTGGCTGCAAGCCAAGACTGATTACTCTACTCTCTTCCTCCTCACTTTGTGTTTACTACCTTCTTTATTGGTATGTTCTAATTTCAATTCAAGTTCCAATAACAATATGGTTCTTTTATTGCTTCAGTTCATCCTGTTTCTAGATTGCTTTTACTTATGGTTTTGTTGTGAAACTTGCAGTTAATATGATTACATGATTAGCACGTTATGTACTCTCCTTCCTTAGAATCAGTATGAACACGTTACCCCCCTCTATGTAGTCTATCTCCATGTGATTTTGGTCTATATGGTTTCTGGTATGAGTCTCCTTGTAAAGTAGTCTGCGCTCCTAACTTGTATGAGTCTGGGGATTGATTTTTAATTATGTTGATCCTATACTAAACCCCTTAAGCATTGCTGTTTCTGTGACTATGTCTGATCAGTTGTTTCTGAGCATGTCTGTACCAATTCCAAAGACCTCTGCCTATTATGTGTTTACCATCATGTGCTCTATATATCCCCAATCCCTATCACCCCTGTGTGTAGGTTTGTTACTTCTGTTTTGGTCTTGTGAGTATTGCTGAGTTGGTTTTGGACTCCATGTTTGATTTACTTTTGTCTAATCATGTAACTCTCTCTTTTCAAAGTTGTTTTACTGCATGACTCCCTCTTTTACTCCAAAAACTATTTCCAGCAAATCTCTTTTTAATACTATTTTCCCACTAAAACCTTTCAAACTGTTTCAATCACTCTCACTCTACTACTAAGTCACTAGGTTCTGCCCCCTCCAGTATGTGTACTACCTTAGGATCCTCTTGAGACCCCTCTGAACTGTGGCACACTGAGGCTAGCCCTTCCACACTGCACTAACCCAATTTGGTTACCAAGTCTAGGTGTAAGCATTGCCCGGGATCCTTGAGATCCTTAGGGAACTTTGATGCACCTAGACAATGATACTGTCTACGGAATTTGGGCATTTGAGGCTGTTGGAGGCTTTGTAAATCTGGGCCTATTTGTAGATTCCCTATAGAATAGCTTCTTATTTTTCTTATCTGCATATATAATTCATTCATATGATCTGTAATAATTTGTAAATGAATATTGGGGTAACTAATGAAAAGGGTGGGTAGTTACATGTTTGTGGGGTAATACGGGTAGAAACCATACCTATAGGACCTTATATTTTGCTATGTTAGAAATCATGCCTGTAGGTCTCAAGTGGTTCCAATAATAAAAATCATGGTATAGGTCTTAAAAACCAACTTCACGAGTAGATACCATGCCTAAATGATATGGACCAGTTCAACTTCTATTATAACAAGTGTTTACATGTGTGTTTCATTTGTCATCATGCCTGCAAGTTTCTAAAATCAGTTTTAAACAATTAGATATCATGCCTATAGGGAACACCACTAGAAATCCTACCTATAGATTTAAACCAGTTTAGTTTAAATAAATCAATCCAGTCCACGATTGGTTCACTTCGAAATTAGTTTAATTAATAGTTTATTTTCCCTGGAACAGGTTCTTTCACAAACTGCCTTAATCTATCATTAGATATCATGCCTATAGGGGTTAAAGGGTCTGTTTTAAAATTTGCCTTGTTTTACTATATAAAACGTAGTTGCCATTATTCCGCGTATAGGCAAGCCGATAGGGTGCTTTCAAAGTCTTGCAATTCTGAAACTATTTTTGTCACTTAATGTCTTTCTAATTTTAACATGCTTTAAAAATCAGTAGGCAAACTGATAGGGCCATTACTTCTGAGTTTTAAAACAAACTGCCTATCTTCTGTGTCATGATATTCACTTAGATATCATGCCTTAGGATACTGTTTAATAAAAAGCCCTTATTTGTGTTTGAGTCGTGCTGCTTATGTGTGTTGTGTGAGGAGGTTAACTTGAGCCTTTAATTGCTCCTTTTTGTCTTACGTGCTAATGTCCTAATTTTTCTTGCCTGTCGCCTTAGTATTTTCACCTTTAAAACCTTAGGGGTCTATCTAGAACTACCTATAGGTAGAGGTTCTAAAAATTCCTCCAAGACCATTAAGAAGGGACGGGTGACAGCACACAATAGAGATCGCTGACCAACACTCATTTTAATGACCACTAAAGGGGTCGGAAGGGTAGATATGGGATATGATGACTACGCGCTAATGTCACGTGTAGCCCCTCATTGAGGAGTGTTTACCGGACATTTTGTGGGGTGATCCTATAGGCTAACCAACCTAGGAGTCCCCCTTTTCAAAATTCCTTTTGCTTAAACTTTGTTTTATAATACAACTTGTCCAAAACCTTTGTCTTATTATTTGAGTTATACAAACGTGCCTTATTTTCAATTATTTGTTTCAAGTATTTATTTGGACTAATTTGTAAATATAAGTTTGGCGGGGACCCACATTTGTGGACCAAGAGGGGTGCCTAACACCTTCCGCTCGAGGTCATTTCGAGCCCTTACTCTAATCTCTGGTAATGCAAACCAATCCAAGAGCTAATCGCTCTAGGTTCCCTAACGCACCATGACTTGTTAGGTGGCGACTCTTCAAATACCCAATTCCCAAAAAAAAATGACTTATTACCCCCATGAATGTTAAAACCCGAACCTCTCTCCGGGGAGGGAAAAAAGGGGGCACGACAGCATGACGACTCTGCTGGGGATTTTTTTAGGCTCTTACCATAACGAACTTATCCTTTTACAAATTAGTCCAAGCATGCTTTATCCTGTACCCTTCTACCTTATTTGAATTTAACTGTCCGTTTTTTTAAAGCATTTATGATTCTTTATCCCTGAAACTGACTTGCCTCTTTGTTTTCTTTTTCCTGTAACTATCTTTTATTTATTTAAATGTTGTATTTATTTTTTCTACGTGAAAATACTTGACTACATGATATTAATTGCTTCATAAATCATGCTCTGCATCATATTCTACTCGTGCGTATCAAATCCTATAGCAACGCTTTAATGAGTGGTTGCGCTCTTCTTATTCACTACCCTTAAATTCGGAAAGGCTTATTTGCGGTGAAACTAGTCGATCAACGGTGCAGTCGACGGTTCCGTGCCTTCCCCCTCGAGTTGTCCGCTTGAGGGTACCAGTCGAAAACCCCATAGAAACCTTATTCTGGTTAAAATTGTGCATGCATCATGGTCAAACCTAGTCGAATTAGTTATGTTGTCCACGTAATGATCCTTTAAGATAAGCCTTATCCAAAGTCCATCGGGTTTTCCACAATCCCAACGGACACAACCACGTTCTGTGCATTAATTTGGAGAACTAAATGCCGATATGTTGATCATAAATGTATAAATAGTCGATTCCGGTAGGGGTAAGTTCTAACCCTTTTGTTTTGTAGAAAATGAGGCAGGAGGTCCCCAGATTCCATATGGTTAGCAATATCCCACCATTACTGCTAGATTGGTGGGAGGACCTTTCCTCAATTGACAAGAAACATATGGGAAAATACCTGGGTAATCTGCCTTCCTTGATAGATATTGAGCCAAACAAAAAATTGATCGAAGCTGCCACTTTATTCTGGGATAGCGAAAGAGCTGTGTTTCGTTTCGATGACATAGAAATGACACCGCTTCTAGAGGAAATTGGAGGGCTTGCGGGATTAACTTGGGATAGTCCCGGGCTATTGGTAGCAGACAACTGTACGGGCAGGGGATTTTTGAAGATGATGGGGATGAAGAAGAATGTTGACCTAGTGTGCTTAAAAGAATCTTACATACCTTTCGAATACCTGTACGAGAGGTATGGCCATAGCAAGTCTTTCTGTACCTATCATGATGAGATCTCCCTCACTTCTCTGGGTCACATCCACCGCAGAGTGTTTGTATTCATTATGTGCTTTCTAGGCCTCATAGTGTTCCCAATGAAGAAGGGAAGAATCCAGACTAGGTTTGCCATGGTCGCCAAGACTCTGATGGAGGGGATTAATGGACAGACATATACCATAGTCCCCATGATCATAGCCGACATCTACAAGGCTCTGGAATGCTGTCAAAGAGGGGTCAAGCATTTCGAGGGTTGTAATTTATTGCTGCAGTTATGGTTGTTGGAACATTTCCAAAAGGGTCACTATCTCCAAGAATTTCCGCGAAGGGGTTGGAACGACCATATTGCCTTCCATCACCCTAAGTAGATGACTTACATTCCAGACAAGTTTGCTCAGCCGGAAAGTGCCAAAGAATGGGTAGAGTTCTTCAACAATCTGATCGAGGAACAAGTGCAGTGGATGTTTGAATGGTTCCCAACAGATGAGTTTATTATTAGGTCCAGGGATGCTCAACACTTGGTGCTGATCGGGTTGAGAGGGATATACCCATATGTCCCTATGCGAGTTATGAGGCAAACAGGCAGAAAACAAGTTGTACCAAGGGTTGTCAAGATGAGTCATTTCAGGGCAAACTTCCAAGATGACGATGTCCCTTATAAGTGCCAAGCTCAGCACATGTGGCACTGCAAAATCATTGTGGAAAAGAAGACTGTTGAGCCAGATAGGTACCATGCAGGGTGTGAGCCTCTCTACCCGGCATGGTGGGAGGACAATTTGAAAGGAATGGTGACACCAAGGGCCGGTCGAGGGAACAGAATCATAGATGATGAAGCTGAAGCTCAGGTCAAGTACAACAGGCTATGCAAGAGGGTCCACGACTTTGAAAATGAACACCGGGAAATACATGAGAGGAATATGAGGTTGATCGAGGAGTGGAAAGAGATGTCAATCACTTTCAATAGGAAACTATAATATCTGGAGCGAGGAATAGTGGAGCTGGAAGGCAAAGTCATAAAGAGGATTGAAAATTGCCAGAACGCTAAAGGAGGACATTTGGCCAAGAGCCTACTTGTTGTTGGGGCTGCGCGAGATGGGGGATCTATATGATGGAGTCCGGAAGATCGAATCAGGGGAAGGTCCTTCTGGGACCAAATAGGCTAGATTTACTTGCTTTTCCTAAAAATGTAATAAGGCCAAGTGCCAGTAGTGACTTATTTTATTATTTTAGTGTTATTTTGGGATTCATCTATTTTTATATTATGAAATGAAGCATTTATTGGCATTTAAAGTTCTCCAAATCTATTTGTCGCTGGGCCTAACTCGGGCACAACAAGGTTCCTAAAGTAGGACATGAATTTACATTTCCGCAATATGTGTTTAAATACTGCAAGCATTTCAGAATTTTCACTGACTTATTACCTTTTTGTTTTTTTTTTAATTTTTGATTATTCCCATCCCCTTAGGTTGGTTCACTCATACTGGCCTCATTAGCGTATCACACCAGATCTAGAGGCCCTCCACCTCCTCCTCCTCCAAGCAACACAAAGGGAAATGGAAAGACAAAAATGGACAACTTAAGTGGTATCCAAAAGGAGAATATTGAGAACGCAGAAATCTCAGATGGCCGCAGTACTCCGGCACCAAATGATTTAGTTTTGCGACTGGAACAAAAGATAATGGAATTGCAAGGAGAACTTAAGCAGGTTCGCAACTTGGCAAACTTGTCACTCACCCTCAATGTCCCTGATATCCACCGACAAAATACAAAGAACCCGATACCTCCTCAGAACACACAAAACCAACACCCACAAAATCCTCCCGTGCCAAATCAGTACGCTACTCCACCCCAAAATATCAATCCATTGCCAATACCAACTCCACCACAACATCATCATCAACCAACTCGGTACCCACAAACCACTACTTACCATACTCCCCAAAACACACCACCACTCATTCACGATCCCCAAAACTCCACCAATGACCATCAGTACACCCAAGTTCCTGGCACCCATCAAAGCAACTCCATTAATGTGGAAACTGTACGTCCCTCTACCCAACCAACCTCATATGCACTAGAATCATCCGAGAAGGACCTGCTCAATAAAAACATGGTTGAAGAACTCAAAAAGTTAACAAGCAGAGTTCAAGGTGTTGAAGGCGACAGAGGAATAGAAGGTTTGAACTATGAAGATCTGTGCATACAGCTGGATGTCAAACTACCAGAGGGGTACAAACCTCCCAAGTTCGAAATATTCGATAGTACATGTGATCCCAGGGATCATCTAAGGACCTATTGTTACAAGCTTGTTGGGGTCGGGAAAGATGAAAAGATCCGGATGAAGCTCTTTATGAGGAGCCTTACTAGGGATGCTTTGTCTTGGTATATCAGCCAAAATCCTAAGAAATTGTCCAATTGGGTAAGCATGGCATCAGATTTCATGGATCGATTCAGGTTCAACACAGAGAATGCATAGGATGTCTTCTACATTCAGAATCTTAAGAAGAAACCTACTGAGAGTGTCCGCAAATACGCTACTCATTGGAGGTCGGAAGTGGCCTAGGTCAGGCCTTATTTGGACGAAGAACAGATGAATAAATTTTTCGTTAGGGCACAGGATCCACAATATTATGAGAGGTTGATAGTTATCAAAAATCACAAGTTCTCTGACATCATCAAACTCGGAGAAATAATCGAAGAAGGAATCAAGAGTGGGATAGTAACGAACTTCAAGGCACTGCAAGCCACAAATAAGGTACTACAATCAGGTGGCATATCGAAGAAGAGAGATGTTGGGGCAGTAATGGTGGCCCAGGGCCCAAAATCTCCACTTACCTATCAAACACCTCCACCCACATATCAAACACCTCCACCTCCATATCAAACACCTCCACCCACATATCAAACACCTCCACCCACATACCAAGCATCACCGCATACATGTCAACCTTCATCTCCTAGATATTCCCAACCAGCCACTATCCAGCACACCTATAACTCCCAACCATCCCACTTATAATCACCACCAACTCGCTAAAATTATCCAAGACCAAGACCCAAATTCGACTGCAAGCTGCCCAGACAATACACCGTCGTTGCTGAGCCCATCAACCAACTGCATGAAAGGTTGAAAGCCGTAGGTTACGTCACTCCAGTTCCCGCTATGGCATTAGAATCCCAATGGGTCAATCTGAACAAAACTTGTACATACCATTCTGGTATAAAAGGACACACCATTATTGAGTGCCGAACATTGAAGGAGAAGATCTAGACACTAATTAACAACAAGGTCATACAAGTAAAGGAGGCCACACATAACGTCCACAATAATCCTCTCCCTGATCACAGAGGTGATGGTGTACATGTGATAGAGACAAATGAAGAATGGGACCCCAAGGGGTTGATCGGGCTTATTAGAGAAGGCGATGACTTTAAGGTTGCAGTCGCACTTACTCCTATTGTGCTTTAGACTCAGGCACTAATCTTTGTTGAGGTAACTGCATCAGTTCCAATCGTGGTGGAAGTGGCTCAGCTAGCAGCCACCTCCGCTCCATTTGAAGTAGAAGTGGTCACACCCTTTACTGTGACAGTATCAACCACTCCCCCATTCAACTCAAAAGCAATACCCTGGGATTATGTTGCTGAGGCTCGGCAGAAAGGGAAATCCAAGGTAAAAGAATCTGACGCTGCACAAGGAATGACTAGAACCGGAAGAGTCTATAAACCTGAACACCTGGGAGGTTCAAGTAAGGAGGCCCCACTACTAGACAACCTATCATTGAGACCGAGACAAATGACCTTTGGAGGAAAGTACAGGCAAAGGCGTATTATGTTGTTGACCATCTGAACAAAGTCCCTACTCAGATATCTATCCTGTCACTATTGTAGAATTTAGAGGCACAAGAACGCTTTGATGAAAGTACTGAGCGGGGCTTATGTACCCAATAATATCACTGGTGGAGAAATGGCCAACATGGTTGGGCAAGTGCTGGAGAGCCATAAGATTATCTTCCACAAAGATGAGCTACCGCCCGAGGTTTTGAATCATAATCGAGCATTACATATCATAGTGCAATTTGAAGACAAATTTCATTGCCAAGGTCCGGGTTAATGGAGGTTCGAGCCTAAATATTTATCCATTGGACACTCTGAAGAGGTTGGACAAAAATTTCCACGAGATACAAGTAGGAAGCATGAATGTGAAGGCTTTCGATGGGTCCTAGAGGGCCACGATCGAGGAAATCAACCTTTGCTTGCAGATGGGGCCAACTTGGTTCGACGCTGAGTTCTAAGTGCTTGACATACCAGCCTCATATAATCTTCTGTTGGGCCGGTCATGGATCCATGCCGCTGGATCCATGCCTTCCACACTACATCAAGCCGTGAAATTCGAATGGAATCGTCAGGAGGTGATCATTCACGGAGATGGGAGTAACCCCATTTACACTAGTCAAACCATCCCGGCCGTTGGACATAGAAGAAGGCTAGGAGGGGAAACCTATCATCATATTGAACAGGTCAATGCCATCGAGAAGGATAAGTGGTGGAGTAACAAAATAGAAAGCATACTAGCATGGTCTGGATATGAACCCGACAAAGAGTTGGGAAAGCACCTTCAAGGTATCACCAAACCAATACAACTGAAAAATCATGGTACCACCTTTGGGCTCGGATACCAATATACATGGAAAGAGTACAATGATTGGTCGCCTCCATGGCGTGGACCATATTACCCTCTTGAGCAACTGGTTCCACGTTTGTAACATGCTTTTCATCAGGCTAACAAAATATGCGGAATTGCAGAGGAAGAAGCACTAACTGGGTTGAAGAATTTGTTCTTGGAGGATGAGGATATGGAGTGCGGTGCCATAATTGAGGAGGAGGAGGAGGAAGAAGGCCTCACTATTCAGATTGTGGAGAATGGAGCTGTTCTCAAGAACTGTACCGCCACACCATCACGAGCCAGCCGAGTCCCTAGGTAGCTTGGCAGAATTTACTTCTATAAGCCATTCTAGGAATTTAAAATTTCCCATAATTTTGTTTTGAGTTTTGCTTGTTTCAAAATGAATGCTCGATTCATCGAGCCATACTTTGTCTGGACAATGTTTCAAGGTTTAATCAAATGCATTTTCTCGTTATTACTCACTACTATCTTTACACTTTTCCTTTCTACAGCATTATTATTACTTTTCCTGATGAACCAGTGACTGTGACATGTAATGAGGCAATGCAACATGAGAATAATGATTCAGAGGAAGAAGATGAGACACCCGAGGAAATTGTTAGGGAGGTGGAAATTTTTTGAGAATAAGCCTAAGTCCAATCTGGACGAGACCGAAACAGTAAATTTGGGAGACGCCGAGATCGTCAAGGAGACCCGCATCAGCATTTACCAACAAAGAAGGAATAGTACATTAATTTCCTAAAAGAATATGAGGACAGTTTTGCAAGGTCATATGAAGACATGACCAATTTGAGCACTTCCATAGTGGCTCACAAGTTGCCTACTAATCCCATGTGTCTGTTAGTAAAGCAAAAACTCAGAAAGTTCAAACCAGACATGAGCCTGAATATCAAGGAGGACGTTACCAAGCATATCAAAGCCAAAGCTCTCAAGGTGGTCGAATATCCAATCTGTTAGCAAACATTGTGCCAGTTCCGAATAAAGATGGGAAGGTCAGAGTATGTGTTGACTATCGGAATTTAAACAGAGCAAGTCCCAAGGACGATTTCCCACTACCAAATATACACATCCTGATCGATAACTGCGCCAAGCATGAACTCCAATCCTTTGTAGATTGCTTCGCGAGTTATCACCAGATTTGGATGGATAAAGAAGATGCAGAGAAGACAGCTTTTATTACAACACGGGGTGTATATTGTTACAAGATGATGTCATTCGCTTTGAAGAACGCTGGGGCCACTTACATGAGAGCCATGACAACTATCTTCCATGATATGATACATAAGGAAATAGAGGTGTATGTGGACAACGTCATTATCAAATCCAAGAGGGCCGCATATCACATAGCAGACTTGAGGAAGTTCTTTGACAGGATAAGGAGGTACAATTTCAAATTGAACCCCGCAAAGTGTGCATTCGGGGTTCCCGCAAAAAAAGTTATTGGGATTCATTGTCAGTCGTCAAGGGATCAAACTGGATCCGTCTAAAGTTAAGGCTATTTAGGATTTATGTGAACCCATCTTCAAGATGCTAAGAAAGGATGCCAAAACAAGCTGGACCGAGGATTGCCAGAAAGCTTTTGACAAGATCAAGAGTACTTGTCCACACCACTAGTTCTGGTCCCTCCAGAACCAGGATGACCTTTGCTACTTTATCTATCTGTATTAGATGGAGCATTCAGATGTGTTTTGGGCCAACATGACGAGACAAGAAGGAAGGAGAAAGCCATTATTACTTGAGTAAGAAGTTCACACCTTATGAATTATGGTATTATTTGCTTGAACGCACTTGTTGTGATTTGACCTGGACAACCCAGAAATTGAGGCATTACTACTATGCCTACACTACATACCTCATATCTAGGATGGACCATCTAAAGTATATATACCGGAAACCCATGTCGACCGGGAAGTTGGCTAAGTGGCAGATACTGCTAAGTGAGTTCGATATCGTTTATATAACTCAAAAGGCAGTCAAGGGACAAGCATTGGTATATCACCTTGCTGAAAATCCGGTGGGAGGAGAATACGAACCTTTGAAAATGTATTTTCCTGATGAAGAAGTATCATTCGTAGGAGAAGACATTACCGAAGCATATAACGGTTAAAGGATGTTCTTTGACGGAGCTGCAAATTTCAAAGGAGTGGTCATTTTAGTAGTTTTGGTATTAGAAATGGGTCAGCATTATCTGGTATGTTCTAAACTCAGATTTCTCTGCACCAACAACATGGCAGAATATGAAGCCTACATACTAGGGCTCAACATGGCAGTCGACATGAACGTTCAGGAGTTGCTAGTGATCGGTGATTCAGATTCGCTTGTGCACCAGGTACAAGGAGAGTGGGCCACCAAGAATTCCATGATATTACCATATCTGCACCATGTGCAGGAATTGAGAAAGAGGTTTACAAAGATAGAATTCCGGCATGTGCCTAGAATTCAGCATGAGTTTGCCGATGCATTAGCCACTTTGTCATCCATGATACAACATCCGGATAAGAACTACATTGATCCCATTCTTGTGAGGATCCATAATCAGCCATCATATTGTGCTCATGTCAAGGAAGAAGTGGACGGAAAACCTTGGTTCCATGACATCAAAGAATACTTATCAAAAGGAGAATACCCGGAGCATGCAAATCACACTCAAAAACGCACGTTCCGGAGATTGTCAAATCACTTCTTCCATAGCGGAGGAAGCTTGTACAAGAGAACTCCTGATTTGGGTTTACTAAGATGTGTTGACGCAAGGGAAGTGACGAGCCCCCTTTTTCCCTCTGTGGAGAGAGGTCCTGGTTTTGACATTCCATGGGGTGTGATAACTCATTTCCTTTTGGGAATTGGGTATTTGAATAGTCTCCACCTAACGTATTATGGTGTGTTAGGGAACGTAGAGTGATTAAATCTTGGATTGGTTTGATTTGCATTACCAGAGATTAGGGTAAGGCCTCAAAGTAACCTTGAAGGGAAGGTATTAGGCACCCCTCTTGGTCCACAACTGTGGGTCCCGGCCAAACTTATATTTACAAATTAGTCCATTAACCAAATAAATAGTTGAATCAAATAGTAATGCACGTTGAATAACTCAAATAAGCTAAAGACTTTGAACAAGTTGTGTTATAAAAAAAAGTTTGAACAAAAAGGAATTTTTGAAAAGGAGGAGTCCTAGGTTGATTAGCCTATAGGATCACTCCACACAATGTCTGGTAAAAGCCCTATAGGCTTTCCTATAGTCACAAAAACAGTTTCAGAATTGCAAGTTTTGAGAACGCCCTATAGACTTTCCTATACGGGGAATACTGATGACTACATTTTATATAGTGAAAATAAGGCAGGTTTTGAAACGGATTCTTCAATCCTTTAGGCATGCTATCTAATAACAAATTAAAGTAGTTTTAAAGAACTCGTTTCAAGGAAATATAAACCACTCGATTAAACCAGTTTAGAAGCGAGCCAAGCGTTAACCGGATTAAGTTATTTAAACTAAACTTTGGTGAGATCTATAGGCAGAATTTCTAGTGTTATTCCCTATTGGCATGATATCTACTTGTTAATACTAATTTTGGATGCTTGTAGGCATGAACACATGTAACACTTATTATAATAGAATTTGGATTGAGTTATATCCTATAGGCATGGCATCTACTTGTGAAACTGATTAAGACCTATTAAACATGATTTCTATTATGGAATCAATTGAGACCTATAGGCATGATTTCTAACATGACAAAATACAAAAGTCCTATATGCATGGTTTCTACTTATAAAGGAAAACACAACAAATTGGAAAGTCCTATAGGCGTGGTATTTACCCGGATTACACACAAACATGTAGTTCCCAACCATTTCACTAGTTACCCTAATATTCGTTTACAAATTATTATAGACCATATGAATGAATTACATAAGTAAATAGGAAAATAAGAAGTTATTCTATAGGGAGCCTACAGATAGGCCCAGATTTCCAAAGCTTCCAATAGACTAAAATGCCCAAATTCCATAGACAATGTCATAGTCTAGGTGCATCAAAGTTCCCTAAGGATCATAAGGATCCAAGGTAGTGCTTACACCTAGACTTAGTAACCAAAAATTAATAAGTGCAGTGTGGAAGGGCCAACATCAGTATGCCAGAGTTCAGAGGGTTCTCAAGAGGATCCCAAGGTAGTACACATACTGGAGGGGGCAGAACTTATTGACTTAGACGTTGAGTAAAAGTGCTTGACACAGGTTGAAAAGTTTCAGTGGGAAAATTGTATTAAAGGAAGTTTATTTGAAATAAATTAGTACAACAATAGAGACAGTTTGAAAAGGAGAGTGGAGTAGTAAACAACAGTCCAAAAACAACATCCCTAAGACAGGTTCATACACAGCCAGGGGTCACCGAACCAAAGCAAATTTAGTAGTCACAAACAGGGGTCAAGGGATTTGGGGATACACAGAACACATGATAACAAGCAAAAGTGTTAGGAATTGGTACAGACATGTTTATACACAACTAATCAAACATAGTCACAGAACCAGCAATTCTTAAGGGGGTTTAGTATAGGATCCACATGATTCAATCACATAACCATACAAGTTAAGAGTGTAGACTACATAGAGGAGATTCATATCAGAGTCCAAATAGTGCAAGATTACATGGAGACAGATTACATAGAAGGGGTAACATGCTCATACTGATTCTAAGGAAGGGGAGTTCATAACATGCTAATCATGTAAGCATATTAACTGCAGGTTTCACAGCAGAAACATAAGTAAAAGCAAACTAGACACATGATGAATTAAAGTAATAAAAGAACCATATTATTGTTGGAACTTGAATTGAAACTAGAACATACTAGTAGATAAGACAGTAAACAAAAGTGAAGAAGCAGGAGAACACAAAGGTTAGCCTTGGCTTGCAGCCGGCTAACTTAGAATAGTAGCAAGTAGCACAAAAAGAGACCAGAAAGTTCAAGTGCCAGAGAGAGAGCTTTTCAACCAAGAGTGTTCGCGTGTTTGTGCTAATAAGAGAGTGTGTATATATTGTTTGAAAGCAGGTAGCAAATAAGGTAAAAATCAAAGTTCATCAGTAATTATGGGGACTCAGAATCAATCAGTCATGAAATCAAGGTAAGTACTCTTCTTTAATTGAGGAGTCAACTTCAAACGAATATAAACATGTGGAAAATAAGGAAGGAAATCGTATAAGGCTGAGAATAACAAATAAGGAAATTTTTTCTTCATAGTACATGTACACAACATGTAATAGAGGCTAGGTTTAGCATATTTCAATCAAGGAAAAGACTTAAGAAATCAATTAATAGCATAATTGACCGTAGAATAAGGTCAGAAAATATTTTACAAGGTTAAAAATTCAGTAAAGATATCATGCGAGATCAGTGAAAGATCAATCACAAAGACTCAAGGATTCAAAAGTAGAAAATAGCACTGATTTAGCACAACTTTATAAGAACAAGCACATAGTAAGCAAAAACCAGAACTCTAAGAGGCCGAGTAGGACAAAAATCATATATAAATTAGGGATTCGTGTAGAGCATAGTATGAATTAGTAAAGTAAGCATGATACATGTAGGAGAAGTGAAGAATCAGAAATATTGGTGAACAAAATAGGGTAAAATCACACAATAGGCAGGGATAACCATAATTAGGAACCTTAATAAGAAATCATAAGGTAAAATCATAGAATCACAGAAACATATAGATTAACTGAACACGTTATCAAAACAAAACTCAGAAACCCAAGATTAGAATTAAAAAATTAGGGTTATCAACATAGGCAAGTTGAAGAGGTAGTAAAATCATAGAATCGACTGAAATATGCAAGAGATAGAAGTTTAAACATAAAGAATCATATTAAACAAGGTTTTAGAAGAAGTTCCGAAAACCCTAATTTTAGAAGAAGGTGAAAACACTTTGAAATCGATGATTCTTGTAAAGAGTTACAAGGATAGTGTAAAACATCAAAGAAACAGACTCAAATCGTTTAAAAATCATACATATCTAGGAGATGTAAGCAAAAATTAGGGTTTCAGAAGAAACTCAAGTAGAGATGAGAGAACCTGTCTAAAATCTCAAGGATCGTAACAAGTACATCATGATTTCGCTTGAAATCATACTGAAGTAGCCATGAATAGACCAGATGGCAAACCTAGATGCAAGTCAGTGTGGCCCAGGGCCCTTGAAGGCCTCATAGAAGGCGAGCATGGCAATAGAGGAGCCATTGGAGGCTTAGGAGTTGAAGGAAGATTACCGGAGAAGAGAGTCGGCGGTTGAAGGAGCTAGGGTTAGGTTGAGGGGTTGAGAGAGGAGAGGAGATGAGAGAATACAGAAGTGGCGGAATTGGGAAATGAGATAGGGTTAGGGGGTCGTTGGAATTAAAAATGGTAAGAACGGATGAGGGTCGTTGATCTTTTAGATCAACGTCCAGGATTTGACGGGTCTTGGGTCAGGTAGGTGGGTTCAGGGTTTGGGTCGGGTGTTATTAATCTGAAATTGGGCTGGGTATTGGATTTAATTTAGGCTACAATTGAAATGTAAATCTGGCTATATTTTAAATAGCCAATTTTTTCCTATATAAATTATAATAAATAACAGCTAATTTCTGGAAATACTTTGGTATTCTAAAATGATTTAAAATATATATTTAACATTTTAAAAATATAGGAGATCAATTTTACGCATATAAATGTAATTATACATTAATAGGGCTAATATTGCAATTATATGCAATTTAGCTTTAAAAATACAAAATGCAATTATAAAAAATGCATAAAAATATTTTAACCATATTTTGGCATAAATATAGAAATTAATGACTAAATTACCACAACAACAACTTGAGGAATAAATATTGAGGATTTTATGAATAAAAGGGAAGGAAATAAACCAATTTAAATCCTTAAAATTATGGGGAAAATTATAAAGACCTTGTGCATGTTTATATATGCATGTATATGCTATTTTGAAGGTTTTTATGCATATAAAAAATATAAGGAATATTGGGTATCAACAGCTGCCCCTCTTTACCCGGGAAGGATGAAAGAGTTTTCGGATAAAGAATGATGGCCAATTTTGACCGAACGGGGTGCTTTGAAAGATAGAGGCCGAAATCCATTCTTTGAGTTGCCTACATATCCTTGGTTTTATAGGAATCATGCCATGTGTAGTTCTGGATTCATCTGTGGTGTATGCCGATGAAATTACTGCAAGAATGGACACGCGATCCGGAAGCCGCTACGGTGAGTGTTTAAAGCTCGGGATGGTTGGAGGGAGCTGGAGTGAGATTGCTCCTGCTAGGATAGCAGTTGCTTACTGGTAACCTGCATACAAAAGATGCTACAAATGTATTTGCAAAAATTTAAACATGATGAAGATTCCTTTTGGACCATGAATGTTGTCTTTGGACGGTTAAAGATGACGTCCTTGGACCATGACGTCCTGGGCCATGAATTTTTTAGTGAGGGATTCGCAGGCCATGAAATGATGTTCTCGGTCCATGACAATGGTGCCTCCGAACCATGACACCTTTGAATAATGATATGCAAGTATGAGGGATCCTCAGACCATGACATGGTGTCTTCTGGCTATGAGGATGATGCCTTTAGACTATGACGCCTACGGATAGATTGACAATATTTCCGCCCATAATGTGCAATAGTCATGACCTTATCAAGACAATTATGGAGGGCAGAGCTTAGCTAGATTGAAAAGCAAATAGCTAGTAAAATAGAGCAATATCTATGCAAAGAGGGACAGTGCTTAGTCCCTTGTGAATGTGGAGGAAAGGATTAGCCTCATGCAAATATGGAGTCAAGGATTAGCCTTATGCAAGATAGAGTCAAGGATTAGACTCATACACGTATGGAGGCCAGGATTAGCCTTATGCAAATATGGAGGCAAGGATTAGCCTCATGGAGATATGGAGGAAGGGATTAGCCTCATACAAATGTGGAAGCAAGGATTAGCCGCATGCAGATATGGAGGCGGGGATTAGTCTCATGCAAATGTAGAGTCAAGGATTAGACACATGCAAATAGGGAGGCAAGGATTAGCCTCATGCAAATGTGGAGTTAGGGATTAGACTCATGCAACTAGGGAGGCAAAGATTAGCCTCATGCAAATGTGGAATCTCTACCTCAGCTGGGATGACAGCCTCGGTACCATAAACTAACATGTAGGGAGTTGCACCGGTTGATGTGCAAATCGTGCTGCGGTACCCTAACAGAGCAAAGGGTAGCTTCTCATGCCACTGTTTGTGGTTTTCTACCATTTTCCTTAGTATCTTTTTAATATTTTTGTTGGCGGCTTCTACGACTCCATTCATCCGAGGCCTGTAGGCTGTGGAATTGTTGTGCTTGTTTTTCAAAGTTTCACATATAGGTTTCATTAGATCACTGTTGAGGTTGGCAGCATTATCCGTGATAATGGATTCGGGAACTCTGTATCGGCAGACAATACGATCCTTGACAAAATTTGCGACGACTTTCTTGGTTACAACTTTGTAAGATGCAGCTTCTACCCATTTTGTGAAGTAATCAATGACTACTAGAATAAACATGTGTCCGTTTGAAGCAGTGGGCTCAATTGGACCAATAACATCCATTCCCCAAGCGGCGAATGGCCAGGGTGAGCTTGCATATTGAGCTCATTTGGCGGCACTTTTATCATATCGGCGTGCACTTGGCATTAGAAGCATTTGCGGATATACTGAATGCAATCCGTCTATATGGTCATCCAAAAGTAGCCTGCCCTGAGTATCTTCTTAGCTAAGACAAAACCATTCATATGTGGGTCGCAGGTCCCAGCATGTATCTCTTTAAGTAACTTAGAAGCCTCTTTTGCATCGACACATCTTAGTAAACCCAAATCAGGAGTTCTTTTGTACATGTTCCCTCCGCTGTGGAAGAAGTGACTTGACAATCTCCGGAACGTGCATCTCTGAGTGTGATTTGCATGCTCCGGATATTCTCTTTTTGATAAGTATTCTTTGATATCATGGAACCAACGCTTTCCATCTGCTTCTTCCTCGACATGAGCACAATATGCCGGCTGATTATGGATCCTCACCGGAATGGGATCAATGTAGTTCTTATATGGATGTTGTATCATGGATGACAAAGTGGCCAATGCGTCGGCAAACTCAGTCTGAATTCTGGGCATATGTCGGAATTCTACCTTTATGAACCTCTTTCTCAATTCCTGCACATGGTGTAAATATGGCAATATCTTGGAATTCTTGGTGGCCCACTCTGCTTGCACCTAGTGCACAAGCAAATCTGAATCACCGATTACCAGCAACTCCTGAACGTTCATGTCGACTACCATGTTGAGCCCTAGTATGTAGGCTTCATACTCTGTCATGTTGTTAGTGTAGGGGAATCTGAGTTTAGCATAAACCGAATAATGCTGACCCATTTCTGATACCAAAACTGCTCCAATGCCTACTCCTTTAAAATTTGCGGCTTCGTCAAAGAACATCCACCAACCATCATATGCTTCGGTAATGTCCTCTCCTATGAATGATACTTCTTCATCAGAAAAATACGCTTTCAAAGGTTCGTATTCTCCTCCGACCGAATTTTCAGCAAGGTGATCTGCCAATGCTTGTCCTTTGACCGCCTTTTGAGTTACATAGACGATATCGAACTCACTTAGTAGTATCTTCCATTTAGCCAACTTCATAGTTGGCATGGATTTCTGAAATATGTACTTTAGAGGATCCATCCTGGATATGAGGTATGTAGTGTAGGAATAGAAGTAATGCCTCAATTTCTGGGATGTCGAGGTCAAAGCACAGCAAGTGCATTCAAGCAGAGAATACCGTGCTTCATAAGGCGTGAACTTCTTACTCAAGTAGTACATGACCTACTCCTTCCTTCCTGTCTCGTCATGTTGTCCCAAAATACACCCGAAGGGTCCATCTAATACAAATAGATAAAGTACCAAAGGTCGTCTTGGTTCTGGCGGGACTAGAATTGGTGGTGTGGACAGGTACCCCTTGATCTTGTCAAAAGCTTTCTAACAATCCTCGGTCTAGCTTATTTCGGCATCCTTTCTTAGAATCTTGAAGATGGGTTCACATATGACTGTGGACTGTGCTATGAAGCGACTGATATAGTTTAGACATCCTAGGAAGCTCATCACATCCTTTTGCTATTAGGTGGTGGTAACTCCTAAATAGCTTTGACTTTAGTCGGATCCAGTTCGATCCCTCAACGAATGATGATGAATCCCATTAACTTTCCCGTGGGAACCCCAAATGTACACATTGCAGGGTTCAGTTTCAAGTTATATCTCCTTATTCTGTCAAAGAACTTTCTCAAGTCAGCTATGTGATCTACGACTTTCTTGGATTTGATAATGACGACGTCCACATACACCTCTATTTATTTGTGTATCATATCTTGAAAGGTTGTCATGGCTCTCATGTAAGTGGCCCCAATATTCTTCAAACCGAATGGCATCATCTTGTAACAATATACACCCCATGGTGTAATAAAAGTTGTTTTCTCTGCATTTTCTTCATCCATCAAAATCTGATGATAACCCACGAAGCAATCTACAAAGGATTGGAGTTCATGCTTGGCGCAATTATCGATCAAGATGTGTATATTTGGCAATGGGAAGTCATCCTTGGGACTTGCTCTGTTTAAATCCCAATAGTCAACACATACTTTGACCTTCCCATCCTTCTTCGGAACTGGCACAATGTTAGCTAACCGGGTTGGGTATTCAACCACTCTGAGAACTTTGGCTTTGATCTGCTTGGTAACTTCCTCCTTGATTTACAGGCTCATGTCTGGTTTGAACTTTCTGAGTTTTTGTTTGACTGGCGGACACATGGGATTAGTAAGCAACTTGTGAGCCACTATGGAAGTGCTCAAACCGGACATGTCATCATATGACCATGCAAAAATGTCCTCATATTCTTTTAGGAACCGAATGTAATTTTCCTTCTTTGTTGGTGACAAGTGAATGCTGATGCAGGTCTCCTTGACGGTCTCGGCATCTCCCAAATTTACTGTTTCTGTTTCGTCCAGGTTGGACTTAGGTTTGTTCTCAAAATTCTCAACCTCCCTGATAAATTCGTCGGGTATCTCATCTTCTTCCTCTGAGTCACTATTCTCATGTTGCATTGCCTCATTACATGTCACAGTCACTGGTTCATCAGAAAAAGTAATAAAAATGCTGTGGAAAGAAAAAGCGTAAAGATAGTAGTGAATAATAAAGAGCAAATGCATTTGATTAAAACACAAAAAATTGTTTAGACAAAGCATGGCTCAACGAATCGAGCATTTATTTTGAAACAAGTAATGATTAAAATGAAACTACAGGAAATTTTAAATGCCTAAAACGGCCATAGAAGTAAATTCTGCCAAGCTACCCAGGGACTCGGCGGGCTCGGGATGGTGTGGCGGTCCAGTTTCTGAGAATAGTTCCCTTCACCACAGTCTAAATAGTGAGGCCTTATTCCTCCTCCTCCTTAATTATGGCACTACAGTCCATGTTTTCATCTTCCAAGAACAAATTCTTCAACCCAGCTAGTACTTCTTCTTCTGCAGTCTCCCATATTGTGTCCGCCTGGTGGAAAGCTTGTTCCAAACATGGCACTGGCTGCTCAAGAGTGTAATATGGTCCACGCCATGAAGGCGACCAATTCCTTTACTCTTGCCATGTGTACTGGTATCTGAGACCAAAAGTGGCACCATGATTTTTCAGTTGTATTGGCTTGGTGATACCTTGGAGGTTCTTCCCCAACCCTTTGTCGGGTTCATATCCGGACCATGCTAGTATGCTTTCTATCTTGTTACTCCACCACTTATCCTTCTCGATGGCATTGATCCATTCGATGTGATGATAGGTCTCCCCTCCTAGCCTTCTTCTATGTCCAATGGCCAGGATGGTTTGACTAGTGTAGATGGGGTTACTACTATATATGTGAATGGTTACTTCCTGGCGGTTCCATTCAAACTCCATGACTTGATGTAGTGTGGAAGGCACAACACTAGTAGTATGGATCCATGGTTGGCCCAACAAAAGATTATATGAGGATGGTATATCAAGCACCTGAAATTCAACGTCGAACCAAGTTGGCCCCATCTGCAGGTAAAGGTTGATCTCTTCGATTGTGGCTCTCTGGGACCAATCAAAAGCCTTCACATTCATGCTTCCTACCCGTATCTCGTGGAAACCTTTGTCCAACCTCTTTATAGTGTCTAATTGACAAATATTTAGGCTTGAACCTCCATCAACCAGGACCTTGGAAATGAACTTGTCTTCAAATTGCACTGTGATATGTAGTGCTCGATTGTGATTCAAACCCTTGGGCAGCAACTCATTCTCGTGGACGATAATATTATGACTTTCTAGTACTTGACCAACCATGCTGGCCATTTCTCCACCGGTGATGTTATTGGGTACATAAGCCTCGCTCAGTACTTTTATCAGAGCATTCTTGTGTGCCTTCGAATTCTACAACAGTGACAAGATAGGTATCTGAGCAGGGACTTTGTTTAGATGGTAAACAACTAAATACTCCTTTGCATGTACTTTACTTCACAAGTCATCTGGCCCAGTCTCAATGATAGGCTACCCAGAAGTGGCCTCCTTACTTGAACCTCCCAGGTATTCAGATGTATAGACTCTTCCAGTTCTAGTCATCCCTTGTGCATCGTCAGATTCCTCTATCTTGGCTTTTGCTTTCTCTAAGCCTCGTCAACATAATCCTAGGTTATTACTTTTGAGTTGAATGGGGATGTGGTCGACACCATAACAGTAGAAGGTGTGACCACTTTTACATCAAATGGAGCGAAGGTGGTTGCGGGTGCAGCCACTTCTACCTCGAATGGAACTGATGCAGTTACCTCAACATCAATAGGTGCCTGAGTCAGAAATACAATGGGAGTAATTGTGACTGCAACCTTAAAGTTGTCGCCTTCTCGAATGAGCCCGATTGACCCCCTCAAGGTCCCATTCTTTATTTGTCTATATCACATGTAAATTATCACCTCTATGATCAGGGAGGGGATTGTTGCGGACATTATGTGCGGCTTCCTTTGCTTGTATGACCTTGTTGTCAACCAGTGTCTAGATCTTATCCTTCAACGTTCGGCACACAGTAGTGGTGTGCCCTTTCATACCGGAATGGTACGCACAAATTTTGTTCGGATTGACCCATTGGGATGGATTTTCTAATGCTACAGCAGGAACGAAAGTGACGTAACCTACGACTTTCAACCTTTCATACAGTTGGTCGATAGGCTCAGCAATGGTGGTGTATTGTTTGGGTAGCTTGCGGTCGAAATTGGGTCTTGGTCTTGGATAATTTTGGCGAGTTGGTGGTTATTGGAAGTGGGATGGTTGGGATTTAAAGGACAATCGAAACGGAATTTGTTTATTTATTTCAGAATCGCCACTTGGGAGATTTTAGCGTGTCCCAAGTCACCAATTTAATCCCGAATCGAGGAAAAGAATGACTCCATATTACAATCTGCGCACCAGAAATCCGTATAAGGAATTCTGTTAACCCGGGAGAAGGTGTTAGGCATTCCCGAGTTCCGTGGTTCTAGCACGGTCGCTCAACTGTCATATTCGGCTTGATTATCTGATTTTATACAAATATGAACTTATGTGCAAATTTTAACTTTTTACCGCTTTCATAATTATTATTATTATTTTTTACAAGGAATTGCAACATTGTGAAAATGTATCTCGAACCGCGTCACAATCAATGTACCCGTGGTCATCGACACATTTTGACTACGTTGAGATTTGGATTTGGGTCACATAAATGTGCACCCGAGTTTAAGAAAATTAAATTATTAAAGGCGCGCCTAAAGTGACTAGCGTATCATTTACTTTGGGTAGGGCCGTGGAGTTTTGCTAAACGGTCCATCCCGAAGTCTAAGCAATTTTAAAGCAAATATTTACTGAGGGCCCCGCAATTTTGTATTTATTCGGCGAGACTCATCTCATTCTTATTTTTTTGAAAGGAATTTGCAACGTCATGGACACGCATCTCGAACCACGTCACAATCAATGTACCCGTGATTAGAGATACATTTCGACTCCGCGAAGATTTGGATTTGGGTCAAATAAATGTGCACCCGAGTTTAAGAAAGTAATTTAATTAAATCGCGTCTAAAGAGGCTAACACGTTATTATCATTGGGGAAGGCAGTGAAATTCACTAAACAGTCCATCCCAAATTCTAAGTATTTATTCTGACCAATTATTGAGGGCCCCGCAATTTGTATTTTTCTTTGGCGAGGCTCGTGTCGTTTTATTTAAAAGGTCGTCCTATAGTGGCTATGTTTTCTATTGAATTTGTCTCTAATAATGAAAGAAAAAGATACCTGATTTATTTACATGCTTGAGAGTTATTATTAAAAGAAATTTCGAACCTAAATAGTTAACATCGAAGATAGACGGGAACATGGGGGCTAGCACAATTTTGGGGGCCCAGGTCCAGCATACCGGGCACGGAACTGGACCGGGGCCATTTCTATATATATATTTTTTTTACGTCCGACCTGCGGCTTACTTTTACATTTTTAGTATTCATAATAAGGCGGAAATGGAATCGACAACTACAAAACTCCTTTTATGCCTCTAAATAAACAAGCCTGTTAATTTAAACAGTTTAAACTACTGATTAATTAGCCTAAAGCCTTTATACGTATTTGAAACATGCTTTGCACAGAAATGAGCTGAAATAACAGAGTGCTATCATTACATTATTGGTTCTTCTAGAATAACATGCGATGAGTTCTATATACTATTACTGCTTGAATACTCAATTTTACATAGCAAAACTACTACATGCTTCTAACAAATGAAACTATGTATCCTTTTACACAACTTAAAATTTCAGAATACATGAAACCAAACGTTAAAATTTCAGTTCTTCATCTCATATTCATGCTTCAGATTTTCAGACCTACAACAGCCATGATAAAGTTGTGTACCTGGTAGAAGAACAAAGATACAGTGGAAAAGAAGACAGCAGTGATAGCAGCAGTGTAACAACAACACAAGCAACACTCAGCAACCAAACAAACCCAGCAGGCAGATTCAAGAACCAAAAGACAAACCCCAGCCAGAAAAATCCAATGACAGCCAAATAGAGAAACCAGCGACAGGTTTGAACCAAAAACAGAACACCAGGAGTAATCTAATGGAACAGTACTCAGCAAGCAGAAAACTAAACAGGGGCAAGCAACAGGGATTTCTGATTTTTGTTAAACACTTAAAGTCAAAGACAAGTTGAAGTTTTTGATATAAAGCTTAACCTAGAATGAGGATCAAACAGCCCTCACACTCTTGTTCCTTTCCTTTTCAATTCTGAAGTCTTTTTCCTCTACCTTAATATCTGATTTTTCTGCCCTTAAACTCTGATGTCTAACCCCTTAAAACTCCCTTAAATGAGCCCTTTTATAGGCTGAATACAAGCCAGCCCCAGGTTGCCTCGTTTCCCCCAGCCCTCAACTCTGCCCATAACTCCTTTAAACTAATAAAAAATACCCAATGTCCATCCTCCTGACAGCCTCTTAGCATGTGTTTTCTGCCCAAAGGCATGGGCAGCCTATAATATTTAATTACCCCCGTGCTACCAAGTTTGGTTCCCCACTATTGCATTAGTTTAATGTTATTTTAGTGCCATATTGTCAGCCCATCTTAAACTACTCATTTCTGCTCTTTTCCCAACCCAAACTACCCCTGTTAGCTCCTAATTATTACTGTACTACCCCACTGCAGCAGTAGGACATTTTGAACTTCTGCAAGTTCAAATTCAAGCTGCCCCAAACTGAATTCTAGATATTATAGTGCAGCTACAATCCATTCACAGATAATGTCACACAATCAACTAAACGACAATGATTCAATCAGTCATATGAAGCTATGCAAATCAGAATTTTTGTACATTCAGTCTTATGAAACTAATCGATATCATTTATCTAATCGACTACACTAATTATAACATAGAACAAACAGTCGACCAAACAAATAACACAAATAGGGCATCAACTGTCTTTGACAATTTTGCACGACACAGGGAAACTACAGGCATTATCAATTCGATGATATTAATCAAATTGAAATATGTATATCACTATATATATTCAACCATAAACAGAATAACAATCGACCGAATAAAAGGTCTTACGGAGATGGAGAACAACTGACAGAAAATCCCAGAAATAACAAACAAACTAATTAAACATGCTGATAAACTAAAATAATACTAAAACAACAACAGAAAAGGAAAAATGAACTCACTCTGAAAAGCTTAAACACAGACGACCCAGGCCCGAGCTGGATTTGCCCATTTGAGGTCGAACCGATCTTAATCAAGGTGTTCTCGACCGAGAACACTTCGATTAAGGTCTATTAGACCCCAACCCTCCGTTTAATCTGGCCAGATTCCAAAAATTCTTGTGTTCTAGGGTTCGAACAGTCAAATTTGGGGTTTTGGGATTTGTGGGTAGATTCGGACCAAACCAAGCTTGGTTTGGTCACGAGTGAGGGCAGGTAGTGGCTGGTATGAATCCGGGGTGGGTTGGTGTAGATCGGAGTTTTGCTCGGATCTTCAAATCAATATTCGAGATGAAGGGGGATGATTCGAGGTTAGGGGGTAACAGATTTGGGTTCAGGGAGTGAAGGAGGTGCTATGGTGTTAGAGGGGTGACCAACGGCGTAGATGCCGCCGTGTTTCAGGCGAAGGAAGCTCAGGGCGGCTAGGGTTTGGGAGGTCTGGGTTTGGGTTTGGGACGATAAAGGGGGGGTGTTCGGATGGGGGCATGGGATAAGGGTTTGAGTTTATATACGTGGTGGGTGGTTAGATCCTGGCCATTGGATGAAGTGAGATCGAGGGCCAGGATCTTTCACTTAATGAGGAACGGTGTCGTTCCACCTTAAATGAGGTCGGGCTGGTCCAGGGTTGAACGGGTCGGGCATATGGGAATGGCCTGAGGCCGTTGGATGGGATTGGGTTAACAGTTGATATTAGACGGCCCTATACGGTGTCGTTTGGGTAAGTGGCCGGCCTGATCTGGTCCGTTCATTTGAATCAATCAATGGCTCAGAATGGGGATGCTAATACGGCGTTGTTTGGTGCGTCTGAGGGGTCAAGCGACTAGACTGGATTAATGCAAGGGATTGGGCCTGATTTTCAATTGGATTTTTGGCCCAAATCCGGTATATTTTCCCTTATAATTAACAAAATTTCTTAAAAACCAAATTTTAAACTACACAAATATTGATTATCACCTAACAACAATTATCACACGAATTAAAACATTTTAATACAATTACCAGGACAACAAAATAGAATAAAATGCCTATTTTTGTGATTTTCGCTTTTACACACCGGATAATGGTAAATTATTTCCCAAATGTACCATTTTTCCTAAATGTATGCAACATGTATATATTTTTTTTTGTATTTTCTAACTATAGCAAGGCGAGCATTTACGGACAGAACAATTATCAAAATATCACATAAATCCTCAAAATTGTACCCGAAGGTAACTTGTTTTATTTCATTTTTCGATTTCTTTTGGAATAGCTTCCGAGAAACAAAAATCACGTGCTCACAGCTGCTCCTCTTTGGCCGAAAACACAAAGAGTTTTCGTACAAAGATAAAGTGAGCGGATACGAGCGATTTTTGCCCGTTGGAATACCCTATGTGAAGCGTTTTTTTTTTGAAAAAGATTTAACCGAACCTTTGCTTCGAAGGTTTCCTACATATCCCTGACAAAAGGGGAATCAGGTTAATGTAGTTCGGGAAGTTTTGGTGTCTGGGACTACCGTGGGACTGCAATGTTGCTGCTGCTGCATGTTGTTATCACTGCTTACCGATCTCTTTGTTACACCGTGCTTAAAAGAAAACAAGAAGCTAGGCTAGACTACGGATCATGAGATCTCATCTATCTTCAACTTGTTCTTGTTGCCTTGCTTTCTTGTCGGCTTGTGTTTCTTCCGGTGCCTTTCTTCCGAGAACTTGGGGATGACACTGGCCTTTTGCTTTTCTGAATACCAGTTTTCCTCATTTTGTTCGGTCCGCTGGGGATATGGCTTTCTTCATTAAGCTTTTCGGCGGTTCCTCTGGGGATACGACTCTCTTCATCAGATTTGTTATGCTGGGCATAATTTAATGTTCACATGCCGCTTCTTTCAAGACGCGTGCTTTTCTTCCTTTTGACTCATACGCTTGAATTTGTGCTGGGACCTCTCGTTGCCACCTTCTGCTTTCTGGTGCTGGGGATTTTTATTGTTTCCTGCTGGGGATTCCTGTTGTAACCTTCTGCCTTCCGGTAGGGTTACTGATTTCAAGATCTGAAGTATAAGACTCAAAAGTATTCCTCTCGTTATACAGGTGGGCGCCTGAATGCAAAAATATGAAATATATGCCCGCATTATACTAGTGGGCGACCTAGGACATGAAATGAACACAGAAAAGTATTCCCTCATTATACTGGTGGGCGACCTAGAACATGAAATGAAAAGACAAAATGTATTCCTTTCGTTATACTGGTGGACGACCTAGAACATGAAATGAAAAGACAGAAATGTATTCCCGCATTATACTGGTGGGCGACCTAGAACATGAAATGAAAAGACAGAAATGTATTCCAGCATTATACTGGTGGGCGACCTAGAACATGAAATGAAAAGACAGAAATGTGTATACCCTCATTATACTGGTGGGCGACCTAGAACATGAAATGAAAAGGCAGAAATGTATTCCCGCATTATACTAGTGGGCGACCTAGAACATGAAATGAAACGACAGAAATGTATTCATGCATTATACTGGTGGGCGACCTAGAACATGAAATGAAAAGACAAAATGTATTCCCGCATTATACTGGTGGGTGACCTAGAACATGAAATGAAAAGACAAAATGTATTCCCGCATTATACTGGTGGGCGACCTAGAACATGAAATGAAAAGACAGAAATATATTCCCGCATTATACTGGTGGGCGACCTAGAACATGAAATGAAAAGACAAAATGTATTCCCACATTATACTGGTGGGCGACCTAGAACATGAAATGAAAAGACAAAAATGTATTCCCGCATTATACTGGTGGGTGACCTAGAACATGAAATGAAAAGACAAAATGTATTCCCGCATTTTACTGGTGGGCGACCTAGAACATGAAATGAAAAGACAGAAATGTATTCCCGCGTTATACTGGTGGGTGACCTAGAACATGAAATGAAAAGGCAAAATGTATTCCCGCATTATACTGGTGGGCGACCTAGAACATGAAATGAAAACAGAAACGTATGCCCGCATTATACTGGTGGGCGACCTAGAACATGAAATGAAAACAGAAATGTATACCATCATTATACTAGTGGGCGACCTAGGACATGAAATGCAAAGACTGAAATGTATACCCTCATTATACTGGTGGGCGACCTAGGACATGAAATGTAAAGACGGAAATGTATACCCTCATTATACTGGTGGGCGACCTAGGACATGAAATGAAAACAGAAATGTATACCCTCATTATACTGGTGGGCGACCTAGGACATGAAATGTAAAGACTGAAATGTATACCCTCATTATACTGGTGGGCGACCTAGGACATGAAATGAAAACAGAAATGTATACCCTCATTATACTGGTGGGCGACCTAGGACATGAAAACAGAAATGTATACCCTCTTTATACTGGTGGGCGACCTAGGAAATGAAAACAGAAATGCATACCCTCATTATACTGGTGGGCGACCTAGGACATGAAATGAAAACAGAAATGTATACCCTCATTATACTGGTGGGCGACCTAGAACATGAAATGAAAACATAAATGTATACCCTCATTATATTGGTGGGCGACCTAGGACATGAAATGCAAAGACAGAAATGTGTATACCCTCATTATACTGGTGGGCGACCTAGAACATGAAATAAAAACAGAAATGTATATGAATTTGTTTCCTCGTTCATCCGAGAAAATTTTTGGACAACGACAGAAAATTTTTTGCCTCGGTTTTGGTGACCTTTCTTGTGGCGTGTCTTTCTGCCATCATCAACCTTTATTTTCCGGTAGAAATCAAAGAGGATCTTGTTAGTTTTAACATGGTGAGTGATCGTGTCACTCCTGCTGGGGGATGATTGTTCCTTTCCCTTTCCCTTGCTCTGTGCTCCCAAAAACTGGTTGGGGATAAAGTCGCTTGTTGGGGATGATATGTGTGCTGGAGATGGTATTTCTGCTGGGGATGGTTTTCCATTTATCCCTTCCCCGCTCTTTTGTTTCAGAACATGCTGTGGGAGTCCTCTTCAACTTCAAGACTATTCCCTTGAAAGTTTATTTTCTCCCAGCCCTACAGGGCATAAAATGTTATCACCTGGGGATAACGTTATTGGGGACAGGACTGTTAGAGTTATCTTGCGGCGGATTAATTTTCTCTTCCTTCCCCCTTTCTGCGGTGTCTGACCACCTCGGATCTTGGTCCGTGATCTATCGAAGTTTTGCTGGGGGTCTTCTTGGAACTTGGTTCATAAGTCCCTCAACCGTCGTTTTCCGCTTCTTTTTCATGTCCCCCTTAACTTTTCAAGCCAGTTTGTCATTTGGTTTTGCAGCAAACGCCTTTTGTCTTTTGCCTCGGCTTTGGCCTGTCCCATTCGCATTTTGCTTTGCACCATTTTAGCCCCTGATAGTAAACTCTGAAAAGTCCTTCTCAAAATAAATTTCCGGAAAAGTCTTTTTAGACAAAAAAATGAAAAAGAAACTAGAAAAGAGAATCTTTCTGAACAAATGTTGGGGGAGAAGAAAAGGAAAAAACTTATCTGGATGGTATGACTGGCCCCTACGATCATGTCGTGCATTAGGGACTACCCGACCTAGTCTATTTGTATCAATCAATCTTCCTGATGGCCTTACTTGCTGGGGATAAATAGGTGCCCACCTCTTTGCAAATGCGGATCCTTTTTGCCGATATATCTTGCGCCTTATAGTGCCCTTCGAGGGGTTTTCACTAATAAGTCTCTCTCCTTTCTCTCAGCTCCCATCGCCTTATGGTGCCTATGAAGGTTTTCAATGATAAGACTCTCTCATTTTATTTCTCTCATCTTTTGTCGCCTTATGGTGCCTGTGAAGGTTTTCACCGTTAAGACTCTCTCATTTATTTTCTAGCGGGGGGTTGGAGTGCTGCCGATATGACTCTTTCTTTTGGAGATTCTTTTCGGCTATCAATTCATTTCCAGTTTATGATCCTCCTCTTTGCTGGGGATCAGTGTATTACTCTCGGTGTTCATTTGCTTGACTCGACACCTCTCGGATATTGATCGGGAGGTCTTTTTTGGGACATCGACGTTGGTTTTGCGGGGGTTTAAATAAAAGCTATATAAATTCAAAAATCACTTCGACGGGTGAAACACTACAACTCTTGGAATCAAACCCCTTTTGAAACTTCAAAACATAACTCCTGCCCCAGTTTTCTTGCTTGGGGATATATATATATATATTATATTTTCACTATGTGGAGTTATGCACACTATGCACATTATGGTGCACTTATGACCGAGCCGTGAGGTGCCTACGTATCCTCTTTGAGGAATCAGGTCAAAACGTAGTTCCTACGGTTCCTTTGTTTTTCTTATGATATTTATCTTGTTTTCGTTTTCTCTTAATTTCTTTTCTCTCTTTTTTCATGTATTTTTCCATTTAGTGATTCAAAAAGAGGGATATGAAAGAAATAACTAAGGCTCAAAGGGGGGGGGAGCAAAGGTTAAAAGTGTTTGGATAGAAGAAAGAATTGCTTCCGTCATTTCATTATCCAATAAGTACCAAGTACAAACAAGCGATCCAATAACTATCATAATCAAAGAAATTACGCATAATATCTTTTGACTGCATCAGAATTGATAGCCATGTTGACGCATCTTCCTTCGATGTCTATTAGACATAAAGCGCCGTTAGATAACACCCTGGTCACGACATAAGGCCCTTGCCAATTTGGGGCAAACTTGCCTCTTGCTTTGATCTGATGTGGGAGGATCTGTTTCAATACTTGCTGCCCTACTTCAAATTTTCTGGGGTGCACCTTCTTATTGTATGCTCTTGCCATTCTTTTCTGATACAACTGGCCATAACACACTGCTACCAATCTTTTTTGATCTATTAAGTTCAACTGCTCCAGTCGAGCTTTGACCCATTCGTCGTCGTCAATCCCGGCTTCAGCGACAATTGAAAGGGACGAAATTTCCACCTCTGCTGGTATCACTGCTACAATTCCGTATACCAACAAATAAGGAGTTGCACCTATGGAAGTCCGGACTGTAGTGCGATAACCCAACAAGGCAAAGGGTAATTTCTCATGCCACTATCTAGATCCTTCCACCATCTTCCTCAGTATCTTCTTGATCTTCTTATTGGCTGCTTCAACTGCTCCATTCGCCTTGGGACGATATGGGGTGGAATTGCGGTGTGTAATCTTAAACTGTTGGCATACCTCCCTCATCAAATTGCTGTTAAGATTTGCCCCATTATCTGTGATGATCACTTTTGGGACCCCAAATCTGCAGATGATATGAGAGTGAACAAAATCCACTACTGCCTTCTTGGTTACCGACTTGAAAGTTTTAGCTTCAACCCACTTGGTGAAGTAGTCGATGGTAACCAAAATGAACCTGTGGCCGTTGGCCGCTGCCGGCTCGATAGGCCCAATGACATCCATGCCCCATGCAACAAATGGCCATGGCGCTGACATTGTATGCAACTCTATCGTCGGAGAATGAATCAGATCTTCGTGTATCTGACATTGATGGCATTTCCTCACGAAATTTATGCAATCATGCTCCATAGTGAGCCAATAGTACCCTGCTCGAAGAATCTTCTTTGCCAATACATATCCGCTCATATGTGGCCCACAGACTCCAGCATGAACCTCTGCCACAACTTTCGTGGCTTGACCGGCGTCTATACATCTTAGCAATCCCAAGTCTGGGGTTCTTCTGTACAACACTCCTCCACTAAGGAAGAAACCATTAGACAAACGCCGGATGGCTCTTTTTTGGTCTCCGGTGGCCTGATCCGGATATATCCCCATCTTGAGGTACTCTTTTATGTCATAAAACCATGGCTCGCCATCTACCTCCTCCTCTAACGCGTTGCAATAAGTATGTTGATCACGAACCTGAATGTGCAAAGGGTCAACATACATTTTGTCGGGGTGATGTAACATTGATGCTAAGGTGGCCAATGCATCAGCAACCTCATTATGAACTCTCGGGATATGTCTGAATTCCACTGATCGAAATCGCTTGCTCAGATTGTGCAAACATTGTCGATATGGTATGAGTTTCAAATCCCGTGTTTCCCACTCACCCTGAATCTAATGCACCAGGAGGTCCAAGTCTCCCAAGACCAAAACGTCATGGACATCCATGTCTGCAGCTAATCGCAGACCCAAAATGCATGCTTCATACTCGGCCATGTTGTTGGTACAATAGAAGCGTAGCTGAGCTGTAATAGGATAATGACGTCCTGTTTCGGAAATGAGTACTGCTCCTATTCCAACCCCTTTCGCGTTTGCGGCTCCATCAAAGAAAAGCTTTCAACCTGGTTCCTCGGGTAATTCCAGCTCACCTGTATGCATTACTTCCTCGTCTGGGAAATACGTCCTCAAAGGCTCGTATTTTTCATCAACGGGATTCTCAGCCAAGTGATCGGCCAGCGCTTGGGCTTTCATGGCCGTACTCGTCACATAGACGATATCAAACTCTGTGAGCAAAATTTGCCATTTTGCTAACCTCCCTGTAGGCATAGGTTTCTGGATAATGTACTTTAATGGATCCAAACGGGATATGAGATAAGTAGTATATGAGGACAAATAGTGCTTCAATTTCTGAGCCACCCAAGTCAGGGCGCAACATGTCCTCTCGAGTTGAGTGTACTTGACCTCGTATACTGTAAACTTCTTGCTAAGATAATAAATGGCCTGCTCCTTCCTCCCGGTAATGTCGTGTTGCCCCAATACACAGCCAAACGAATTCTCCAGGACCGTCAGATAAAGAATTAATGGTCTTCCCGACTCAGGTGGAACCAACACAGGTGGATTGGACAGATACCCTTTGATCTGGTTGAAAGCCTCTTGACACTCCGCCGTCCAGTCTACCGCAGCGTCTTTCTTCAGCAGCCAAAATATGGGTTAACAAGTCGCTGTGAGTTGAGCGATGAACCTGCTGATGTAATTTAGTCTCCCCAATAGACTCATTACCTCCGTTTTGTTCTTTGGTGGTGGAAAATCTTGGATGGATTTGATCTTGGATGGGTCCAACTCAATACCCCGTCGACTGACGATGAATCCTAATAGCTTTCCTGATGGAACCCCGAAGGCGTATTTGGCCGGGTTGAGCTTAATATCATACCTTCGAAGTCTTTCAAAAAATCTCCTTAGGTCTGCTACATGGTCTTCCTGACGCCAAGACTTTATGATCACATCATCTACGTACACTTCAATTTCTTTGTGTATCATGTCGTGAAACACGGTAGTCATTGCTCGCATGTACGTTGCCCCAGCATTCTTCAATCCGAATGGCATTATCCGGTAGCAGTAAGTTCCCCATGGTGTAATGAAAGCTGTCTTTTCTGCATCTTCTTCGTCCATTAAGATCTGATGATATCCTGCATAGCAGTCCACAAAGGATCCGATCTCGCGCCCAGCGCAATTATCGATCAGGATATGGATGTTAGGCAATGGAAAATTATCCTTAGGACTTGCTTTGTTGAGATTGCGGTAGTCGACACATACCCTGATTTTTTCATCCTTCTTCGGCACTGGTACCACATTGGCCAACCAATCGGGATATCGACTGACCCGAATAACTTTTGCCTGCAACTTCTTAGTCACCTCTTCTTTGATCTTCACACTCATCTCTGTTTTAAACTTCCTCAGTTTTTGCTTGACCGGAGAGTATGCCGGGTCAGTGGGCAATTTGTGAACCACTAGATCGGTGCTTAATCCCAGCATATCATCATATGACCATGCAAAAACATCTTTGAACTCAATGAGGGTTTTGATTAATTCCTCCCTGACGTTTGGCTCAATTTGGATGCTGATTTTGGTTTCTCTGACATTATCTGCATCCCCTAGATTTACAGCCTCAGTGTCATTCAGATTAGGCTTGGGTTTCTCTTCAAATTGGCACAGTTTTCGGTTTATTTCTTCGAAAGCTTCATCCTTGTCATATTCAGACTCATCGTCACAATCGACCTCTTGTATCATTAAGTTAGAGTTGGATTGATTTATTAGACTAGGTCGAAGATCCACTGTGCATGCCATGTCATTAGAACCAGTAAAAAGAGAACTGTTCAGAAAGAAAAAAGAACAAAACAAAATTAAAATGAGACAAGAGAAGAGAATTTTATTAAAAATGCGGGATAACAGGGTTCACACTTTTGCAAAATAAAATGAGATTTGGATTACATCCTGGAATAATCCGAAACAAGAAAGCAAAAATCAAAGCCTACTACCAGGACTCCCCCGGATAGGAAGAGGAGTAACCGTCCAATTGTTGGTTTTGGACCCAGGCCCCACAAACTGTATGTCTGCTCTGCTGGAACCCTCTCCAACTTCTACCATATTGACATCAGTGAACAGCCTTTCGAAACTCTGATTCAAATCCCTGTCCATCCCAATCAATGGTCCGAGAATTTTTGGGACTGGTGACCCATTGTCACTTGCTCTAATAAAGGATCTTGAGAGACGCGGTATCGGTTTGGGAAGAAACCAAACTCTCCTCTTCATTTTCTGTGCTCGCTTTACTTCTGCCGCAGTCGGTTTGAACCCCATTCCAAAGGTCTCCAAATTTTTGGGCAAGGAAACAGGTTGGACAATCCCCTGAAGCTCAGTCCCCAAGCCTTTTACCGGCACAAACCCATTACCCAGCATTTCTGAAACCATCATGACCGTTGCGGAAGCTACCCTAGGGTGCTGAATGATCTCACCCTCGGGAATCTTGTTTGCCGACACTGCATCGAAAATCTGGTAAACCCAGGGACCATTGTCATCATTGGTCTCTATGAAGGGCACAATGGCGCCTCTCATGGTGAACGCAGTGTCCTCGTCGTGTAGTACGACCTCTTGTCTATCCCACTCGAACTTGACCATTTGATGCAAGGTGGATGGCACTGCTTTAGCCGCGTGGATCCACGGTCGTCCCAACAGAAGGTTATAAGATACCGCGACATCTAATACCTGGAACTCCATGGTAAACTGGACCGGACTGATGGTCAACTCAAGTATAATATCCTCCACGGTGGCTGTTCCATTTATGTCAAATCCTCGGACGCAAATGTTGTTCTTGTGGATTCTACCGTGGTCGATCTTCAGCTGATTCAGGGTGGATAGCAGACAAATATTGGCACTTGAGCCGTTATCCACCAGTGCTCAAGTAACTGCCGAATCTTCACATTTGATAGTCAAGTAGAGATCTTTGTTATGTTCTGTGCCTTCCACTGGCAGATCATCATCAGAGAATGTTACCCTGCTCACCTCAAATATTTTGTTGGCAATCGTTTCAAGGTGGTTTATTGAAATTTCATTGGGCACATGAGCTTCATTCAGTATCTTCATCAGGGCCCGGCGATGTTCATCCGAATGGATCAGTAATGATAGCAGCGAGATCTGGGCCGGTGTTTTCTTCAACTGTTCGACCACGGAGTAATCCTGCACTTTCATCTTTTTCAAGAATTCCTCAGCTTCTTCTTCTGACACAGGTTTCTTTGTCACATCTGGGTTGGATCTCCTCAACTCCACTGGAGCAAAACACCGTCCTGGTCGAGTTAGTCCCTGCGCCTCATAACTATCCTCCTCCACTTGTTTTCCCTTGTACATCACCACTGCCTTTTCATACTTCCGAGGCACGGCCTTGCTATCAACCATTGGCAATTGGACTACCGGCTTTATGGTGACTAGTTCCCTGCATACCCCTTTCAACACAACTGCGGGTGTGGGTGATGTCCCTGATATTACCAATTTGGCTGGCTCTAGTTTCTTTGTTGCGATGGACGGACTCTTTCCCAATATCACCACTAGCTTGACACTTTCCCCCTTCAACTGTACCGCTGGTCTTCCACCGGTTGATTCTTCTTTCGGAGCGGCCTGGATCATCATCACTGTCTGTGAGGGCTTCCTCGGCTCCCCTCCCTCATACACCAACTCGATCATGTGAGCTTCGTGGTGTGTTAGCAATGGGTTCTGGTTAATGTTAGGTACCTCCGGTGCCTGGACCTCGATCTTGTTGGCATCAATAAGATCTTGTATTGCCTGCCTCAACCTCCAACATTTTTCGGTATCATGCCCCAGCATTCCCGAGAAGTACTCACAGCTTATCGATCGGTTCAAATTTTGGGGTGGGGGGTTTGGCTCTCTAGGCTCGACAGGACTTACCAAACCTAGCCGTCTCAATTTGTGGAACACGGCGGTATAGGTCTCTCCCAACTCAGTAAAAGCTCTCTGTCTCTGTAACCTGTCATTTCTAGCAGCGTGATTTCCTCAAAAGCCCGCCCCTGGAGGGTTCCTGTATGCTCTTGGTGGAGGATAGGTGTTTTGTGGTGGAGGGTAGGTGTTTTGTGGGGGTGCATATGTGATCTGGGGAGCCGGCGCGCGCCATTGCGGGCGAACCGGAGGCTGAGTGTATGTTTGGGCTTGGTGCACAGAGAAGTGTAGTTCTTGAGGTGGATAGTAGTGTTGTGGTGGGTTGTATGGGTAGTTTGGCCTGTGGGGTCTGGGTTGGTTGTAGTATGGTTTGCCGGACCTGGACCAACGGCTTGCCTCAACCGTGGCGACTTCTTCTTTCTTCTTCCTTCCCAGCGCACCTCCCGTGCCGTTCTGAATAGCTTGGGTCATTGCCTTGAGTGCTGAGTAATTCAGGATTTTATCAGACCTCAGCCCCTCCTCGATCATAACCCCTATATTTACTACTTCATTGAAGGATTTTCCAACCGTCGTCACCAAGTGACCAAAGTAAGTTGGATCCAGTGTTTGCAGGAAGTAGTCTACCATTTCTCCCTCTCTCATGGGAGGATCAACTCTGGCTGTCTGTTCTCTCCAGCGGAAACCAAACTCACGAAAGCTTTCCCCAGGTTTCTTTCCGGTCCTCAGCAATGTGAGACGGTCAGGGACTATCTCGAGATTGTATTGAAAGTGACCCGCGAAAGCCTGTGCTAGATCATCCCAAGTGTACCATCTGCTGGAATCCTGCCTGGTATACCATTCCAATGCCGATCCACTCAAGCTTTGACCGAAATAAGCTATCAATAACTCATCTTTGCCGCCTGCCCCCCTCATTTTGCTACAAAAGCCCCGCAAATGTGCCATGGGATCACCGTGCCCTTCATATAAATCAAACTTAGGCATCTTGAACCCAGCCGGGAGTTGGACGTCCGGGCAAGGGCATAGATCCTTGTAGGCCACGCTGACCTGGTTGCCCAATCCATGCAGGCTCCTGAAGGATTGCTCCATGCTTTTGAACTTCCTCATTACCTCATCTTGCTCTGGGACCTTAACCGGCTTTTCAATCTCCGCCGGTACCTCCAAGTGCGGATTGTAGGGATGGGGTTCTAGTGCATTGAATGTGTGTTCATGGAGATAGTATTGCGTATCGTGAGCCTGAAACAATGGCTTGCTGGTTAATCTTTGCAGGGTGGCTGATGTGGGTCCCATAAAAGTAGGAACATTCGGTGTTAGGAGAGGTTGATGGGGTGGTGGATCATAGGAATCATTGGGGCTTCTCTCCTGATGATAGCGGTGATTCAGGAAGCTTGTTGAAGGGCCAGAGTGAGGGTATTCCGGCATATGCCCTAGTGGTTCAGGGCTCTTTTGTGCTTTGGCCAAAGCTAACTGCATTGCATTCATCTCCAGTCCCATCCTTTCTATCTTCTCCATCGCATCTTTCAACAACTGGTTTACCGGCCTTTCTTCCTCGGTACTATTTTCTGAAGTAGTCATGCTCGTTGGTACTGGTCCTTTGGATCTGGTTTGATAAGGGTGTGTTGCCAGAATGCTTTAACAACTAACTGTCTGGTATTTGTGGAAAACAACAAACTTGTTAGCGCTAGAGTTTAACAGATTTGATAATAGCACATTGGGGATGCAATGCTCCTAGGCAGTTAACCATTTCTAACATGCTTTGCTTCAAAAACATGCGTCATCCCGGCTTGCTTATTTGCACTTTTAAAGTACTTTGGGAACCCCTGTATTTCTTTCCATTATTCTTTCCTTTCTTTCTCTCTTTTTTTTCTCTTTTCCTTTTCTTTCTTTCTCTTTTTTTCTTTTCCTTTCTTTTTAATGGCAGTCGAATCTTATGTGGATTGCCTACGTATCACGTCCCCGCGTGAATCAGACCAAGCGTAGTTCTGCCACAAAGTAAAGATACAAAAAATTCTTTTGGAATCATTCAATTCATCACCAAAATTTGCTATTACAAATTACTTATCTCAAACAAAGAACAACAATAGTACAGATTCCAAAGTTCTTAACCTGACTCGATGAAAAGAAAAAGAAAACAACATATGGGAAGACAATAAAGCCAACAAACAAGACTCGAACTAGGGATACATTAAAATTCCAACTTAGGGGCTCGCGAGGCATCGTTCAGCCTTTCCGCAGACTTTGGTGTAAGGCCTCTCTGCAAGCTCTTCAAATCATTCATGATCCGGTGGACGTAGCCCATGATGGAAGCAAGGAGGGTATCCCGAGGTATTTTCTCACATGCTAGGCATCTCATGTAGATGTAGTGCCCAATCTCATCAATCCTTCCTCGAATGTTGTCCCTCTCAACGAACAATTGCTCCATTCACTGGTTCTTTAATCCCAGTCCTTGAGCATTGTCGGCGAGTAGATCCTGGAACTTCTCCATTTGTCTTTCCATTCTGGTCATCGCATCGTAACAGCGCCTTCTGTCAGCTTGGGCATCTCGTGCTTGTTTGAAGGTCCGCTCCTGAAGAGTGGAGTTTGTTTTCCTTAATATCCTGATGCTCATTTCAAAATCCCTTATGACTTGTTGCAGACGCTTCCTTCGGGCCATTGTACCTTTTGCCCATCTGACCTTTATTCTTGTTATGCAAGCTTCCGATCTCTCTAATTCTTCTCAGCTTTTGCTGACTTGATTTCTCAACTCTGCTATCAATCTTTCGTCGGAGCGACGTTTCTGTCGGTCGCTGTTACTCTTACTGACTTGGCGAATGCGGGCTTTCAGTGTCTGGTTTTCTTTGGCTAATTTGTTCTTTTCACCCTGCTCAGAGGCGACTTGCACATTGTTCTCAAATATAAGCCTTTTAACATGTTGCTTTAGCTTCCCGATTTTAGCCCGGTAGCCTTCCTCCCTCCTTAACCAGCCCCACTGTGCATGCGACGATTCTGCAAAGTCTTGGACATGAGCTCTCTTAGTTGGTCTCTGGTTCTCAAGCTCTCTTCTGTACCACGTGAGGTATTTTGGCGACACTTCGCCCTTGGCCCGATCTTGTACACAAGTATCTACTTTCAGGGTTTGACATTCATTCTAGATTCTCTGAACGACTGCTTCAGGGAACTGCTCACCAGGCCCGATTTCGACCACCTGGCTACTGAGATCCTCTTCCTTCGGGACTATTTGACATCGCCCCAACTGCCTCAATACTCTGTTTGGCGCATAAGGCTGGATACTTTGGAGACCCATCAACAACAAATGAGACTCGACGGCTGACATGTGTATGACCTCATCTATGGGTAGCCACCCAAATGCCCATTCTATCTGGTTTGCTGAGACGGAGCGCAGCAGAGTGACCCATTCGGCGACCCCTTCTAGCAGGCTGAACCCGTCGACCCTGGTGGAAAACTCTTCTATACAAGTCTTTTGTGATGACCTATATTTCAGAAACTGAGGGCGATGACATAGATGCTCTATCATCCACATTTGCAGTAGTATATTGCATCCCTCAAAGAAACCTCCTCCGGTTTCGCAAACAGTGAGTGTGCGGAAAATGTCTGCTATTATCATCGGTGCCAGAGTGTTGTTGTCTTGCTTGAGCAAAGTGCTGACGACCCCAGCGATTTGAATGTTAATTTTCCCATCCTTTCTAGGGAACACCAGAAAACCCAGAAAGGCTATCATAAAAGCAATACACCTATGTCTTTCCCATTTTGGCCGGCTTTCCCCACTGCAGATCTTACTCTCGGGATTGTTGAACCCTCCAAGATGACCGTACCTGTCATACAAAAATGCCAAACTACAAAACCCTTCTGACAACTCTGGTTTGTGTACAGTTCTGCGGATCTTCACGGTGTCTAGGAACCTGTGTATGGTCACGGTCCTTGGTGCAATAAGATATTGCTCTCTCATGGGCATTTTAGGACATCTGATGTACCCTGCCAGCTCCTCTAGCGTCGGTGTGAGCTAAAAGTCTGAGAAATGAAATACATTGTGTGCCGAGTCCCAGAATGAAATTAAAGCCCTTATAATGTCCCATCGCGGATCGATGCCCAACAATCCAACCAAGTTTCCTAAGTATATCTTGACTGTATCTCGCCCTGATTCTTCCAAGTCGTTCCACCACATGCGTAAGACCAAAGGGACTTTGTTTATAATGGCCCCCGACGAACTCTTACTTGTGCTCATTCTGCACATTTATTAAGGTGATTTAGACGAAAGCAAAAAATCTTTATTTTGACTCCAAAACTATTTTTCTCGTTTTCCTTAATTTTTGAGAAAAGAAAGACTGACTTTCCCAATACGGCCTTTCAGCTCTTCAGGGATGAAGATTTTAAGGCAGTGGGGTTTTAACCGGCCAAAAGGTAAGAAAAATGGCCAAAAGCGGTCGTTTGTGCAAAGACAGCCTTCCGGCGTCCCTTTCGGGAACATTCAGCTATTTCCGCAAAATGGCATCACCCGACTCTTTTATGAGAGAAGCAATATATGTATATATATTATTTCTTTTTTTTATATATATATATATTATTATTTGCAAAAATAGGAAGTTGGACCCGATAAGGGTTGCCTACGTGTATCTCACATCCGGTGAGAATCAAACCGATGTAGTTCGGGTAAGAAAAATTAGCTAAATCACGAATCCAATTCTCTTTCCTCAGAAATCAAAATTTTGGCAGTGATTTTCACATTATTTGGACATTGGTTTTTCTTAAATGAGCAACTCATAATTTTTCAAAATTCCCGTTTTCACCCACCGGTCAACATGCAAATTCGAAGCAAATTAAATGCGCCAACAGACAAGATGCAACAAGATGGTCTTTTTGTTCCAGGTTGCTATTCCTAGACGGGCCCAACCCCTGTGTTGAGCCCCCTAAGTCAGATGCAACGTGATGCAAATAAGCATTTTCCTACTAGGGATCCGGCATGAAGTCATGTTTTACTAAGTTTCAAACTGGGCTTTGTTCTAGACCTGGCTTACCCGAGTGGACAACTCGAGTCGAGGAGGGGGCAACGTACCGGGGACCCGCGGGATCGTCCGGCTTTGTAACTTATCCGAGCCTCTTTCTACTTGGGCATGACACTAACAGAATAGAGAGTGTCAAACCAGTGAGCCGCATCCCCGAATATAAGAAGAGAAGTGTTTCGTCACAGTTTATATATACAGTCAAATAATATCAAAGCGGTAACACACATCATTTTGCACAGGAAGCACATATCTTATAAAAATATCAGATAATAAACAAAGCCGAATAGAACAATTATTCTAAGCTCGAATTTCTAACCCTGAACCAGTGGTTCTGGGTTGATAAAAATCCCCAGTAGAGTCGCCAGAGCTGTCACACCTCCTTTTTCCGCCCCACGAGGGGTGAAGGAGTTTTTCCAATTGGTGAAGGAGTTTTTTCCATTTAAAGGACAATCGAAACGGTATTTGTTTATTTAATTCAGAGTCGCCACTTGGGAGATTTTAGGGTGTCCCAAGTCACCAATTTAAACCCGAATCGAGGAAAAGAATGACTCCATATTACAGTCTGCGCACCAGAAATCCGGATAAGGAATTCTGTTAACCCGAGAGAAGGTGTTAGGCATTCCCGAGTTCCGTGGTTCTAGAACGGTCGTTCAACTGTCATATTCGGCTTGATTATCTAATTTTATACAAATATGAACTTATGTGCAAATTTTAACTTTTTACCGCTTTCATAATTATTATTATTATTATTATTTTTTACAGGGAATTGCAACGTTGTGAAAATGTATTTCGAACCACATCACAATCAATGTACTCGTGGTCGTCGACACATTTTGACTCCGTTGAGATTTGGATTTGGGTCACATAAATGTGCACCCGAGTTTAAGAAAATTAAATTATTAAAGGCGCGCCTAAAGTGACTAGCGTATCATTTACTTTGGGTAGGGCCGTGGAGTTTTGCTAAATGGTCCATCCCGAAGTCTAAGCAAATTTAAAGCAAATATTTACTAAGGGCCCCACAATTTTGTATTTATTCGGCGAGGCTCATCTCATTCTTATTTTTTTTAAAGGAATTTGCAATGTCATGGACACGCATCTCGAACCACGTCACAATCAATGTACCCGTGATTAGAGACACATTTCGACTCCGCTGAGATTTGGATTTGGGTCACATAAATGTGCACCCGAGTTTAAGAAAGTAATTTAATTAAATCGCGTCTAAAGAGGCTAACGCGTTATTATCTTTGGGGAAGGCAGTAAAATTCACTAAACCGTCCATCCCAAATTCTGTAATTATTCTGACCAATTATTTAAAAGGTCATCCTATAATGGCTATGTTTTCTATTGAATTTGTCTCTAATAATGAAAGAAAAAGATACCTGATTTATTTACATGCTTGAGAGTTATTATTAAAAGAAATTTCGAACCTAAATAGTTAACATCGAAGATAGACGGGAACATGGGGGCTAGCACAATTTTCGGGTCCCAGGTCCAGCATACCGGGCACAGAACTGGACCGGGGCCATTTCTATATTATTTTTTTACGTCCGACCTGCGGCTTACTTTTACATTTTTAGTATTCACAATAAGGCGGAAATGGAATCGACAACTACAAAACTCCTTTTATGCCTCTAAATAAACAAGCCTGTTAATTTAAACAGTTTAAACTACTGATTAGTTAGTCTAAAGCCTTTATACGTATTTGAAACATGCTTTGCACAGAAATGAGCTGAAATAACAGAATGCTATCATTACATTATTGGTTCTTGTAGAATAACATGCGAGGAGTTCTATATACTATTACTGCTTGAATACTCAATTTTACATAGCAAAACTACTACATGCTTCTAACAAATGAAACTATATATCCTTTTACACAACTTAAAATTTTAGAATACATGAAACCAAACGTTAAAATTTCAGTTCTTCATCTCATATTCATGCTTCAGATTTTCATACCTACAACAACCATGATAAAGTTGTGTACCTGGTAGAAGAACAAAGATACAGTGGAAAAGAAGTCAGTAGTGATAGCAGCAGTGCAGCAACAACACAAGCAGCACTCAGCAACCAAACAAACCCAGCAGGCAGATTCAAGAACCAAAAGACAAACCCTAGCCAGAAAAATCCAATGACAGCCAAACAGAGAAACCAACGACAAGTTTGAACCAAAAATAGAACACCAGGAGTAACCTAATGGAACAGTACTCAGCAAGCAGAAAGCTAAATAGGGGCAAGCAACAGGGATTTCTGATTTTTGATAAACACTCAAAGTCAAAGACAAGTTGATGTTTTTGATGTAAAGCTTAACCTAGAACGAGGATCAAACAGCCCTCACACTCTTGTTCCTTTCCTTTTCAATTCTGAAGTCTTTTCCTCTACCTTAATATCGGATTTTTCTGCCCTTAAACTCTGATGTCTAACCCTTTAAAACTCCCTTAAATGAGCCCTTTTATAGGCTGAATACAAGCCAGCCCCAGGCTGCCTCATTTCCCCCAGCCCTCAACTCTGCCCATAACTTCTTTAAACTAATCAAAAATGCCCAATGCCCATCCTCTTGACATCCCCTTAGCATGTGTTTTCTGCCCAAAGGCATGGGCATCCTAGAATATTTAATTACCCCCATGCTACCAAGTTTGGTTCCCCACTATTGCATTAGTTTAATGCTATTTTAGTGCCATATTGCCAGCCCATCTTAAACTACTCATTTCTGCTCTTTTCCCAACCCAAACTACCACTATTAGCTCCTAATTATTACTGTACTACCCCACTGCAGCAGTAGGACATTTTGAACTTCTGCAAGTTCAAATTCAAGTTGCCCCAAACTGAATTCTAGCTATTATAGTGTAGCTACAATCCATTCACAGATAATGTCAGACAATCAACTAAACGACAATGATTCGATCAGTCATATAAAGCTATGCAAATCAGAGTTTTTGTACATTCAGACTTATGAAACTAATCGACATCATTTATCTAATCGACTACACTAATTATAACATAGAACAAACAGTCGACCAAACAAACAACACAAATAGGGCATCAACTGTCTTTGACAATTTTGCACGACACAGGGAAACTACAGGCATTATCGATTCGATGATATTAATCCAATTGAAATATGTATATCACTATACGTATTCAACCATAAACAAAATAACAATCGACCGAATAAAAGGTCTTACGGAGATGGAGAACAACTGACAGAAAATCCCAGAAATAACAAACAAACTAATTAAACATGCTGATAAACTAAAATAATACTAAAACAACAACAGAAAAGGAAAAATGAACTCACTCTGAAAAGCTTAAACACAGACGACCCAGGCCCGAGCTGGATTTTCCCATTTGAGGTCGAACCGATCTTAATCGAGGTGTTCTCGACCGAGAACACTTCGATTAAGGTCTATTAGACCCCAACCCTCCGTTTAATCTGGCCAGATTCCAAAAATTCTTGTGTTCTAGGGTTCGAACAGTCAGATTTGGGGTTTTGGGATTTGTGGGTAGATTCGGACCAAACCAAGCATGGTTTGATCAAGAGTGAGGGCAGGGTAGTGGCTGGTATGAATCCGGGGTGGGTTGGTGTAGATCGGAGTTTTGCTCGGATCTTCAAATCAATATTCAAGATGAAGGGGGATGATTCGAGGTTAGGGGGTAACAGATTTGGGTTCAGGGAGTGAAGGAGGTGCTATGGTGTTAGAGGGGTGACCGGCGGCGTAGATGCCGCCGGGTTTCAGGCGAAGAAAGCTCAGGGCGGCTAGGGTTTGGGAGGTCTGGGTTTGGGTTTGGGACGATGAAGGGGGAGTGTTCGGATGGGGGCGTGGGGTAAGGGTTTGAGTTTATATACGTAGTGGGTGGTTAGATCCTGGCCGTTGGATTAAGTGAGATGGAGGGCCAGGATCTTTCACTTAATGAGGAACGGTGTCGTTCCACCTAAAAGGAGGTCGGGCTGGTCTGGGGTTGAACGGGTCGGGCATATGGGAATGGCCTGAGGCTGTTGGATGGGATTGGGTTAACGGTTGAGTTTAGACGGCCCTATACGGCGTCGTTTGGGTAAGTGACTGGCCTGATCTGGTCCGTTCATTTGAATCAATCAATGGCTCAGAATGGGGATGCTAATACGGCGTCGTTTGGTGCGTCTGAGGGGTCAAGCGACTGGATTGGATCAATGCAAGGGATTGGGCCTGATTTTCAATTGGATTTTTGGCCCAAATCCGGTATATTTTCCCTTATAATTAACAAAAATTCTTAAAAACCAAAATTTAAACTACACAAATATTGATTATCACCTAACAACAATTATCACACGAATTAAAACATTTTAATACAATTACCAGGACAACAAAATAGAATAAAATGCCTATTTTTGTGATTTTCGCCTTTACACACCGGATAATGGTTAATTAATTCCCAAATGTACCATTTTTCCTAAATGTATGCAACATGTATATACATATTTTTTTTTTTGTATTTTCTAACTATAGCAAGGCAAGCATTTACGGACAGAACAATTATCAAAATGTCACATAAATTCTCAAAATTGTACCCGAAGGTAACTTGTTTTATTTCATTTTTCGATTTCTTTTGGAATAGCTTCCGAGAAACAAAAATCACATGCTCACAGATGGGTCTTGGTCTTGGATAATTTTGGTGAGTTGGTGGTGATTGGAAGTGGGATGGTTAGGAGTTATAGGTGTGATGGACAGTGGTTGGTTGGGAATATCTGTGAGATGGCGGTTGATATGTGGGCGGTGATGCTTGGTATATGGGTGAAGGTGTTTGATATGTGGGTGGAGGTTTCTGATAGGTAAGTGGAGATTTTAGGCCCTGAGCCACCATTACTGCCCATACATCTCTCTTCTTCGATATGCCACCTGATTGTATTGCCTTATTCGTGGCTTGTAAGGCCTCGAAGTTTGTTATTATCCCGATCTTGATTCCTTCTTCGATTCTTTCTCTAAGTTTGATAATATCAGAGAACTTGTGATTTTCGATAACCATCGACCTCTTATAATATTGTGGATCCTGTGCCCTGACGAAGAATTTATTGATTTGTTCTTAATCTAAAGCGGACCTGACCTCGGGCGCTTTCGACCTCCAACGAGTAGTATACTCGCAAAAAGTCTCAGTAAGTTTCTTCTTAAGATTCTGGATTTAGAAGACATCCTGTGCATTCTCTGTGTTGAACCTGAACCGGTCCATAAAATCTGACGCCATGCTTACCCAATTGGACATTTCTTGGGATTTTGGCTGATACACCAAGCCAAAGAATCCCAGTAAGGCTCCTCATAAAGAGCTTCATCTAGATTTTTTCATCTTTCCCGACCCCGACAAGCTTGTCACAATAGGTTCTTATATGAACTCTGAGATCACCTGTACCATCAAACATTTTGAACTTGGGAGGTTTGTACCCCTCGAAAAGTTTGAAATTCGGCTGTATGTACAGATCTTCATAGTTCAAACCCTCTATTCCTCTGTTCCCTTCAACCCCTTGAACTCGGCTTGCCAACTTCTTGAGCTCTTCAGCCATGTTCTTAATGAGCAGGTCCTTCTTGGAGGATTCCGGTGCACAGGAGATTGGTTGGGCAGAATGAGGTATAGTTTCCACATATATGGTGTTGCTTTGATGGGTGCCAGGAACTTGGGTGCAGTGATGGTCATTGGTAGAGTTTTGTAGATCTGGAATGGGTTGTGTATTTTGGGGAGTGTGGTAAGTAGTGGTTGGTGGGTACTGAATTGGTTGATGATGATGTTGTAGTAGAGTTGGTATTGGCAGCGGATTGATATTTTGGGGTGGAGTTGTGTATTGATTTGGTGCGGTAGGATTTTGTGGCTGTCGATTTTGTATGTTCTGAGGAGGTGTTGGGTTCTTTGTGTTTTGTTGGTGGATATCGGGGACATTGAGGGTGAGTGACAAGTTTGCCAAGTTGCAAACCTGCTCAAGTTCCCCTTGCAATTCCAGTATCTTTTGTTCCAGTCTCAAGACCAGATCATTTGGGGCCAGAGTACTACGGCTATCTGAAGTCTCTGCGTTCTTAACATTTTCCTTTCGGATTCCACTTAAGTCGTCCATCTTTGATTTTCTCTGCCTTTTGTGTTGCTTGGAGGAGGAGGAGGTGGAGGGCCTCTAGATCTGGTATGATATGCTAACGAGGCCAGTATGAGTGCACCAACCTAAGGGGATGGGAATAATAATTAAAATAAGCAAAAACAAAAAGGTAACAACTCAGTGAGGATTCTGAAATGTTTGTAGTATTTAAACACATATTGCTGAAACGTAAAGTCGTGTCCTACTTTGGGAACCTCGTTGTGCCAGATGTAGGACTAGCGACAAATAGATTCGGAGAACTTTGAATGCCAATAAATACTTCATTTCATAATATAAAAATGGACGAATCCCAAAACGATACTAAGATAATAATAAAATAAGTCACTACTGCCACTTGGCCTTATTACATTTTAGGAAAAGCAAGTAAATCTAGCCTATTTAGTCCCAGAAGGACCTTACCCAGATTCGATCCTCTGGACTCCATCATATAGATCCTCCAACTCGCGCAATCCCAGCAGCAAGTAGGCTCTGTCCAGATGTCCTCCTTCAGCTCCTTCAGTGTTCTGGCAATTTTCGATCCTCTTTATGACTTTGCCTTCCAGCTCCACTATTCCTCGCTCCAGGTATTCCAGTTTCCTGTTGGATGTGATTTCCATCTCTTTCCACTCCTCGATCAACCTCACATTCCTCTCATGTTTTTCCCGGTGCTCATTCTTAGAGTCATGAACCTTCTTGCGCAGCCTGTTGTATTTGACTTGAGTTTCAGCTTCCTCATCTATGATTTTGTTCCCTCGACCGGTCCCTGGAGTCACCATTCCTTTCAGATTGTGTTCCAACTATGCAGAATAGAGAGGCTCGCACCCTGCATGATACCTGTTTGGCTCAACGGTGCTTTTCTCCACAATGATTTTGCAGTGCCACATGTGTTAAGCTTGGCACTTGTAAGGGATGTCGTCATCTTGAAAGTCTGCCCTGAAATGACTCATCTTGACAACCCTTGGTACAACCTATTTTCTGCCTGCTTGCCTCATAACTCGCATAGGGACATATGGGTGTATCCCTCTCAGCCCGATCAGCACCAAGTGCGGAGCATCCATGGATCTGATAATAAACTCGTTTGTTGGGAACCATTCAAACATCCACTGCACCTATTCCTCAGTCAGATTGTCGAAGAACTCTACCCATTCCTTGGAGCGTTACGGCTGAGCAAATCTGTCTGGAATGTAAGTCATCTGCTTAGGGTGATTGAAGGAAATGTGGTCGTTCCAATCCCTAAGCGGAAATTCTTGGCGGTAGCGACCCTTTTGGAGATGCTCCTGCAACCATAACTGTAGCAACAAATTACAACCCTCGAAATTCTTGACCCCTCTTTGACAGCGCTCTAGAGCCCTGCAGATGTCGGCTATGATCATGGGGACTATGGTATATGTCTGTCCATTAATCCCTTCCATCAAAGTCTTGGCGACCATGGCCAACCCAGTGTAGATTCTTCTTTTTTTTGATTGGGAACACTATCAGGCCTAGAAAGCACACAATAAATACAAACACTCTGTGGTGGATGTGACCTAGGGAGGTGAGAGAGATTTCATCATGGTAAGTGGGGAAAGACTTGCTATGGACATACCTCTCGTACAGGTCGAAAGGTATGTAGGATTCCTTTAAACACACTAGGTCGACATTCTTCTTCAGCCCCATCATCTTTAGAAATCCCCTACCCGTACGATTTTCTGGTACAAATAGACCGGGACTTTCCAGAGTCAATCCTGAAAGCCCTCGTATTTCTTGTAGAAGCGGTGTCATCTCTATGTCACCGAAACGAAACACAACTCTTTCACTATCCTAGAATAAAGTGGTAGCCTCGATCAATTTGTTGTTTGTCTCAATATCTAGCTAGAAAGGCAGGTTACCCAAGTACTTTTTCATATGTTTCTTTTCACTTGAGGAAAGGTCCTCCCACCAATATAGCAGCAATGGTGGGATGTTGCAAACCATACCGAATCTGGGGACCTCGTGCCTCATTTTCTGCAAAACAAAAGGGTTAGACCTTACCCCCCACCGGACTCGACTATTTATACATTTATGATCAATATATCGACATTTAGTTCTCCAAATTAATGCACAAAACGTGGTTGTGTCCGTTGGGATTATGGAAAACCTGATGGACTTTGGATAAGGCTTATCTTAAAGGATCATTATATGGACAACATAACTGATCCGACTAGGTTTGACCATGATGCATGCACAATTTTAACTAGAGTAATATTTCTATGGGGTTTTAGACTAGTACCCTCAAGTAGACAACTCGAGGGAGAAGGCACGAAACCATCAACTGCACCGCTGATCGACTGGTTTTACCGCAAATAAGCCTTTCCGAATTTAAGGGTAGTAAATAGGAAGAGCGCAACCACTCATTAAAGTGTTGCTATAGGATTTGATACGCACAAGTGGAATATGATGTGGAGCATGATTTATGCAGCAATTAATAACATGTAGTCAAGTATTTTCACGTAGAAAAAATAAATACAACATTTAAATAATTGAAAGACAGTTACAGGAAAAAGAAAACAAAGAGACAAGTCAGTTTCAGGAATAAAGAACCATAAATGCTTAAAAATAGACAGTTAAATTCAAATAAGGGAGAAGGGTACGAAATAAAGCATGCTTGGACTAATTTGTTTAAAGATAAGTTCGCTATGGTAAGAGCCTAAACATATCCCCAGCAGAGTCGCCATGCTGTCGCGCCCCCTTTTTTTTCTCCACGGAGAGAGGTCCGGGTTTCGACATTCCATGGGGTGTGATAACTCATTTTCTTTTTTGAATTGGGTATTTGAAGAGTCGCCCCCTAATGGATTATGGTGTGTTAGGGTACCTAGAGTGATTAACTCTTGGATTGGATTGGTTTGTATTACTAGAGATTAGGGTAAAGGCTCGAAGTAACCTTGAGGGGAAGGTATTAGGCACCCCTCTTGGTCCACAACTGTGGGTCCCGGCCAAACTTATATTTACAAATTAGTCCATTAACCAAATAAATAGTTGAATCAAATAGTAAAGCACGTTGAATAACTTAAATAAGATAAAGACTTTGAACAAGTTGTGTTATAAAACAAAGTTTAAACAAAAAGGAATTTTGAAAAGGAGGAGTCATAGGTTGATTAGCCTATAAGATCACCCCACACAATGTCTGGTAAACACATCTCAATGAGGGGCTACACGTGACATTAGCGCGTAGTCATCATATCTTATATCTACCCTTCACATCCCCTTAGTGGTCATTCAAAGCGAGTGTTGGTCAGCGATCTCTATTGCGTGATGTTATTTATCCCTTCTTAATGGTCCTGGAGGGATTTAGGACCTCTACCTATAGGTGGTTCTAGACAGGCCCCTAAGGTTTAAAAGGTAAAAATATAAGGCGACAAGCAATAACACATAGGACTCTTTGTAAACAAGAACAGGAAGGAGCAAATAAGAGGCTCGGTTTACCTCCACAATAAGGCATGTAAAGAGCATGACTAAAACACAAATAAAGGCCTTTTTGTTAAACTGTATCCTAAGGCAGGATGTCTAAGTGAATGTACAGAAAGCAGGCAGTTTATTTTATAAACTCAGAAGTAATGATCTTGTCATTGGCATACTGATTTTAAAGCTTGCTTAAACCAGAACAACATTAAGTCACAGAAACAGTTTCAGAATTGCAAGTTTTAAGAATGCCTTACAGGCTTGCCTATACGCAGAATACTAATGACTAAATTTTATATAGTGAAAACAAGGCAGGTTTTGAAACGGACTCTTCAATCCTTAGATGCATGCTGTCTAATAACATATTAAGGAAGTTTTAAAGAACTCATTTCAAGGAAATATAAAACACTCGATTAAACCAATTTAGAAATGAACCAAGCGTTAACCAGATTAAGTTATTTAAACTAAATTTCGGTGAGATCTATAGGCAGAATTTCTAGTGTTATTCCCTATATGCATGATATATACTTGTTTAATACTGATTTTGGAAGATTGCAAGCATGAACACATGTAAACACTTGTTATAACAGAATTTGGATTGAATTATATCCTATATGCATGGCATCTACTTGTGAAACTGATTAAGACCTATTAAACATGATTTCTATTATGGAATCAATTGAGACCTATAGGCATGATTTCTAACATGACAAAATACAAAAGTCCTATATGCATGGTTTCTACTTATAAAGGAAAACACAACAAATTGGAAAGTCCTATAGGCGTGGTATTTACCCGGATTACACACAAACATGTAGTTCCCAACCATTTCACTAGTTACCCTAATATTCGTTTACAAATTATTATAGACCATATGAATGAATTACATAAGTAAATAGGAAAATAAGAAGTTATTCTATAGGGAGCCTACAAATAGGCCCAGATTTCCAAAGCCTCCAATAGCCTCAAATGCCCAAATTCCATAGAAAATGTCCTAGTCTAGGTGCATCAAAGTTCCCTAAGAATCTCAAGGATCCCGGACAGTACTTACACCTAGACTTAGTAACCAAAATTGAATAAGTGCAATGTGGAAGGGCCAACCTTAGTATGCCAGAGTTCAGAGGGTTCTCAAGAGGATCCCAAGGAGGTACACATACTGGAGGGGGCAGAACTTATTGACTTAGGAGTAGAGTGAAAGTGCTTGACACAAGTCGAAAAGTTTCAGTGGGAATACTATATTAAAAGTAAGTTTATTTGAAATAATTTAGTACAACAACAAAGACAATTTGAAAAGGAGAGTGGAGTAGTAAACAACAGTCCAAACAAAACACCTTTAAGATAGGTTCATACACAACCAGGGGTCACAGAACCAAATCAAATTTAGTAGTCACAAACAGGGGTCAAGGGATTTGGGGATACACAGAACACATGATAACAAGCAAAGGTCTAAGGCACATGTTCAGACATAACTGATCAGACATAGTCACAGAACTAGCAATTCTTAAGGGGGTTTAGTATAGGATCCACATGATTCAATCCCAGAACCATACAAGTTATGAGTGCAGACTACATAGAGGAGATTCATATTAGAGTCCAGATAGTGCAAGATTACATGGAGACAGATTACATAGAAGGGGTAACATGATCATACTGATTCTAAGGAAGGGGAGTTCATAACATGCTAATCATGTATGCATATTAACTGCAGGTTTCACAACAAAACCATAAGTAAAAGCATACTAGAAACAGGATGAATTGAAGCAATAAAAGAACCATATTGTTGTTGGAACTTGAATTGAAACTAGAATATACCAGTAGAGAAGACAGTAAACAAAAGTGAAGGAGAAAGAGAACACAATGGTTAGCCTTGGCTTGCAACCGGCTAACTTAGAATAGTAGCAAGTAGCACAAAAAGAGAGCAGAAAGTTTAAGTGTGAGAGAGAAAGCTTTTGAACCAAGAGTGTTCGTGTGTTTGTGCTAATAAGAGAGTGTGTATATATAGTTTGAAAGCAGGCAGCAAATAACGTAAAAATCAAAGTTCATCAGTAATTATGGGGACTTAGAATCAATCAGTCACAAAATCAAGGTAAGTACTCCCTTTAATTGAGGAGTCAACTTCAAACGGTAATAAACATGTGGAAAATAAGGAAGGAAATCGTATAAGGCTGATCATAACAAATAAAGAAATATTTTCTGCATAGTACAAGTACACAACATGTAATAGAGGCTAGGTTTAGCATATTTCAATCAAGGAAAAGACTTAACAAATCAATTAATAACATAATTGACCGTAGAATAAGGTCAGAAAATATTTTACAAGGTTAAAAATCAGTAGAGATATCATGCGAGATCAGTGAAAGATCAATCACAAAGACCCAAGGATTCAAAAGTAGAAAATAGCACTGATTTAGCACAACTTAATAAGAACAAGCACATAGTAAGCAAAAACCAGAACTCTAAGAGGCCGAGTAGGACAACAATCATATATAAATTAGGGATTCATGTAGAGCATAGTCTGAATTAGTAGAATAAGCATGATACAGGTAGGAGAACTGAAGAATCAGAAATATTGGTGAACAAAATAGGGTAAAATCATACAATAGGCAGGGATAACCATAAGTAGGAACCTTAACAAGCAATCATAGGGTAAAATAATAGAATCACAAAACATATAGATTAACTGAACACGTTATCAAAACAAAACTCAGAAACCCAAGATTAGAACTAAGAAATTAGGGTTTTCAACATAGGCAAGTTGAAGAGGTAGTAAAATCATAGAATCGGTCGAAATATGCAAGATATAGAAGTTTAAACATAAAGAATCGGTTTAAACAAGATTTTAGAAGACGTTCCGAAAACCCTAATTTCAGAATAAGGTGAAAACACTTTGAAATCGATGATTTTTATAAAGAGTTACAAGGATAGTGTAAAACATCAAAGAAGCAGACTCAAATCGTTTAAAAATTGTACAGATCTAGGTGATGTAAGAAAAAATTAGGGTTTCAGAAGAAACCCAAGTAGAGATGAGAGAACCTGTCTAAAATCTCAAGGATTGTAACAAGTATAGCATGATTTCGCTTGAAATCATACTGAAGTAGCCAAAAACAAAACAGATGGAAAACCATAGATGCAAGTCAGCGTGGCCCAAGGCCCTTGAAGGCCTTAGAAATGGCGAACATGGCAATAGAGAAGCCATTGGAGGCTTAGGAGTTGAAGGGAGATTACCGGAGAAGACCGGAGAAGGGAGTCGGTGGTTGAAGGAGCTAGGGTTAGTTTGAGGGGTTGAGAGAGAAGAGGAGATCAGAGAATACAGAGGGGGCAGATTTGAGAAATGAGATAGGGTTAAGGGGTCGTTGGAATTATAAATGGTAAGAACAAAGATCAACGGCCAGGATTTGATGGGTCTTAGGTTGGGTACGCGGGATCAGGGTTTGGGTCGGGTGTTTTTAATCTGAAATTGGGCTGGGTATTGGATTTAATTTAGGCTACAATTGGAATGTAAATCTAGCTATATTTTAAATAGCCAATTTTTTCCTATATAATTTATAATAAATAACACCTAATTTTTGGAAAATAATTTTGTATAATAAAATGATTTAAAATATATATTTAAGAATTTAAAAATATAGGAGATCAATTTTACGCATATAAATGTAATTATACATTAATGGCATTGCAATTATGTGCAATTTAGCTTTAAAAATATGAAATGCAATTATAAAAAAAGCATAAAAATATTTTAACCATATTTTGGTATAAATATAGAAATTAAATGACTAAATTACCACAACAATAATTTGAGGGATAATTATTGGGGATTTTATGAATAAAAGGGAAGGAAATAAATCAATTTAAATCCTTAAAATTATGGAAAAAATTATAAAAACTTTGTGCATGCTTATATGTGCATGTATATGCTATTTTGAAGGTTTTTATTCATATAAACAATAAAAGGAAAAAATTGGGTATCAGCAGGAAGCTTCTAAGTTACTTGAGGATGTGCATGCGGAGACCTGTGGCCCACACATGAATGGTTTCGTCTTGGCAAAGAATATACTCAGAGCCGGTTATTTTTGGATGACCATAGAGATGGATTGCATTCAATATGTCCGCAAATGCTGTCAATGTCAAGTGCATGCCGACATGATAAAAGTGCCGCCAAATGAGCTCAATGCAACAAGCTCACCTTGGCCATTCGCCACCTGGGGAATGGATGTTATTGGTCCAATCGATCTCACTGCTTCAAACGAGCACAGATTTATTCTGGTAGCCATTGATTACTTCACAAAATGGGTAGAAACTTCATCTTACAAAGTTGTGACCAAGAAAGTCGTCGCGGACTTTGTCAAGGATCGAATTATTTGTCGATTCGGTGTTCCCGAATCCATTGTCATTGATAATGCCACCAATCTCAATAGTGATCTGATGAAAGCTATGTGTGAAACTTTCAAAATCAAGCACAAGAATTTCACAGCTTACAGACCTCAGATGAATGGAGTCGTAGAAGCCGCCAACAAAAACATTAAGAAGATACTAAGGAAGATTGTAGAGAATCAGAAGCAGTGGCACAAAAAGCTACCCTTTGCTCTGTTGGGGTACCGCACTACAGTTCGCACATCAACCGGGGCAACTCCCTACATGTTGGTTTATGGTACCAAGGCTGTCATCCCAGCCGAGGTGGAGATTCCTTCTTTAAGAGTCATACACGAAGTTGAACTTAGCGATGCAGAGTGGAAAAGGAGTCGCTATGAACAATTGGCCCTTATCAGTAGAAAGAGGATGAACGCAGTATGTCACGGCCAACTTTATCAGAACAGAATGTCCAAAGCTTTCAACAAAAGGGTCAAACCAAGGCAATTTGCACCAGGACAGTTAGTGTTGAAGAAGATCTTCCCATACCAAGAAAAAGCCAAAGGGAAATTCTCTTCCAACTGTCAAGGTCCTTACATGGTTCACAGGGTGTTAACAAGAGGAGGACTCATACTCACAGAAATGGATGGAGAAATCTGGCCAAAATCAATCAATTCAGATGCAGTCAAGAGATATTATGCTTAGATTATGTACATTTTTCTCTTCTGATGTAATTGAACTACGCTTGACCTGATTCCCGTTTAAGAGGGGATACGTAGGCAGCCTTATGGGTTCAATCATATCATAATAAAATTTACATTACCCCCAATATCGGAAGCTGGGGCAGAATTTTGAGGAGGGTCCTCAAAATTTCGGAGCAAGTCCAGCCAACGCCATCACATGCCAGAAAATCAGTAATCATTTAAGAAACTGGGGAAGAATTTTGAGAAGGATTCTCCAAATTCCGAAAATATTCAGTAAGGCTTATTATCCGCAAATAGTGAAAAGATCACCCACCAAAATAGGGCAGAATTTTGAGGAGGACCCTCAAAATTCCATAAGAGAGTTGCAATGTCTTTGGGATGTGTCACAGTCACTAGTTCATCTAAATGTATCAATACATTTCTAAAATAACTCTATTTTTATCAAAATTGTATATTTTTGAAAACTCTACTTCCATAACAGTCAGGTGTCGCCCAGGAAAACTCGAAAGGCTTTCAGAATGAAGCAAAGAAAGGCCGGCAGACGAAGGGATGAACCAACCTTCCCCCCACAAAACTTAAAATTTTTCTTTGAACGCAGGCACAGTTGACGTAACGATAGCATTCGCAAAACATGTATACACAAAGATAATTCACTATCAATCAGGCCATCAAACATCGAATACATCTCCAGCTAAGACATACACTACTCTTATTTGCTGCTTTCTCTTTGAATGGGACTAATCCTTATCCCCCATATTTGCATGAGGCTAATCCTTGCCTCCCCATTTGCATGAGGCTAATCCTTGCCTCCCTATCTGCATGAGTCTAATCCTTGACTCCATCCTGCATGAGGCTAATCCCTGCCTCCCATTTGCATGAGTCTAATCCTTGACTTCATCTTGCATGAGGCTAATTCTTGCCTCCCTACTTGCATGAGTCTAATCCTTGACTCTCTATTTACATGAGTCTAATCCTTGACTCCATCTTGCATGCGTCTAATCCTTGACTCCATATTTGCATGAGTCTAATACTTGACTCCATACTTGCATGAGACTAATCCCTGCCTTCCTACTTGCATGAGGCTAATCTTTGCCTCTATACATGCATGAGGCTAATCCTTGCCTCCGCCTTCGCGTGGGACTAAGCAATGTCCCTTTTGCACAAATATTTCCCGATTTTACTATCTATTTGCTTTCCAGCCGGGCTAAGCTCTGTCCTCCATTTCACAAGACTAAGCCTTGTCTTATTAATATCATATTATTGCATATCATGGGCTGAAATTTTGCCAATATATCCGAAGGCATCATAGTCTAAAGGCATCATCCTCATAGCCGGAAGACACCATGCCATGGGCTAAGGACCCCTCGAACTTGCATATCATTATTCAAAGGCGTCATGGTTCGGAGGCACCATCATCATGGCCCGAGAACATCATTTCACGACCTGCGAATCCCTCACTGAACAATTCATGTCCCAGGACGTCATGGTTCGAGGACGTCATCTTTAACAATCTAAAGACAATCATCACGGTCCAAAGGGAATTTGCATCATGTTTAATATTTTGCAAATACATGTGTGTAGCATCTTTTATCTGCAGGTAACCAGTAAGCAACCGCTATCCTAACAGGAGCGATCTTGCTCCAGTTCCTTCAACTATCCCGAGGTTTAACCGCTCACCGTAGCCGCTTCGACATCGCGTGTCCGTTCTTGCAATAATTTTATCGGCATATTCCGCAGATGAACCCAGAACTACACATGGACTGATTCCTGTAAAACCAGGGATATGTAGGCAGCTCGAAGACCAGAGTCCGGCCTCTGTCTTTCAAAATATCCCATCCGGTCAAAATTGGTCATTATTTCTTTACCCAGAAACTCTTTCATCCTTCCCGGGTAAAGAGGGGCAGTTGTTGATACCCAATTTTTTCCTATATATTTTAATATGCATAAATACGTTCAAAATAGCATATATATGCATATATAAGCACACATAAGGTTTTTATAATTTTCCTATAATTTTAAAGATTTTAAATTAATTTATTTCCTTCCCTTTTACTCATAAAATCCCTAATAATTATCCATCAAATTATTGTTGGGGTGATTTAGTCATTTAAATTCTATATTTATAACAAAATATTGTTAAAATATTTTTATTGCATTTTTATAATTGCATTTTGTATTTTAAAAGTTAAATTGCATATAATTACAATATTAGCATTATTAATGTATAATTACATTTATATGCATAAAATTGATCTTCTATATTTTGAAAATGTTAAATATCTATTTTAAATCATTTTAGTACACTAAATTATTTTTCAGAAATTATCTATTATTTATTATAAATTATATAGGGATAAACTGGCTATTTAAAACGTAGCCAGATTTGCATTTCAATTTTATCCCAATTTCAACCCAACCCCAGCCCAATTCCCAATCATATTACCCGACCCATGCCCTAATTACCCCTACCCGACCCAAAACCTATTAAATTCTGGTCGTTGATCTAAGAGATCAATGACCCTCCTCTGTTCTTACCTTTTTTAACTCTAAACGACCCCCCAACCCTAAATCATTTTCCAAATCTGCTGCCTCTGTATTCTCTCATCTCCTCTCCTCTCTCAGCAACTCACCCAAACCCTAGCCCTTCAAACCGCTGACTCTCTTCTCTGGTTTTCTCCGGTGATCTCCCATCAACTCCTAAGCCTCCAATGGTTTCTCTAATACCATGCTTGCCTTCTCTAAGGTCTTCAAGGGCCTAGGGCCATGCCGACTTGCACCTAGGGTTCGTCACTTGTCTATTCTTGGCTACTCCAGTGTGATTTCAAGCAAAATCATATTGTATTTGTTATGATCCTTGGGATTCTAGACAAGTTCTTTCAGCTCTATTTGGGTTTCTTCTAAAACGCTAATTTCTGACTACATCTCCTAGATCTGTACAAATTTAACATGATTTGAGTTTGTTTCTTTGATGTTTTACAATATCCTTGGAACTCTTTACAAGAACCATGTGATTTCAAGTGTTTTTGTCTTCTTCTAAAATTAGGGTTTTTGGAACTTCTTCTAAAACATTGTTTAAACTGATTCTTTATGTTTAAACTTCTATATCTTGCATATTTCGACTGATTCTATGATTTTACTACCTTTTCAACTTGCCTATGTTGAAAGCCTTAATTTTCCAGATTTCTTCGTTTGGTTCTGTGTATTAGCATGACTGCTCGTTTCTTGTTTGAGTTTCTGTGACTATCGTGCTTCGAATATGTTTTTACTGAGTTTCTAGCCTAACTTATATCACCTCTACATGTTTGTGTTCATCTTGACTGGTCAATACTCACCTCTTTGCTTGTTATATTTGGTTACTCCTATCTCACTCTTTTTATGTGCTAAAACTCTCTCTTTGATTGACTCTGAACTCTGTGTTTCTGGGCTTGATTTGAAAAACTTCCTTCAGACCTTCGATTTTCCTGTTTAAACTTAGAAACCCATGTTACTCCCTTTAAAACTGTAATTTCGAATCCTTGATTCCATGATTTACTATACGCTGATTTTTGATTATTTCCATATTCTGCAACTTTATTCTATTTTCTTACCTTATTTGGTTAACCGAGTATTTTACTGATTCTTCATTAGCTATTTCTTTTATTGAACCCCTATGTACTTACCCCTATTTGTCTATTTTGTACATTATGCTCTACTTGATTTCATTCCTTATCATTTCTGCCTATTATTGTTGGTTGATTACCCCTTAATTAAAGGAGTACTTGCACTGATTTGATTTGGTTCTATAATTACTATGCTACTATGATTCTTGCCTTATTTTTATCTAATTTCGAACTATTATATATACACACTCTCCCATTAACACAAACACACGAACACATTGGTTCAAAAAATTTCTCTCACACAAAAACTCTCTTCTACTCTCTTTTCTCTGGTTACTTTCTATTGTTCTAAGTCAACCGGCTGCAAGCCAAGGCTGATTACTCTACTCTCTTGCTCTTTAATTTGTGTTTACTACCTTCTTTACTAGTATGTTCTTATTTCAATTCAAGTTCCAAAAATAATATGGTTCTTTTATTGCTTCAGTTCATCTTGTTTCTAGTTTGCTTTTACTTATGGTTTTGCTTTGAAACTTGCAGTTAATATGATTACATGATTAGCATGTTATATACTCCCCTTCCTTAGGATCAGTATTAACATGTTATCCCTCTCTACGTAGTTTGTCTCCATGTAATTTTGCTCTATCTGGTTTCTGGTATGTGTCTCCTTGTAAAGTAGTCTGCACTCCTAACTTGTATGAGTCTGGGGATTGATTTTTAATTATGTTGATCCTACACTGAACCCCTTAAGCAATGTTGGTTCTGTGACTATGTCTGATCAGTTGTTTCTGAGCATGTCTGTACCAATTCCAAAGACCTCTGTCTGTTATGTGTTTACCATTATGTGCTCTATGTTTCCCCAATCTCTATCACCCCTGTGTGTAGGTTTGTTCCTTCTGTTTTGGTCCTGTGAGTATTGCTGAGTTGGTTTTGGACTCCATGTTTGATTTACTGTTGTCTAATCATGTAACTCTCTCTTTTCAAAGTTGTTTTACGGCATGACTCCCTATTTTACTCCACAAACTATTTCCAGCAAATCTCTTTTTAATACTATTTTCCTACTAAAACCTTTCAAACTGTATCAAGAACTCTCACTCTACTCCTAAGTCACTAGGTTCTGCCCCCTCTAGTATGTGTACTAACTTGGGATCTTCTTGAGAACCCTTTGAACTCTAGCACAATGAGGCTGGCTCTTCCACATTGCACTTAACCAATTTGGTTACCAAGTCTAGATGTAAGCACTGCCCGGGATCCTTGAGATCCTTAGGGAACTTTGATGCACCTAGACAATGATAATGTCTAAGGAATTTGGGCATTTGAGGCTGTTGGAGGCTTTGGAAATCTGGGCCTATTTGTAGGCTCCCTATAGAATAACTTCTTATTTTTCTTATCTACTTATGTAATTTATTCATATGGTCTGTAATAATTTGTAAACGAATATTGGGGTAACTAGGGAAAAGGGTGGGTAGTTACATGTTTGTGGGGTAATACGGGTAGGAACCATGCCTATAGGACTTTATATTTTGCTATGTTAGAAATCATGCCTATAGGTCTCAAGTGGTTCCAATAATAGAAATCAGGTTATAGGTCTTAAAACCAACTTTACGACTAGATACCATACTTTTAGGATATGGACCAGTTCAACTTCTGTTATAACAATTGTTTGAATGTGTGTTTCATTTTTCATCATACTTGCAAGTTTCTAAAATCAGTTTTAAATAATTAGATATCATGCCTATAGGAAACAACACCATAAATCCTGCCTATAGATTTAAACCAGTTTAGTTTAAATAAATCAATCCAGTCCACGATTAGTTCACTTCAAAATTAGTTTAATTAATGATTTATTTTCCCTAAAATAAGTTCTTTCAAAAATTTCCTTAATCTATTATTAGATATCATGCCTATATGGGTTAAAGTGTCTATTTTAAAATTTCCTTGTTTTACTATATAAAACGTAGTTGCCATTATTCCGAGTATAGGCAAGCCTATAGGGCACTTTCAAAGTATTGCAATTCTAAAACTATTTTTGTCACTTAATGTCTTTCTAATTTTAACAGGCTTTAAAAATCGATAGGCAAACTGATAGAGCCATTACTTCTGAGTTTTAAAACAAACTTATCTTCTGTGTCTTGATATTCACTTAGATATTATGCCTTAGGATAATGTTTAATAAAAGGTTCTTATTTGTGTTTGAGTCGTGCTGCTTATGTGTGTTGTTTGAAGAGGTAAACGTGAGCCTTTAATTGCTCCTTTTTGTCGTTTGTGCTAAGGTCCCAATTGTTCTTGCATGTCGCCTTAGTATTTTTACCTTTAAAACTTTAGGGGTCTATCTAGAACTACCTATAGGTAGAGGTTCTAAAAATTCCTCCAGGACCATTAAGAAGGGACGGGTAACAGCACGCAATAGAAATCGCTGACCAACACTCGTTTTAATGACCACTAAAAGGGTGAGAAGGGTAGATATGGGATATGATGACTACGCGTTAATGTCACGTGTAGCCCCTCATTGAGGAGTATTTACCGGACATTGTGTGCGGTGATCCTATAGGCTAACAAACCTAGGACTCTCCTTTTTCAAAATTCCTTTTGCTTAAACTTTTTTTTATAATTCAACTTGTCCTAAACCTTTGTCTTATTACTTGAGTTATACAAACGTGCCTTATTTATAATTATTTGTTTCAAGTATTTATTTGGACTAATTCATAAATATAAGTTTGGTCGGGACCCACAGTTGTGGACCAAGAGGGGTGCCTAACACCTTCCCCTCAAGGTCATTTTGAGCTCTTACCATAATCTCTGGTAATGCAAACCAATCCAAGAGTTAATCGCTCTAGGTACCATAACGCACCATGACTCATTAGGTGGCGACTCTTCAAATACCCAATTCCCAAAAGGAAATGAGTTATTACCCCCCATGAATGTCGAAACCCGAACCTCTATCCGCGAAGGGAAAAATGGGGGCGCGACATGAGTGTACTGCTTCATGTACTGTGATAGCACTATCAATGGCACATCTACCTGGTACAAAACTACTTTGTGCAGGACTAATAATGGTGGGTAGGTAAGGTCTAATATGATTAATAATAATTTTAGTAATTATTTTGTAAATTGTATTTCAAAGTCCTATGGGACAATATTGAGCAATAGTTTCTGGATGTGAACCTTGGGGATTAGGGTTAGAAAAGCTTGGTTTAGATCAGCTGGGACAGTAGCTGTAGAGAAGACATTAGTACACATATTAGTTATAGCTATTTTAGAGTCTTCCCAAACGTTTTGGAAGAAATAGGGATGTAGGTCGTCTGTCCCCGGTGCCTTGAATGGTTTATAGTAATATATTACTTTGTATACTTCATTAGGGGTAAGATGCTTAGTGAGATGTTGGTGTATATTATTGGGTAAGATATTATAATGATAAGGGGGATACGAGTATGGAGTTGATATGAGTTGGGTAATGTATAAAGATTGAAAGTGGTCAATAATTTTATTGTGAATGATGTTAAGATCAAACGTCCAATTTCTTACCCTATCAGGTAGGCCTAGGATACGGTTGCATCGACATTTATGAATAGTTGTAAGGTGGAAAAATTTTGTATTTGCATCTCCTTTGTTTAGCCATTGAACCCTAGACTTGAGTTTCCAAAAATCTTCTTCAGCTTTTAGAATGAAATCTAATTCTGTTATTAAACGATTTTTTAGGTTGTAATGGAATGAGTTTTTTTCGATTAGGTTTCATTCGTTGGATGCCTACAATTCTGGAGAGTAGTATTTTTTTTTTGTAGAATATATTTCCAAATGTATGGAGGTTCTATTATTTAATGTGATTAGTAAAGTTGTTTAGGGAGTTGAAATACAAGTTACTAGAGTGCCAATGTGACGATACTATGTGCTAATCAGGATGACTAGGCCATATTTTTTCAAACTTAAAACATGAGGTGGGTTTGGGAAATGGTTTTTATAAGTTTAGTATTAGTGGGCAATGATCAGAGTGAGTACGTGGTAGGTGTAGCACAGAAGCATCTTCATATAACTTGAGCCAAGATTCATTGGCAAAATAATTGTCCAATCTTTCAAGAATTAGTTTGTTTTTTGTGGTTTGCATTAGTTAGGAGGGTATTAGTAGATATTTTAGGTTTGTTGGTCCATGTGAAGCATGACCCAGTAAAACCAAGGTCTACCATGTTAATAGAATTAAGATAATTATTAAAAGCAGCCGTAGTATTTGGTCTAATAAGGTCGCCCCAATCTTATCGGATGTTGAACATAATTCATTAAAATCCCCACATAAGAGCCAAGCTAAGTTTTTAATGTGATTATTGAATTCTATAAGGTTTTGCCATAAAATTTTCCTATTAACATATTGGTTACTAGCATAAATAACTGATAAAAATCATTTGGGAGGAGATGGGCTAACCTGAACAGACGCATGAATTTCTTGACTGGTAACAGCTACTTGATCCACAGTGAGTTCATGTGCTCGCCATAGAATAACTATTCCTCCTAGGTGTCCATGCGTAGCAACTTGTATGAGATCAGTAAAGTCAATTTGTTGAAGTTGTGACATATGATCTTGTATCTTTGTCTCTGTGAGGCACAATAGAGATAGGTTATTCCATTGTAGTAGAAATCGTAGGTTCCGACAGAATTCCAAACCATTTTCTCCCCTATAGTTCCATAGCATAATCTTCATAAGATGACAATTGTGTTGGGTTCCCTCTAGTGGTACTGAAAGCTCCAGGTGCATGAGCAGGTAGGGAGGTTGATACAGGGCCTGTGGCAGCATTGTGTCTCTTAGTGTGGGTATCATGAGGACCATATATTTGTCCTCCAAGGAGTAAGGGTCGAGGCGGATATTCAGCGATGTCTTTTCCAAACGCGGTGGAATGTAGATTAAAAATTTTCTTTCTATATTTTCTGGCATGGAGATCGTTATTGATTCGTTCAATGTTAGTGATTCCACGAACGTCTCCGGAGCATGTGCCTCTTCTTCTTGTGCTTGTTGATGATAAAATTCCTCCAGTGGTGGAAATGGTGGTGGTGTTGGTGGGAATATTCCAACTTACTCGCTCCTGGCATGGACACAGTGGTTGGAATGGTTCCACTACTTGGTGTTGGTGAGGCACAAACCATGGCAAGCAGTTCTGAGGTTGGTATGTATTCCAGAGTGGTAGTATTGTTGGAGATGAGCATTACATTAATGAATGTTGAGCAGTTGTTTTTGGAACTCCAGAGCAGTGATCTCTTGTTGTTGTAGTATTTGCAGCTTTATAGTTCATAGGCATGAAGATGCATTGTTGAATTATGTTTGTTAATGCTTCCGTGTTGTCCAGAAGAATCGCTGCCTGTTGTTGCATCAAGGAGATGTCTGGAAGCGGTGTGGGAAGAGTGATGTGTAGTGGTGGGAGGAAGCTTGGTTGACCAGGAAGGTAGTTGTAATGGTGTTGAAAGTTGTTTGGTGGGGGGGACATGGGAGTTGGTGGTAGTGGCGTAATGGATGGAAGAAGAATTGGAGGTGGTAGGGTGTATTGAGCAATATGCATGTGATGGTGGTAGTGTCGTTGGTACCTGTATGGGCGATGACGATGATGTTGGTGTTGACGAGGAAACATTATGGATTGTGGAGGAATCTTTGTGTAAAAGTGTAGTGTGTATGGTAGAGTGAGTATTGGAAGTGGTTGTAAGGATATTAGAGGAGGAGGGTTGAGTAAAGGTATGGTTGGAGGAAGCAATGACTGTTGGTTGGAGAGGCGATGAGGTCAGTGGTGTTGTAATGGAAGAAATGACGGGGGTATTGTCATGGTCATATTTTGAGAGGCCTACTAGGGAGATATAGGGTTATGATGAAGTTGATGGAAGGAAAATTGTAGGTTTGAGGAGTCATCGATGGAGTGACAATGTGGCAGGTATTGATTCGGAGTATCGGTGGTGAAAATTGCTTGTGGCAGTGGTGAAGAGGTGTAATTATTTTTTATACCATTGGAAGTGTATGGTAGGGAAGGAGTGAAAGAAGTAGGCATAGGGGAATGTGTTATAGGTTCATGATTGTTTTCATTGTTTGGGGTAATTGAAGGATGAGGAGAGTTGTTTATGTTTATGTTTTGTATGTTGGGGTGTGGTGTAGTATTGGTAGGGGTTGCATGTGGCGGTGCAGTTTGTTGTTGTTGGTTGCATGGGCTTTGCGTGTGATGTGAGTGTGTATTGTGGGGTAGTGTAGGTGGTATAGGGTTTGATGATGATGGTTGTGTGGAATTGGTAGGTGCATTAGTCATTGTAATTGGTGGATCAATTTTGGTGGTCTTTTTGGTTGATTTATTTTTGTTTTTTGTAAGGGTATTAATGAGAGCATTATTTTTGTATTTTTGACGGCGTATTAGGGGGGTGTGTGGGTTGGGTATCAGCTGGTGTTGTATGGGAATGAAAAAGGGTAGTATTTAGATAGTCATTTGATGGTGGGGTAGGATCATTAGGAATGGTAGGCAATGTGTTCATGCGAGGGTAATGATTAGGAGGGATTTCGGTGGGTGGCATAGCTAGTGTAGTAGCAGGTACTGAGTTGTTAACAGGAAGGGGTGTGTCTATAATGGTAGCCTGAGTATAGAGTTCAGGGTGTTCAGTTAGAGTGGTATAGCTAAATCTATTGGATAGAGAAATGGTATTTGGTGTGCTAGGTTTAGTGGTCTGGGGTGGAAGGGTGGTTTTAGTTAGAGAAAAAAATTATTTATTAGTTAGATGACGTGTAGGTTTTCTATAGGAATTTGTTTTCCATTCATCTTGGGTAAGAGATGGTGGTGTTGGGTTAGAAGACTTGGGTAATGTTTGATTAGCAGTATGTGTGTTGGGTGTCATATTGTGACATTGAGAATTAGTATGACATAAGCATTCATAGGTGGTGTAAATGGAAGAAGCATCTTCGTAGTAAATTTGTTGTAGGTGTGAGCCTAATAGCATATTTTTTGGTAATGGTGTATCAAGTGGTGCGAGGATGCAAAGACATGCATAACAATCTATAGTGGTATGAACTGTGCAGGTGTCGATTTTTAATAAGGTACCAATGCAGGTAACAATTTTTTTGAGAATTTTCAAGTCATAATATTCAGTGAGTAATTCTTGTAAACGAAACCATATAGTAGATAGGCTAAGATTAGCAGTAGCCAAACTAAACTTTGGCTCTTTGGCGAATAGTAAGATATTGTGATCCAATAAACCAAGGTCCGTTGTGGAGTATGTTGTTGTAGTTAACTAGGTTAGTTACTTTAATAAGTAATAGTCATAACCTAAATCAATGAGAATAAGAGATTCATTGAGTATTCAAAGTTGTTCTATTTTGTGTTTTAAGAGATGGTAAGGGATTTTTTGCCAAGTAATTTTATAATAAGAGCTTGCTTCCAAGGACGGTATAGTCGAGATTTGTCACTCTGGGTTATGAAAATAAAGTGTGGGTGGTTTGTTTTGTTTTCTATTTCATCCTCTAATTTAAGTTTGGTAAGGAAGTTCGTATCAAAATCAATAGGCATTGGGGATGGTTGGGGAAAGAGTTTATCATGAAAACTTACTTGTTCAATTGAGGATTGGTCTGTTATTGGCTGTGAAGACTTTGGTTTGCGAGTGTTACAATCTAACTAGTCCATTTCTTCGTCTGTCATTTGCTGGACATCCGGTGCTTGCATGTTATCCATTGGTAGGGAAGGGTGGTGAGTGGTTGAGAAATGGAGTTTTCTCACTCTAGAATTCTAGATACGTATGAGAGGACTGAGTACACATATGAGAAGATGCAGAGTAACCTTATGTATCTTAAAGTGAAGGTGATGGAAATGGAATTGAGTTGTGGCATAGTAGGACACTTTCTTTCTTTTATTTTATTTGTTTTTCTGCAAAAGATATATTAACACAACCCAAAGACCAAAGTCACATAGTTCCTAAATTTTTACATAGAGGAAGCGTCAGAAACAACTTGATTTTCGACCTCTTGCATTGCATTATCTAACGGAAAAAAGAAAGAAATCAAAAAAGAGTATTTTTATTAAAATTATCCTCTTATAGTCCTATACGTAGTCATATTTTGGTAAGGTTATCCCCTAGTTGATAATGGAGACCAAACTCCTCTTCTATTGAAGTCTATTGGTTTGGGGGATGTCGATTCCCTAAATTTTCTGGCTTTCATCAATTAGCTCGATCATGATAAATATGTTTAAAATCATAGTAGGACTCGCATTTTGGTATGGTTATCCCTTAGTTGATAATGCGACCAGATTCCTCTTCTCTGGAGGTCTAATGGTTTGGGAGCGTCGATCCTTGGATTTTCTAGCTTCGCTTCAATTAGCTCAATCATGATAAATATGTTTAACACCATAGTAAGACACCGATATACATTGTATTCTTAAGGAATGAAGTAACTGTATGGGGTAAAATTGGTTAGCGATGAGTGTATGAATGACGAGATGACACATGTAACTAGAGACAGTTAATATATGAGTCAGCAAATAGTTGACATCGGATACAAACATGAGTTCGGTGCTATGTAGATTCCGAAGGCATGAGAACCGATAACAAAGATTTGAAAGTAAGACCTCAGTTGGGAAAGGCAACATTCGAATGAGCAGTCGTTACAAAGAGTCTTGTATTAATAGGGGACGAAAAATTATTTGTACAGAAAAGCTATAATCTGCTCTCATTTTATAAAATTACTTGCTTTCTTTTGTTCTTAATATTGTTCTTATTATCGCCTCTGGAGAGGTTCATCATACAACCAGACTTGTATTTCCTTTAAGTTATTTCTATAATCTTGATTCTATTCTTATTTATTCATATTTTTGGATCAAATTAATCACGTGTCTATAAATCATGTTACAAATTCAATTCAATTGTGTTATTTTACAGGTAAACAATAACCAAAAGAGTTTTAAAAGTTGTTATTTCATTTATTTAAGGGTAGTTTCACATATCTCCCTTGAAGTTTTGATTTATAATACATACCTCTCTAAAGTTTCAAATATTGCATAAACCTCCCTTCTTCAAAATTTTGTGTAACATTTTTCAAACTTTTTAAATTTTTGTCAGTTGATAAATTTGATCCTTATTAAGATTTAATTTTTGTTACTTTTGTTTTAGATTTGAGTCTTGAGAATTTTGTTTCTTATACTCATCAAATCCGAAATTGCTCATAATTCTATTACAATCAGTGTTTCTAAAGGCGGGAGCGTGAGGCGGTGCATTTTACTAGATACAGGGCGAGGCGTAAGCCTCGAGATATTATGGCGTAAGCTCTACGGATCTCTAAAATTTTCAATTTATAAATTAATAATACAATATTATAATACAAAAAATATAAAAGTACATTCAGAGTTCAAGAAAACTGAAAAGAATTAAAAAAAACTCATAGGAAATAAAATATCTAGCAGGTTTTACAAATATAAATAATGCAATAATGTTAAAGTTACAATAAATCAACTATATGAAGATCTAACAAGTAAAGATATAAATTTTGGCTATCTATTTTCAGAAAAATATTCAAATGATATACAGATCATAATGTTCTCAATTAGTAAATATGCAATATTATACTTCATTATTTGAGTTATTAGAAATTGTCATATTCATATAGATGAAAGAACTTTTATTATTCAGTTGTAAAAGAATTTTAAGAGTAAAAAATGTTAATTAGTGAATTCGACAAATCAGAACGGTTGGGCTAGGCTCAGACGTTGAGCGTTAGGCGTGTTTAGGGCGCATAGTTGAGCGTTTCAGGGCGTAAGCCTCACAGAACTAAGCTCACACATAAGTCTTAAGGCGTTTTGAGAGTGCCCCGCCCCGATGCGAGCCCCGAGGCGGGTCCCGAAAAAGCCTTTTAAAACACTGATTACAACTAATTACTACTATAAGTTACTATATATTTTACTTAAATTTAATAATAAAGATGTTTAAGCGTATAGTTGAAAAAAATATTATACTCCGCAATGGTTACTCCTCTCTCTCTGAATCGCGATCTTCATTCTCATTTCTCTCTCAAATACCAAATCAAATGTAATGGGTTGTTTTTGGCAGTGATTAATGATTACGATGGAGGTCGGAGGATTGATTTAGGATATATTAGTTGTTATCATTTGTAACTCGAGCAACTTCCTTTGGGGATCATTAGTTAGTAATCTCCTCTTTTCCTCTCATATGTTTTTTTAAAACACAAACTAAAAATTAACCCCCTCAATATGGTAGAAGTTTAAGCAATAATACAAAGCTGTAGTGGGGAACTAAGCCGAAACCCTACAATTCATATCTTCTGTTTTCTTTTCGTGTTTTCTTTATCGTATATTGGCCAACACTAAGGGTGGCAAAATGGTTCAAAGAAAATAGTTAATTACCCATATTATCCACTAAAAAATGAGTTGGATAATAAACTTTTTAAAAACGGATCAAATATGGATAAGAACCAGATTATCCATTTAGAAAAATGGATAACCAATGAGTAACCAATGGATAACCAATGAGTCTAACTTTTATATTTGTAAAGCCTCAAATTGGGGGTTCCTCAAGTTAGAGAAACTAAGAATTCTCCCAAAAGTGATCATATACAAGAAGTCATGGATAATATGGGTAACCCATATTAGCCACCGGTTAACCCATTTTTTATCCGTATTAAATATGGGTCGGGTCGGATAATTGATTCATTTTTTCATTACCCGTTTTCAACCCGAACCATATCCGATCCGACCCGCCCGTTTGCCACTCCTAGCCAACACCTTTATTCATCTATGTCACCACCAGAAGATAGATGAAAATGATTCGATGTCTGTTACACAATTGATGCTTGTATGGGGTAAAAATTACCTTAGTTTAAGTTCAGATTATATCAGCACTAAGAGAGCCTTCAAGGGATTGCCACGTGTCATAGAATGACTTCGACAAAAGGCACATTCAAGGTTGAAGTGGTCCCACAAGAGATGGAGAGCGAAGTCGAGGAGTCAACATAGATCAAGGTCGAGGACGAGCACTTGTCTTAAATAGAGTAATAACGGCTAGTTTTAGGACAAGACTTTAAAGAGAATATTCCAGTAGATATTCTCTGTATTTGTACTATTAGGGTCTTGTTGTCACATGTTCCCTTATAAATAGAAAGAGACATAGTTGTAGGGGACATTGAACATTCACTTGTAAGAGAACACATTGACATTCTCTGAAGATTCTTGCATTATTATATACATACAAAACCTACCTTTTTCTTGAGATTCTTGTTTAAATTTTCTCCCACGATCCAAGGATAATCCGAATAATCAAAGGATCATCAATCATTCATCATTGCCGAAAAGAATACTAAAGAATCTCACCCCTTTTCGGGTGACTCACATGCCTTTGTTTACTTAAATGACATTCTTTGCTATTTATTACTGTTAAATGCTATCTCCTTTATTTTTGGATCATTGAATATCACAGTGTTATCATCATTTATTGCTATTTAGATCATACCCATATTATCTTGCCATACTAACACAACTTTTGAATATTAATATTAGCTAAGATTAACTCTATTTTACTAGAAACTATAATTGCTTAAACCTAGATCCAACTTTTGGGGTCAAACAGTTTGGCGCCGTCTGTGAGGACTTCTTAGCTAATCTTTTAGTTTCCATTAAATCTACAACTCACGTGATTTGCTAACCTAACGAGCCACAAAGCTTTTTTGCGTCTCTTTACGTGTAGAAATTTACATGGCAGGTAACCAAGGAAACAGAACTAGGGCAACAGGTGACATCCCCGATAACCTCATGAATGCTATTAACAAGAGCTATGAAATACTAGGCAATGATGTGACACCCTCTGCCTCCCCCAGGCACGAGAGGTCCCCCACCTCCCCCCTCCTCATTGCAGCATAACAATACCAAATGGAAAAGGGATTTCTACGTCCATGGGAGAAGGGACGCCACCTACCATGAAAAATCTCCTCGAAACAAAGATGACTGATGCCTTAGTAATCGTTATCAACAAACAAGCTCTATGCGCGACTATAGAAACAACTAGAGCCCACATGGTACAACAAGGAGACGAACAGGGCGATCAACCAGATGCTCAAACTCCAGGTATAACTCACAATGTTACTAATAGTGTAGGGGATGGTATCTTCGCCGTTGTTTTAAAAAGAATGGAAGAAATGGAGAATGAGAACAAAGCCCCCAGAGGCTAAATGAAAGAACACCAAAAACAAGTCGACAAGATACCGGGCGCCCCTAAGTTATTACTAAAAAGGGATGCCATCAGGTTCGTAGAGCAGCCTCCATATCTCAGGATATACGACGGAGCAACCAACCACAAAGACCACGTGACTCATTATGTTACCACCAAGAAAAGCAACGACCTTACCAAGGAACAAATGTCCCCTATTTTGCTGAAGAAATTCGGCGAAAACCTCACTGGAGGGGCATTAACATGGCATTCCCAGCTTCTATCCTGCTCCATAGAAGCGTTCGAAGAAATTAATGGCTAATAAGTTCGTGACGGTGCATGTTGGGGCCAAGAAAGCTGAAACATGAATAAACGACATCTTCGCCATCAAGCAATCCCTAGGAGAGGGACTTCCTCGCCTGATTCAACAGGGTTAGGATGACCTTACCAAATGTGTCCAAAGGGATGGCAACCGCAGCCTTTCAAAGCGGGTTGAGTAGAGAGGATTCAAGAGTGACCAGAAAGTTGTTGAGCCAATTGACGAAGTACACTCCAACCACTTGGGACGAGATCCATAATGCCTATTATGCCGAAGTCTGGGCAGATAATGACAACCTCAACGGACCAGCTCAATGGCTTATCTCGGTACAAACCAAACCCCGAAAAGAACGAAGATATAACATGAGGAGGACTCACATCCAAACAGGGAACGACATCATCCCTACGTCAAGGCCCCCGCCCCTCCTTCCTTTAGCTATGATGATGGCCCACCTAGGTCAAGGACGAGGACTCACATGAACGAGAGAGGTATGCTCCTCCTTGTTATCTTCTCACAATTTTTGTATTTCGCCTAAAAAATAGTCTACGCCTTGGAGAAACTTGGAACTAAGGTAAAGTGGCCCCAAAGATGAGGTCTGATCTGAGTACCAGGAAATCCGACGCTCTTTATGAGTTCTACCAGGAACGCTGACACAAAACAGAAGATTGTATCACTTTAAGGAAAGAGGTAGTGAACATGTTGCAGCAAGGACACCTTAAAGAGCTGTTGAACGACAAAGGAAGGAACACCTTCGCAAGGGGTCAAGAGCGTCAAGGCTCGCTGAAGCTTCCCTCACCAGCTCGTACCATCAATATGATCATTGGTGGTAGCGATGACGCTTCTAACAACGGTGTCAAGTTCAATGCCACTCACAAGATCACAAGATCGATCACCCATGAACGGTATGACATACTCGACGAGAGTATCATCTTCGATGAGTCAGATGCCAACAGTTTGACTTTCCCTCACAACAATGCTCTAGTCATTACTTTACGAATTGTATATACTGATGTTAAACATATCATGGTAGATGATGGGAGTGGAGCGTGTATTATCCATCCCCGAATCCTCACCCAGATGAGACTCGGCGACAAGATAGTGTCGCGCTGCATCATGCAACAATGCAGTTGAACAAACATCGGGAGAAATGATGCTCCCCATCCTTGTTGGTGGCATAACTCTGGAGACAACATTCCACATCAAGGACCAAACCATCGCATAAAACGCCATATTAGGACGATCATGGATACATTGTATGAGAGTTGTCCCCTCGAGATTATACCAAGTGATCAAATTCCCAACGACTTGGGGAATGTTCAACATACGAGGGGAACAACGCACGTCCCGGGAATGTTACCACATCGCCATGGATAGCACGACAACTCAACAAAAGAAAGATAAGGAAAAAAAGAGTAGCAATCAGCAGGGTCGAGGTCACAACAAGAAGAATCTAGGGATGCCATTATGGACCCCGAGACGGTCGAAGCAACGGACTTAGCAACAGAGGACCTCGACACCATTCAATTAGATCCTAGTGACCCCAGTAAAAGGGCCTACATTGGTTGAAAACTCCGAGAACCAAGTAAATTTAGTCAATTCTTAATAACAAACGCAGATTTATTTGCTTTCAGCCATGCAGCTATGCCGGGCATCCCCAAGGAGATCGCCACACACAAATTGAATGTCGACCCATTCTATCCTCCTGTAAGGCAGGTCTGACAAAAATTCAATCCCACCGTCAATGATGTCATCCACGAGGAGGTAAAAAAGCTATTAGAAAATTGCTCCATCAGGGAGTTGAAGTACCTCTGACGAGCGCAAAACACAACACAAAATTATTGTTCAGTGGTCAAAGATAGTATAGTAAAATATTGTCTCCACAGGGATTGGATTTAAATAATGTCCGAATAATTTCTTATTTAATTGCTATTCAGGATGATCAACACTTGAGTTAAATGATTATGAACTATGTTTAACTACTAAAATAATGCAATTGATAATTGACTGCAAAGAACTAGAGATTTGCAGAGTTGGTTTCTTATAAATGTGAGGAATAAGGGCTTGACAAGATAGGTACAAGATAGATATTTGGGATTTAACTCTAGTTTAATTCACGCTAATTTTCTAATAATTCTCACGAATTCACTCGGCGATTAGTTCAGACTTGTAGTCAAGACTCCTCTCTCGATTAAACCTTAAATCTACGAGGTGAACTAATATAAGCACTGTGAAAGTAAGTAAGCATGCGTTAATGGATTTGTCTTAAGGAAAACATCTCTCGAATATTCTCCTAACTTGATTCAATCAACAATTCAACAAGCTCTTTCGATTACTTAAGAGAATTAATGAATTAAATCAAACAAAATAATGCAAATATAATCACCAGAATATTCCTCTTTTGATTAAATAGACCGGTGAATAAAGTTGCAACGATTCAAAACTCCATAAACAAATTCAAACAAAAACTAGAGTTAAAATCCACAAATATTTATCATAACACCATATACGTCAAACCCTAAAGTAAACTATTATATAATCATGAAGGAAGTCACCACAAATATAATTAAAGAATAAGAAAGCATCAATCTAACGTTACAATCCAAACTTCCGTATTGAATTGATGGAAAGATGATGAAATCCTGAGAATTGTAGCCTCCATTGCTCTTTCAAAGCTTTTAAGGTCAAAAGTCCTCTCAAAATCGTGTTTTTAGTATATTTATACCATGTAGGAATGGGTCTGGATGAAACTACCCTTTCCAAGCCGAAGTGAGACAATTGGACCGCGAAAATACACTGACGCAACGCCCCATGCGCCACATTAGTGAGGATTTATAGAGAGTTGATTTTTCCACTTTGCAGGAATTTTACAATAGCTCTTTGAGCTCGCGGTGCAGTAGTACAATTTTCTCAGAGTAATTTTTGTTTTCTCACTTTTTGATATCCAGACTTGGTCCCCAACCTCCGAACGTGATCCCGACTTAATTTCTTGGGCGTTTACTCAGACTTCAAAGCTTCAACTTGCTCAAATTATCTCAAAATTATCTTAATAGCTCGGAATTATTTTCTACAAGGCATAAAACACCTAATAAGCGCAAATCACCATTATTTAAGCTCAACCACAAGTAAAATACAGTGATTATAGTGCAAACTATGACTAAAATAGGGGTTTCTAGCCTACCATCAATTCCAAGTGGATAGCCAACGTAATGATGGTAAAAAAATCGAAAATGGAGGATGTGTGTAGACTTCACAAACCTAAACAAAGCATGCCCGGAAGATTTATTCTTATTACCACATATCGACCAACTCATCGGCGCAACGGCTGGGCATGAGCTACTAGGTTTCCTGGACGCGTGCTCGAGTTATAACCAGATGCTCGTGGAAGAAGAGGACAAGGAGAAAACCATGTTCATCAGCCACAAAAGAACATATTGTTATAGGGTCATGTCATTCGAGTTGAAGAACGCAGGGGCTACCTAGCAGAGATTGGTCACAAGAATGTTCAAAGACCAACTCGGCAAGACCATGGAGGTATATATCGACAACATGTTAGTCAAGTCCGTGAGGAAAAAAGACCATATCGGCCACATGAAGGAAGCTTTCGACATATTAAAACAGTATGGGATGGAACTAAACCTAGAGAAATGTGCATTTGGCATCGCCTCGGAAAAATTAAGTATGCATTTTAATGTATTAGGCAATTTTTGAACATTTTACCAATTAAATTCTATATTGAGTTTTTCTTTATTTTATTGTATTTTACCCATCCCAAATAAGTATGTAATTTCTAGAACCTCTACTTTGTCTTAAAAGAAAAATTAATACAGAATCAGAGTGAAATGAACATGAATATATAATGGATTTGTGTGAACTTCTAAAACAAATGTCTTTTCCAGACATTTTTTTTTTTGAAGTAACAAAAATATAGAGGAGCTGACCAGATGTTGGTTGAGAAAGGATATTAAAATCATTACGTAACTATTATTTTTCCAACAAAAGCTGGGTCAAGGAAAATGCCGTCCACAATCCACATCCAACAACAATAACTCATACTAACTCTTTTAATGGCCTCACAAAACCACACATTTTATAAACCGTCCACTTGTTTCACTCCAAACCTTGGATTCATAGCCATCTGTTGTTTTGGTCCGATAGCCGTGAGTTTCTCATGACCCGGAATTTCACTCTCGGGATCGTGATGACGCCTAATATTTCACTTGTTAGGCATGTCAACATTAGAATAATTTTTAGCCATTTTAACAATTCAAATTAACTGATACCAATTATTTAAAGTGAATAAATTGAAATAGAACTAAAATAGAGTGAACAAAATCATAACAACCGCAATATCTAGATACAATCCCAGAACTGGTATCACAAGTGCATGAGCGACTAGAATAATAAAAATAATGATCTGAATGAAAATAAATCTATCGGAAATGAAATAAACAGTTAGGATAAAGTAGAAGGGGACTTCAGGGCTTCGAACGCCGAGCAGCTTTACCTCAAGGCTCCAATCCGACAATCAATCTGAGCAATCTAGTGAACGCCGCTGGGACAGACTCCAAAATCAGCACAAGAAGTGCAGAGTGTAGTATGAGTACAACCGACACCATGTACTTCGTAAGTGCCGAGCCTAACCTCAACGAAGTAGTGACGAGGCTAAGGCGGGTCACTTACAATAACCTGAACACAGTATAATAATAACAATAGGAAAGAAACGTAGGAAAAGTAAGGCAGTTAACTTATGAAAAATAAACTCAATCCTCGAAATCAGTAAAGCTAGAAATACCAGTACTTAGAATCTCGCATGAAAGCACCGAAGGCCAACAACACAACAAGGAATACAAAACACACAATTTGTTGCAGCGTGCAACCTGATCCCACCGTACAAACACAATCCTCCCTTATTTCACCATACCAATAACGAGAATAACATATAAAATCCGTTGCGGCGTGAAACCCGATCCCACCATATAATCAGAATCAATATCATAATCCTCCCTTATTCCACCATATCAAATCACATATAAAATTCGTTGCAGCGTGTAACCCGATCGCACCATATCAATCCTCCTTCATTTTACCTGTTGCGGCGTGCAACCCGATCCATAAAAAAAATTAATAAGTGCAATTAATTTAACAACTCAAATCACAAGAATCTCTACGATTAAAGAAATATGGAATCAAAGCCATAAAAGGACCTCGTACCAAATCAAGGAATGCTACAATTAATACAAAGCAACAAGGCAAGCCAAATACATGACAATTAAAATATACAAGTAAGACAATTAAGGCAAATAGCAATTAATCATGGAAGCATGGAAAAAACGAACACTTTAATACAAGAAAAAATAAGTGGCAAGTAGCAAGTTAAGACATAGGAAGAAATTAAACCATGTAACACTTAAGACATAGAATAAAATAATTAATGAAATATGGGAAAACATGAAAACAACTAATCTGACGGCGTATATACACTCGTCACCTCGCATATACGATGATACACATGTAATTCACATAGCACATAGCTCAAGGGTTCCTAATTCCCTCAAATCAAGGTTAGACCCACTTACCTCGCTCTACAAGCAAATTAAACCTCAACTGGGGTCTTTCCTCTAAAATCTGCCTCCAAACCAATGGAATATAACCAAAATCACTCAATAACATCAAATAATGCTAGACAAACCAATTACAATACATAAAGTTAAGATCTTTATACTTTTTCAGAAAGTCAACCCCGGGTCCGCTTGGTCTAAACCCGAGATTCGGACCAAAACCCAATTACGCATTCAACCCCGAACTCGATTATGTAATTAGTTTCGAAATTCGACCTCAATTTGAGGTCTAAATCTTAATTTTACAAAACCCTCCAATTCTTCCCAAATCCCTAATTTTTTACCATGAAAGAACATATATTAAGGTTAGAAATTAATGGGTATTGATGGAAATGAAAGAAAACAAGTTAAAGTATACTAACCTATAAAATGGGTGATGAAATTTCTCTTTAAAATCGCCTTTAGGCCGAGCTCTAATGAAAAGATGGTGAAAAATGGGTGAAATCCCGTCTTTGGGATATTTAATAGACTGGGCGTCAGGTGTTCTTCGCGTTCGCGAAGTACAACAGCCAAAAGGCCTTCGCGTTTGCGAGCTACCCTTCGCGTTCGCGTAGGCTTGCTCCTCCTTGCCTTCGCGTGCCAAGGACCGCGTGTAAGGCTTCGTTAAAAAAATTTCCTAATGATTTAAGATGTTAAAGTGAGCCAACGCATAGTGCTGGTCGCGTTCGTGGAGGGTGATCCTACCACAGTTTCGCATGCGCATACACAATCTTACGTTCGCATAGAGAAAAACCTCCCCCGGCCCAGTTCACTCTTCGCGGTCACGGGAGTATCACCGTGATTGCGAAGAAGAATACACTAGGTATAGCAGTAGCCCAAAAACTAGAAACTTTTCTAAATTCAAATGGTGTGTAGCTTTTCCGAAACTCACCCGAACCCTCGGGGCTCCAAACCAAACATACACACAAGTCCAACAACATCATATGAACTCGCTCTCTCAATCAAAATACTAAAATAACACCTAGAACTATAAATTGGATACCAAAACGGATGAATTTTTCAATGAAACTTACGAACATGCAATTTTTTCAACCAGACGTTCAAGTCATGTCAAATTAACTCCGTCTTGCACCAAATTTTGAAGAAAAGTCATAAATACTGTAATGAACTTATACCAAATTCTGTAACCGAAATCCGAATATGTTAGCAACAAAGTCAACCTACGGTCAATGTCAAGAATTCTTTAACCCTTTAAATTACTAGTTTTCAATAAATTATGTTAGATCAAGCTAGGGGCTTCCGAATTCGATTTCGGGCATACGCCCAAGTCCGAAATCATGATACGGACCCACCGGGACCGTCAAAATACTGGTCCGGATCCGTTTACATAAAACGTTGACCGTAGTTGTCTCAAATGAGCTTTAAGGTACGATTTTATATTTTCGTCAATTTTCTCATAAAACCTTTCCGGAATGAGGACACAGACTATGCACACAAATCGAGAAAGGATAAACGGAGCTATTCGAGATCTTGTAACACAGAAATAAAAGATAAAACTATAAATGACATATCGGGTCATCACATAGTTGGAGTCTGAATTATGATCATTGAGAGCGAAGTCAGAAATATTTTTGAGGGTATTCAAATTTAAAAAAAAAAAGTAAAAATAACTCCCCGATAAAGGGTGTTCCATATATATTATATATCTCTAAAGTATGATATTTTACTTATATACACGCTATAATTTTTCGACGAAGGATGGTCAAATTAAGCACCCTTAGGACAATATAACTTCGCCCCTGCCTCATCAAAATGATTTAACTTGTATACACTTAAAAATAGTTTTAACTTATATATATAAATAATGTTCACATATTTATATATTTTAGTTTATTCAATAAAGCACTGTATAAGAATTTATATTACCAAGTTAAGCTTATTTTAGACAGCGTAATATCTGTTTTTTAAAATTATTTTAATTTGGTAAACAAAAGAATTATTATACACGCGGCAATTAAACTCATATAGTAAAAATGGTTACACCAAACCTCAACCACTTCAAGATTTTAGACAGAGTAGGAAAAGCCTACGGAAACAGGGCCAGGTCCAGCGTAGCGATGCCGAGTTCATCTGAACCCATTACTTTCAGCACGAAACATAAATTTATGTACAAAACATATTTGAATTAGAAACAAATAGTAAATATAACTCATAACTTTAACCATACAAAAAATTCAATACTAATTTTTTTAGATAATGAATGCATAAAATTCAAATTCGGAATCCGTCTATAACCATGGAAAACATGAGTGGAGCCAAATCAGTTCTCCAGATATAGTTATTATGTGGCAATTCCAAGTTTCAACCACAGAATAAGATACTTGTTTCACAAGCCAAAGGTTTTGTAGTTTCAGATTACAGACCTATCTGTCGCCACTCAACTTCATGCACGTTTATGTTTTTTTATGAATGGCCCTACTTTAAGTGAAAAAGAATCAGAATTCTGAGAAAGAGGTGTTAACTCAATATTTCTCGATCACCAAAAGAAATAGAAAAAAAACAAAGGATTTTGTCATTTTGGTAGATGTAGGGTGGCTATTTCCATAAACTCATTAGATGGTGGGGTTCCATTGTTAATGTCTTTAATTCTTGGCCATACAACTCTTCTTTCTTTAGTGATCTAAAATTTGACTTGGTAGCCACTCATCAACCAAATATCATGGTCAAAACCATTCTACTTCCCTATCCCCTCCCCTCCCCCCCTCTCCCCCCAACCCTTATGGGCAATACCACTCCCAAGATCCTCTTTTGCAGTTTCTTGCCTTAATCTTTTTTTTAAAGAGAAAACCGATCATTTTTAGCCAATTTACTTTATTAACCCTTAAGAAATAACATAATTGATTTTATACCATCAAGGTACAGTGAAATGGATAAAATTCCTCTGAAAGGTTTTTGCTTTAATAGGTGTTATGTTGCATGAATTCGAATTAGTCGAGCCTCAATAAGAATATCGGATATCTATTAGAAAACCAAACGAAAGTTGATTTTATAAAATCAGAAAATATGGTAGAATAATCAGAGTTGGTTATAGTAGGCGTTTGGACCTAAGAATTGTGAAATTCCAAAAAAAAAAGTAAAAAAAAAATTCAAGTGAAAATGATATTTAAAAATTAAGTTGTGTTTTGGCATGAACACAATTTGAAGCTGTTTTTGAATTTTTGTGACAGATTTAAAGTGAAAATTTTGAAAAATAGTTTTTTGGAGTTTTTCAAATTTCGGAAAAATTTCGAAATCAACTTTAAATGAAATTTAAATTTTTCATGGCTAACCATTGCTTCCGAAAAATAGTGAAAAAATTTCGAAAAAAGTGAATTTTTTTATGGCCAAACGGACCCATAGTATATACTGTTCCTGTAAAACTCTTATATTTAATTTTTTTACTTTATTAAGTCTAACAAAATAACACAAAAAAGAAGGTTCATGAAAAAGTAATCTAAAATTCCTATAGTGGCAATATTGTCTTTCTAACCACATTCCTATTTTCCCCACGAAAATCATGCCTTAGAAACAAGATACCCCTACATTCACAAACTCCTATAAATGGCCACTCTCAACCACATTTTCTGGCACCTCTATTTTCCTTAAAACAAGATTTAAAGATGTGTAGGGGAACAAAAGCTGAAGAGGATACTAAACCAAAAGCCTATTGCCTGAAAGAGAAAGAAGCCAATATTGGCTCTATAATTTATTGTGAGCTGTGTAGTTCAGAAGCTTCTGTTTATTGTCAAGCCGACAATGCTTATCTTTGCAGGAAATGCGACAGATGGGTTCATGGGGCTAATTTCTTGGCTCAGAGACACGTTAGGTGCTTTCTTTGTAACGTTTGCCGGAGCTTAACACGGCGGTTTTTGGTCGGAACTTCGTCGGAAGTGATAATTTTGCCTTCAGTTGCCAGTTTGGAACAGAGAAGTAGAAGGACGGATGCTGATTCTGAATCAACTGACTCAAGAAAAGAGCCTTTCTTGTTTATCTGATGTGTTATGTTTTTTTTTTCCAACTTCCAATTGAACAGTGAGCAAAGAACTTCAGATTACATGCATCAAAGTTGCCTTAACTTTTTTTTGGGGGGGGGGGGGGGTTTAATTCTGGTCTTGGACTATATCTAGAGTAGTGTAAATTCATGATTGTACAATATTAGCGGTTAATTGCACGGATAATAATTCAACTCGTTGCATTACAGTTACTAAATTATTCTTGAAATAAGAGAATCACCAAGTTTACATAAAACTCACTAAACTATTTTATGGAAAAGAAATAGCTCAATCTTTCCCTAAGTATCACAAAAACTTTTCATTATTCTGTCAAAATTGATCAAGGTCATGTGCATGGGCATTGTAGTCTTTTCGAACAATATCAGAAGCTATAGATGCTTACCAGTTTTAAATGATAGTCACGCAATAAAAGGTAAAATGATAAAACAATTAATGCAAGTGTTGTGTGTCTCTACAGGACTATTGAGTGAAGCTGAAATTTTACTTTTAATAGTTTAGGACTATTAAATGAAGCTTTACATTTGCTATATAAAATTTAGATGGATATGAAATACTCCTATTGAATGAAAGTCAATGTAAAAGAAAAAATGACACTAATAGCCGCTATAAAAATAATAATCGAAAAAATATATTAAATTTGTATATTTTTTGTGTTTAGATTCATTATGTATATTATATAAATTTTATACACTTTTTCGATTACGAAATATAAATAGTTTCTAGTATGGGCTAAAAGTGATAATACCCCTATATAAAAACACATAGTGTAGTCCATGTGTATGAAGGATTACGTATAGGTGTTCGTGACACGCAGCGGAAGACAATAACAATCCTAGGCAAATCTTTTCGTGTTTAAAATTTATTTACATGCCAAAGATCGGATCTAAGACGTACCTGGTAAAGAGAGTCTCGTTTCAAAATTCTTTGATAGTGCGAAGACTCTATGCATATCAACACCGAGACCGATCCTTTGCTATCAACTCTTTGATCAATGAAACCCGTGAACAAAATTGAACAAAATATTGTGCTGAAATTTTTCTCAAAAATTCCAACTCAAAGGTACAAGAACAAGAAATATTTTTTTTTGTAATTGTATTTTCTTTCTTGGCTTTGAATTGTACTCTCACTTTCATAAAGTGGTTTTCTTACTGCTCATCCGAAGTTGTAACTTCCTCACGTTATTTGATGATGTGTGTATATATATACTCTAGCACCAAACTGTTTCCTTGGGTTAACTAGAAAAATCGTAAAGACCAATGCATAAATTGAACTTTCATAATTTTATATAGAAAACTACTAATCCCATTACTCATGGGATAATGAGAGCCGCACATCCTTTATGGACTTTCTACTTAATCCAACTCAAAGTTGGTTTTAACTTATGAGCCCTTTTTAATAATATTTTCCTACTGAAAATATAATCCCATTCCAAATGGGTTTGAGTTGCCAACAATTACTTTTTTGTCGATTTTACACGTGAATTCAATTCTAACTTGAATTCCACAACTTAGTCAATATTTATATTCATATACACAAATATTAATTATAATTACCAAGTACATATATATATATATATATATATATATATATATATATATATATATATATATATATATATATATATAAGAGATATAATTTAATTTTCTATTCCAAATAGAAAACTTCAATTTGTTTACAATATTAATTATATCTTCTGTGCTAGCAAAGAATATAATAATATTTTATTAGGACTAATAACTAAGTTTATTTGACTAATTAAATTCTATAATTTAATTATCAAATAGTAAAGTAATTAATCTTTTAACAAAGATCACAACACTCGTTAGTGTGCGACCCCATAGGTTCAATACTAAGCCGGTAGTAAATTAATCAGATCAATATACTAATCAAGGGTGTTGTCTAGCAACACTCCTTAACGACTGGATAGAATGAAGTATACAATTTACTCTTAAGAACCAATAGAAGAATAATATAGTAATTCCTTCTGTCCTTATAGCTCTGGATCACCCTAGGATATGGTTCAACTGTCAAATCCTAATAAGCGACCAACTATGTGTTCATGTCAAATATAATCAACCATTGAATGACCTAAGAAACTCTTTTCTTCTTTCATTCAATTGCCCTGGCCAAGGTCTTAGTTTGGTCGTTTATAATTCATGACAACATGGAGTTTAAACTCATTATCAAGACTTGACAGATTCCATCTTGATCAATCACTAATTCTACAAGCATTTAATCATACCCAATATCCTTTCAACTATCGCCCTAGGGCCATAGGTGTCTGGTATCAAAGCACAATAAATAACTTGTCAATTATTATAATGATATCAGGTCAAAGGAAATATTTACATCGCATTCTTCAAGAGAATATCCTATTGACAGTTATGATAATACTAACCATTTGGAATTATCCAATGAGTCGGTTCAATGATCATATCTCTATATACATCATCTATCTATGTGATTTAGTTAATGAGATCAACTAATCTTTATCCAATAAAGATGATCAGATAATTATTGATCTAACCGGATTATTAATGTCCAAATTAATAATCCTACGATCAAGAACAAATTTAGATTTAATTATAAAAGACTTTGCTCTCATTATCATGATCTCTATCATGATGACAAATCTCAAAAATCAAGGACCTTATCAAATTAATCAAACAATTAATAATAACTATGATAAAAGAATGCCATATTTTGTTATATCAAATAACGTTCACAAAAATATGTTCAAATCATCAAATATGAGATTAGATCTAGTGCATATCTATTATATCCCTAACAATCTCCCACTTGCACTAGAGCCAATCGCCCTTGTACTTCATTCCCAATTTCTACTTGCGCTTGTCAAACTCTTTTGCACCAAGATCTTTAGTGAATGTGTCTGGAGCATTTTTCTTTCCATAAACCTTTTAAATCTAGACGTCTCCACGTTTAGTGATCTCTCTTATCAAGTTATACATTCGCAGAACGTGTTTGGATTTTTGGTGTGATCTTGGTTCTTTTGCTTGAGCAATGGCTCTAGTGTTGTCACACAACAATAGAATTGTACCTTCTATTGAAGGAACCACACCAAGTTCAGTTAAGAACTTTTTCATCCATACAGCTTTCTTAGTAGCTTCACTAGCTACTATATATTCTGCTTTAGTCACTGAATCAACTACTGTAGCTTGTTTGGAACTTTTCCAACTCACTGCACCACCATTTAAGGTAAACACATAACCAGAAATAGATTTGCTATCATCTTTATCTGAAGAGAAACTTACATCAATTTAACCTTCAAGTTTCAACTCAGAATATCCATAAATGAGGAATTGGTCATTAGTCCTTCTTAAGTACTTAAGAATGGTCTTCACCATCTTCCAATATTCCTCACCAGGATTTTCATGGTATCGGCTAGTCACTCCAAGTGCATAAGCCATATCAGGATGTGTACATGTCATAATATACATGATAGCTCCCACTGCACTAGCGTATGGGATCCTACTCATGCGTTCTCTCTCTTCAGGTGTTTTAGGACAATCCTCCCTACTGAGAGTAATTCCAGTGTCTATCGGTAGATAGCCTCTTTTGGAATTATCCATATTATACCTCTTTAAGATGGTATCAATGTACAAAAACTGGGAAAGTCCAAGCAACTTCCTAGATCTATCTCTATAGATCTTTATTCCTAATATATAAGCTGCTTCTCCCAAGTCTTTCATGGAGAACTATTCAGATAGCCAAATCTTAGTACTTTGCAATGCCGGTATGTCATTCCCTATGAATAAAATATCATCAACATACAACACTAAGAATATAATTGTGCTCCCACTAACCTTTTTGTACACATAAGGTTCTTCTTCGCATCTAATAATTGAACTTTTCAATTGTCTTGTTAAAGCGAATATTCCAACTTCGAGAAGCTTGCTTTAGTCCATAAATGGATCTTTGTAGCTTGTAAATTTTATTATGAACAGATGAAGATGTAAAACCTTCAGGTTGTGTCATGTACATATCCTCTTCTAGCTTACCATTAAGGAAAGTTGTTTTCACATCCATTTGCCATATTTCATAATCATAGTATGCTGTTATAGCAAGCAAAATCCAAATTGATTTGAGCATTTCCACCGGAGAGAAAGTCTCGTCATAGTCAACTCTTTCTTTCTGACGATATCCCTTGGCAACAAGATGGGCTTTGTAGGTCTCCACCTTTCCGTCTACTCCAATCTTTTTCTTAGAAACCCATTTACAACCTATAGGTTTTATATCCTTTGAAGGTTCAACTAAAGTCCATGCTTCATTTTCCTTCATGGATTCCTTTTCGGATTCCATGGCTTCTTACCACTTCTCATCATTAGAACTTTGTATAAACTCTTCATAGGTCTTAGGGTCATCATTATAATGATCAACCTTATTTGATACATCATCTTGTACCATTAAATTTAATCTAGCTGGTACATGACGTTCTCGTGTGGACCTTCTAAGAGGTACTTATACAACCTGTTCACCTTGTGCTGGATTTGGTTGTTGTTCAATTTGGTTTGGAACTGGTTCATTAACCTGTTCTTGAACTTTATTTAGTTCTTGAACTTCAACCGTTGAAGATGGCAACTTCAAAACATCCAATAAAGGTTCTTCAACTTGGGTTTCATGATCTTTACATTGTGTTGATTCATTAGTATCTTGAACTTCATCAAGTTCTATTTCTGCATTACAATTTCCTTCTAAAAGAAATTCCCTTTCCAAAAAGGTTTCTCCTCTGGCCATAAACACTTTATAGTCAGAAGGATGATAGAAATAATATCCTATTGTTTCTTTGGGATACCCAATGAACCTACACTTATCAGATCTTGAGTCAAGTTTATCAAACTGTAGTCTCTTAACATAAGATGGACAACCCCAAACTTTAATATGTTTAAGGTTAGGCTTACATCCTTTCCATATCTCATATGGTGTTGTAGAGACTGACTTAGTGGGAACTTTATTAAGTAAGTATGTTGCTGCTTCCAAAGCATATCCCCATAAATTTATTGGAAGATCAGTGAACCCCATCATAGATCTCACCATATCTAATAAGGTTCGATTTCTCCTTTCAGACACACCATTGTGTTGTGGTGTTCCTGGAGGTGTCCACTATAAGAGAATCCCATTCTCTTTGAGATATCTGGTAAAATCTTCATTAAGATATTCTCCACCTCTATCAGACCTTAGTACTTTGATACTTTTACCAGTCTGCTTTTCAACTTTACTACGGAAAGATTCAGACTTGTGTTTCATAAGATACACAAATCCATATCATCAGTGAAGGTGATGAAGTAAGAATATCCATCTCTAGCTTGAATTTTAATGGGCCCACAAACATCTGTATGAATTAGTCCCAATAATTCAGAAGCTCTTTCTCCACTTCCAGTAAATGGAGATTTGGTAATTTTTTCCTTTGAGACAAAATTCACAAGTTGGATATGATTCAAAATCATATTTGTCAAGGTACCCTTCCTTGTACAACTTGTTAATTCTTTTCTCTCCAATATGACTAAGCCTACAATGCCAAAGGTATGTATGATTCACTTGATCATCTCTTTTCCTCCGAAGACTTGAAACATGCACAATCGAATTAGCATTCAAATTAAGTAAGACATAAAAATCATGTTGGAGATAGCCATTCACATATAAATTATCACTATAATAAATAGAGAAAATACCATTGCCTATGTTAATGCGAAAACCACGTTTGTCTAACATAGAAGCTGAAATTATGTTCGAAACAAATTTAGGAACGTAATAACAATCCTCCAACATAAGTAATTTTCCCGTAGGTATTATTAAAGAAATTAATCCTACAACTACGGCCGCAACTTTTGCACCATTTCCAACTTGTAGATTCACTTCTCCTTTCTTTAGTCTCCTACTTATCTTGAACCCTTGCAACATATTGCAGATGTTATAACCACTGCCAGTATCTAATACCCACAGTGAAGAATTAGTAGTAGCTAAAGAAACCTTGAAAAAAACTTTCATTAATGTGTCACCTTGTTTCTTGTCCTTTAGAGTTGCAAGATATTCCTTGCAGTTTCTCTTCCAATGCCCTTTCTTCTTACAGTGAAAACATTCAGCATTATATACTGACTGCAAGATCAAATTTTCAGAAATCTCTTTACCAAACTTGTACCCCAACTTTTCATGTTCTTCGGTAAGAACAATCATATGATTGATAAGGGGTCCAACTGGAGAGTTTTCAATGTCCAACTGTGTATCAATCATCTTCTTAAGATATTCAATGATTGCAATTGGATCCATATTCTGATGTTTTCTCTGGAGTTCAAAACTCATAGAAGCGAGAATTATGTGTTTAATACCAAGGCATTCTTCCAAGTATTTTTGATAAACCTTGGTGCCTTGAACATCATTCTCTGGTGGGATTATCTTTGCAGGCTTATGAATCATATCAATGAGCTTTTCATGCATGAGAATAATTCTCAAATTTCTATACCAGTCATCAAAGTTTGATCCTACTAACTTGTTGGTCTCAAGTATTTCACGTAGTGATATAACAGACATATTTTCACTAATTATTTTATACTATTTGCCCTCATTATAGTTTACGAAATCTTTATTTCTGTCAGTGGAGTAAAAGAATCCTTTAACAATATGTATAAGCCCCTTGGAAGTCAAGTCGTTTCTCACATATATTTTAAACGTAGGTACTCTTACTAATTGTATCCCCATACAATTTTCTTAAATAGCTCTATGTCAAATAGTCCCCTGGTAGTCAGGTCGATCCTATTGGCATAGTTGAGTTCAACCATCATGATAGCAAAGAACTTATTAAATTTTATACTCCCCCGAGTGGTCCAGACGTCTAGTGTAACATTGAATAATTCTTTCAATCCATACATCTAATGCAATAAATAATTTAACATATTCTCGAACTATAAGTCTCCTGGTAGTCAGGCCACTCCTTATAAACAAGAAATAAGTAAAATTATTTACCTTGATGGATAGCTCTATAGTAAAATATCTTTTATTTTATTATTTAAGAACCCAAATTTTAGTAAGAGGGAATAGTTACTAAAACAACTTTTAATAACAAGAAGAACAAATCTTTATAGCATGTGAATTTAGTTCAAGTTGTCTGCATGCTTAGTTCTAAATTGATTTACATCACATGTAATAAATTATTCAAAATTATGTAATGAACAAGCACGTGACATAAAAACTAAATTCAACATCTTCTAACATGTTTATCTTATATATCACATATATCACAAAAAAGTAATTCATGCCAGAATATCATTATTAATTAACATCTCATGAATTAATACCAATTAAAAATAATAATAGAATCATGTAACCTATTATAGATTCCCGTCGTATCTAATACAAAATTTCAAATTCAAGTTATGAACTATCTCAATAGTTATATGAATACATATTTTATCCATAATAAAATAATATCAACATTCAAATGATTTGACTATTGCACAAGACACATGTATTATGGTTTGAACTCTTCAAATATAATATTAAAATATTTCGTAAATAAATTTTAGACACAATAAACCATGGCTCTGATACCACTGAAGGATTGCGTATAGGTGTTCGTAACACGCAGCGGAAGACAATAACAATCCTAGGCAGATCTTTTCGTGTTTAAAATTTATTTACATGTCAAAGATCGGATCTAAGACGTACCTGGTGAAGAGAGTCTCGTTTCAAATTTCTTCGATAGTGCGAAGACTCTATGCGTATCCACACCGATACCGATCATTTGCTACCAACTCTTTGATAAATGAAACTCGTGAACAAAATTGAACAAACTATTGTGCTGAAATTTTTCTCAAATATTCCAACTCAAAGGTACAAGAACAAGAAACACTTTTCTTGTAATTGTATTTTCTTTCTTGGCTTTGAATTGCACTCTCACTTTCATAAAGTAGTTTTCTTGCGGCTCATCCGAAGTTATAACTTTCTCACGTTATTTGGTGATGTGTGTGTATATATATATATACTCCAGCAGCAAACTGTTTCCTTAGGTTAGCTAGAAAAACCATAAAGACCAATGCATAAATTGAACTTTCATAATTTTATATAGAAAACTACTAATCCCGTTACTCATGGGATAATGAGAGCCACACGTCCTTTATGGACTTTCTAGTTAATCCAACTCAAAGTTGGTTTTAACTTATGAGCCCTTTTTAATAATATTTTCCTACTGAAAATATAATCCCATTTCAAATGGGTTTGAGTTGCCAACAATTCTTTTTTTTCGATTTTACGCGTGAATTATTGAATTCACAACTTAGTCAACATTATATTCATATACATAAATATTAATTTTAATTACCAAGTACATATATATATATATATGATGTAATTTAATTTTCTATTCTAAATAGAAAACTTCAATTTGTTCACCATATTAATTATATCCTCTGTGCTAGCAAAAAATATAATAATATTTCTGTCATGACTCAAATTCTAACCATGGTCGTGATGGCGTCTATCGTGTTACAAGGCAAGCCTATTCCCAAAATATTACTAATTAATTGATTATAAGAATTTAATAAAAAAATTCAATAATTTAATTCCTGATAAACTAAACTAACTCTAAATATAAATAATATAAAATACGAAAATGAGTCCCAAACATCGGGGTGTCATTAAGTCATGAGTGTCTAAAACTATAAACTAAGATATATAAACTGTCTAACTGTCCAAAAGAAGAAATGACAAGAGGAGTAACAAGGTCTTGCAGATGCTAGCAGGTACCTTGCAATCTCCAAAGATAGCCGGCCTGAACTCAAAAATCGCCGCGCTCTAACTCACCTGGATCTGTACATAAAGTGCAGGGTGTAGTGTCACGGCCCGGATTTTCCACCATCGGGAGTCGTGATGGCGCCTACTCGTAGAAGCTAGGCAAGCCAGAAAAATTTAAAAATCTTCAACTACTTTATTTTAAGCCTTTTAACAACTTGCATTAACAAGTGATAAATATTTAAATGATAGCGGAAGATTAAATTAAACGGAAGACATAGATGAATATAATACCAAAATCGATATGAAAAGCCAACATATGTCTCTACCTAGAAACCGGTGTCACAACATTCACGGACCGTCTATGACTATTACATACAAATGTTTGAAGGAAGGAAACACAGTCTGTCTCTGATACAAGTGATAGTAGAGCATGATAATAGATAGAAGAGATGTCGGGCCTGCAGATGCTTGCAGGACTACCTCGGACTCTTTGTGGACTGAAGGCTGGCTCCCAAGCTACTGATCCAATGCTGCTCCGGTATCTGTACAGAGTACAGAGTGTAGCATCAGCACAACCGAACCCATGTGCTGGTAAGTGTCTGGCCTAACCCCGGCGAGGTAGTGATGAGGCTAGGACCGGACTCCAGATAAACCTGTGCAGTTATATAACATATGGTGGAAAATAAACAGGAATAAGTAGTTTAAATGGGAGGGGGTACATGCTTCGGGGAACATATCAAATCCAACAGCAACTTAATAAGATATGAAAGGACAGTTCAATAGCTACAACAATACAAAAATAATACTGTTGCGGCGCGCAACCCGATCACTTATCATTTAATATTATTGCGGCATGCAACCCGATACACAAATATATAACTGTTGCAGCGTGCAACCTGATCCAATAATATCTGTTGCGGCGTGCAACCTGATCCAATATAATATCTAATGCGGCGTGCAACCCGATCCAATATAATATTTAATATCTGTTGCGGCGTGCAACCCGATCCATAAATATATATAATAATGTTGCGGCATGCAACCTGTCCCAAATATACAGTCAACAATGATCATAATAACAGTCCTGGCAAGGGGTCAACAATGAACTATACTATCCCGGCAAGGAAATTCAATAGTACAAGTATATGCATCCCGGCAAGGGAGAATCAGCTATAACCAATCTTAACTCAACTCCTACTCATCTCAATTATCATTATTTCTCAATTATAAGTATCTTCCACGAAAATAAACTTAACGCTTTACTCATAATCAAGATTTCACCCATTATAGCATTCGTAGTATCATTTAAGAACACAACAGGTATCAATTTGGTTAAAACCCGAAGTTCGAACCAAAACCTGATTACCCGTTCCCCCACGAACTCAAATATATAATTTGTTTTGAAATCGGACCTCAAATCGAGGTCCAAATCCCCAATTTTTGAAAAACCTAGGTTCTACCCAAAACACCCAATTTCCCCCATGAAAATCATTTATTTGAAGTTGAAATCATGTTAAAAGATGTTAATGATTGAAGAAAACTAGTTAAAAATGACTTACAATTGATTTGGAGAAGAAAGGTTGTTTGAAAAATCGTAAGGTTGTTTGAAAAATCGTATCTTATGTCTTTTTTGGGGTTTTGAAAAATGAAAAATAACTAAAAATCTCGTCTATCTATATCCCTCTCAGACCCCCGGGGCGGACCGCACAAAATGGACTGCGGCAGCATAGGCCTTCCTGGGATATTGCGGTCTAGTTCCCTGTGCGGACCGCACGAAATGGACTGCAGCCGCAAAGGCCTCCACCGCGCACCGCACAAAGCCGACCGTGGAACACACTGGTCCCCTACCGCGGTCGCACATGTTTTTGTGCGGACCGCACTGGCGGGTTCAGAGACCTACAACTTCTCTGAACCTGCCACAACTATGTTTTTAGGCCTAAGGCATCCCAAAACCTACCCGAAACTCACCCGAGCCCTCGGGATTCCAAACCAAGCACACACAAAACCTAAAAAGCATCCTACGGACTTATTCGTGTAATTAAATCATCAAAATAACATCATGAACATCAAATTAAATCTCGAGATCAATGAAATTTTCTCAAAACTTCTTTAAACATCAACTTTGCGATTTAAGACCGAATCACATCATATGACATCCGTTTTTCACCAAATTCCACATAAATATCTTGAATCATATATAAGACCTGTACCGGGCGCTGAAACCAAAATACGGGCCCGATACCATCATGTTCTAAGCAAATTTTATTTCAATTTTCCTTAAACAATTTCCTTTAAAAATTCATTTCTCAGGCTTGGGACCTCGGAATTTGATTCCGGGCATACGCCCAAGTCCCACATTTTCCTATAAACCCTCTAGGACCGTCAAATCATGGGTTCGGGTCCTTTTATCCAAAACGTTGATCGAAGTCAAATTTATTCATTTTACAGTCAAAACTTATCATTTTCACAGATTTTCACATTTAAGCTTTCCGGCTAAGCGCCCGGACTACGCACGCAAATCGAGGTAGTGCCATGGGAGGTTTTTAAGGCCTCGTAAACACAGAATTTAATTTAAAGCAAGTGATGACCTTTTGGGTCATCACATTCTCCACCTCTAAAACAACCGTTCATCCTCGAACGGACAGAAGAAGGAAGTACCTAAGTTGGGGAAAAGATGGGATAACGGCTCCACATATCGGACTCTGACTCCCACGTCTATGCCTTAGGAGGATGACCTCTTCACTGAACACGAACAGAAGGAAAACTCTTCGACCTCAACTGACGAACCTGCCGGTCTAGAATGACTACCGGCTCTTCCTCATAAGACAAGTCCTTGTCCAACTGGACAGTGCTGAAATCTAACACGTGGGATGGATCGCCGTGATACTTCCGAAGCATGGACACATGAAACACTGGATGCACGACTGATATGCTCGGCGGCAATGCAAGTCTATAAGCCACCTCTCCCACTCGATCAAGAATCTCAAACGGACCAATGAATCTAGGGCTAAGCTTACCCTTCTTCCCAAATCTCATCACGCCCTTCATAGGCGACACTCGGAGCAATACCCACTCACTGACCATAAAGCCACATCTCGAACCTTGCAATCTGCATAACTCTTTTGCCTGGACTAAGCTGTACGAAGCCTATCCTGAATAATCTTGACCTTGTCCAAGGCCTCCTAAACCAGATCCGTACCCAACAACCAAGCCTCTCCCGGCTCAAACCATCCAACCAGAGACCGACACCGCCTACCATATAAAGCCTCATAAGGAGCCATCTGAATACTCTACTAGTAGCTATTGTTGTAGCCAAACTCTACTAAAGGCAAAAACTGATCCTACGAGCCTCCAAAGTCGATGACACAGGCTCGAAGCATATCCTTCAAAATCAGAAAAGTCTACTCGGACTGGCCGTCTGTCTGAGAATGAAATGCTGTACTCAACTCAACTTGAGTGCCCAACTCTTGCTGAACTGCTCTCCAGATTCGTGAGGCAAACTGCATACCTCGATCCGAAATGATAGACACATGCACACCATGAAGACGAACAATCTCCTAGATATAGATCTTAGCTAACCTCTTGGATGAATAGGAGACTGCCACAAGAATGAAATATGCTGACTTGGTCAGCCTATCAACAATGACCCATACTACGTCGAACTTCTTCCGAGTCTACGGGAGTCCAACAACGATATCTATAGTAACCCGCTCCCACTTCCACTCGGGAAGCTCAATCCTCTGAAGTAAACCACCAGGCCTCTGATGCTCATACTTAACCTGCTGACAATTCAAACACCTAGCCACATATGCAATGATGTCCTTCTTCATTCTACGCCACAAATAATGCTGCCGCAAGTCCTAATATATCTTTGCGACGCCCGAATGAATAGAGTACTGAGAACTATGGGCCTCCTCTAAGATCAACTCTTGGAGTCCATCCACATTAGGCACACAAACTCGACCCTACAATCTCAAAACTCCATCATTATCTAAGACAACCTGTTTGGCACCTCCGCGCTACACCGTATCTCTAAGGACACACAAATGGGGATCATCATACTGCCGATCACGGATACACTCTAATAACGAAGAACGAGCGACTGTGCAAGCTAGCACACGGCTAGGCTCAGAGATATCCGACCTCATGAACTGATTGGACAAAGCCTGAACATCCAAAGCAGGCGGTTTCTCACCGACCGTAATATAAGCAAGACTGCCCATACTGGTTGACTTCCTACTCAACACATCGGCCACCACATTGGCCTTTCCCGGGTGATATAAGATAGTAATATCATAATCTTTCAACAACTCCAACCACCTCCTCTGTCTCAAATTCAACTCTTTTTGCTTGACCAAATACTGAAGACTCTTGTGATCCATGGACACCTCACATGCCACATCATACAAATAATGCTTCCAAATCTTCAATGCGTGAACAATGACTGCCAACTTCAAATCATGAACTAGCTAGTTCTTCTCATGAATCTTCAACTGCCGCGAAGCATAAGCAATGACCTTGCTATTCTGCATCAACACTGCATCAAGTCCAATACGAGATGCATCACAATAGACTGTATAAGGCCCTAAACTTGTGGGCAAAACCAACACTGGTGCCGTAGTCAGAGCTATCTTGATCTTCTGAAAGTTCGACTCACACTCGTCCGACCATCTGAACTAGGCACCCTTCTGGGTCAACCTGGTAATCGGGGCTGCAATGGATGAAAACCCCTCCACGAACTGACGATAGTAGCCTGCCAATCCCAAGAAACTTCGAATCTCTGTAGTTTATGCTGGCCTAGCCTAGTTCTTGTCTGCCTCAATCTTCTTCGGATCCACCTAAATACCCTATGCTGATACAACATGACCTAGGAATGCAACTGAACTCAGTCAAAACTCACACTTCGAGAACTTAGCATATAGCTGACTATCCCTCAGAGTCTGAAGAACCACTCTGAGATGCTGCTCGTGCTCCTCCCGGCTGTGGGAATATATCAAAATATCATCAATGAAGACTATCATGAACGAATCCAAATAAGGCTTGAACACTCGGTTCATCAAATCCATAAAATCTACTGGGGCATTTGTCAACCCGAATGACATAACCAAGAACTCATAATGCCCGTACCGAGTGCGGAAAGTTGTCTTAGGGACATCAGATGCCCTAATTATCAGCTGATGGTAGCCAGATCTCAAGTCAATCTTTGAAAATACATTGGCACCCTGAAGATGATCAAACAAATCATCAATCCTCGGCAATGGATACTTATTCTTGATCGTAACCTTGTTCAACTGTCGGTAGTCAATACACATTCTCATCGACCCATACTTCTTCTTAACAAACAACACCGGCGCACCCCAAGGCGAAACTGGGTCTAATGAAACCTTTCTCAAGCAAGTCTTGCAACTGTTCCTTCCACTCTTTCAACTCAGGAGGGGCCATACGATATGGCGGGATAGAAATGGGCTGAGTACCCGAAGCCAAATCAATGCAAAAGTCAATATCCTTGTCGAGTGGCATACCCGACAGGTCTGAAGTGAATACCTCAGGGAACTCATGAACAACGGGCACATAATCAATAGATGAAACCTCAGCACTGGAATTGCGAACATATGCCAAATAGGTCAAACACCCCTTCTCAACCATACGCCGAGCCTTCACATACGAGATAACACTATGGGTAGAATGATCACGAGTCCCTCTCCACTCTAAACGAGGCATACCCGGTAAATCTAAGGTCACAGTCTTGGCATGACAGTCCAAGATAGCATGGTAAGGTGATAACCACTCTATCCCCAATATAACATCAAAATCAACCATGTCTAGAAGCAACAAATCTACACGAGTCTCAAGACCCCTAATCACCACAATACATTAAACAATGGACTCGATCTACCACAATAGATTCACCCACCAGTGTAGACACATAAACAGGAACACTCAATGAATCACTAGGCATGATCAGATACAGTGCAAAATAAGATGACACGTACGAGTATGTAGACCCTAGATCAAATAACACTGAAGAATCTCTATCACAAACCAGAACCGTACCTGTAATAACTGCATCTGAAGCCTCAGCCTCAGGCCTGGCTGGAAGAACATAACATCGGGGATGGGCCCCACCACCCTGAACTACAACTCTAGGACGACCTGCAGCTGGCTGGCCTCCACCTCTAGCGGCCTGAGCTCCACCTCTACCACCTCTACCTCCACCTCTAGCACCTCTACCCCCACCTCTTGCTGGCTAGGCGGTCTATGGAACACTTGGCGCCTGAACCATAGCGCGGGAACCCTGTTGCTACGACTGAGTACCTACTAACCTCGGACAAGTCCTCTTGATATGACCATACTCACCACACTCAAAACATCCACCTAAGTATTATGGTTGAGGAAACTGAGATTAACCCTTGCGACCCGAATAACCACCCCGAAAACTCTGGAGCGGCGGTGCACTGTAGGACTGCTGATCAGAATACTGCATCTGCGGACCACAGCTACCTGAAGCACCATGAGAAACCTGAAGAGCTGACTAAAAGGGCGTAGGAGGATGACCTCTCCCATATGAATCTCTGCCTCCAGACGAGGCACCACTAAATCTACCCGAATGTCGGGGCCTCTTATCTGACCCATGACTACCTCCCTGTGACAGAACCATCTCCACTCTCCTGGCCACATTGGCTGCCTCCTGAAACGTAATCTCACTCCCAGCCTCCCTAGCCATATGAAGATGAATCGGCTGAATAAGACCATCAATAAACCTCATCACCCTCTCTCTCTTAGTAGGAAGGATGACAAGGGCATGGCGAGACAAGTCAATGAATCTGGTCTCATATTGGGTAACCGTTATGGAACCCTGCTGGAGACGCTCAAACTGCCTCCGGTAGGCCTCTTTTTGAGTAATGGGGAGAAACTTCTCCAGAAACAACACTGTAAACTTCTCCCAAGTCAAAGATGGAGATTCGGCTAGCCTAGCCAAGAAATAATCTCTCCACCAAGGCTTGGCGGATCCAGACAAGCGAAATGTAGCAAAATCGACCCCATTGGTCTCAACAATACCTATGTTCCTGAGAACCTTATAGCAGCTGTCTAGATAATCCTAGGGATCCTCAGTAGATGCACCGCTGAAAGTAGAAGTGAAGAGCTTGGTGAGTCTATCCAGCCTCCACAAAGCATCGGCAGACATAGCTGCTCCATCGCCAGTCTGAGCTACCAGACCCAGCTGAACTGCTCCAACTAGCTGAACCACTAGAGTCTGAATCTGGGGAGCTACCTACTTCAGAGTGTGGGTAACATGAGTCTGGGCCCCTCTTACAGCCTAGGAGACGGCTTGTGCCACAGGAAGCAAGCCTGCTCGGGTGACACTCTCCATGAGACCCACTAATCAGACCAGAGCATCCTAAAGAACTGGGGTACAATAAACCCCTCTGAGACCTGAGTTGGGCCCATAAGAACTGCTGGGGCTAGAACCTCCTCAGCAAAATCAAACTGAGGCTCTGTCACTGGTGCTGCTGCTCGGGGCTTAGCTCTGCCCCTACCTTGGCCTCTAGTATGGCCGCGGCCTCGCCCTCTGCCCCTCGTGGGAGCTATTACTGTTGGTTCGGGCTACTAAGCGGTAGATGAGGAAGCGCGTGATCTCGCCATCTGCGAAAGAACAGAGTAGAAATTTAATTAGCATCGAGAAACAAAACCGCACGATAGGAAAGAACAAATGTGAAGTTTTCCTAACTTTGTAGCCTCTGGAGGATAAATACAGACGTCTCCGTACCGATCCCTCAAACTCTACTGAGCTTGTTCGTGAATTGTGAGACCTATGTAACCTAGAGCTCTAATACCGACTTGTCATGACCTAGATTTTTCACCCTCGGGAGTCGTGATGGCGCCTACTCGTAGAAGCTAGGCAAGCCAGGAAAATTTAGAAATCTTCAACTACTTTATTTTAAGCCTTTTAAAGACTTACATTAACAGGTGATAAATATTTATATGATAGCGGAAGATGAAATTAAACGGAAGACTTAGATGAATATAATACCAAAATCGATACGAAAAGCCAACATATGTCTCTACCTATAAACCGGTGTCATAACATTCACGGACCGTCTATGACTACTACATACAAATGTTTGAAGGAAAGATACACAGTCTGTCTCAGATACAAGTGATAACAGAACATGATAATAGATAGAAGAGACGCCGGGCCTGCGAACGCCTGCAGGACTACCTAAGAATCTCTGTGGACTGAAGGCTGGCTCACAAGCTACTGATCCAATGTTGCTCCGGTATCTGCATAGAGTGCAGAGTGTAGCATCAGCACAACTGACCCCATGTACTGTAAGTGTATGGCCTAACCCCGGCGAGGTAGTGACGAGGCTAGGACCGGACTCCAGTTAAACCTGTGCAGTTATATAACATATGGCGGAAAATAAACAGGAATAAATAGCTTAAATGGGAAGGGGTACATGCTTCGGGGAATATATCAAATCCAACAGCAACTTAATAAGATATGAAAGGACAGTTCAGTAGCTACAACAATACAATAACAATATTGTTACGGTGCGCAACCCGATCCCTTATCATTTAATATTGTTGCGGAGTGCAACCCGATCCACATATATATAACTGTTACGGCGTGCAACCCGGTACAATATAATATCTGTTGCGGCATGCAACCCGATCTAATATAATATCTGTCGCAGCGTGCAACCCGATCCAATATAATATATAATATCTGTTGCAGCGTGCAACCCGATCCATAAATATATATAATAATGTTGCAGCGTGCAACCCGTCCCAAATACAAATAGGACTCAACCCCTAATCCCTCAAGCTAAGGTTAGACCGAACACTTATCTCGATGCCTCGAACACAACTCAAGTTTTAATTATAGCTTTATCCCTTGATTCCACTGCCAATTTGCTTGTATCTAGCCACAACTTACTTAATTACATCAATAAATGCTAAATGAATCAATTTGAATGCATGAAAATGCATTTTCCAAAGTTTTACACAAAAAAGTCAAAATTGCCCTCGGGCCCACGTGGTCAAAACACGAGGTTTGAACCAAAACCCGATTACCTATTCCCCCACGAACTCAAATATATAATTTGTTTTGATATCGGACCTCAAATCGAGGTCCAAATCCCCAATTTTTGAAAAACCTAGGTTCTACCCAAAACACCCAATTTCCCCCATGAAAATCATTGATTTGAAGTTGAAATCATGTTAGAAGATGTTAATGAATGAAGAAAACTTGTTAAAAATAACTTACAATTGATTTGGAGAAGAAAGGTTGTTTGAAAAATCGCCTCTTATGTTTTTTTTTTTTTGGTTTTGATAGATGAAAAATAACTGAAAATATCGTCTATTTATACCCCTCTCAGACCCCCCCTTGCGGACCGCACAAAATGGACTGCGGCCGAACAGGCCTTCCTGGGATATTGTGGTCTAGTGCCCTGTGCGGACCGCATGAAATGGACTGCGGCCGCACAGGGCTCCACCGCGCACCGCAAAAAGCCGATCGCGGACCGCACTGGCCCCCTTCCGTGGTCGTACACGTTTTTGTTCGGACCGCACTGGCGGGTTCAGAGACCTGCAACTTCTCTGAAACTGCCACAACTGTGTTTTTAGGCCCAAGGCATCCCAGAACCTACCCGAAACTCACCCGAGCCCTCGGGGTTCCAAACCAAGTGCACACAAAACCTCAAAAACATCCTACGGACTTATTCATGTAATCAAATCATCAAAATAACATCATGAAGATCAAATTAAATCTCGAGGTCAATGAAATTTTCTCAAAACTTCTTTAAACATCAACTTTGCGATTTAAGTCCGAATCACGTCACATGACATCCATTTTTCACCAAATTCCACAGAAATATCTTAAATCATATATAAGACCTGTACCGGGTGCCAAAACCAAAATACGAGCCCGATACCATCATGTTCTAAGCAAATTTTATTACAACTTTCCTTATACAATTTTAGAAAATAATTTCCTTTAAAAATTCATTTCTCGGGCTTGGGACCTCAGAATATGATTCCGGGTATACGCCCAAGTCCCATATTTTCCTACGGACCCTCCAGGACCGTCAAATCACGGGTCCGAGTCCGTTTACCCAAAACGTTGACCGAAGTCAAATTTATTCATTTTACAATCAAAACTTATCATTTTTCACCGATTTTCACATTTAACCTTTCCGGCTAAGCGCCCGTACTGTGCACACAAATCGAGGTGGTGTCAAAGAGGTTTTTAAGGCCTCGTAAACACAGAATTTAATTTAAAGCAAGTGATGACCTTTTGGGTCATGACATACTCCACTTCTAAAACAACCGTTAATCCTCGAACGGACAAAAGAAGGAAGTACTTGAGTCGGGGAAAAGATGGGATAACGGCTCCGCATATCGGACTCTAACTCCCAGGTCGATACCACAGGAGTCTGACCTCTCCACTGAATACGAACAGAAGGAAAACTCTCCGACCTCAACTGACGAACCTTCAAGTCTAGAATGGCTACCGGCTCTTCCTCATAAGACAACTCCTTGTCCAACTGGACAGTGCTGAAATCTAACACGTGGGATGGATCGCCGTGATACTTCCGAAGCATGGACACATGAAACACTAGATGCACGGCTGATAAGCTCGGCAGCAATGCAAGTCTATAAGCCACCTCTCCTACTCGATCAAGAATCTCAAACTGACCAATGAACCTAGGGCTAAGCTTGCCTTTCTTCCCAAATCTCATCTCGCCCTTCATAGGCGACACTCGGAGCAATACCCGCTCACCGACCATAAAAGTCACATCTCAAACCTTGCAATCTGCATAACTCTTTTGTCTGGACTAAGCTGTACGAAGCCTATCCTGAATAATCTTGACCTTGTCCAAGGCCTCCTAAACCAGATCCGTACCCAACAACCGAGCCTCTCCTGGCTCAAACCATCCAACCGGAGACAGACACCGCCTACCATATAAAGCCTCATAAGGAGTCATCTGAATACTCGACTGGTAGCTGTTGTTGTAGGAAAAATCTGCTAAAGGCAAAAACTGATCCCACGAGCCTCCAAAGTCGATGACACAGGCTCGAAGCATATCCTCCAAAATCTGAATAGTCCGCTCGGACTGACCGTCCGTCTGAGGATGAAATGTTGTACTCAACTCAACCTGAGTGCCCAACTCTCGCTGAACTACTCTCTAGAAACGTGAGGTAAACTACGTAACTCGATCCGAAATAATAGACACAAGCACACCATGAAGAGGAACAATATCCCGGATATAGATCTCAGCTAACCTCTTGGATGAATAGGAGACTGCCACAAGAATGAAATGCGCTGACTTGGTCAGCCTATCAACAATGACCCATACTGTGTCGAACATCTTCCAAGTCTACGAGAGCCCAACAATGAAATCTATAGGAACCCGCTCCCACTTCCACTCGGGGAGCTCAATCCTCTGAAGTAAACCACCAGGCCTCTGATGCTCATACTTAACCTGTTGACAATTCAATCACCTAGCCACATATGCAATGATGTCCTTCTTTATTCTACGCCACCAATAATGCTGCCCAAGTCCTAATACATCTTCGCGGCACCCGTATGAATAGAGTACCTAGAACTATGGGCCTCCTCTAAGATCAACTCTCGGAGTCCATCTACATTAGGCACACAAACTCGACCCTACAATCTCAAAACTCCATTATCATCTAAGGCAACCTGCTTGGCACCTCCGCACTGCACCGTGTCTCTAAGGACACACAAATGGGGATCATCATACTGTCGATCACAAATACGCTCCAATAACGAAGAACGAGCGACTGTGCAAGCTAGTACACGGCTTAGCTCAGAGACATCCAACCTCACGAACAGATTGGCCAAATCCTGAACATCCAAAGCAAGCGGTCTCTCACCGATCGGAATATAATCAAGACTGCCCATACTAGCTGACTTCCTACTCAACTCATCGGCCACCACATTGGCCTTTCCCAAGTGATATAAGATAGTGATATCATAATCTTTCAACAACTCCAACCACCTCCTCTATCTTAAATTCAACTCCTTTTGCTTAAACAAATACTAAAGACTGTTGTTGTAAGCACGTGATTTTTGACCCTCCCCGAGAATTTTCACATTTTTAGCATGAATATGTGAAATTGGGTCTAGTATAACTATTTTAACTATTTTTACTTTATTTCGTTGCAAAAAGAAAAATTTCAAAAAATATATATATAAATTTTAGTTTATGTATCTCTCATAAACTTGAAAAATACAAAAATTGCACTTTATTTTTGTACTTTATATAATTTCGAAAATTACAAAAAATATAGTTCTATTAAGGTTTTATAGTCATTTTTAACTTTGAAAAATACAAAAATATTACCTCATATTTTATCTTAATATTTAAAAACGAAAATTACAAAAAATAGTTTTATTAATATTTTGTAGCTATTTTAAATCTTGAAAAAATATTTTAAAAAAATATATAGTTTTGTTTGAATACTAGTCTTATTTTTGGTAGTTATTTTGCTTACATAGGACTAGTTAAGCAACGTTTTCCTATTTCTCGGGTCCAGGCAAAAGAATAATATTCGGGTTCAAACTACCCAGTTTTAGGCCTAATTTCGGACCTAGCCCATAATAAACCGTGTCCAGGACACATGGGGAACCCCACCACGCATGGGGGACACAAACCTTGAACCCCACCACGCGTGGGCTCATTTTTTGGGGCAAACCCATTATAATACACGGAGAAAACATTTGGAAGAGGGACTTTTGGAATTTTTGGGAGGGAACTACGGTTGATCTTTCTTCTTCATAAAGAAGAAAGAAAGAAAACCTGGAAAAAGAAAAAAACCAACGAACAGACTTGGGAAAATTTTGGAACGGGCACTGTTCATCATCTCCAATAGAAGAAGAACAAGAAAACCCTACTCCAAAAAACCAGACCCGTCGCATCCCCGTCGCCAAAAACCAAACCACCTGAAGAGGAAGACACCATCGTCTTCTTCTTCAACTCACCAAACGACCCATCCAGCTCCGGCCATCGACTATTGTCCGAACACCACCACCATTGCTGCCCGCTACCCCGGCATAATCAATCAACCAAACCTTCAACTCCCCCACTGCCCAAAACCACCACCAACACACCAAAACCACCATCAACAACCCTACTGTCACCCCAACAAAACCACCACCAAATGACCACCCCTCCTCCTTCTAGCTCCAACGAACCAGTCCGCCATTTTCAGTCCGACGAGCAGCTATCGTTGCATGCCAAGCAATCGTAGCTGCGTTTTCGAGCAGCGGTGGGTTGCTGCGATCTTGCTTGGCCGAGTTTTCTGTTTTCCGTCGAGGTCGACTTTGGTTCGTCGAGGTCCGGTACGTCGAGGCGCTGTCCGAGGTTCCGTCATTGTTCTTCGTTCAGAGAGGTCCGGCTTGAGTTCCGTCGAAATCGTGTTTGTCGTTCTGAGGTTGTTGAGGTTCAAAGGTTAGTAAACCTCAAGTATTAGATAAGGAAATGTTACGTTAAATGTTCGAAGATGCAATATAGAAATTGGTATGATAACTTTCTGCTCGTGTGTTCATCCTATGCATTTTTTTCATTTTGCGTTGTGTTATTCTTGTTTATTTGATGTCATTTAATTAAGTTGGGCTAGTTGTTCTATGACACAAGTTCGACATTAATCTGTTCGTCCTTTCCTTTGCTTAGGTCATTCGGACAAAATTATTATTAGTACATGCTCTTGCTACGCCCGAAACACTCGTTCACTAAACTCATTTTATTAATTTTTTTGACAAGTTATGAGATTTTAGTTGTAAAAAAGTCGTAAGGTTTAGTACTGTTAAAGGCGTAAAAATGGCATCCTTTTAAAAAAAAAGGGTAAATAAAAACAAATAAATAAATAAACAAAAAAAACGAGACTAGCTTCGCCAAAAATAAAAATGTACAGATTGCGGAGCCCTCACAAAATATATGTATTAAACACTTAGATTCCGGGACAGGCCGTTTAGCAAAATTCACGGCCCTACCCAATATAATAATGCGCTAGTTGCTCTAGGCGCGCCTTTAATAATGTTATCTACCTAAACTCGGGTGCACATTTATGTGACCCAAATCCAAATCTCAACGAAATCGAAATGTGTCTCTAATCACGGATACATTGACTGTGACGTGGTATAAGATGCATTTCCATGACGTTGCAAATTCCCTTTTTTAATAATGAATGAGACGAGCCTCGCCAAATAAAAATGCAAATTGCGGGGCCCTCAATAATTAGTCATAATAAATACTTAGAATTTGGGATGGACCGTTTAGTGAATTTCACTGCCTCCCCTAAAGATAATAACGCGTTAGTCTCTTTAGACGCGATTTAATTAAATTACCTTCTTAAACTCGGGTGTGCATTTCATGCGATCCAAATCCAAATCCTAAAACATCAAATAAAATATGTTTCGGATTGCGGGTGCATTTCATGTGACACAGTCCAAAGATATATTTTAAGCGATGTTCACATTCCTAAAAATAATGATAATAAAGCGGTAAAAGATAAAATTTGCACATGGTTCATAATTGTATTAAAAATCATATAAATAAGCCTAATATAACAGTTGAGCGACCGTGCTAGAACCACGGAACTCGGGAATGCCTAACACCTTCTCCCGAGTTAACAGAATTCCTTATCCGGATTTCTGGTACGCAGACTGTAATATAGAGTCATTCTTTTCCTCGATTCGGGATTAAAATTGGTGACTTGGGACACCCTAAATCTCCCAAGTGGCGACTCTGAAATAAATAAGCAAATCCCGTTTCGATTGTCCTTTAATTGGAAAAAACTCCCTTGCGCCCCCTCAGGTGCGGAAAAAGGAGGTGTGACAGCTCTGGCGACTCTGCTGGGGATATTGATAACCCAGAACCACTGGTTCAGGGTTAGAAATTCGAGCTTAGATAAATTGTTATATTTGGCTTTATCTGATTTTTTACATGTTTTGAGCCTAATGTGCTAAATGTTGCTTTTACCGCTTTGATATTATGTGAACTGTATATAAATTGTGCCGAAACCCATCTTCTCTCTGAGTCTTCTAAATCATGAAGGAGGGCGTACTTCGTATGACTTCTTTTCTGTATAGTGTCAAATCCCAATTTAGAACGAGGTTCGGATAAGTTGCTAAGCCGGTGAAGCTTCTGTATTCCCGGTACGCTGCCCCCCTCGGCTCGAGCTGTCCGCTCGGGTAAGCCAGGTCTAGAACAAACACCCAGGTTCTGAACCTAGTATAACAAAGCCACATGCCGGATCCCTAGTAGGAACGTTTATTTGCATCATGTGCATTTGACTTAGGGGACTCAACACAGGGGTTGGGTCCGTCTAGGACAAGCAACCTGAAAATAATAGACCAGCTTTTGGCATCCTATGTGCTACATGTTGTATTTAGTCAAGGGCGAATGGGTCATTTGGTCATTTCCAGCATGGTGTTATTTTAATCAAAGCATGGGGAACATTTGTGGAATCCAAGGAGCCTTGGAATTCCCTATGTCCCCCACGCTTCATTTTTGGGAAAAGCACCTAGGGAACATTTGTGGAATCCAAGAAGTCTTGGAATTCCCTATGTCCCCCACGCTTCATTTTTGGGAAAAGCACATGGGGAACATTTGCGGAATCCAAGAAGTCTTGAAATTCCCTATGTCCCCCATGCCACATTTTGAAAATAACAATAAATATAAAAAAATAAAAATACATATAAAAACAAGGCATGAAAATTCAAAAGATTTTGTATGTTGTCATCATTTTCCACAAATTAGAAAATCGTGAAAAGATGAGGAAATGGCAGTGTAGAGATATAACTACTTATTTTTAGAAAGAAAAAAAAAACAAATGTCCAAGTAGTGTCGAAACTCTGCCGAAATTTTGAGAATATAAAATAAAAAATATATGTCTTATTAGTTTGTTTTATTAAAAAAAAAGCATTAATAGAAAAGAAAATTGTTTGTCTTGCCATAAAAATGAAAAAAAGAGTCTTGTTTTTAAAATATGTGTTATTTATTTGTTTATGAAAATGACAAAATTAAAATAATCCAAAAATATTTTCTCCATTATTGACTTCTTTAGGAAGTCTTTCTAATTGTTTTCAAAAAATAATAATAATATAATATATATATAAAAAAAAAACAAATCCAAAAATATTTTGATTCTTTTTTCAAAATTGAAAATTCAAAATCCAAAAAAAAAACATTTTGAGAAGCATTTCTCTTATTAAAAGCAAAATTCCGAAAAATATTTTCTTCTTCTTCTTTAGAATAAAGAAAAAAAAAGAGCAAATGAAAATTCAAAAATATATCTTAGAAGTGTTTCTTGTAAAAAGAAAATCAATCAAAAAATGCTTCCTTTCTTCTTTTAAAGTAGTTCTTTTGCCCGAACTACGCGGGTTTGATTCTCACCGGATGTGAGATACGTAGGCAACCCTCATCGGGTCCAACCCCACCTTTTGCTAAAAAAAAAACAAATAAATAATAATAAAATAAAAATATATATATGTCAAATTTTAATTTTGTTGACGCTGTTTTATCAAGACATAGCCGAACGTTCCCGAAAGGGACGCCGGAAGGCTGACTTTGCATAAACAACCACCTTTGGATCATTTTAAGATTTGGTCCAGTTGATCCACACGGCCTTAAAAATCTTCGTCCCCGAGACGCTGACAGGCCGTGTTTGCAATATTGAGTTTCTTATTTTTGAAAAAAACAATAAAAGAGTCATAACTATGACAGGAGATGATGTTTGTCATAAATAGCCGAATGTTCCCGAAAGGGACGCCGGAAGGCTGACTTTGCGTAAACAGCCACCTTTTGGGTCATGTCTGGGAATTTGGTCCAGTTGACCCACACAGCCTTAAAAAGCTTCGTCCCCGAGATGTCGAAAGGCCGTGTTTGCAACACAAGGTTTTTATCGTAATTTGAAAAAAAAAACAAAGAGTAAACGGTCAGGTGAATGCCGTTTGGATGTTTAGTCAAAAAAAATGAAAAAATAAAATAAGCCGAGCCAGCTTCGGCCGCGTCTTAAACCGTTCTTGCCGAAATAGCCTTAGAGTATCTTTCTGTTGTCGAAAGGCTATTTTCGTAAAAAACGGACAAGTTTGTAAAGTGTCATAAATAATCCTCCCCGGCCTCAAAATTCATGTGAAATTTGGAAGGGGCCACATTTGCAAAAATAACCGTTTGGTTGCATTTGTGGAACAGAGAAAGGGAGCTAGCCTTTTGTTTTGGAGTTTGTAAAGCTTTTGATTAAAATATGTGGTTTGTCTGATTTTTGAGTTTGCAGGTCATCTTCAAACCTTTGAAACCTAGTTTGTTTTAAAATTGAAAAATGTGTATTATTGTTTAGCTTTTATTGGTCCGAACTACGCAAGGTCTGATTCATGCGGGGACATGATACGTAGGCAATCTCCATAAGATTCGACCACCACTAAAATGAAAAAAAGAAAATAAAAAAAAAAGAAAATAAAATAAAAATATATAATAATAAATAAATAAAAGAGAGTGTGGAAGATTTTCAGGGGGCACAATTGCCTAACTGCTTGGGTACATTTTTGATATATGATTGTCTGTCCAATGCCCTAACACTAACGTGATGACTTCCCTTTGATGTGTCCATATATAGAGAGTGGTTGGTTGTGGTAACTCCTCCCTGCAAAGCAAAATCAAAGGACAATGGCTCAGAACCGCAGAACCGAGTGGGTCGGTACTGATGACCGACAACAATTGGTCGAACGGAACAGCGGGTTGGTAGAAGAAGTGAGATTGCTGAGACAGCATGTGGCAGACATGTATCAGGCATGGATAACGGGAAAAGCACCACCCCCTCCACCGCCAAGTCTCTTGAACTCGGTCAATTCCCAAGCACCCAACACCATAATGGAAGATCCCCCATACTCTCCATCCCAACCCACTTATGGCAGCCTTTCCAGCTACCCGAGTAGCTCCATCACTCCTCAATGCTTCTCCGCTCCCCAACACCACTTCTTTCCCCGCCATACTTCACTTTCCAGGCACCCGGCTCCACAAAATGCCTACCCACCTACACAAGCCTACCAAAAGCCACCTGGATCAGGTTTCCGGCCCTGTCAACATGCAAGAATGAAGAGGTTGCTGAAACGAGGAAAGGCTCTCACCCCCATCGGGGTATCTTATGCCAGTCTGTTTGAAAGGCTAAGGCATGCTGGTTCGATTGAGCCACTCCCCGCATGTACTATAAATCCGCTTGCAAGGAGCTTTGATCCGGCAGCACGATGCGCCTACCACTCCAATGTCACAGGGCACAACATTGAGAGCTGTCATAGCTGGAGAAGGGAAGTAGAGAAAATGATCCGAGAAGGGCGTGTTGCGATTAATAACAGTGACATGGAGCACTCGAACCTCCTCGAGAATTTGCCGACGGAGGTTGATGAGGTTGAAGCTGGTAGTGGTCTCGGCAGTATTGATGCAAAGCTCAGTGGCTAAAATGCCAATTTTGATAAAGTGGGAGGACGTTTTGTTCCTGGGTCAGCAAGAGAGAAGCTTGTGGTGGATCATTTTGTTGTCATTTCTGTTGTTCGGATTATTAGGGTTATGAGTCGGATGTTGTCTTGTCCAGTTTGTTTTTAGGATTTTGTTCTGGATTGTTTTGTTTGTTTTGTTATTTAAACCATTTCACCGGTAGTCTAATACAAAGTCCGGTCTTTTATTATTTCCAGTCATCTTTTTGTTTAGTCCTTTTACCATTTTTTGTTCGATGCCGATTCTAGGGACATAACATGCGCACCCAGTTTGGGCCTAATCTTAAAAGTTAATCCAAACACTGGAGAGGTGATCAGAACAGTTAAAGAAAAATAAGAACGGTTGAGATCATACAGAGCTCGAGTCATGTGGAACTGGGGCAAGTTAAACACAAAGAAAACCGTTAAAAGGCAAAGATTCGCCGAATTGGCATGAGGGTCGTTCATAATAATGAGAATGGGAGTGTCTCCAACGGTGCTTTAGAAGTGACAAATGAACAAACAGATGTTGAATATAATTGTCAAGTCCAGCACCATCAGAAGAGACTACAAATTTAAATCGTGTTGTTTGCATTTGGCATATTTTGAAGACCGGAATGACGAAGGCATTTTGTTCTGCTACCCAAACACTTTTATCCTTCGTTACCCCTTTGAGCCTTATTTATTTTTCTTTCATACCCCTCGTTCGGAATCTGTGGCAACGAAAAAAAGAGAGAGAAAGAAAGAAAACAACAAAACGAAAAAAAGAGAAAAAAAAAAGAAAAGAAAATGATAACAAAAAATAAAGGAAAGTCAAATAATGAAAAAGAGGAACTGGGAACTACGTTTGACCTGATTCCTCAAAGAGGATACGTAGGCGCTTCACGGCTCGATCATAGTTTTGAAAGAAAAAATGAAAAAATCAATTAAAATATCCCCAAGCAAGAAACTGGGGCAAAAATTGGGTTTGTTGTAAATAAATCTAATTCCGAAGGTTGTAACTAATAACCCAAAATTAATGTATTTTTGAGCCTTTTATACCCTTTCTTTCTAGCCTATCCAAAACCCACATTACGGTCCAAGAAAGACCTTCTGATCAGTCTTCAAAAGATGCCAAGTCAGACAAATGTTGTCTTACCGGCGAACATGACATTCTGTTCCACAGCAGAAAGGACTCTAATCTCCAAAAGAAAGAGTCATACTGGCAACACTCCAAATCCCCAGCTGGAGAGAGATATAAAACGAGAGAGTCTTATTGGTGAAAACCTTCACAGGCACCATAAGGCGGTGAAAGCTGAGAGAAAACCAAAATGAGAGAGACTTGATAGTGAAAACCCTTCGGGCACTACAAGTCGAATAAGATTGAGAATCAGAGGGGGAATCGCCAATTGAAGATCTTAAAAGATGATTGACGGCAGATGATAGGCCACATACGCATGTCATGGCCATTAGAGTCGGTATCTGCGTTTGATAGATTTTTATTTATAGTTTCTTCTGCAAAAGAGTCATCATTTCCTTTGTCCTTTATTTTGTTTCTTTTATCTTTCTCCTTTCATAGAAAATTCCCCCAATAGAGAGTCTGTCTGGTCAGAACAAGTATGAAATGACTTCAAATATGCCATCAGCTTTTCAAGATGAGATCTGACTAGTACCTCCAAATGATATAGTCAGCAAAGAACAAACGCGAGGCCAGTGTCAAAAAACATATCCCCCGCAAAGGGAATTGACAAAAGGATTGGCGAGCGTCAAGAGAGATATCCTTGCCAAAACCAAGGTTATAAACCTCAAGGCCAAGGCCCATGAACAGAGCAAGGAGAGCAGTGAGCAGGATTTGGGAAATCCATACTAGACTGAAAGGTCGGGGAAAATGCCAGTTTCCAAGCTATGCCACAAAAGAAGAGGGATACCCCCCAGCAGGAAAGGATTATCCCCAGCACATAATATCATCCCAAACAAGTTGTTGAATGTAGAGCAAGGAAGGAGAAAGGGAAAGTCATCCCAGTAGGAGTATCACAACCAACCACCATGTTTTAAACTAACAAATTTTGTTTGATTTGAAACAGGTAAATGAAATGGCATTGATGCAGAAACGCATGCCACAAAGGGATATTATCAAACTGGGGCAGAAAATTTTCCTTCCATTTAGAAAATTTTCTGGAAGTCGGGTACCCCCAGCTGATAACATTTTACCCCCAACAGGTAAGTAAATAATCCCCACCAAGTTTTCCAGATAAGACATTTCCAAGTCTTAAGGATATGTCGGGTTCATCCGCCCTCAAATAGGATATGTTGGGTTCGTCCGCCCTCAAATAGGATATGTCGGGTTCGTCCGCCCTCAAATAGGATATGTCGGGTTCATCCGCCCTCAAATAGGATCTGTCGGGTTCATCCGCCCTCAAATAGGATATGTCGGGTTCATCCGCCCTCAAATAGGATCTGTCGGGTTCATCCGCCCTCAAATAGGATCTGTCGGGTTCATCCGCCCTCAAATAGGATCTGTCGGGTTCATCCGCCCTCAAATAGGATATGTCGGGTTCATCCGCCCTCAAATAGGATATGTCGGGTTCATCCGCCCTCAAATAGGATCTGTCGGGTTCATCCGCCCTCAAATAGGATCTGTCGGGTTCATCCGCCCTCAAATAGGATCTGTCGGGTTCATCCGCCCTCAAATAGGATCTGTCGGGTTCATCCGCCCTCAAATAGGATCTGTCGGGTTCATCCGCCCTCAAATAGGATATGTCGGGTTCATCCGCCCTCAAATAGGATATGTCGGGTTCATCCGCCCTCAAATAGGATATGTCGGGTTCATCCGCCCTCAAATAGGATCTGTCGGGTTCATCCGCCCTCAAATAGGATATGTCGGGTTCATCCGCCCTCAAATAGGATCTGTCGGGTTCATCCGCCCTCAAATAGGATATGTCGGGTTCATCCGCCCTCAAATAGGATCTGTCGGGTTCATCCGCCCTCAAATAGGATATGTCGGGTTCATCCGCCCTCAAATAGGATATGTCGGGTTCATCCGCCCTCAAATAGGATATGTCGGGTTCATCCGCCCTCAAATAGGATATGTCGGGTTCATCCGCCCTCAAATAGGATATGTCGGGTTCATCCGCCCTCAAATAGGATATGTCGGGTTCATCCGCCCTCAAACAGGATACGTCGGGTTCATCCGCCCTCAAATAGGATATGTCGGGTTCATCCGCCCTCAAATAGGATCTGTCGGGTTCATCCGCCCTCAAATAGGATCTGTCGGGTTCATCCGCCCTCAAATAGGATATGTCGGGTTCATCCGCCCTCAAATAGGATATGTCGGGTTCATCCGCCCTCAAATAGGATCTGTCGGGTTCATCCGCCCTCAAATAGGATCTGTCGGGTTCATCCGCCCTCAAATAGGATCTGTCGGGTTCATCCGCCCTCAAATAGGATCTGTCGGGTTCATCCGCCCTCAAATAGGATCTGTCGGGTTCATCCGCCCTCAAATAGGATATGTCGGGTTCATCCGCCCTCAAATAGGATATGTCGGGTTCATCCGCCCTCAAATAGGATATGTCGGGTTCATCCGCCCTCAAATAGGATCTGTCGGGTTCATCCGCCCTCAAATAGGATCTGTCGGGTTCATCCGCCCTCAAATAGGATATGTTGGGTTCATCCGCCCTCAAATAGGATATGTTGGTTTCAGTCTTTACTTTTAAGTGTTGAAGTTGGGAGCCCGCCCAGATAACAGAGGCATACATTCAGTCTTTTTATTTCAAGTGTTGAAATTGGGAGCCCGCCCAGATAATAGAGGCATACATTTCCTTCCTAAGTTTATTTTACCAATAGGAGACGCACTTCCTAAGAAAAGTTTTACCAATAGGAGACGCACTTCCTAAGATAAGTTTTACCAGTAGGAGACGCACTTCCTAAGTTTATTTCACCAATAGGAGACGCACTTCCTAAGTTTAGTTTCACCAATAGGAGATGCACTTCCTAAGGAGACGCACATCCTAAGTAGTTTCACCAGCAGGAGACGCACTTCCTAGGTTCAGTTTCACCAATAGGAGACGCACTTCCTAAGAATAGTTTCACCCAGCAGGAGACGCACTTCCTAAGAACAGTTTTTGCCAATAGGAGACGCACTTCCTAAGTTTATTGTACCCAATAGGAGACGCACTTCCTAAGTTCAGGTTTACCAATAGGAGACGCACTTCCTAAGTTTATTGTACCCAATAGGAGACGCACTTCCTAAGTTCAATTCTACCATAGGAGACGCACTTCCTAAAGTCCAGTTTTACCATAGGAGACGCACTTCCTAAGTTCAGTTTTACCAATAGGAGACGCACTTCCTAAGATAAGTTTTACCAGTAGGAAACGCACTTCCTAAGTTTATTTCACCAATAGGAGATGCACTTCCTAAGTTTAGTTTCACCAATAGGAGATGCACTTCCTAAGGAGACGCACATCCTAAGTAGTTTCACCAGCAGGAGACGTACTTCCTAGGTTCAGTTTCACCAATAGGAGACGCACTTCCTAAGAATAGTTTCACCCAGTAGGAGACGCACTTCCTAAGAACAGTTTTTCCCAATAGGAGACGCACTTCCTAAGTTTATTGTACCCAATAGGAGACGCACTTCCTAAGTTCAGGTTTACCAATAGGAGACGCACTTCCTAAGTTTATTGTACCCAATAGGAGACGCACTTCCTAAGTTCAATTCTACCATAGGAGACGCACTTCCTTAAGTTCAGTTTTACCATAGGAGACACACTTCCTAAGTTCAGTTCTACCAATAGGAGACGCACTTCCTAAGATAAGTTTCACCAGTAGGAGACGCACATCCTAAGTTTAGTTTCATCAATAGGAGACGCACTTCCTAATGAGACGCACATCCTAAGTTAAATTTCACCAATAGGAGACGCACTTCCTAAGTAAGTTTTACCGATAGGAGACGCACTTCCTAAGTTTATTGTATCCAATAGGAGACGCACTTCCTTAAGTTTAGTTTTTCCCATAGGAGGCACACTTCCTAAGTTTACTTTTACCCCATAAGAGACGCACTTCCTAAAATATTTTCATTCATAGGAGATGCACTTCCTAATTCAAAATCATTAAGGTTTCACCCATATGAGACGCACTTCCTAAGACTATTTTATTTTAGGAGACACACTTCCTAGTCTGGTTCGCTTAGGTTATAATTTTGCTTTACGAGACGCACTTCCTAGTTTGGCTTTTTCAGGTTATACTTTATTTTAGGAGACGCACTTCCGGAATTGAGATTTCACCCTTAGGAGATGCACTTCCTAGTTTGACTCATTTTAAGTTCGATCATAGGAAACACGATTCTTAGTCCAGTTTTTGAAGTTTACCTGTAGGAGACACACTTCCTAATTAAGGTCCTTCAAGTTTTTTTTAGGAGACGCACTTCCTAAATCGAGATTTTATTCATAGGAGACACACTTCCTAGTTTGAGTCATTGCGGTTTTATATTAGCAGACGCATTTGCTAGCAAGAGTTTTTGCACATCCTAGCCGCATCAGTAGTGTAAATGAGTTACAATTTTGCTGACGACTCACAAATCTTCCCAGCACAAACTGGGTTAGGAAATTTTTGTTTGTTTTGTTTGTTTTGGTTGTCAGGAACCCGCCTGTAGAACGGAGGTTGTTGTATGTCGAAGATCGAAGAAGTCAGGAGTCCGCCTGTAGAACAGAGGAAAATTCTTCAAGATCAAGCAGTGACCCACTGGAAAGCAGAAGGTTATAACAGAAATCCCCAGCATTCAATCCAAGTTAGAAATAGTAGAAGCTCGCCTCAAGAATGCGAGTCAATAGTCTGGGATGATCAACAGAAGCTGGTCACAAAAACAAAAAAGAAGAGAAAAAAGGCAAGCATAGAAGAAAAAAGAAAAAAAAAGAAGAAAGAGAAGAGCCCAAAATACGGAAGTGGAGAACAAATGTGGTCTGCTCAAGAACTAGCACCTACAACTAGCAAGTATCAAGGTTCAGATCCAAAGTCTGTATGAAGCACCATTCAAGACTCAAGACCAAGTTTCAGAAGACTTAAAGATAGGAATCCTTGTAACAAGTAGCTGTTAGGTTTAGTTAGTCTTTTTCAGTTTTTATTTTGTTGTAATGACAGGACCGCGGACCGGAACCTCAACGGAACGGCACCTCGATCGGCTCTCCACCTCGGTACCCTCTACCATCTCTCTCATATCCGAACTACACGTGGCCTGATTCCTGTATAACCAAGGATATGTAGGCAGCTCAGATGCCAGGGCTCGGTCACATTCCCTCCCTTTCCTTAAATGTAGTCCGTCCAAGTAATGGTCGGGTCAAAAACACGTCTAGTCGTTCTTTGTCAGAAAACTCTTCGTGTTTCCAGTCAAAGAGGGGCAGCTGTAAGCACATGATTTTTGACCCTCCCCGAGAATTTTCACATTTTTAGCATGAATATGTGAAATTGGGTCTAGTATAGCTATTTTAACTATTTTTACTTTATTTCGTTGCAAAAAGAAAAATTTCAAAAAATATATATATAAATTTTAGTTTATGTATCTCTCATAAACTTGAAAAATACAAAAATTGCACTTTATTTTTGTACTTTATATAATTTCGAAAATTACAAAAAATATAGTTCTATTAAGGTTTTATAGTCATTTTTAACTTTGAAAAATACAAAAATATTACCTCATATTTTATCTTAATATTTAAAAAAGAAAATTACAAAAAATAGTTTTATTAATATTTTGTAGCTATTTTAAATCTTGAAAAAATATTTTAAAAAAATATATAGTTTTGTTTGAATACTAGTCTTATTTTTGGTAGTTATTTTGCTTACATAGGACTAGTTAAGCAACGTTTTCCTATTTCTCGGGTCCAGGGCAAAAGAATAATATTCGGGTTCAAACTACCCGGTTTTAGGCCTAATTTCGGACCTAGCCCATAATAAACTGTGTCCAGGACACATGGGGAACCCCACCACGCGTGGGGGACACAAACCTTGAACCCCACCACGCGTGGGCTCATTTTTTGGGGCAAACCCATTATAATACACGGAGAAAACATTTGGAAGAGGGACTTTTGGAATTTTTGGGAGGGAACTACGGTTGATCTTTCTTCTTCATAAAGAAGAAAGAAAGAAAACCTGGAAAAAGAAAAAAACCAACGAACAGACTTGGGAAAATTTTGGAATGGGCACTGTTCATCTTCTCCAATAGAAGAAGAACAAGAAAACCCTACTCCAAAAAACCAGACCCGTCGCATCCCCGTCGCCAAAAACCAAACCACCTGAAGAGGAAGACACCATCGTCTTCTTCTTCAACTCACCAAACAACCCATCCAGCTCCGGCCATCGACTACTGTCCGAACACCACCACCATTGCTACCCGCTACCCCGCCATAATCAATCAACCAAACCTTCAACTCCCCCACTGCCCAAAACCACCACCAACACACCAAAACCACCATCAACAACCCTACTGTCACCCCAGCAAAACCACCACCAAACGACCACCCCTCCTCCTTCTAGCTCCAACGAACTAGTCCGCCATTTTCAGTCCGACGAGCAGCTATCGCTGCATGCCAAGCAGTCGTAGCTGCGTTTCCGAGCAGCGGTGGGTTGTTGCGATCTTGCTTGGCCGAGTTTTCTGTTTTCCGTCGAGGTCGACTTTGGTTCGTCGAGGTCCGGTACGTCGAGGCGCTGTCCGAGGTTCCGTCGTTGTTCTTCGTTCAGAGAGGTCCGGCTTGAGTTCCGTCGGAATCGTGTTTGTCGTTCTGAGGTTGTTGAGGTTCAAAGGTTAGTAAACCTCAAGTATTAGATAAGGAAATGTTACGTTAAATGTTCGAAGATGCAATATAGAAATTGGTATGATAACTTTCTGCTCGTGTGTTCATCCTATGCATTTTGTTCATTTTGCGTTGTGTTATTCTTGTTTATTTGATGTCATTTAATTAAGTTGGGCTAGTTGTTCTATGACACAAGTTCGACGTTAATCTGTTCGTCCTTTCCTTTGCTTAGGTCATTCGGACAAAATTATTATTAGTACATGCTCTTGCTACGCCCGAAACACTCGTTCACTAAACTCATTTTATTAATTTTTTTGACAAGTTATGAGATTTTAGTTGTAAAAAAGTCGTAAGGTTTAGTACTGTTAAAGGCGTAAAAATGGCATCCTTTTAAAAATAAAAATAAAAAGGGTAAATTAAAACAAATAAATAAATAAACAAAAAAAACGAGACTAGCTTCGCCAAAAATAAAAATGTACAGATTGCGGAGCCCTCACAAAATATATGTATTAAACACTTAGATTCCGGGACAGGCCGTTTAGCAAAATTCACGGCCCTACCCAATATAATAATGCGCTAGTTGCTCTAGGCGCGCCTTTAATAATGTTATCTACCTAAACTCGGGTGCACATTTATGTGACCCAAATCCAAATCTCAACGAAATCGAAATGTGTCTCTAATCACGGATACATTGACTGTGACGTGGTATAAGATGCATTTCCATGACGTTGCAAATTCCCTTTTTTAATAATGAATGAGACGAGCCTCGCCAAATAAAAATGCAAATTGCGGGGCCCTCAATAATTAGTCATAATAAATACTTAGAATTTGGGATGGACCGTTTAGTGAATTTCACTGCCTCCCCTAAAGATAATAACGCGTTAGTCTCTTTAGACGCGATTTAATTAAATTACCTTCTTAAACTCGGGTGTGCATTTCATGCGACCCAAATCCAAATCCTAAAACATCAAATAAAATATGTTTCGGATTGCGGGTGCATTTCATGTGACACAGTCCAAAGATATGTTTTAAGCGATGTTCACATTCCTAAAAAATAATGATAATAAAGCGGTAAAAGATAAAATTTGCACATGGTTCATAATTGTATTAAAAATCAGATAAATAAGCCGAATATAACAGTTGAGCGACCGTGCTAGAACCACGGAACTCGGGAATGCCTAACACCTTCTCCCGGGTTAACAGAATTCCTTATCCAGATTTCTAGTACGCAGACTGTAATATAGAGTCATTCTTTTCCTCGATTCGGGATTAAAATTGGTGACTTGGGACACCCTAAATCTCCCAAGTGGCGACTCTGAAATAAATAAGCAAATCCCGTTTCGATTGTCCTTTAATTGGAAAAAACTCCCTTGCGCCCCCTCGGGTGCGGAAAAAGGAGGTGTGACAGTTGTGATCCGTGAACACCTCACATGCCACGCCATACAGATAATGCCTCCAAATCTTCATGCGTGAACAATGACTGCCAACTTCAAATCATGAACTAGGTAGTTCTTCTCATGAATCTTCAACTGCCGCAAAGCATAAGCAATGACCTTGCCATTCTGCATCAACACTGTACCAAGTCCAATACGAGATGCATCACAATAGACTGTATTAGGCCCTCAACCTGTGGGCAAAACCAACACTGGTGCGATAGTCAAAGCTGTCTTGAGCTTCTGAAAGCTCGCCTCACACTCGTCCGACCATCTAAACTGGGCGCCCTTCTGGGTCAACCTGGTCATCGGGGCTGCAAAACGATAGTAGCCTGCCAATCCCAAGAAACTCCGAATCTCTGTAGATGATGCTGCCCTAGGCCAGTTCTTGAATGCCTCAATCTTCTTCGGATCCACCTAAATACCCTATGTTGATACAACATGACCCAGGAATGCAATTGAACTCAGTTAGAACTCACACTTCGAGAACTTAGCATATAGCTGACTATCCCTCAGAGTCTGAAGAACCACTCTAAGATGCTGCTCGTGCTCCTCCCGGCTGTAGGAATATATCAAAATATCATCAATGAAGACTATCACGAACAAATCCAAATAAGGCTTGAACACTCGGTTCATCAAATCCATAAAAGCTACTGGGGCATTTGTCAACCCGAGTGACATAACCAAGAACTCATAATGCCGTACCGAGTGCGAAAAGTTGTCTTAGGGACATCGGATGCCCTAATCCTCAGCTGATGGTAGCCAGATCTCAAGTCAATCTTTGAAAATATATTAGCACCCTGAAACTGATCAAACAAATCATCAATCCTCGGCAATGGATACTTATTCTTGATCGTAACCTTGTTCAACTGCCGGTAATCAATACATATTCTCATCGACCCATACTTCTTCTTAACAAACAACACCGGCGCACCCCAAGGCGAAACACTGGGTCTAATGAAACCTTTCTCAAGCAAGTCTTGCAACTGTTCCTTCAACTCTTTCAACTCAAGCGGGGCAATACGATATGGCAGGATAGAAATGGGTTGAGTGCCCGGAGCCAAATCAATGCAAAAGTCAATATCCCTGTCGAGTGGCATACCCAGCAGGTCTGAAGGGAATACCTCAGGGAACTCACGAACAACGAGCACATAATCAATAGATAAAACCTCAGCACTGGAATTTCGATCATACGCCGAGCCTTCACATACGAGATAACACAATGGGTAGAATGACCAAGAGTCCCTGTCCACTTTAAACGAGGCATACCCGGTAAAGCTAAGGTCACAATCTTGGCATGACAATCCAATATAGCGTAGTAAGGTGATAACTAATCTATACCCAATATAACATCAAAATCAACCATGTCTAGAAGCAACAAATCTACACGAGTCTCAAGACCCTCAATCACCACAATACAAGAATGATGGACTCGATCTACCATAATAGATTTACCCACCAGTGTAGATATATATACAGGAACACTCAATGAATCACTAGGCATGATCAGATATGGTGCAAAATAAGATGACATGTACGAGTATGTAGACCCTAGATCAAATAACACTGAATCATCTCTATCACAAACCAGAACCGTACCTATAATAACTACATCTGAAGCCTCAGCCTTGGGCCTGGCTGGAAGAGCATAACATCAGGGCTGGGCCCTACCACCCTGAACTACATCTCTGGGATGGCCTGCAGCTGACTGGCCTCCACCTCTAGCGGCCTGAGCTCCACCTCTAGCACCTCTACCTCCACCTCTAGCACCTTTACCCCCACCTCTAGCTGGCTGGGCGGTCTGTGGAACATTTGGTGCCTGAACTATAGCGCGGGAACCTTGCTGCTGCGACTGAGTACCCTCTAACCTCGGACAAGTCCTCCTGATATGACCATACTTACCACACTCAAAACCTTCACATGAGTTTTGTGGCTAAGGAAACTAAGAATGACCTTGGCGACCCGAATGACCACCCAAAAACTCTAGAGCGGCGGTGCACTGATAGGAGCTGGTGGTGCACTGTAGGACTGCTGATCAGAATACTGCATCCGCGAACCACGGCTACCTAAAGCACCATGAGAAACTTGAAGAGCTGACTAAAAGAGCGTAGGAGGATGGCCTCTCCCATATGAATCTCTGCCTCCAGACGAGGCATCACTAAATCTACCCAAATGACGGGGCCTCTTATCCGACCCATGACCACCTCCCTGCGATAGAACCATCTCCACTCTCCTGGACACGTTGGCCACCTCCTGAATAGTAATCTCACTCCCAGCCTCCCTAGCCATCCGAAGACGAATCGGCTGAATAAGACCATCAATAAACCTCCTCACCCTTTCTCTCTCGGTAGGATGGATGACAAGGGCATGGCGAGCCATGTTGATGAATCTGGTCTCACACTGGGTAATCGTCGTGGAACCCTGCTGGAGACGCTCAAACTGCCTCCAGTAGGCCTATCTATGAGTAATGGGGAGAAACTTCTCCAGAAATAACACTGTAAACTGCTCTCATGTCAAAGATGGCGATCCGGTTGGCCTAGCCAAGAGATAATCTCTCCACCAAGTCTTGGCAGATCCTGACAAGTGAAATGTAGCAAAATCGACCCCATTGGTCTCAACAATACCTATGTTCCTAAGAGCCTCGTGGTAGCTGTCTAGATAATCCTGGGGATTCTCAGTAGATGCACCGCTGAAAGTACAAGTGAAGGAGCTTGGTGAACCTATCCAGCCTCCACAAAGCATCGGTAGACATAGCTGCTCCATTGCCGGTCTGAGCTACCACACCCAGCTGAACTACTCCAACTAGCTGAACCGCTGGAGTCTGAATCTAGGGAGCTACCTGCTTCGGAGTGGGGGTAGCAGGAGTCTGGGCCCCTCTTCCAGCATGGGAGACGACTAGTGCCACAGGAAGCAAGCCTGCTCGGATGACACTCTCCATGAGACCCACTAATCGGACCAGAGCATCCTGAAGAACTGGGGTAGCAATAAACCCCTCTAGGACCTGAGTTGGGCTCACCGGAACTGCTGGCCAGAACCTCCTCATCAAAATCAACCTGAGGCTCTGTCACTGCTGCTGCTGCTCGGGGTTGAGCTCTGCCCCTACCTCGGCCTCTAGTATGGCCGCGGCCTCGCCTTCTGCCCCTCGTGGGAGCTGCTGCTGGGGGTTCGGGTTGTTGAGCGGTAGATGAGGAAGAATGTGTTCTCGCCATTTGCGAAAGAACATAGTAGAAATTCAATTAGCATTGAGAAACAAAACCGCACGATAAGAAAGAACAAATGTGAAGTTTTCCTAACTCTATAGCCTCTGGGAGATAAATACAGACGTCTCCGTACCGATCCCTCAAACTCTACTGAGCTTGTCCGTGAATTGTGAGACCTATGTAACCTAGAGCAACCCGATCCCTTATCATTTAATATTGTTGCGGCATGCAACCCGATCCACATATATATAACTATTGCGGCGTGCAACCCGATACAATATAATATCTGTTGCGGCGTGCAACCCGATCCAATATAATATCTGTTGTGGCGTGCAACCCGATCCAATATAATATCTAATATATGTTGTGGCATGCAACCCGATCCATAAATATATATAATAATGTTGCGGCGTGCAACCCGTCCCAAATTTACAGTCAACAGTTATCATAATAATAGTCCCAGCAAGGGGTCAACAATAAACTATACTATCCCAGCAAGGGAATTCAACATTACAAGTATATGCATCCCGACAAGGGAGAATCAGCTATAAAAAATCTTAACTCAACTCCTACTCATCTCAATTATCACCATTTCTCAATCGTAAGTATCTTCCACGAAAATAAACTTAAGTCTTTACTCATTATCAAGAATTCACCCACTATTGCATTCGTAGTATCATTTAAGAACACAACAAGTATCAATTTAGGACTCACGGTCATGCTTGACACCAACATATAGATACTCGTCACCATGCATGTACGTCGTACTCAATAAGAAGCAATTAGCAAATAGGACTCAACCCCTAATCCCTCAAGCTAAGGTTAGACCGAACACTTATCTCGATGCCTCGAACACAACACAAGTTTCAATTATAGCTTTATCCCTTGATTCCACCGCCAATTCGCTCGTATCTAGCCACAAATTACTTAATTACATCAATAAATGCTAAATGAATCAATTTAAATGCATAAAAATTAGTTTTCCAAAGTTTTATCCAAAAAAGTCAAAATCACCCCTGGGCCTACGTGGTCAAAACCCGAGGTTTGAACCAAAACCCGATTACCCATTCCCCCACAAACTCAAATATATAATTTGTTTTGAAATCGGACCTCAAATCGAGGTCCAAATCCCCAATTTTTGAAAAACCTAGGTTCTAGCCAAAACACCCAATTTCCCCCATGAAAATCATTGATTTAAAGTTGAAATCATGTTAAAAGATGTTAATAATTGAAAAACTAGTTAAAGATGACTTACAATTGATTTGGAGAAGAAAGGTTGTTTGAAAATCGCCTCTTATGTTTTTTTGGGTTTTGATAAATGAAAAATAACTGAAAATCTCGTCTATTTATACCCCTCTCAGACCCCCTGTGCAGACCGCACAAAATGGACTGCGGCTGCACAGGCCTTCCTGGGGTATTGCGGTCCAGTGCCCTGTGCGGACCGCACGAAATGGACTGCGGCCGCACAGGCCTCCACCGCGCACCATACAAAGCCGACCGCGGACTGCACTGGCCCCCTTCCACGGTCGCACACGTTTTTGGGCGGACCGCACTGACGAGTTTAGAGACCTGCAACTTCTCTGAACCTGCCACAACTGTGTTTTTAGGACAAGGCATCCCGGAACCTACCCGAAACTCATCCGAGCCCTCGGTGTTCCAAACCAAGCGCATACAAAACCTCAAAAACATCCTACGGACTTATTCGTATAATCAAATTATCAAAATAACATCATAAACATCAAATTAAATCTCGAGATCAATGAAATTTTCTCAAAACTTCTTTAAACATCAACTTTGCGATTTAAGTCTGAATCACGTCATATGACATCAGTTTTTTACCAAATTCCACAAAAATGTCTTAAATCATATATAAGACCTGTACCGGGCGCCAAAACCAAAATACGGATCCGATACCATCATGTTCTAAGCAAATTTAATTATAATTTTTCTTAAACAATTTCAGAAAATAATTTCCATTAAAAATTCATTTCTCGGGCTTGGGACATCGAAATTTGATTCCGGGTATACGCCCAAGTCTCATATTTTCATACGGACCCTCCAGGACCGTCAAATCACGGGTCTGGGTCCGTTTACCCAAAATGTTGACCAAAGTCAAATTTATTCATTTTATAGTCAAAACTTATCATTTTTCATAGATTTTCATATTTAATCTTTCCGGCTATGCGCCGGGACTGCACACTCAAATCAAGGTGGTGCCAAGGGAGGTTTTTAAGGCCTCGAAAATACAAAATTTAATTTAAAGCAAGTGATGACCTTTTGGGTCATCACATGTAGTATGAGTACAATCAACTCAGTAGTTACAAAAATAACTAAGGAACTGAGCAGTAGTGACGAGCAAAGTAAAATAGTCCAATTATTTATTTTCACAATTTAAAATAACAGGAATGAACAGGTAAATTCCATAACTCAATAAATGCCACAAAGAAAATTAACAGATAAATGCAGCAACAACAAAAGTAAATGCAACCTCACAGCAATGTCACTACATCACTTAGTACTCGCACTCAGCACTCAACACTCAACACTCAATACACTCAACACGCTATGCTCACTAGGGGTGTGTACAGACTCCGGAGGGGCTCCCAAAGCCCAATCGCTAAGCACAAACAACTCACGTGCTACCATATCAATACCTGGATCCGCATAGTCAACTCTCATGCTACGCGAACAACTCATGTGCTATGCTATAAATACCTCGAGCCGTACGGTCAGTTCACGCTCTATGTGGATAACTCACGCGCTATGATATTAATTTACCTCACTAGCCTCACCATCATCAACAAATAAGGGAACACAACCCACATCAAGTATCTATCACGACCCGGATTACCCACCCTCGGGAGTCGTGATGGCACCTACTAATGTGAGCTAGGCAAGCCAAACCTTTAATCTAAATACTTCATTAACCAATTATTTCTTTTTAACAAATATAAGGTGGTAACGTGATAACAACGAAAATTCAAATTTAAGCGGAAGAAAACAAATAAATATCTGAAATCTATATCCATTATAACTGCTTGAGCCTTAGTCACCCAAATTTTGGTATCACAATACCACAGATGGTCTAAGACTACTAAATACAAGGTTTGAAGTAAAAGACACACTGTTTCTGAAGCAAAAGATGAAACAGGAAATAAAAGATAGAGGAGACGCTAGGGCTTGCGGATGCCTGCAGGTCTACCTCGGATCTCCGCATGAACTGAAGGTAGCCTCCAACTACAGTCCAAGAGCTGCTCCGGGATCTGCACATAGTGCAGAGTGTAGTATCAGCACAACCGACCCCGTGTGCTAGTAAGTGCCTAACCTAACTTCGGCGAAGTAGTGACGAGGCTAGGACCATACTACCAAATAAACCTGTGCAGTTATATAATATACAGCGAAAAGTAAAGCAGGAATAAATAAATAAAGATGGGAGGGGGAAACATGCTTCGGAGAATAACAGGTAAAAACAGAATATCAAGAGAATTATAAAGGGATCCAAAATCCAACCACTAACAAGAATAAGGAAAAACAAAGGCAAATTTCACTTTCTTTTCACATCTTGTTGCAGGCGTGCAACCCGATCCCATTTCCTGTATCTCGTGGCAGGCGTGCCACCCGTTCCCATTTCATGTATCTCATGGCAGGCGTGCCACCCGCTCCATTTCATTTATCTCGAGGTAGGCATACCACTCGCTCCCATTTCATTTATCTTGTGGTAGGCGTACCACCCGCTCCCATTTTATTATATCTTGTGGTAGGCGTACCACCCGCTCCTATTTTATTATATCCTTTGGCAGGCGTACCACCTGCTCGCATTTCATTATATCTTGTGGTAGGCACACCACCCGCTCCCATTTCATTGTATCTTGTGGTAGGCGTACCACCCACTCTTATTTACAAGCCAACAATAATCACAAGGAATCCCGGCAAGGGAACAAGAGCAATATAACAACTTCTCGGCAAGGGAACAATGATATTTCAACAACATCCCGGCAAGAGAACAATAATATCAAAACAAACGTCCCGGCAAGGGATCACTAATATCAAACAAACATCCCGACAAGGGAACAGTGGTGATAATAACATATGAAGCGTAATAAACCACAACGGAGTCATAACAATTATAATACACGACTCACGAGCATGCTTGACACCAATGTCTAGATACTCGTCACCATGCCTATACGTCGTACTCCACAATTAACATGTATCAAATAAGACACAACTCCTAATCCCTCAAGCTAAGGTTAGATAAACACTTACCTCGATGCCACAAACACAATTCACGATTCAACTATAGTTTTACCCCTTGATTCCACCACCAATTCGCTCGTATCTAGTCACAAGTTACTTAATTACATCAATAAACGCTAAATGAATCAACTCCAATGCATGAAAATGAGTTTTCTAAAGTTTTACCCAAAAAGTCAAAAATCACCCCGGGCCCACATGGTCAAAACCCGAGGTTCGAACTAAAACCTGATTACCCATTCCCCTACGAACCCAAATATATGATTTGTTTTAAAATCTGACCTCAAATCGAGGTCCAAATCTCCAATTTTTTAAAAAACTAGGTTCTATCCAAAACACCCAATTTCCCCCATGAAAATCATTGATTTTGAGTTGAAATCATTTGAAAAGATGTTAATAATTGAAAAAAACGAGTTAGAAATCACTTACCAATGTTTTGGAGAAGAAAGGTTGTTTGAAAACTCGCCTCTTATATTTTTGGGGTTTTGAAAAATGAAAAATATTTGAAAATCCCGTCTTAATATACCCCTCTCAGACCCCCTGTGCGGACCGCACGAAATCAACTGCGGTCGCACAACCCTTCCTATGTACTACAATAACATATTTTAGTATTTTGGCCATAACTTTCTCTACATATGTCCAAATTGTGATTTCTTTAACTTTATAGAAACTAGACACGAAGGGAGACAACTTTTGTTTTTGCATTATCTCAAAATTCCTTCTAGATCAAAATATATAAGCTTCCGAATTCGGACCAGTAAAAGTTTCTTCAACGCGGACCGCACAAAATCCAGGTGGCCACAAAGCCTCCACCGCGGTCCGCACAAAATCCAGTGCGGCCGCACAGGCCCCTCCATGGCAACATTCTACTTTGTGCGGACCGCACTGGTTTGTTCAGAGGCCTTCCACTTCTTTGAACTTGCAACAACTATGTTTTTAAGTCTAAGACATCCCGCAACCTACCCGAAACTCACCTGAGCCCTCAGAACTCCAAACCAAGTGTGCATACTAACTCAAAAATATCATATGGACCTACTCGTGCGATTACATAATCAAAATAACATGTAAAATCATGAATTAAACCTCAAAACTCAACATTTTCATCAAGAACTCTCAAGGTTCATAACTCTTCAATCGGAAGTCAAACTCACGTCAAATAAACTCCGTTTTCACCAAATTTCACAGTTATCTTTCAAATACTAAAACAAGTTTGTACCGGGCTCCGGAACCAAATACGGGCCCGATAACAATGGTTTCAAATATTAATTCTTTTTTTTATTTCTTAGATAATTCAGTAAACAATTTCTTTCAAAAATTGATTTCTAAGGCTTGGGACCTCAAAATTCCTTTCCAGGCATACGCCCAAGTCCCATATTTTACTACAGACCTCCCGAGATCATCGAAACACGAATCCGGGTCCGTTTGCTCAAAACGTTGACCAAAGTCAACCATAATCAAATTTTTAACTTAAAAGATTTCTATTTCTCATATTTTCACATAGAAGGCTTTCCAGATATAGATCTGGACCACGCACGTAAATCAAGGTGGGGTAGAAAGGAAGTTTTAGGCCACAAAATATTGAATTCACTCCAACACAAGTGATGACCTTTTGGGTCATCACAGTATCACAACATATTAGCAAATAATAGAGGCTGAGGTAAACATATACAATAATTTTTATGATTGAGTACAAATAATGTGAGCATGAATAAAGCCTAAGCATGATCTCTAACATGAAAGTAGACAAGTTCAACAACAAGTAACTATGTAAACACAGATGATGGCCATGAGGCCTCACGAGATGGACCAAGTCTCTATCCCTCGAGGTATACACCCACACGCCCATCACCTAGCGTGGGTATCACCTCCAAACAGTCACACAATATCAAATTCTCCGGGTTTATACCCTCAAAGGCAGAGTTAAAACTGTTACTTACCTCAACAACGTAAAATCCTACTCCGGAATGCCCTCATCTCTGAACTCGATCTCAAAAAGCTCCAAATCTAACAATAATCAGATTAAAACCATCACCACGTGCTAAAGAATCAAATTCCACAATAAAACTACATAAATATGCCAGAAATCCGAAATCGGCCAAAATTCGGCCCCTGGCCCACATCTCGAATTCAGTCAAAAATTGTAGAATAATAAACCTCGTCTTCTCCCGAGTCTAACCATATAAAATTTATCAAAATTGGAGTCTGTTTGGTCCCTCAAATCCTCATTTAAAACTCTTCAAAACTCAAACTCAAACTCCCTCAATTTCACTTTGAAATCATCAATCAAATCCCTAGAAACAAATATGGATTCAAGAAATATAATGAAAACCAAGTAGAGAACACTTACCCCAATTCCTATGGTGAGAATCGCCCCCGAAATCGCCCAAATCCGAGCTCCCCAACTCAAAATATGACCGAATAAACAAACCCTTGTTTTATATATTTTTCTGCCAGCTATTTTACCTCGTTTCTTATGCCAAATGATCCCGAAACTCATTTTTTATACCTCCAATGGATTCCTTGTGAAATTCTAGTCAATTTAGGCTTTTGAATCACTCAATTTGACCTTATAATGAATGAGATATGTTAGTTTCAATATTTGCAAATAGTACAGATTTTTAAATACGCCGTCAGTGGCAATTTCGAAATTACTCTGACAAATCTGACAACCTAATTCTTAGTAAAATGACCATCAAATCCTCATACGATGTCCAAACTCGACGATTCTTTTTACTACGGGCCCGTAATTACGATACAGATCTAATGCTTCAATCAAAAAAGAAATTGGAGCTCATTTGTTCAATATGATATCATTTATGCTTGACCAAACGGCGTCGAAACATAAGAAAAACGAGCTCAACACAACCCAAACTTATCCGAAACTCACCCGAGGCCCACGGACCTCAACCAATAATTCCAACAAGTCATATATCACTACTCGAACTTAGTCGAACCTTCGTAACACCCAAAACAACGCCATAATACCAAATCAACCTCGAATTCAAGCCTAAGAATTTTTAAACTTCCAACTTTCGCCAATTCAAGCCTAATTCTACCACGGACCCCCAAATTATATTCCGGACACATTCCTAGGTCTAAAATCACCCAACAAAGCTAATCGAGTCATAAAAATCCAAATCCGAATTCATTTATTCATAAATCAACTTCCGATTTACTTTTCTAACGTAGCTTTCTAACTAAGAGACTAAGTATTCATTTCACTCCAAAACTACTCCGAACCTAAACCTAACAACTCGATACAACTCAACACAGCTAAACAATACATAAAGAAGCATAGATGGGGGAAATGAGGCTATAACTCTCAAAATGATAGGCCGGGTCGTTACATCCTCCCCCTCTTAAACAAATGTTCGTCCTCGAACGAGTCTAAAAACATACCTAGAGTCTCAAGTAGGTGAATCCTTCATCAATACCTTCTCGTCACATTCAAATCATATGAACTCATCTCGCGGTCACATCATACTCATCACGTATCCATCTAGCCACTACTTTCACTAATAGGGACACTACCAAACATATAAGTCCACAAGCACGCGCTCACACAATCAACACCTCAGTGATCAAACTACAGTCAAAACCTGGCCTCAAGTCCTCCAGACTGGCCCAATATCAACACATAGAAATCACATCTCACACCTCATCTAGAAAATCACAATCTGTCGATGCACAAATGATATTGAGCGCTCATGTGCGCTTATGAATGTGTGGAAGGAATTCAAAGAGTTACACTTCAAGATGAATCAATACAACACGATAAGAATTCAAGAAGGTGTAGTTTTCCTAAAGGTTTTGTAGCCTCTCAAAGATAAGTACAGACGTTTCTGTACCGATCCGGAAGACTCTACTAAACCCGCTCACGACTTGTGAGACTATGTAACCTAGGCTCTGATACCAACTTGTCACGACCCAAAATCTAACCATGGTCATGATGGCGCCTATCGTGTTACAAGGCAAGACTATTCCCAAAATATTACTACTTATTTAATTATAAGAATTTAATAAAAAAATTTCAATAATTTAATTCCTGATAAACTAAACTAACTCTAAATATAAATAATAGAAAATACAAAAATGAGTCCCAAACATCGGGGTGTCATTTAGTCATGAGCGTCTAAAACTATAAACTAAAATATATAAACTGTCTAACTGTCCAAAAAAGAAATGACAAGAGGAGTAACAAGGTCCTACGGATGCTAGCAGCTACCTTGCAGTCTCCAAAGATAGCCGGCCTGAACTCAACAATCGCCGCGTTCTAACTCACCTGGATTTGCACATAATGTGCAGGATGTAGTATGAGTACAACCACCTCAGTAGTAATAGAAATAACTAAGGAATTGAGTAGTATTGACGAGCTAAGTAAAACAATCCAATTATTTATTTTCACAATTTAAAAATAACAGGAATGAACAGGTAAATTCCATAACTTAGTAAATGGAACAATGAAAATTAATAGATAAATGCAGCAACATCAATACACTCAACACTCTACACTCAATACACTCAACACTCTACGCTCATTGGGGGTGTGTACAGACTCCGGAAGGGCTCCCAAAGCCCAAGCACTATGGTATAAATACCTGGACCTGCACGCACAACTCACACGCTACGCGGAAAACTCACGCGCTATGCGGATAACTCACGAGCTATGGTATTAATATCCTCACAACCAGACCCTCGGTCTTACTCAGTCATGTACCTCACTAGCCTCACCATCATCAACAAATAAGGGAACACGGCCCACATTAAGTATCACAACATATTAGCAAATAATAGAGGCTGAGGTAAACATATATAATAATTACTATGACTGAGTACAAATAATGTGAGCATTTAAAGCCTAAGCATGATCTTTAACATGAAGGTAGACAAGTTCAACAACAAATAACTACGTAAACATAGATGATGGCCATGAGGCCTCAGGGGATGGACCAAGTCTCCATCCTTCGAGGTATACACCCATACGCCCGTCACCTAGCGTGGGTATCACCTCCAAACAGTCACACGATATCAAATTCTCTAGGTTTATACCCTCAAAGCTAGAGTTAAAACAGTTACTTACCTCAACAACTTAAAATTCTACTCTGGGATGCCTTCGTCTCTGAACTCAGTCTCCAAAAGCTCCGAATCTAACCATAATCAGATTAATGCCATCATCTTGTGCTAAAGAATCGAATTCCACAATAAAAACTACATAAATATGCTAGAAATCCGAAATTGGCCAAAGTCTAGCCCCCAGGCCCACTTCTCAAATTCAATCAAAAATTGTAGAATAATAAACCTCGTCCTATCTCGAGTCTAACCATATAAAATTTATCAAAATCGGAGTCCGTTTGGTCCATCAAATCCTCACTTAAAACTCTCCAAAACTCAAACCCTAACTCCCTCAATTTCACTTTGAAATCATAAATCAAATCCCAAAAAACAAAGATGGCTTCATGAAATATAACAAAAACCGAGTAGAGAACACTTACCACAATCCCTTTGGTGAAAATCACCAAAATCCGAGCTCCCCGACTCAAAATATGACCGAATGAACAAATCCTTGTTTTATATATTTTCTGCCAGCTATTATGCCTCGTTTCTCATGCCAAACAATCCCGAAACTCGCTTTATATACCTCCAATGGATTCCTTGTAAACTTTTAGTCAAGTTAAGCTTTTGAATCACTCAATTTGACTTTATAATGAATGAGATATGTTAGTTTCAATATTTGCAAATAGTGCAGATTTTTAAATACGCCATCAGTGGCAATTTCGTAATTACTCTGAAAAAAAATATGGCAACCTAATTCATAGTAAAATGACCATAAAATCCTCATACGATGTCTAAATTTGACGATTCTTTTTGCTATGGGTCCGTAATTACGATACAGATCTAATGCTTCAATCAAAAAAGAAATCGGAGCTCATTTGTTCAATATGATATTATTTATGCTTGAAGAAACGGTGTCGGAACATAAGAAAAAATGAGCGCAACACAACCCTAACCTATCCGAAACTCACCCGACGCCCATGAGACCTCAACCAATAATTCCAGCAAGTCATATATCACTACTCGAACTTAGTTGAACATCCGTAACACCCAAAACAACATCAAAACACCAAATCAACCTCGAATTCAAGCCTAAAAATTTCGAAACTTTCAACTTTCACCAATTCAAGCCTAATTCTACCACGAACCCCCCAAATTATATTCCGGACACACTCCTAAGTCTAAAATCACCCAACGAAGCTAATCAAATCATAAAAATCCAAGTCCGAATTCATTTACTCATAAGTCAACTTCCGATTAACTTTTCTAACTTAGCTTTCTAACTAAGAGACTAAATGTTTATTTCACTCCAAAACTATTCCGAACCCAAACCTACCAACTCGATACAACTCAACACAACTGAACAATATATAAAGAAGCATAGATGGGGGAAATGGGACTATAACTCACAAAACGACAAGTCGGGTTGTTACAATTTCATTTGGACTAATAACTAAATTATTTGACTAATTAAATTCTATAATTTAATTATCAAATAGTAAAGTAATTAATACTTTAACAAAGATCAGAACACTCGTTAGTGTGCGACCCTATAAGTTCAATACTAAGCCGTTTGTAAATTAATTAGATCAATATACTAATCAAGGGTGGCGTCTAGCAACACTTCTTAACGACCTGATATAATGAAGTATGCAATTTACTCTTAAACCAGTAGAAGAATAATGTAGTAATTCCTTCTGTCCTTATAGCTCTGGATCACCCTAGGATATGGTTCAACTATCAAATCCTAATATGCGACCAACTATGTGTATGTTAAATATAATTGACCATTGAATGACATAAGAAACTCTTTTCTTTTTTTATTCAATTGCCCCGACAAGGTCTTAGTTTGGTCTTTTGTAATTCATGACAACATGGAGCTTAAACTCATTACCAAGAGTTGACAGATTCCTTCTTGATCAATCACTAATTCTACAAGCATTTAATCATACCCAACATCCTTTCAGGTGTCTGGTATCAAAGCACAATGAATAACTTGTCAATTACTATGACGATATCAGGTCAAAAGAAATTTTTACATCACATTCTTCAAGAGAATATCCTATTGACAGTTATGATAATTCTAACTATTAGGAATTATCCAATGAGTTGGTTCAATGATCATATCTCTATATGCATCATCTATCTATGTGATTTAGTTAATGAGATCAACTAATCTTTATCCAATAAAGACGATCACATAAATATTGATCTAACCGGATTACTAATGTCCAAATTAATAATCCTATGATCAAGAACAAATTTGGATTAAATTATAAGAAACTTCACTCTCATTATCATGATCTCCATCACAATGTCAAATCTCAAAATTTAATCAAGGACCTTATCACATTAATCAAACAATTAATAATAACTATGATAAGAATGCCATATATTTTTATATCAAATAACGTTCACAAAAATATGTTTAAATCATCAAATATGAGATTGGATCTAGGACATATCTACTATATCCATAATAGTGTAGTCCATGTGACTTGTGAGGGAAGGGTGATTGCAGTTCAGCCCACAAGAGTTTGCAGACACCACATTATATTTGTCGATAGATTATGTAACATAGTAGTGTTATGTACATGGATATCGTCGTTAATTATAATTATGTAAAATTGTTTTGCTTTATACTTAAATAAATGCTACTAGGTTATGAAATTTAGGACATGATAATTTACCGAGTTCGGGGTAGATAATTTATGCACATTAAATTTTTTATCCATAAATATAGGGTTTGAGCTACCATGTCGGCCATTGGGTAAGAGCATCTCCAACGCTACAACCATCCGAAGCAACAAAAACTCTCTCTAATGTAAACTCTCCAACATTTGCATCTTCATCTTCTATACCACCCAAACCACCTGATATCCACATTATTAAACCTCCACTAACCACCTCATCCATCATCTCAGATAACAATATGAATATTGACACAAATGATTTTGTATCAACTCCATCTTAATTTGTCCATAAACTATACCTCACTACACTAATTTCAAATAATATTACATCTTCATCGTCTACCCTAAATGATCCGCTAAACCTTCTTTTGGTGTTTACTGATGAAATAGAAGCACCCACAGACCCAAACATTTTCATCCCAGTATCTATTGAAGAAAAAATAGAATTTATAAACCATGGCAACATGCAGTTATTATAAAGTTGTATGGTCGAAAGATTAGGCATCAAGTACTTAGGCAAAAAATATATGCCTTATGGAAACCCACTGAAAATCTACCTCTTGTAGATTTGGGATCAGATTTTTTCCTTATTAAATTTCAAAAAGAGGAAAATAAGATTCATGCTTTTCAGGATGGACCTTGGTTTATATTAAATTATTTTCTTTTCGTTCGTCAATGGGAACTAAATATTATGGCTTCCGAAACAAAAATCACTTATTCTGCTATTTGGTTGCATTTACCTGAATTACCAACTAAATTTTATGATTTCCAGATACTTCAAAAACTGGGAAATAAAATTGGGAAATTATTAACTGTTGACACTTGTACCTCCTCAACAACAAGAAGAAGATACGCAAGATTATGTGTTGAAGTGCCGTTGAATCAACCATTACAGACACACATTTATATTGGAAATCATAAGCAAAATATCTTGTATGAAGGATTAAACTTGCTATGTATTAAGTGTGGTCAGATGGGGCATAATAAAAAAGTTTGTACTTGTCAAATCTAAGCAAGTAATCCTACTGATATCTCAACACTTAACCAAACTACCAATGCTAACCCTACTACTACTACCAGCACATTACTCACTGTTGAAGAATGAGAGACTGTTCAATTTCCCAATAAAGCAATCAGGAAAATGAACCACTACAAAGGAAATCAACTCCGAAAATGCCAGCTTCATTAGCTAATCCTACAAGACAATCAGGTATACATGTTGATGGTATAGACATGGTCACTACTCCTAACACTCTTCCTTTTACTAATTTATCTATTAATTATATTAACACTCCTATTAACCATAATATAAATTCTACAATATCACCAACACCTTCTTTTAATAATAATAAATTTGCTAAGCTATTTTCAAATGACTCCACTAGTGATAATTCCCTAACTAATCTACCAGGAAACAACATTTCAAACCCTATAATTTCCACTCAAGTACCACTAACTCACTCGGCCCAATTAGAAAATTATCAACCTCCAACACTTATCAAAACACATGCAAAAGGACACATTACCCCACCCCACATGCAAGACATACTACACTACTCAACTACACCTTACTCAACAACCCAAGAAACCTACTCCAATAAGCAAAAAACTATTTCGAATCTGCTTACCAATACACCATCAAGCTCTACAAACCCTACTATAACTCCCATGCAAATAGCTCATGATGATATTTCTACTTCCATTACTAAAACTCTATCTAATACACAACGTCCAAATCCATCAATCAAACCGCCCATATCTACCACTAAGATTGCTTCTTCTCTAGTTCATTGTTCAAATTCGGAACAAATTAATTCAATCAATCCTTCACCACTTCCTCTAAACTTAGAAGATGCTTTCACACAATGTCAATCACTTATGCAAACAACACAACAACCCAAACAGGCAGAACATTCATCGACTACAATACAATCAAACTCCGTACTCCCTTCCTCTCTCACATTTGATCATGGAGCCAAACACAATTATCTACACTGCTCAGACACTACAGGCACCACCACATCCAACATCTTGGCTCGAGACAGGACTTCAAAACCATGCTCTAACCTTCACAATGGAGGTCAACCACCAAGAGGTGACAATTCTAATCAACAATCTAAGGGATCTTACGCAAATAGTAGCGGAGGGAATGCAACTAGGGACAAATATATTTGCAAGATACCACTGGTCGATGATGCAAGCACCTTATCTTGCACAATATCACCCTCTACATATCCCAACACCATATTGGGATCCCACTCACCTTCACCCACATCTTCTTCAAATGCCATTCTATCCCACTCCAACTCTTGCCACACCTTGGATTCAACCATACATGGATCCACAACCACACATACCACTATTGGAACCACTAACACCTCCAAATCCAACTCTATCACCACTCCACCATCCCAATCCACTCGAATAAGACATGAATTTTCAGGCAGAACTCGAAGCAGCAGTCATTTACAATAGGGAAACACGTCCAATTCATACATGCTCGATGGAATCAAAGTATTTGTCCAGAAGGATAAATACTAAAGAAAAATATACATAAGGTGTCCTCCAAACCTAATGACAATATCCTTTCGACTAAGGCCCACAACAAATCCCGATGTGGGAAAGTATGCAATGCTTCTACTTCCTACATTACATCTACATCCAGGAGAAAGCAGAAGTAATATAAGGAACACAAGGTGCAGTCACATGCTCGATCCCATCAATAGCCATATGAATTTCATTATTTGGAATTGTAGAGGAGCTCAATCATCTAATTTTAGAAGAAACTTTAGTTCACTACTTGATTACAACCGGCCATCTTTGGTTGTTCTTTTAGAAACCCACTGTCAAAGCCACGAAACTTGAAGGAAGACTTCAATTTCACTGGTATGATTGAGGTAGCTGCTATAGGACAGTTTGGAGGAATCATCATCTTATGGCTTTCAAATGTTCTTAATGTTGAACTTGTGGCAACTAATGCACAAGAAATCCATTGTCACATTCAGGTGCACCCTTTTCCTTTTAAATTCTTATTTATTGCCATATATGCTAGTACTGATTTAGCAACTAGACATTCTTTATGGAAAAATATAATGTGTCTGTATGATAATTATAAAGGCCCTGTCACAACCCAAATTTTCCACACTCGGGAGTCGTGATGATGCCTACTAATGAAAGCTAGGCAACACAACTGTTTGAGCAAATTACCTTTTTTCTATTTTAATTCTTTAACAAGTGTGAAACAACAATTATAAACAACGGAAATTTAAAACAAGCGGAAGAAACAACTAACCCATTTAAATAGTTCCAACATGATTCTTAAACAAAATCTACCCAGAACTGGTGTCATGTTTCACATACAGTCTAGAATGGTACAAACAAGGTCTGAAAAATATATAATACACTGTTTCTGGAATATGTAAATGAAACAGGATGAAGGGATAAAGGGACACGCCAGGGCCTGCGGATGCCCGCAAGACTACCTCGGAATCTCCAACTGGACTGAAGGGAGCCACCCAAACTAAGGTCCGAATGTTGCTGCTCCGGGATCTGCACACAGTGCAGAGTGTAGTATCAGCACAACCGACCCCATGTGTTGGTAAGTTCCTAGCCTAACATCGGCGAAGTAGTGACGAAGCTAGGACCAGACTACCAAATAAATCTGTGCAGTTATATCATATAAAGCGGAAAATAAAACAGAAATATACAATTAAGGATGGGAGGGGGCATGCTGCGGGGAAATATCACTTATCAATAGTAACTCAGGAGAAGAGCATAAAGAACAATCTAAAATTTTTGGTAGAAGAATAAGGAAACTGTAACCAATCAATAACTACTTTTATTATTTATTGTTGCGGCGTGCAACAAGATCCAAATCATAAAAAAACACTGTTGCTGCATGCAACCCGATCCATATCATTTATCACTATTGTGGCGTGCAACCTGATCCAATTACAATATTGTTGCGGTGTGCAACCAAATCCAAATATAATATTGTTACGGCGTGCAACCCGATCCAAATATAATATTGTTGCGGTGTGCAACCCGATCCAAATATAATATTGTTGCAGCGTGCAACCCGATCCAAATATAATATTATTGCGGCGTGTAACCCGACCCCAATATACAATTCAACACCAATCACAAAAGGGTCCCGACAAGGGAACAATAAGGAAACAACACTATCCCGGCAAGGGAATTGACAATATAGGTAAATACGTCCCAGCAAGGGAGTTAGCTATAACCAAACTTGTTCCAACATTTAACTTCACAAAAGAAACCTTAACTAGCACCAATACTCAACTATAAGCAATTTCCACGAAATAATCATAATTGTTGCCCAACACAGAGAATCAACAACTTAGGCTTCTGTAGTACTTATTAAGAGCACAACGATTTCAATTTAAGGCTCATGGGCATGCATGCCACCAACGTATAGATACTCGTCACCATGCCTATACGTCGTACTCAACAAATAACACATAGTAAATAGGACACAACTCCTAATCCCTCAAGCTAAGGTTAGACCAAACACTTATCTCAAACTTCCACGGCCAACTCAAGCCTCAAACTGCGCTTTTCCTTTAGAATTCGCCTCCAAAAAACTAGTATCTAGTCCAAATTGATTTAACAACATCAACAAATGCTAAAGAATTCATACCGAATGCATAATTATAGGTTTTCTATCATTTTTCCCAAAAAGCCAAAAATCGACCCCGGGCCCGCTTGGTCAAAACATGAGGTTCGGACCAAAATCGGATCACCCATTCACCCACAAGCCCGAATATGTAATTAGTTTCGAAATCTGACCCCAAAACGAGTTCTAAATTCCAATTATTCAAAAAGCCCTAACTCTACCCAAGTTAGGCCTAGAAATCTAATGGGTATTAATGAAAATTGAAGAAAACGAGTTTAAAAATAGATACCTATGGTTTTATGGTGAAATCCCTCTTCAAAAATGGCCCAAGTTCGAGTTTAAGTGAAAGAGTTATGAAAATTTTGAAGAATCCCGTTGTTGCTACTGTTTTAAAAGACTGGGCAAAAATAGGCCATGCGATCGCGGCAAAGCCTATGCGATCGCATAGGTTTTCCCTCCCCTACCCATCACGTTCACATCACAACGGATGTGTTCGCATAGCGTTAAAACTACCCAGCCCCAGACCCATCTCCTATTTTATGCGTTCGCGACTAACCCGGTGCGTTCGCGTAGAGTAACTTTCCAAAGCTCCGTGTTCGCATGGTGCAAATTTGCTTCCTCCCAATTTGTGTTGTGTGTTCGCGTGGGTTACCACGCATTTGCATAGAGTAAATGCCTGGACACTAGAAGACCATAGACACACCAGATTTCGAAGTTGAAAAACACTCCGACGCCTATCTGAAACTCACCCGAGCCCTCAGGGCTCCAAACCAAACATGCACACCAACCTATAAACATCATATAGACTTACTCATATGATCAAATCGCCAAAATAACGTCAACAACTATGAATTTAGCATCAAAATCATGAAATCACTTAAGAACCTCAATTTTTCCAATTTTCTCAAATATGGTCCGATTCACGTCATTTCAAGTCCATTTCTTACCAAATTTCATAGACTCAACTTAAATCACATATAAGACCTGTACCGGGCTCCGAAACCAGAATACAGGCCCGATACAATAAAATTTTAAACACATTTCATTTCCAAAAACTCATAAATATAAATAATTTTCTTTAAAAATTTATTTCTCGGGCTTGGGACCTCGGAATTAGATTCCGAGCATACGCCCAAGTCCCATATTTTCCTACGGACCCTCAGGGATTGTCAAATCATGGGTACGGGTCTGTTTACCCAAAATATTGACCGAAATCAACCTAAATTCATTTTAAAGGCAAAATTCATCATTTTTCATAGATTTTTACATAATGGCTTTCTGGCTACGCGCCCGGACTATGCACACAAATCGAGGTGACACCGAAAGAGTTTTTAAGGCCTCAGAACATAGAATTTTATTTCTAAAACAAGTGATGACCTTTTGGGTCATCACATTCTCCACCTCTAAAACAACCGTTCGTCCTCGAACAGACATAAGAAGGAAGTACCTGAGTCAGGGAAAATATAGGGATAACGGCTCCGCATATTGGACTCGAACTCCCAGGTCGATGCCTTAGAAGGCTGACAACTCCACTGAACACGAACAGAAGGGAAACTCTTCGATATCAACTGACGAACCTGCCGGTCTAGAATAGCTACCGGCTCCTCCTCATAGGACAAGTCCTTGTCCAACTAGACAGTGCTGAAATCTAACACGTGGGATGGATTGCCGTGATACTTCCGAAGCATGGACATATGAAGCACTGGATGTACGGCTGATAAGCTCGGTGGAAACGCAAGTGTGTAAGCCACCTTTCCCACTCGATCAAGAATCTCAAACGAGCCAATGAACCTAGGGCTAAGATTTCCCTTCTTTCCAAATCTGATCACGCCCTTCATAGGTGATACCTGAAGCAATACCCGCTCACCGACCATGAATGCCAAATCACGAACCTTACATCGGCATAACTCTTTTGCCTGGACTGAGCTGTACGAGGCCTATCCTGTATGATCCTTACCTTGTCCAAGGCATCCTATACTAGATTTGTATCCAACAACCGAGCCTCTCCCGACTTAAACCATCCAACCGGCGATCGATACCGCCTACCATAGAAAGCCTCATAAGGAGCCATCTAGATACTCGACTGGTAGCTGTTGTTCTTGGAAAACTCTGCTAAAGGCAAAAACTGATCCCGCGAGCCTCCAAAGTCAATGACATAAGCTCGGAACATATCCTCCAAAATCTAAATGGACAACTCGGACTGCCCGTCCATCTGAGGATGAAACGCTGTTCTCAACTCAACCCGTGTGCCCAACTCTCGCTGAACTACACTCCAGCAATGTAAAGTAAACTGTGTACCTCGATCCGAAATGATAGACATGGGCACACCATGAAGACGAATAATCTCCCGGATATAGATCTTAGCTAACCTCTCAAAAGAATAGGAGACTGCCACAGGAATGAAATGTGCTGACTTGGTCAGCCTATCAACAATAACCTACACTACATCAAACTTCCTCTGAGTCTGTGGGAGTCCAACAACGAATTCCATAGTGATATGCTCCCACTTCCGCTTAGGAATCTCAATCTTCTGGAACAAACCACCGGGTCTTTGATGCTCGTACTTAACCTGCTGACAGTTCAAACACCGAGCTACATATGCAACGATATCCTTCTTCAATCTTCTCCACCAATAACGATAGACGGGATGCAATGATTCTTCTCCTCTAAAATCAACTCTCGAAGCCCATCCATATTTTGCACACAAACTCGACCCTGTAGCCTCAAAACTCCATCATCTCCTAAGGTAACCTGCTTGGCACCTCCGTGCTGCACCATGTCTCTAAGGACACAAAAATGAGGATCATCATACTACCAACCTCGGATACGCTCCAATAAAGAAGAACGAGCGACTGTGCAAGCTAACACCCGATTGGGCTCAGAAACATCCAACCTCATGAACTGATTAGCCAAAGCCTGAACATCCAAAGCAAGCGGTCTCTCACCGACCAGAATATAAGCAAGACTGACCGTACTGGCTGACTTCCTACACAAAGCATCGTCCACTAGATTGGCCTTCTCTAGATGATATAAGTTGGTGATATCATAGTCTTTCAACAGATCCAACCACCTTCTCTGCCTCAAATTTAGCTCCTTCTGCTTGAACAAGTACTGCAGACTCTTGTGAGCCGTGAACACCTCACATGCCACGTTATACAGATAATGCCTCCAAATCTTCAACGCATGAACAATGGCTGCTAACTCCAAATCATAAACCAGATAGTTCTTCTCATGAATCTTCAAATTCTGCGAAGCATAGGCAATGGCCTTGCCATCCTGCATCAACACCGCACCAAGTCCAATACGAAAGGCATCATAATAAACTGTATATGGCCCTGAACCTGTGGTAAAAACCAACACTAGTGCCGTAGTCAAAGCTGTCTTGAGCTTCTGAAAACTCACCTCACACTCGTCCGACCACCTGAACTGGGCACCCTTCTAGGTCAACTTGGTCATCGGGGCTGCAATAGTCAAAAAGCCCTCCACAAACCGACGATATAGCCTGCCAAACCTAAGAAACTCCGAATCTCTGTAGCTAATGCGGGTTTAGGCTAGTTCTCGACTGCCTCTATCTTCTTTGGATCAACCTAAATACCTCTGCTGATACAACATGACCCAGGAATGCAACTGAACTCAACCAGAACTCATGCTTCGAAAACTTAGCATACAACTTACTATCTCTCAAAGCCTGAAGAACCACTCTAAGATGCTGCTCATGCTCCTCCCGGCAACGCGAATAGATCAAAATATCATCAATGAAGACTATCACGAATGAATCCATGTAAGTCCTGAACACTTGGTTCATCAAATCCATAAAGGTTGCTGGGCATTTGTCAACCTGAATGACATCACTAAGAACTCATAATGTCCGTACCGAGTGCGGAAAGTTGTCTTAGTGACATCGAATGCCCTAATCCTCAACTGATGGTATCTAGATCTCAAGTCAATCTTCGAGAATACCTTGGCACCCTGAAGCTGATCAAACAAATCATCAATCCTCGGCAATGGATACTTATTCTTGATTGTAACTTTGTTCAACTATCGGTAATTAATACACATTCTCATCGATCCGTCCTTCTTTTTAACAAACAACACTGGTGCACCCCAAGGAGAGACACTAGGTCTAATGAAGCCTTTCTCAAGAAAGTCTTGAAACTGCTCCTTCAATTCTTTCAACTCAGGCGGGGCCATATGATACAGCAGAATAGAATTGGGTTAAGTTCCCGGAGCCAAATCAATACAGAAGTTAATATCCCTGTCGGGTGGCATACCCGGCAGGTCCGAAGGAAATTCCTCAGGAAACTCACGAATAACAGGCACAAAACCAATAGAAGGAAACTCGACATTAGGATCATGAACATATGCCAAATAGGCCAAACATCCCTTCTCGACCATATGCCGAGCCTTCATATATGAGATAACACTACGGGTAGAATGACCAGGAGTCCCTCTCCATTCTAAAAGAGGTAAACCCATCAAGGCTAAGGTCACAGTCTTGGCATGACAATCTAAGCTAGCATGGTAAGGTGATAACCAGTCCATCCATTATATGACATCAAAATCAACCATGTCCAAAAGTAACAAATCTACACGAGTCTCAAGACCCCCAATTGCAACTATACACGAACGATAGACTCGATCTACCACAATAGAATTACCCACCGGGGTAGACACATATACAGGAGCACTTAAAGAATCACTAGGCATGACCAGATATGATGAAAAATAAGATGACACATAGGAGTATGTAGACCCTAGATCAAATCAAACTGAAGCATCTCTACTACAAACCATAACAATACCTATGATAACTGCATCAGAAGATTCAACCTCAGGCCTGGACGGTATAGCATAACATCAGGGCTAGGCCCCACTACCCTGAACTACATCTCTGGGATGGCCTGCTGCTAGCTGGCCTCCACCTCTAGCGGCCTGACCTCTACCTCTAATACCTCTCATTCCTTCTCTAGCACCTCTACCTCCAACTTTAGCGCCTCTACCTCCACCTCTAGCTTGTTGTGGAACACTCGGTGCCTGAACTATAGCATGGGAACCCTGCTGCTACGATTGAATACCCACTAATCTCGGACAAGCCCTCCAGATATGACCATACTCACGACACTCAAAGCATCCACCTGAGAGTTGCGGCTGAGGAAACTAAGACTGACCCTAGCGACCTGAATGACCACCCCAAAAACTCTGGAGCGGTGGTGCACTGATAGGAGCTGGTGGTGCACTATAGGGCTGCTGATCAGAATACTGCATATGAGAACCACGTCCACCTGAAGCACCGTGAGAAACCTGAAGGGCTGATTGAAAAGGCCTAGGAGGATGGCCTCTACCATACAAATCCCTGCCTCCAGATGAGGCACCACTGAATCTACCTGAATGACGAGGCCTCTTGTCAGACCCCTGACCACCCCCTACGACAGAACCATCTCAACTCTCTTGGCCACATTGGCCGCCTCGTGAAAAGAAATCTCACTCCCCATCTCCTTAGCAATCTAAAGTCGAATAGGCTGAATGAGTCCCTCAATGAACCTCCTCACCCCCTCTCTCTCGGTGGGGAGTATGATAAGAGCATAACGGGCCAAGTCGATGAATCCGGTCTCATACTGAGTGACAGTTATAGAACCCTGCTAGAGATGCTCAAACTGCCTCCGATAGATCTCTGTCTGAGTGATAGGGAGAAACTTCTCCAAAAATAGTTGAGTAAACTGCTCCCAAGTCAAGGCTGGTGATCCGACTCGTTTAACCAAACAATATTTGGCAGATCCAGACAAGCGGAATATAGCAAAGTTGACCCCATTGGTCTCCAATATCCCCATGTTCTTGAGAACCTCATGACAGTTGTCTAGATAATCCTGGGATCCTCAGAAGATGAACCACTGAATGTAGTAGTGAAGAGCTTGGTGAACCTGTCCGACCTCCACAAAGCATCGGCAGACATAGCTGCTCTATCACCGGTCTGAGCTACCACACCCGGCTGAACTGCTCCAACTAGCTGAGATAGAGTCTGAAACTGGGGAGCCATCTGCTCTGGAGTGCGAGTAGCAGGAGTCTAGGCTCCTCCTCCAGCCTGAGAGACGGCTGGTGCTACAGGAAGCAAGCTTGTCCGGGTGACACTCTCCATAAGGCCCACTAGACTGACCAGAGTATCCTGGAGTACTGGGGTAGCAACAAACCCTTCTAGGACCTGAGTTGGGCCCACTAGAACTGTCTGGGCCGGAATCTCATCATCAAAGTCAACCTGAGGCTGCGCCGCTGGTGCTGCTGCTCTAGGCTGAGCTCTGCCCCTACCTCGGCCTCTAGCACGACCTCGGCCTCGCCCTTTGTTCCTTATGGGAGCTACTACTGGGGGCTCAGGCAGCTGATCGATGGATGAGGAAGTGCGTGTTCTCACCATCTGCGAAAGAACAAAGTAGAAATTCAATTAACATTGAGAAACCAAACACGATAGGAAAGAATAGATGTGAAGTTTTTCCTAACTTTGTAGCCCCTGGGGATAAATACAGACATCTCCGTACCTATCCTTCAGACTCTACTAAGCTTGTCTGTGAATTGTGAGACCCATGTAACCTAGAGCTCTGATACCAACTTCTCACGACCCAGATTTTCCACCCTAGAGAGTCTTGATGGCGCCAACTAATGAAAGCTAGGCAAGCCAACTGTTTGAGCAAATTACCTTTTCTCCCATTTTAATTCTTTAACAAGTGTGAAACAACAGTTATAAATAACGAAAATTTAAAATAAGCGGAAGAAACAACTAACCCATTTAAATAGTTCCAACATGATTCTTAAATAAAATCTACCCAAAACTGGTGTCACGCTTAACAGACTGTCTAGAATTACTACAAACAAGGTCTAAAAAATAAATAATACACTATTTTCTGGAATATGTAAATGAAACAGGATGAAGGGATAGATGGAGACGCCAGGGCCTGCGGACGCCTGCAGGACTACCTCGGAATCTCCAGCTAGACTGAAGGCAGCCACCCAAGCTAAGGTCCGAATGTTGCTGCTCCGGGATCCGCACACAGTGAAGAGTGTAGTATCAACACAACCGACCCTATATGCTGGTAAGTGCCTAGCCTAACCTCGACAAAGTAGTGACGAGACTAGGACCAGACTACCAAATAAACCTGTGCAGTTAAATCATATACAGCGGAAAATAAAATAGAAATATACAATTAAGGATGGGAGGGGGCATGTTGCGGGGAAATATCACTTATCAACAGTAACTCAGGAGAAGAGCATAAACAACAATCTAAAATTTGCCGCAGAATAATAAGGAAACTGTAACCAATCAATAACCACTTTTATCATTTATTATTGCGGCGCGCAATCCGATCCAAATCATAAAAAAATACTGTTGCAGCGTGCAACCCGATCCATATCATTTATCACTGTTGGGGCGTGGAAACCGATCAAATTATAATATTGTTGCGGCGTGCAACCCGATTCAAATATAATATTGTTGCGGCGTGTAACCCGATCCAAATATAATATTGTTTCGGCGTGCAACCTGATCCAAATATAATATTGTTGCGGCGTGCAACCCGATCCCAATATACAATTCAACCCCAATCACAAAAGAGTCCCGACAAGGGAACAATAAGGAAACAACACTATCCTGGCAAGGGAATCGATAATATAGGTAAATAAATCCCGGCAAGGGAGTCAGCTATAACCGAACTTGTTCCAACATTTAACTTCACAAAATAAAGCTCAACTAGAACCAATACTCAATCATAAGTAATTTCCACGAAATAATCATAATTCTTGCCCAACATAGAGAATCAACAACTTAAGCTTCCGTAGTACTTATTAAGAACACAACGATTTCAATTTAAGACTCACGGGCATGCATGACACCAATGTAGATACTCGTCACCATTCCTATACGTCGTACTCAATAAACACACATAGCAAATAGGACAACTCCTAATCCCTTAAGCTAAAGTTAGACCAAACACTTACCTCAAACTTCAACACCGCTTTTCCTTTAGAATTTGCCTCCAAACAACTCCTATCTAGTCCAAATTGATTTAACAATATCAATAAATACTAAAGAATTCATACCCAGTGCTTAATTATAGGTTTTCTATCTTTTTCCCAAAATTCAAAAATCGATTTTGGACCTGCTTGGTCAAAACAAGACGTTCGGACCAAAATCCGATCACCCATTCACCCACGATCCCGAATATGTAATTAGTTTTGGAATCCGACCCCAAAACGAGGTCCAAATTCCAATTATTCAAAAAGCCCTAACTCTACCCAAATTTTTAATTTTCTACCCTTAAGAAAATGATTTAGGCCTAGAAATCTAATGGGTGTTAATGAAAATTGAAGAAAACGAGTTTAAGAATACATACCTATGGTTTTGTGGTAAAATCCCTCTTGAAAAGTCGCCCAAGTTCGAGTTTAAGTGAAAGAGTTATGAAAATTTTGAAGAATCTCGTTCTTGCTACTGTTTTAAAAGACTGGGCAAAAATAGGTTATGCGAGCGTGACAAAGCCTATGTGATCGCATAGGTTTCCCCTCCCCCGCCCTTCGCGTTGGCATCACAAGGGATGCGTTCGCATAGAGTTAAAACTACCCAGACCCATCTCCTATTCTATACGTTTGTGACTGACCCGGTGCGTTCGCATAGAGTAACTTTCCAAAGCTCCGCGTTCGCACCCAGGTCTATGCGTTCGCATAGTACAAACCTGCTCCCTCCCAATTTGTGTTGTGCGTTCGCGTAGGTTACCATGCGTTCTCATAGAGTAAAAGCCTGGACACCAGAAGACAGCAGATACACCAGATTTCTAAATCCAAAAACACTCCGATGCCTATCCGAAACTCACTCGAGCCCTCGAGGCTCCAAACCAAACATGTACACCAACCTAAAAACATCATACGAACTTACTCGTACGATTAAATCGCCAAAATAACATCAACAACTATGAATTTCGCATCAAAATCATGAAATCACTTAAGAACCTCAATTTTTCCAATTTTCTCAAATACGGCCCGATTCACGTCATTTCAAGTCCGTTACTTACCACATTTCACCGACTCAACTTACATCACACATAAGACCTGTACTGGGCTCCGGTATCAGAATACGGGCCTGATACCATCAAATTTTAAACACATTTCATTTCCAAAAACTCATAAATATTCCAGAAAATAATTTTCTTTAAAAATTTATTTCTCGGGCTTGGGACCTCGGAATTTGATTCCGAGCATACGCCCAAGTCCCATATTTTCCTACGGACCCTCCAGGACCATCAAATCATGGGTCCTGATCCGTTTACCCAAAATATTGACCGAAATCAACTTAAATTTATTTTAAAGGCAAAATTCATCATTTTTCACAGATTTTCACATAATGGCTTTCCAGCTATGCGCTCGGACTGCGCATGCAAATCGAGGTGAGACCAAAAGAGGTTTTTAAGGCCTCAGAACACAGATTTTTATTTCTAAAATAAGTGATGACCTTTTGGGTCATCACAAGCCCATGGCTCATAAGGAGAGATTTTAATGATATAACATATGCCATTGACAAATTTGGAGGACTTCAAATTAATAATTCACGTTCGAACAAATTAATAGACTGTATAAATTATTGCCATCTAACTAATTTAGGTTATAAAGGAAGTCGTTATACCTGGACAAATAGCAGGCATAATAATTTTTAATATACTTGAACGTATTGATCGTATTATAGCCAATTATGATTGGCTAAATCAATACCCAGAGCCACTTGTGCTACACCTCCCACGTACCCATTCAGTTCATTGTCCCATTAAACTAGAACTACAATACTGCCCACTACCTCGTAAAAAGATTTTTAGATTTGAAACTATATGGACTACACACCCTTCCTTCCCGTCTATAGTTGAACACGCATGGACGGAAAACTTGCATTTATTACCATCTATAAATCAATTTACTGACCTAGTCCAAGAATGGAATAAATCAATTTTTGGTAATATTTTTAAAAGAAAAAATAAAATACTGGTTCGCTTAGGTGGCTTCAATCTTCTATCAATTATCCAACTAGCACCTTTTTGCATAATCTGGAATATACTTTAACAATGGAATATAATAAAATACTTAAACTTGAGGAGAACTTTTGAAAATTAAAGTCCCGTATTGATTGGTTAAATGATGGTGATGCAAATACAAAATTCTTCCATCTAATTGCTATAAATCGTAGGATACATAATCGAATAATTGCGATTCAAGATCAAGAGGGGAAACTGGATCACTGACCCTCATCACATTAAGGAGAATATTACAGAGTATTACCAAAATCTATTCACAACTCAAAAAACAGCTTCTTATTCAAAAAAAAAATATTTACAGCCTTTTAATGTCTTAACCCCAAATGATCAGTCCTTCCTAACAAAACCATTATAAGATTATGAAATTACAAATGCAATAAAATCCTTTAAACCTCTAAAGGCACCTGGACCAGATGGTCTTCACCCATTATTTTATCAAAAACATTGGGACATCATAGGTGACTCCGTTAAATATTTCTGTCATAAAGTTTTTCTTGACCATCAGATCGATCCTTCTATTAATACAACTTTCATTTGCCTAATTCCTAAAAATAATAATGCTTCAACAATATCACAATATAGACATATTAGTCTTTGTATTACTATGTACAAGATTATTACAAAAATAATTGTAAACATATTAAAACCTATTCTGGATCATATTATTCATCCCACACAATCTAGTTTTCAGAAAAACAAAAGAGCGGCTGATAATGCTCTAATTGTACAAGAAATCATTAACAAATTTTAAAAAATAAAGGGTAACAATTTAAATATGCTTCTCAAGCTGGATCTTGAAAAAGCCTTTGACAAATTAGAATGGTCTTTGATTTATAATACCTTAGTCACCTTAAATTTCCCTAAAAATATCACAAAATTAATTATGTCTTGCATTACAACTACTTCTATTTCAATTCTGATTAATGGCAATCCTACAAAATAAATAGAAATGTTGTTATTATAATGGGCGACCTTTATCACCTTTCAATTCTGTTTATTATATGCTTAGAAATGTTGTCAAGAAAAATAAATATAGCAGTTGATTATCAAGCATGGATACCAATTTCACTTGCTAAAAAAGGACCTCAACTATCTCATTTATTATTTATTGATGATATTATTCTCACATAAAAAATAACTACTACCACATGTCAATCCATTGTTAATACTATCGCTCATTTTACACATCACTCTGGCCAAACTATAAATTTTGAGAAATCAAAAATTTTCTTTTCAAAGAACTGCCCAACAAATACAAGACAGACTATTCTACAAATATTTCACATGAATGAAGGGAAAAGTTTTGGAAAATACTTAGGATTCCGTATCTTTATTAATAAACCTTCCAAAAGGGATTATCAATTCTTAATAGATAATTTCAAAAATAAATTGGAAGGTTGGAAAATAATGTTTTTATCAAAAGCAGGAAGGACTACTTTAATTAAGTCAACTTTAAACCACCTTCCAAATCACCTTATGTAATATATTAAAATCCCTAATTATATAATAACCTATCTCAATCGTTATCAATGCAATTTTCTCTGGGGAACAACACCACAGAAGAAAAAACTACATCTAATTAAGTGATCTGTAATTACACAGCCTTTAGACCAAAGGTCTTAGTAATACAAGATCTAAGTACTAAAATCCAAGCATTACATGCAAGTCTTGCATGGAGATTGTCACGACCCAATCCCGGACCCGGTCGTGATGGCGCCTCTCGTGAAGACAATGCCAGCCAATTAAACATAATTCACTTTTTAAGTAGTTAAACAGTAATAAACAGTCTAAGCATGAGTTAATAAACCAAAGTCTAAGTAAAAGATAGTATAATGTGCGGAATACAGCCCAAACACAGCCCGATACTGGGGTGTCACAAGTCATGAGCATCTATAAAACCTAATACAAGTCTGAAGAGTCTACAAAACTATTACAAATGTCTGATAAGAGATAGAAATGATAAAGAGGGAGAAACACGGGACTGCGGACGTCAAGCAGCTACCTCGGGGACTCCGATATCTGCCAGGAGCTCTCAACTTGCAGTAGCAGGATCTCCAACGCCTGAATCTGCACACGCAGTGTAGGGAGTAAAGTGAGTACTCTAACTCAGTGAGTAACAAATGTAAATAAAGACTGAAAGCAAGAAATCACGTAAGCACAAAGCATTCTATAATGAAGTAGTAAAATAATTAAAATAGTAAACCAGTGAAAGATAGGTAAAATTCTTTAACTCAACGTAGTTTCATGAAAAGCCTTTTTCAATAATTAAGCAAGTAATTGACAGTCAATTATGAAAAGTAAACACATAAAGGCTCGCCCCTCGGGCACAATATCAACAAATCCACCCCTCGGGCAACATCTTAGAACAGTACCTGTCCCTCAGGCAATCACATAGAACAGTACCAGCCGCTCGGGCTCAAACTCACATCAAATGGGTACCCGTGCTCACTGGGGATATACAAACTCCTGGAGGGGCCCCTTACGGCCCAGGTGCAATATCAAGCCACCTCGCGGCATCATCACTAGGCCCTCCACCTCATATCAATCAACCACCTCATGGCATACATATCTTTGGCCCTCGGCATCATAATCAGTATCAAATATTTCCTCACAACATAGGCCCATGGCCTTACTCAGTCAAAATCCTCACAAGCCACTCGGGCAGTAGTAAAACATGTTTCTCAGCCCAAAATATCATTTAAAAGATTATGTAAGTGTTAAAACAGAATAAGCATGGCTGAGTACAAAAAACATTGAAATATAATATGACTGAGTTCAACTATAAAGTTAAAAAAGTGAGGAAATACCACTAAAAATTCCTCGAAGGGTTCAAATAGTTGGCACGAAGCCCAAATATGGCATTCAACCCAAAAAATGATGATAGCAAATAGATTTCAGTCAAATATGCGGTAAAATCATCAATCGGGACGGACTAAGTCCCAATCCCCAATAGTGCACGATCCCACGCTCGTCATCAAGCATGTGTCTCACCTCAATATAGCACTACGATGTGCAATCCGGGGTTTCAAACCCTCAGAACATCACTTACAATTATTACTCACCTCGAATCGGCCTCCACTTGCAACGAATCTATCCAACATTAGAACAAGGACGTCAAAATATGCTAAGGGAACGAAGCCCAACCAAAAATAATCAAATTAACACACAAATCCCGAAATTACCAAAACCCGACCCCCTGGCCCACGTCTCGGAATTCAATAATTTTTACATCAATAGATTCCTTATCTCCTCACGAGTTTATACATATCAAAAGTTTAGAAATCCGACCCCAAGTGGTCCTACAAATCCTCAATTTAAGGCCTAAGTTCCCAAACCCTAGTTTCCCCAATTCTCACCCTAATTTCCATAATTTCTAGCTCTAATCCGTGAAATAATATCATAGGAATGAGTTTTAAGTCCAAATTCCTTACCTCAATGAAGTTCCCTTGAAATCCCTCTTTCAAATCGCCCAAAAAGCTCCAAAGTCAAGATAAAAATGGTGAAATAGCTCAAAATTCGCGAAGGCCACAATTTATATCTTCTGCCCGAGACATTTTCGCATCTACGGCTATATTTCCACTTCTGCGGTACCGCATTTACGGTTCTTCCTCTGCTTCTGCGAAAATCACTTATTCCCCTTAGTCCGCATCTACGATCCCCTACCCGCATCTGTGACATCGCAAATGCGGTTCTCTTAGCCGCTTCTGCGGTTTCCTGCTGCTCAAGCCATTTTCGCTTCTGCGAACAATCCCTCCGCTTATGCGGTGCCGCACCTGCGGTCCCCAATCTGCATGTGCGAAAATACCAGAAGTAGCAAATTCAGCAGCTGCAACAAAAATCCAAACTTCTCCGTTAACCATCTAAAATCACCCCGAGGCTCCCGGGACCTCAACCAAAAGCACAAACATATCCTAATACCTTATTTGAACTTGTACCAATCTTAAAAACACCTCAAACAACATTAAATCGACCAAAACACATCGGATTCAAGCAAACTTTCTAAAATCTTCCAAATTCCGCTTTTGATAAAAACCCCAACCAAACCACGTCCGAATGACCTAAAATTTTGCACACACATCCCAAATGACACCACGAAACTACTGCAACTCTCGAAATTCCATTACGACCCCTATATCAAAATCTCGCCTACCAACCGGAGGTTGCCAAAATATCAACTTCGCCAATTCAAGCATAAATCTACTACGAACCTCCAAAATTCATTCCGATCACGCTCCTAAGTCACAAATCATCTCTCGAAGATAACCGAAACACCAGAACTCATATCCAAGCCCTCTAACACATAAGTCAACACCCGATTGACTTTTCCAACTTAAACTTCCTTAAAAGAGACTAAGTGTCTCAAACCTTACCAAAATCATCCCGGATTCGATCCGACCAACCCGATACCACATAACACGGATTAACAAAGCAGAAAGAAGCAGAAATGGGGAGAAAGGAGCGGTAAATCATGAGACGACTGGCTTGCTCTTCAAATCCTCCCCAACTTAAACAAATGTTCGTCCACGAATCAAGAAATATATCTGAAGCCTCAAACATGTGAGGATATCTTCTTCGCATCTCCCGCTTGGTATCCCAGGTAGCCTCCTCCATAGGCCGACCTCTCCACTAAACTTTTACTGATGCTATATCCTTTGACCTCAACTTTCGAACCTGACGACCCAAAATAGCTACTGGCTCCACATCATCGGTCAAATCATCATCCAACTGAACCGTGTTGAAATCTAGAACATGAGACTGATCCCAATATACTTCTGGAGCATAGAAACATGAAATACCATATGCACGCTTGATAAGCTAGGTGGCAAAGCAAGCTCATATGCCACCTCCCCAATCCTTTGAAGCACCTTAAAAGGCCCAATGAACCACGGACTCAATTTCCCTTTCTTCCCAAATCTCATAACACCCTTCATGGGCGAAACCTTCAACAATACCTTTTCACCAACCATATAGGACACATCTCGATCCTTCCTGTCAGCATAACTCTTTTGCCTCGACTGCGCTGTATGAAGCCTCTCCTGAATCACCTTCACCTTTTCTAAGGCATCCTGCACCAAGTCTATCCCCAATAGCCTAGCCTCACCGGGCTTGAACCAACCAACTGAAGATTTACACCGCCTTCCATACAAAGCCTCATATGGAGCCATCTGGATACTCAACTGATAGTTGTTGTTATAAGCAAACTCTGCAAGTAGTAGAAACTGATCCCATGACCCTCCGAAATCAATGACACAAGCATGTAACATGTCCTCCAATATCTGAATAATGCACTCGGACTGCCCGTCCATTTGAGGGTGAATAGCTATGCTCAACTCACCCAAAGTACACAACTCTCGCTATACAGACCTCCAAAACTGCGATGTAAACTGAGTGCCCCTATCTGAAATGATGGAAACTAGGACACCATGAAAACGAACAATCTCCCGGATATAGATCTCTGCCAATCGCTCTGAAAAATAGGTAGTACACACAGGAATGAAGTGCACAGACTTGGTCAGCTGATCCACAATCACCCAAATAACATCGAACTTCCTCAAGGTCTGTGGATGTCAAACAACAATGTCTATAGTGATCCTCTCCCACTTCCACTCTGGAATATCCATCCGCTGAAGCAAGCCACCCAGTCTCTGATGCTCATATTTCACCTACTGACAATTGAGATACCGAGCTACAAATCCCACAATGTCTTTCTTTATTCTCCTCCACCAATAGTGCTGCCTCAAATCCTGATACATATTCACGGCACCCGGATGAATGGAATACCGCGAGCTATTGGCCTCTTCCAGAATCGACTCCCAAAGCCCATCCACATTGGGCATACAAATCCGGCCCTGCATCATCAACACCCCATCATCACCAATGGCCACATCTCTGGCATCGTCATGCTGAACTCTGTCCTTAAGGACAAGCAAATGCGGATCATCATATTGGCACTCTCTGATGCGATCATATAAGGAAGACCGAGAAACCACACAAGCCAACACCCGATTGGGCTCCAAAATATCTAATCTCACGAACCGATTAGCCAAGGCCTAAACATCAACTGCAAGAGGTGTCTCCTCAACTGGAATATATGCCAAACTCCCCAAACTCACCGCCTTTCGGCTCAAGGCATCGGCCACCACATTGGCCTTTCCCGGATGGTATAATATAGTGATATCATAATCCTTAAGCAACTCCAACCATCTCCGCTGCCTCAAATTAAGATCCTTCCATTTGAACAAGTGTTGGAGGCTACGATGATCAGTAATCATCTCACAAGACACACCATATAAGTAATGTCTCCAAATCTTTAACGCGTGAACTATGGCAGCCAATTCTAAATCATGAACGGGGTAGTTCTTGGGGCTTCAACTGATGAGAAGGATAAGCAATAACTCTACCCTCATGCATCAAAATACAACCAATGCCAACTCTCGAAGCATCGCAATACACGGTATATGAACCTGAAGATGATGGCAAAACTAACATTGGAGTTGTGGTCAAAGCTGTCTTAAGCTTCTGAAAGCTCTCCTCACACTCGTCCGACCATACAAATGAAGCACCCTTCTGAGTAAACTTGGTCAAGGGCAATGCGATAAATGAGAATCCATGAACAAACCGGCGATAATAGTCTGCCAAACCAAGAAAGTTGCGAATCTCCATGGCTGAGGACGGTCTGGGCCAACTCTGACCCGACTCTATCTTCTTCGGATCAACTTGAATACCCTCGCTGGGCACCATGTGCCCCAAAAAAGCCACTGAACCGAGCCAAAACTCACACTTGGATAATTTGGCATAAAGCTTCTCCTCTCTCAATCTCTACAACACAACTCTCAATTGTTTCGCATGCTCCTCCTGACTACGCGAATATACCAGAATATCATCAATGAAGACTATGACAAACGAGTCAAGATACGGCCGGAACATACTGTTCATCAAATGCATGAACGCTACTAGGGCATTGGTCAGCCCAAAAGACATCACCAAGAACTCATAATGACCATATCTGGTTCTGAAAGTTGTCTTAAGAATATCCGAGTCCCTAATCTTCAACTAGTGATAAACTGAATGGAGATCAATCTTGGAGAACACTCTCGCTCCCTGAAGCTGGTCGAATAAATCATCAATGCGAGGCAAATGATACTTGTTCTTAATTGTTACCTTGTTCAATTGCCTATAATCAATGCACATCCTCATAGTGTCATCTTTCTTCTTCACAAATAGAACCGGCGCACCCCAAAGTGACACACTAGGCCGAATGAACCCTTTATCAAGGAGTTCCTGAAGCTGCTCTTTTAACTCCTTCAACTCCGCTGGTGCCATACGATACGGCAGAATAGAAACGGGCTGAGTGCCCGGCACCTGGTCAATACCAAAATCAATATCCCTATCCGGTGGCATGCCCGACAGGTCTGCAGGAAACACATGAGGAAAATCCCTCACAACTGGAACAGGATCAATATTGGGAGTCTCAGCTCCGACATCCCTCACGAAGGCTAGATACGAAAGACAACCCTTCCCAACTAAATGCTGGGCTTTCAAGAATGAGATCACTCTGCACGGAACATAATCAGTCACATCTTGCCACTCAATCCGTGGCACACCCGGTATAGCCAGCGTGACTGTCTCAGCATGACCGTCCAGAATAGCACGACACGGAGATAGCCAATCCATGCCCAAAATGACATTGAAATCTACCTACACAATAATAAAAGATCCACACGGGGTCTCTAGACCTGCAATAGTCACCACACACGACCGGTACACACGGTCTATAATAATAGTATTGCCCACCGGGGTAGATACATGAACAGGTAAAGCAAGAAAATCATGGGGCGTACCCAAATAACGAGCAAAGTAGGATGACACATATGAAAAGGTGGAATCGGGATCAAATAATATAGAGGCATCTTTGTGGCAGGCTGAAACAATACCTGTAATAACAACATCTAAAGTAATAGCATCGGGTTGAAATGCATAGAAATGGGCCTGATCGCCACCTGATCAACCTCCCCCTCTGGGGCGATCCCTAGCTGACTGACCTCCACCCCTAGCTGGCTGGGTAGGTGGTGGTAAAGTAACTAGCATTGAAGTCGATGACTGATTCACCTGCACGCCTCAAACTGGAACCAACATAGCACATAACCGTGCAATCGACTAATTAATAGTGGACTCCCCCACTTGGCTCGAAGACATAGACCAAAACATACACAATAACTCATAATGCATATACTTTATTGCTGCCATAATACTATAGCGAGATTAAACTCAATCCTTTATAAGCTCGTGGAACACAGACCATCTGGTACTTTATATTTTCTGCAAATCTTACATTTACTCTCGTAGTAGTCAAGCCTACTCTCTTGAGCAACCCAAATTCAAGTTGTAAAACATATATTTCTCTGGTAACAGAGATCTTTTAATAAATGACACAAGGGATTACGCAAACTTTAGAACAATCCGCAGGAGATAACCCCTCCTGTCTTGCCTCAAACTAACATTTCTGTATACCTTCCACCATCATAAACATTACGCAGTCACTTAAGCTTCCTGAGTCTGAACTCAGACCGCAACATGAAATTTACTCCACTCCCAACTAGGAAACATGGAAAGATTCTTCACACACCCATAACTCGGGGCTATACCTCAAATCAAGACAAAAATCAAGTACCTAATAGTTCTTCTATCCTCCATCACACCCTTCTCGTCATTTCCAAATCATATGAATACACCTCGCAGTCACATCACAAATCGTGTAACTATCCAGTCATCACCTCCTTTAATAAGGACACAACAGAACATATGGATCCAGAAACACGCGCTCACGAAATCAACAGATCAGGGCTCAAGCTATAGGCAAAAATCCGGCCTCAAGTCATCCCGACTAGCCCAACATTAACACACAGAGATCACGTCTCGCCCCTTGATCGGGGAAATCACAAGACATCGACGCACAACGGATACTGAGCGCTCATTCGTGCATACGAACGCGTGGAAGGAATTCAAAGAGTTACATTTTAAGATGAATCAAGGACGCACGATGAGAATTCAAGAATGTGAAATTTTTCCTAAAGGTTTTGCAACCTCTCGAGGATAAATACAGAGGTCTCCGTACCAATCCGCGAGACTCTACTAAACCTGCTCATGACTCGTGAGACCTATGTAACATAGGCTTTGATACCAACCTATTGCGACCCAAATCCGGACCCGGTCGTGATGGCGTCTCTCGTGAAGACAAGGCCAGCCAATTAAACCTAATTCACTTTTAAAATAGTTAAACAATATAAAAGCAGTCTAGACATGATTTTAATGATAATAAGTAGCAGAAATACAACCCGACATAGCCCTAACCGGGGTGTCACAAGTCACGAGCATCTACTAGGGTATAAATACAACTAAAAGTCTGAAGTGTACAAATACAGACTAATGAAATGCAAAGAGAGAAGAGTAGTGCTGTGAACGCCGACAACTACCTTGCTAAGAAGTTAAACATTAATAAACAGTCTAAGCATGAGTTAATAAACCAAAGTCTAAGCAAAAGATAGTATAATGTGCAGAATACAGCCCAAACACAGCCCGATATCGAGGTGTCACAAGTAATGAGCATCTATAAAACCTAATACAAGTTTGAACAGTCTACAAACTATTATAAATGTCTCATAAGAGATAGAAATGATAAAGAGGGAGAAACGCGGGACTGCGGATGTAAAGCAGCTACCTCGTGGACTCCGATATCTGTTGGGAGCTCTCAACTCGCACTGGCAGGATCCGCAATGCCTGAATCTGCACACAGGGTGCAGGGAGTAAAGTGAGTACTCCAACTCAGTAAGTAACAAATGTAAATAAATACTGAAAGCAAGAAATCACGTAAAACACAAAGCATTCTATAATGAAGCAGTAAAACAATTAAAATAGTAAACCAGTGAAAGATAGGTAAAGTTCTTTAACTCAATGTAGTTTCGTGAAAAGCCTTTTTCAATTATTAAGCAAGTAATTGACAGTCAATTATGAAAAGTAAACACATAAAGGCTCACCCCTCGGGCACAATATCAATAGATCCGCCCCTCGGGCAATATCTGAGAACAGTACCAGCCCCTCGAGCAATCACATAGAATAGTACAAGCCCCTCGGGCTCAATCTCACATCACAACGGGTACCCACGCTCACTGGGGGTGTACAGACTCCTGGAGGGGGCCCTTACGGCCCAAAATCAATATCAAGCCACCTCGCGGCATCATCACTAGGCCCTCGGCCTCATATCAATCAAGCCACCTCATGGCATACATATCTCAGGTCCTCTGCCTCATAATCAGTATCAAATGTTTCCTCACAACATAGGCCCTCGGCCTTACTCAGTCAAAAATCCTCACAAGCCACTCGGGCAGTAGTAAAACATGTTTCTTAGCCCAAATTATCATTTAAAAGATCTTGTAAGTGTTAAAACAGAGTAAACGTGGCTGAGTACAAAATAAAACAGTGAATATAACATGACTGAGTTCAAGTATAAAGTCAAAATAGTGAGGAAATAGCAGTAAAAATCCCTCGAAGGGTTCAAATAGTTGGCATGAAGCCTAAATATAGCATTCAGACCAAATAATGATGATAGCAAATAGATTTTAGTCAAATACGCAGTAAAATCATCAATTGAGACGGATTAAGTCCCAATCCCCAATAGTGCACGACCCCATGCTCTTCATCAAGCGTGTGTCTCACCTCAATATAGCACTATGATGTGCAATCCGGGGTTTCAAACCCACAGAACATCATTTACAATTATTACTCACCTCGAACTGGTCAAATCTCTAGCTCGCGATGCCTTTGCCCCTCGAATCGGCCTCCACTCGCGTCGAATCTATCCAAAATCAGAACGAGGACGTTAAAATATGCTAAGGGAACGAAGTCCAAGCGAAAATAATCAAATTACCACACAAATCCCGGAATTACCAAAACCTGACCTCCGGGCCCACATCTCGGAATTTAATAATTTTTACATCAATAGATTCCTTATCTCCCCACGAGTTCATATATCATCAAAAGTTTAGAAATCTAACCCCAAATGGTCCTTCAAATCCTCAATTTAAGGCCTAAGTTCCTAAGCCCTAGTTTCCCCAATTCTCACCCTTAATTTCCATAATTTCTAGCTCTAATCCGTGAAATAATAGCATATGAACGAGTTTTAAGTCTAAATTCCTTACCTCAATCAAAAACCCTTGAAATCCCTCTTTCAAATCGCCTAAAAAGCTGCAACGCCGAGCTAAAAATGGTAAAATAACTCAAAATTCGCGAAGGCCACAATTTATACCTTCTGCCCAGACATTTTCGCATTTGCGGCTATATTTCCGCTTCTCCGGTACTGCATTTGCGCTTCTTCCTCAGCTTCTGCGGAAATCACTTATTCCCCTTAGTACACATCTGCGTTCCCGTACCCACATCTGCGACATCGCAGATGCGGTCCTCTTAGCCGCTTCTGTGGTTTCCTGCTCCTCAAGACATTTTCGCTTCTGCGATATCCAAACTTCTCCATTAACCATCTGAAATCACCCAGAGGCCCCCGGGACCTCAACCAAAAGTATAAACATATCCTAATACCTTATTTGAACTTGTACCAATCTTCAAAACACCTCAAACAACAATAAATCGACCAAAACACATCGGATTCAAGCCAAACTTTCTAAAATCTTTCAAATTACGCTTTTGATAAAAGCCCCAACCAAACCACGTCCGAATGACCTGAAATTTTGCACACACATCCCAAATGACATCATAAAACTACTGAAACTTTGGAATTCTATTTAGACCCCTATATCAAAATCTCGCCTACCAACAGGAAGTCGCCAAAATATCAACTTCGCCAATTCAAGTCTAAATCTACTACGAACCTCCAAAATTCATTCCGATCACGCTCCTAAGTTACAAATTATCTCCTGAAGCTAACCAAAACACCAGAACTCACATCCAAGCCCTCTAACACATAAGTCAATATCCAGTTGACTTTTCCAACTTAAACTTCCTTAAAAGAGACTAAGTATCTCAAACCTTACCAAAATCATTACGGATTCGATCCGATCAACCCAATACCACATAACACGGATTAAAAAAGCATAAAGAATCAGAAATGGAGAAAATGGAGCGGTAACTCATGAGACGACTGGCCGGGTCGTCACGGAGATTGTTTAAAAATCCACATCAGTTGTGGGCACAAGTGCTATTACATAATTATTTACGCCCACAAAATTTGATAAAAATAAAAGTTTCCTCCACTTGGCGTAATATTATGAAAGGATGTCGAATAGGGTATAAATGGAATCTTACAACGGGACAACATGTCAAGTTTTGGACTGATCCTTAGATCAACCATAATTACATAATTTGTAACTGCATACATGGACCTCTATCACAATATGAGGAAACAAAACTAGTTTCAAATTATTATTACAATCATAAATGACATTTAGACACATTACCATTCACGCTACCAACTCAACTACAATCCACAATCACAGACATTTATATGCCTATCGCGCCCACAACATATGATCAAATATATTGGGTTCTTACAGTAAATGGTATATTCCCTGTCAAATAAATGTACAATTCTCTAATAAATATCACAAATCCAACTACGCCAAATACAATATACTCCTATAAGTGGATTTGGAAACTTCACATCCCACCAAAAATTTCTTTTTTCTTATGGTTACTTTGTCACGACAGACTCCCAACGGCTGTGTATATTTACACGATTAGGTATCATCAATTCATCCATTTGTGCACAGTGTAATAGGGCCCCTTAAACAATAATCCATCTTTTTCAAGAATGTCCTAATGCAATTCTGCTTTGGACTGCCCTTAGGGTCTCTACTATAATTACTAATTCTTCTATATCTCAAAATGATAATATAAGTTCGTTATACCAACTTATATATACCCCTTTAATATCAACCCCTCACAAAATTCCTTCTACAATACTAATTCCTTTTGCATTACGGCAGCTTTGGATTATAAGAAATAAAAACACATTAGACCATCAAAAAACCACTCTAAATATACCTTTTATTGTACCTAAAGTTTATTTCATAACAAATCCTATATTAAAATATCATTCTCTGACACCCCATTACATAAAATGGCATCCACCAAACCATACAACTTACAAACTAAACATTGATGGGTCTTGCTCCTCTAATCAGCACAAAAATGGTATTGGTGGTGTTTTTCGTAATCACCAGGACAACTGGATTATAGGATTTGCAGGCAAAGCGAAAGAAGGAACAAGTGTTCAAACAGAACTTCTTGTACTCCTCATGGGGCTGAAAATTGTTGTACAATAGCATCTCAAACCAATCATCATTGAGATAGATGCGTATGCAATAACCGGTATGTTTAACTCACCTACAATGCAATACACTAATATTATTAATGATTGTAGGTTATTACTCCAACAGCTGGATAGTCCACCTCTATAAAACATCTATAGAGAGCAAAATTGTGTTGCAGATAGTTTAGCTAGATATGGAGCCATGCATGCACAAGAGCGATGCATACTTTTTGGGAGACCACCACCTTTTGATGTGCCTTCTTACCAACAGGATCGAAAGGGAACATTACAAAGAAGGCTATCTAAGACTGACTCTAGGACTTCGACACAATCACTCTCTATTTTAAATACTTTGTGTAATAGTAGTGTTTTACCTAGGACTGTACCAAGTATTAATAGTAGTGTTTTAGCTAGTTCTACCTCTAGTACTAGTAATGGTTCCCATACGGGAGACCTGGTTCCATGTTATAATCACTCTTTAATTTACTGTTTTAATACATCTTGCCGTTCTAGCCAAAAAAAAAGACCAAGACCATTCAGTAGTATATTTAGGCCATCTCCAACGCTGCTCCATTTTGCCAAAATGCAGTCAGTTTTTGGAGAAATTTGGCTCCAATGCTCCCCATTTTTGGCTGCAAAATGGGGGATGAATAGTGTTACTCCAAATTTGGAGTGATACTATTCATCTCATCCATTATTATTCATCCTTACTTTATTATTGTTTTTTTTATTTAACTTTTTTAATTTATTTCTTTATATATACCTAATTATATTTATGTAATATCTTTATAATATTAATTTTACAGCTTAACTTTGGCGTATAATTTTGATAAATTACTTTTCGTGCATTTATTATTTTTATGTTAAATTGTAAGTTAATTTTATTATAAGTTATAGTTGTATAAAAATATATATAATCATCTCAAAAAAAGAATGGTGCAAATATAAAATATTAGATATTTCTAAATTGAAAAGGGCGAATATAAAATATTATATGTTGCTAAAATTAAAAAGTAAAAATTGAAAATGCATTAAATTAAAATACATAAAAATTAAAACTACGGTAAATAGCATAATAACTTAGATGATTGGAAATGTCCACCTCCAACGATAGAAATAGTAGTAGATGAAAATCATCGATTTAAATAATTTTAGCTCGACACAAAATAATTAAAGACAATGATGCTCATTTTGCATTTCGTAATACATTAATAGATCATTTATTGGAGCATACTATAGGTGAAAGTTTATTATTTATGTAACATTTAATCTGAAATTTACCATAATATAATATATATTTAATTATCTTGTATCTCAATAATTTTAGTATTTCACTTTTATTTGAATTATCCGTCAATATATTTAATCTATAATATTTGCTTATGAATTATATTATTTAAAAATTTATGGTATAAAATAATTTTATATTAAATTATATGTGATGAATATGTAAAAAAGAAAAAAAGATAGAATTTCTTTAATAGAAATAAGAAAATAAAATTTGAATAAAAAATAATAATATAATATTGAAGAGAGAGAAGAATATAAAATGGAATATTCTTTTTTGGAGTAAAAAATGGAGTAATGGTTGGAGTAACTTTACTCCATTTTGGAGGAGAAAATGGAGGCAAGGGTTGGAGATGGCCTAACTACAAATAATTTAAATACTTAGATCCATTCTTTCAGGGGCCT